>NW_017728926.1:1277081-1296808 GCF_001723895.1 Crocodylus porosus | reverse complement strand
ACACACGCGCGTGCGCACACACACACACACACACACACACGCGCGTGCGCGCACACACTATGGCCCCAGGCTCCCCAGTCCAGTGATGCAGCTGGGAGCCACATGGTGCCAGAGTAGAGCAGGGGCAGGTAGAGAGTGAAATGGCGGTGGGGGGCTGGGCTGGGCTGCTCAGTCCTGCTGAGGGCTCCCCTTGGGTCCTACTGTCCCTGCCTCCTGTCATCTTTGACAGACAGCCGGGAGCAAATATTAATTTACTGATATTTTTAGGGACCCTTCAGGCCAGATAGATTGGCCTACTGGGCCGAATCCAGCCCGTGGGCTCCCTTTTGCCCACCCCTGGTGTTGTCTGACTCAGGGTCAGACTGATCTCCATATTTGGGATCAGGAAGGATCATGGACTGTGTGGGTTTTTGCCTCCCTCTGTAACAGCAGGCATATCTATCTATCTGGGATCTTGTGCATATATTGACAAAATTTTGTAGAAGTAGGCTGTTTGGCTGCCATGGTTCCCCTGCTTTACTTGTGGCAGGTTAGGGTGTTAGGTCTGTGTTATGTCAAGGGTTTATGGTAGTCTTATGTAGAATTTAGATTATGCTTTGTATGCAGTGGTTTGGATAGGGAGGATCCTAACTCAGGCAGGGGGTTGGATAAGATGACCTCTGGAGGTCCCTTCCAGCCCTACTTTTGTATGAGTCTATGAAACTATTGTTTTTGAAAGAATTCTTAGATTTCAAGTGGTTCAGTGTGGTCAGGGTCACTGTTTGCTCTTGAAGCCAGCGCTGAGAGGCTGGTTTAATATCAACTCATGGAAAGAGTGCCACCTTCAACATACTGGCATTATTTCTTGCAGCATTTGGATTTTCCTAGGAGTGGCTTCCATTCAAGGGGTGAACAGATTTAATGTTGGCCAGCATGTGAGATTATACTTTAAGGCAGTATGGATATAGAGGATAATGCTTAGAAGACAAGATTTAGGTCTGTTGTTCTGAAGCTGTTTTCTCTTGGGTCAGTGCCCCTGCCTCTCCCTTCCCCCTTCCTCCCTCCAGTAAAAAAAGATATGGGGGTCAATCAAAATACTTTACTCATCAGTACCCTAAAACAATGCTAGAGTCCGACTCTGCCAGTCCATGTCATAGGGCATCTTTGTAGTTACTCTGAGAATTATGGAATGTAAATATTCTTTTTCCTACGAACATCTATGGGTTTAATAAATCCAGACCATTTAAAAAGGTTTTGTCTAAGGGTACAAATGTTTAGCAAGGCTTTTGATACAGTCTTCTACAACCTCACAGGCAAGGTAAGGAAGTATGGGGTGGATAGAAAACTGGCTGGCTCATCAGGCTGAGAGGGTAGTGGTCAATGGCTCAATGTGTAGTTGGCAGCTGGTATCAAGTGGCGTGCCCCATGAGGTCAGTCCTGTGGCCAGATTTGTTCAATATCGTTGTTAATGACCTGGAAGATGGGATGAAGTGAACCCTCAGCAAGTCTGCAGATTACACCAAGCTGAGGAGAGTAGTAGATATGCTGGAGGGAAGATTTAAGGTTTAGAGAGACCTAGACAAATTGAAGGATTGGACCAAAAGAAGTATCATGAGGTTCAATAAAGAGAAGTTTTAAGTCCTGCATTTAGGACAGAACAATTGCATTCACTTGGTACAGACTGGGTACGGACTGGCCAGGCAGCAGCTCTGCAGAAAAGGACCTGGGGGTTACAATGGACAATATGCTGAATTTGAACCAACAGCATGCCGTTGTCGTCAAGAAGGCTAGTGGCATTCTAGGCTGCACTGGTGGATGTGTCGCCAGCAGATCAAGGGAAGTGATTCTTCCCCTCTGTTCAGCAATAGTGAGGCCACATTTGGAGAACTGTGTCCAGTTTGGGTTCCCCACTACAGAAAAGATGTGGACAAATTGGAGAGAGTCCAGCAGATATCTTGATGTCTTCAAATAGATGGTGGTTCTTTGAGAGAGTTTGTTCATGGGAACAGAAAGTACGTGGATATGCCAACAAACTAACCAGGGACATAGATGATGTTATATTGTTTTGAATCCTTCAGTGTTCCTGTAGCTTTTACACAGTGTGCTCTTGATTTCAGGTAGCTCAAAAATGTTACAAGCAGATCTGAGTTTAATTGCAACTAAACTTTATAACCTTCCGTTCTGGTCCTCTTTCTGACGTCAAAGTGTAATTGCAGTGAAACCTATATTAAATGACCATATAAAGGAAAAACTGAAAATGGTCTGTTTAAGAAAGATGGTGCAGTAAAGGAAGATGTGAAAATTGCTTGAAAAGTTGGACAGTGTATCCCATACAACTAAATCACACTTACTACATATGAAATACTTGTTGATAAAAGATTTTAAAAATAAGTTTGTACTGCATTGTATTTTCTAATCATGCCTAGTTGATAGAAAACACTATCCTGTTTATAAGGGTGTAGGCTGTGGCTGTGTTTGTCTAAGGATATAAGCAGACAAGGTTCTTTGGGTAAATCTGATATCTTTTATTAGACCAACTAAAAATCTTAACTTAAAGTTGGTCTAATAAAAGATATCAGATTCACCCAGAGAACCTTGTCATTCTGTTTATAAAGCATTTTAAAAATAAGTTTGTATTATGACACATTTGCTAAAAACATATTTAAAACAAAAACACTCATTTTTAACCAAAACATCTGTGTTTACTGCTGTTGACATGAGATGATAATGTGATTTAATTATTTAACATCCTTTCTACTTTTTCATATAAAAGCTTTAAATAACACATACAGCTGCATCCTGTGTGGCCAGTTTCTCTCTACTCTAGCCCACTTCCCAGAGTCAAATCTTAGGCCTGTTCATGAGTGGCAGTCTGATTCAGGTCTCATGCACTCTGCCAGGGTGATTCCACCCATGGCAGTTGCACCTGAATCCCTACAGAAGTAAAGAAAACACCTATAAGTCTGGGAATTTACCTGATTCCTCTGTACAATGCCTCCCATCATCCTTATGCAGTGATAGGGAGTGAGCACAGAGCGAGGTGAGAGATGGAGGGTGTGTCTACATCACTGTGAGGGAAGGAGGGTGGGGGAGTAGGGGAAGGCTCTGAATATTTGTCATCTCCCTAGTAACAGGGTAGGGGTCCTGTTACATCCCCCCTTTTCCTGTTTTGGAGCTTATGGCCATGTATGACCCATGGGTCCTCCTCTTTATCCTTCCTTGAAAAGGAATTGGTTGTGTTGTTTCACTTCCCGGATCGATGTTCTGTGGTAAAATCATAACTTTGTAAATTTAAGCTCCATCTCATTACTCCGGAGTTACCATATTTCACACAATTTAGCTACTGTAACAGGGCATGATCTGTTACTACTGTAAATGATTTCCCCACCAGGTAATACCTACAGCTTTCCATGGCTCATTTAACTGCCAGATACTCCTTTTCTACAGTGGTATATACCTGTTCATGCAGATGCAATATGTGGCTTATGTATGCTATGGGGTTTTTCTTCCCTTCTTCCTGTTGAGATGATACTGCCCCAATTGCTAAATTGCATGCATCCATTTGCGCCCAAAAGGGTTTCATAAAATCAGGAACGTATATCACAGGGTGCGTACATAGTACTTCTTTAACTTTCTGGAAAGCCTCAGTTTCCAAATTTTATTCGGTGCCGCTGCTTTAGCTAGTTCAGATAATGGCAGTTATCGCTGAAAACATTGGTGCTAGCCACCAATAATAATTATCCAACACTAAGAAGGCATGTACCTGCCTCTTAGTACATGGTAAGGGGTATTCCCTTAAAGCTTGTACCTTATCCACCAGGGGCTGGATCTGACCACCCCTCACCAGAAATCCTAAATTCTGTGCCTCCTGTTGGCCTAAAGCACATTTCTTGGGGTTGGCCGTGAGGCTGGCCATGCACAGCTTCTGAAGTACAGCTTTGAAGGCCTCCAAGTGTCCTTCTCAGCTTTTGGAATAAAATTATTGTCATTGATGTAGGTGGCAATATAGTCATGGCATAAATAATATGCAGTCTGTAAGGTGCAGGAATGTGGCTGCAGCCCTATGCAACCCAAAAAGCATGCACAAGTACTCAAGAGGCCCTATAGTGTGGTGAAGGCTATCTTTTCACTGGATTAGGATTCCAAGGGGATCTGCCAATACCCTTTAGATAAGACCAGAATGCAGATAAACTGGGCCCCACTGATCCTCTCAATTAGGTCTTACACTCTTGGTATGGGGTAAATGTTGATTTCACCATTTTGTTTACTTTGTAAAAATTACACATGCATGCATAGTTCCGTCCTTTTTCAGTACCATCACCATTGGATTTATCCATTCACTACAGGTTTCCTGGTTGACTCTTTGGCCCAACATCTGTTGCACTTCTTTTTGCACTGTCTCCTGGTGTCACTGTGGGATTCATTGCCAACTCTCCCATACCACTCTGCTAGGTGCAGTTTTAGGCGAGTGTTCAATCCAATGGGTGGTCCCAGGAGAAGGGGAGGAAGTTGGCAGAGAAAATGTCTGGGAATCTCTTTGCCAGTCCCTCTAGCTCAGGAGTGGGCAAAATGGCCGACCCGGCCGGCAGCCGGGCTCCATTTCCCAGCAGCCCCTGCCCGCATGGCTGGGTCTGGTCTCCATGGAGACCCCAGCTGCAGGTGTGCCTGAAAGCTCAAGGCTGGGTTGCCATGGAGACCAGTGAAGCAGGGCAGGGGGCTGCTCCAGAGCCTCTGGGAGTTTCCAATGGGGGCAGATTGCTCCGGAGCCAGGGCACAGCTGCGATCTATAAACTGCATGCTCCGGGCAGGGGCGCGTAGCCAGGGGATCAAAGCTCTGCCCCTGCACCAGACCAGGCTGTTACCACTGCAAGGAGTTGGGGCAGAGCCGCGATCCCCTGCTTGTGTGCCTCTGCTCAGAGCATGCAGGCTACAGAACGTGGCTCTGTCCTGGGTCTGGAGCAAGCTGACCCCATCGCAAGATCCCAGTGGCTCTGGAGCAGCCTCCTGCCCTGCTCTGCTGTGCACCCTGCCAGGGTGGCTGAGGATGGTTTCCATGACAACCTCAGTCTTGAGGTTTTGCAGCTGTGCCTGGGGTCTCCATAGAGACCGGCCCCAGCCATGTGTAGGGGTGGCTGGGAAATGTAGTCCACTGCTGACTGGGCCGGACTTTGCCTGTCCCTGCTCTAGCTGCTTTATTGTGCCACCAACAGTCATTTTCCTATTTGCACTGTACTCTGCTCGCCTTGCTCTGGTACGTGAGGCCTGAAACTCCTGCTGCTCGTGGCCAGACATAATAAACAGTGATTCCCTTCCATTCAGTTTTTCCAGCATGTTACTATGATAGCTCTGTTGTGTCTTCCTTCAGCTTGGTTGCCAAATTTCATAGTAGATGGGCCTCACCTTCCTAATAATCTCAGAAGAGCCTTGCCAGTAAGCCATTAATTTAAAGGCCTCATTGGGCAACAGCATCAACATCCTATCGCCTATCTTGAGCCTACATTCACAGGCCCAGCAGTTACAAGATTCTGCCTGTTACTCTTGTTTGTTTCTAAGATTCTCTTGAGCAGTTGCCCACATAAGACGAGGCCTCTCCCTCATCTGTAATACATGGTATACTAGGCTTTGGGCCAACCTTTCCTGTGCCGCCCAGCCTTCTTGGATCAGGTCCAAAAGCCCTCTTGGCTGGTTCCCATAACAGTAATTTGAACAGGGAAAATCCTGTATACCCCTGGGGCACTTCTCTATACACGAACATTAAAGGAGCCAGCAGCTTGTCCCAATGTCTTGGATCTTTATTTACCATCCTTTTGAGCATTCCCTTCAGGGTCCTGTTAAACCTTCTCACCAACATGTCAGTCTGGGGATGGTACAACAACACCTGGATCTCTTCTAGCTGCAAGATTCAGTACACCTCGTGGAACACTCAGGACATAAAATTGCTCCCTGATCTGTAAGTATCTCCTTAGGGAGGCCTACCCAGGTGAAGATTTTAAGTCATTCATCATCAGCCTTCTCCGCAGTAACAGTTTGCATGGGTACTGCTTCAGGGTAGCATGTAGCATAATTCACTAGCAGTAAAATAAATTGGTACTCCACCATGCTCTTTGGCAGCTGCTGTACGATGTCTGTTTTCACCCACTTGAAGGGCTCTTGTGTAAGAGGCATAGGTACCATAAGTGCCTTTGGCAGTCTCCCAGGATGAACCTGCTAGCATATGGCACAAGACTGGCAAAAGTTTTCTACTTCCTGCTGGATTCCTGCTCAAAAAAACAAAACAACCAAGCAACCATTTATGGGTTATATCACTATAGAGCCCCACCTGTGGAAAGCTTGTGGGACACTCGCATGAGAACCTGGCAATATACATTTGGTATGAGCAGCTGTGCTGACTCTTCACCATGGGTCTGCCCTTGATCCCTATACAACAACCCCTGTCTCACTTTGATCTGGGGAAGTGCCTGGTAGGGCTGTGCGAAATGGTACCGTTTCATTTTGACTAGCATCTGTGTTTCGACAGAACAGCATTTTGTTTCAAATTTAATTTATATTCAAAACCGCTGTTCCGTTTCGTTTCATCGAAACAGTTACGCTGTTTCAATGTTTCGCCCATAGGCTATAATGGGGAAGCTTGAAACAGCCTATAACTTTGTCATTTCTGGCTTGATTTGACTGAAACTTGCAGGAATGGTAGCCCCTTCTGAGGGCATGAAGCCTGCCAAGTTTCAAGGAGATAGGTGCAGGGGTTTGGGGGAAACTGCACCTCAGGCTTCTGACAAGCAAAACTTGTGACATGGGTGACACTATGTGTTAAGGCGCAGCAGGGTGAAAGCTGCAGGCTTGCTAGCCCCTGGTGAGGCTGCAAAGCCTGCCAGATTTCAAGGAGATAGCAGCCAGAGGTGCAGGGTCCTAGGACCCAGAAGCCCCTGCACCTGACGGACAAAACTTGTGACATGGGTGGGTGACATTGTGTGCTTTAAGGTGCGCCCTCGCTCAACTGACACCAAGGCAGAAAGCAGGGCAGTTCAAACAATGCTGCCTTTTATACAGTTTTTCCATCCCTCTCCTAGAGCACTGGGATTGGAAGGGACCTCAGGGAAGGATCACAGTCACCGGCCAGCTACACAGTCAATAATGAGAGCACTCCTTCCCCCTCCCCCCCTGCTTCCCCCTCCCTCTCCTTACTTTAGTTTCTGTTTCCTTGCAGGCAAGCACAGCTTGAGCTTCAGAACTTAAAATGTTTAGAAAATTTTGAAATGCTTCGACTTGCCTCATTTCGTTTCAAGGCTGTTTGGAAGCTCTCTGTTTCATTTCAATTTTGTGGTTTTGAGCTCGAAATGAGTCGCAACAAAATTGCTGGTGAAATTTTGCACAACCGTAGTGCCCTGGCCAGCTTGGGTGGTAGCATCTCCTTGTCGTTGTGGGCTATATTCTTCTCCTCAAATATGTGGTTAAAGCTGTTATCCTGCTTTTGCTCCACACATAGCTGCCTATACTCCAACAGCTGACCAACATTCATCTCTTTTGCTTCATCAACTACTTGGGCAGATTCAGGCTCTGGGTCTACATATTCTCTTACCAGCTCCTTTTCTGGTTTCAAGGGGTAGTCTTTCCACAGGCTTTATTATCATTTCAGCCTTTCACCAACCTGTCTAGGAGCTTGTGGAACAAAGGCCAGTCGTGCCCTATTGGGGCTGAATACGACAACTTTAGGAGCAAGGCATGCTGAGATCTGATAGGTGTTTCCTACTACCTTCATCTGTGTTTTCACTTGTTCATAGCACTTGGGTTCCCCATGGATGCAGACGAGTGTGCACCATTAAGTGTCTTAGGGCATCTTTTATTATGTCCTTCCCAACTAAGATTTAGTTAGACCCTGTGTCTACGAGTGCTGGTACCTGTTGTCCCTCTACCCAGGCCTCAAGCATGAGGCATGCTCCATCCTGCCATTCCCCTTGAGCCGATCTGGGATAGGTGATCCTGAACTCACGCTCCATTTCTTCCACTTTGGAGTTCTCCTTCCCACCTTATCTTTACTTGCCGATCTTTCCTTTGGCAGCCTCCCTCATGGACAACTCTGAGAACAAGTGCCCTGCACATCTGCATTGGATACATGTTTGAGAGAGGCCAGGAAGTGCCATTCCTTCCTTTACCTACAGCTTTTTCTATGGTTAGGTTCCCTTTTTCAAGTGGTTACTTGCCTCTCCTTGCTTTTGCCTGGGTTCTCTCCCTACAGCCATGTAATGTTCCACCAATTTAACTGCTTCTCCCAGCATTTGGGGTTGGTGTCTTTTCACCCAACCCTTTGTTCTACCTTCTAAGTCCCATATGAGCTCCAGTACTATTCACTTTATGACTTCATGCAAAGTCCTTTCCTTTGAGTGGAGCCATATTGTGACCTGATCTTTGAGCAACTACATGACTTGCTGAGAGCTAAAGCCTTCTGCTGTCTTTCTCTTACAAAAACTTTGCTGGTGTATTTCATTGGAAACCTGTAGCCTCTGCAGTACTGTCACTTTCACCTTTTCAAAATCTTCCTTGCATGGCATGCTACTGTATACTGCTTGGGCTTTCCTTGTCAGTACAACTCCTAACCATGCTGCCCACGTGGCCTTTTCCCATTGTGAAGCTATGACCATCTGCCTGAACACTTCTACAATTGTTCTGGGATCATCTCCACTCACCATGCATACCACCCTCCCCCCTTCCTCCCACCCCAACAAGAGATCCCAGACTGCTATTCATTGCTTGAGTCATAACCTTGTAGTTTTTTACCACTAGGGCTTGCATCATCTCAGCTTGCCAATGTTGGACTAAATTGGGTCTGCCATCTTAGCCTCCCTTTGTTGGCTCGTTGGCTGTCGCCAGATGTTGCACTATCATCTCTAAAACGTGCTCTATTTCTATTGCCTTAGCTTGAGTGTAGCACCCACTACCCAAGGGTCCTACCATGTTAGGACTGAAGCCTTTTCACAAATCATCCTGGCCAATGCACTAATTATGTACTCTTGCCTATGGCTCAGAGACTCAGCACCCAAGTGTCTGGGTCTCTTACACTGGTAACCGAATTCCAACCACAGACTTGTAGCTATCAGAGTTCTCGCCCACCACAACTTGATGGAATATGCTAACTAGAGGCAGTCTCCCCAGAGGAACAGGCTCCAGGATATTTGACCCTTGTCTGGACAAAAGTCCATACTGCCCACCCCTGTCCACTGTTACTCTAGCTGTGCCTTGTGGCTCTGGGCCCACTGTTCAGGGTCACAGGCTTCACTTGCAGTGTAGTCTGTCCCAGGCTTTCAGTTGCAAAGCCAGGCAGTGTTGCTGTTTATCCTCCTTAGCAGGCTCTTCCCAGCTGAGCTCAGATCCAGTCCTTTGCCCCCTGATCTGGCTTATGCCAGCGACTCCTGGCTACTCTCCATATCTTTCAGTCTCTGTGCTTCAGCCCTTTTCTTCTCCATTCCAGCCTACTTTCAAGAGTCAAGGCTCAGTTGCATTCATGAGTAGCAGTTTGCTACTCAAGGTGCACATGCTCTGCAAGAGTTCACTCCATCCACAACAGTTACACCTGAATCCCCATTAAAGTAAAGAAAACACCCCCAAGTCTGGGAGTTTAGCTGGTTTCTCCATACGATGCCTTCTGTCATTCTTATACAGCTGCCGCTTACACTTTACTCCGTGGTGTGGACACTGGTCACCTGCTGCGGTTCCTGGGGACTTCTTTCCCTTTGGTCTGGCTGCTGCTCTCTCCTCCTTCCTTCCTCCCTCAGTTCACCCAGTCAGTCTGGCATATTGTGGCAGCAGCACACCTGACCCCTCCACTTCTGCCCCGGAGATCAGTACTGCCTGTGCCTGCACTCAGCAGTTACCAGGCTTCCACTACTGCAGCCTGAGTCCTTGCCATGGCAACACCTGGAAGTCCCTTAGCCTTAGCCAGGTGCTGCTGGTAAGTGGGTGGGCGTGGTAGTGTGTGTGTGTGTGTGTGTGTGTGCATGTGTGTGTGTGAAGCAATAGGGAGCGAGCACAGAGTGAGGTGAGAGACAGGGAGGTGGTGACACAGTAACAAACAAAGTGGGGTATGCTTACATCACCATGGGAGAAAGGTTGGGGTGGGGGGGGTCTGGGGAAGGCTCTGTTAGTGCTGCTCTTTGAACAAACCTCACATCCCTGTTTTAACCACAAGATTTGCTGCTTCGCTGGTGCAAACAGAGGATACATTTTGTTTCCTGTAAAGTAAGTTTTCCATTTCCATTCAAAAATTAAGATTATGGTGCTGTTTGAAACTTCAGAAACATTGAATTGGATCTTTAGCATATATAAACTGCAATAGCTCCGCTGCATTTGAGAGCTGTGCCAACCTGCTGTGTGTGGGATGTGGCCCATTAACTATGTAACTCTTACAAAGAAAACTAGCACACACTAGTTTATAAAGTACTGAGGGGGAAGTACAGGAAAAGTATCAATAGAAACCGCCCTGTGAAAGATTCCTTGTGCCTATTGCACTGTTGAATGTTGGAACTGAAGCCATTTATTATTTATATAAATTCTCTGGATGATCAAATTGAAGTTGAGATTTTTCAGGTTGGAAGCACACATGGAGTGGCAGTCCAGTCAGAAGGATTTAAAATGTGTTTTCAATTAGGTTGGGCTCAAGGGAGGGTTGCACACCCTTCGGAGTAGCTGCATGCACAGGAGTACAGGTAATCAAGGAGCAAGAAGCAAAACAAAAGGGGAACGTGGCAGAGAGTCAAAAGCTCTAGGACCATGTGGTGAAGAGCTGCTTGACCCTCTCCCTGCTTCTAGAAGGGAGCAGATGCTACAGCAGCTGTGTGGAGTTGCAGAAAGCTACTCTTCTGATTCATCCAGGCTGCCAGACCAGGTGGGTCTCATTAAATCTCATTTGGCATAGGTAAAAAGTAGAAAGCTGCAGGGAAAGGAAAGCTAGTGGCAAGGATGGAAAGTCCTCATAACTAGATAAGCCCTTGGCCTAGCTTGTTTGGGAGACACATTAATGCCAAGTTTCTGGTTTTGCTATGAAGTACAGTTTTCCTTTAAAGGCTTTGCTGAACAACATACTCAGGAAGCTAAACACAGACAGCCACCAGAAAGAAGATGAGCTGCATAGAAACTTCATATGCATCATACTATGAGGTGTAGAACTAGGCCTGTGTGAAGTGGCTACTATTCACTTCGGATTTGGATTCGGCCGATTTGGGGGACAGTGATTCAGTCTGGTGATTCGAATCACTGTCCCAAATCAATTCAGCTGAATCACCCAGGCCCAGCCCAGCAACGGCTGCCCCGACTTGCCAGGTGCTGCTGGGCAGAGGGGGCAATCCCTCCTGCCCGCCACTTCCCTCAGCCCCCCATGGCTGCACTGACCTTCCCAGCTCCGGCCCTTTAAGAACTGCCCCAAACCAAAACTTATCAGTTCCTGCCAGCAGGGGGGACGATCCCTGCTGCCCCATGCTATGTGGGGCCTTTTCCATAAGCCTCCCAAAGCCCTAAGGCCGCTGCAGGAGCTGATGAGTCCTGTGGTTTTTCTTGCATTTTTTTTAAAGGGCCAGAGCTGGGGTGGGTGGAGCAGCCATGGGCAGGTCTGGGGGAGCGGGCAAGGGTTAGGGCCTGGCAGGGGTCCCCCCATGGTCCCCTCCCCCTTCCTCCAACCCCCCCCTTCCTCACCCCCACTTATCAGCTCCAAGTCCGGCTCCAGCTCCCTGCTGCAGTGGGCAGGGACTGCCCAAATCATCGAGCCCCTTCAAGTCTTTTCCAAATCAATTTGGAGAGCTTTGAATTGATTTGGACCTTTTTATTGGTCCCCTGATTTGATTTGATTTGGATTTGGAGATTTGGCCACCAAATTGGGCTGAATCTCCTCCGAATTAAATCAGCACTCGAAGCTTTGCACAGTCCTATGTAGAACCTGACTGGTTACAAGGAATAAGTTCTGAATACAGAATGCTGCTAATTGTTAACCAGGAAAGCGGCAATGGCAAAAATGAAAGTCTCTCCAGTCCTTCTGACACACTGTAGTGAAAATAAGGTACATTATATCCTACTACATCTTTTCAAACACAAAGTACCCCTCATTAAATTCAAGGTACCTAATGCCAGCTCTTAGCTTTCACTTGTTTTTTGACCATGGAAAAATAATAAACCAGTTCTGTTGCGAAGAACTTGACAACAGGTCAAAATGTTTTTGACTCTATGGATAACTATTTGAAATCCCTGGGTTATCTTTTGAATCATGTAGGTGTTTGCACACCTAACTGTTAATATTGCATGACACCTGAAACACCCTTAAAAGGATCTCCTGGTACCCTGCTGCTGTAGCACCCTGGTTGAAAATCTCTGTGCTAGGGCAATACAGGGGAGTGCACATCAAAAGGAGATGTGGTCACATCACCCTTGGACCAGCGCATGCTTGTGTTAACTGCTGGAGGAATTGTATTGGCTGGGTTGTTTAAAGTAAAACAGAAATAAAATTATTGCAGATTGCAGTATTTCATTTTTAAAAATGAAAACCCGTGGCAGCAAAAAACAGCAGTGGCTTTGTCATGACTTGGTCAGATTTCTTTCAGTTATGAAGAAATTTGGTAAAGCTGGCTCAGGCTACTTGACAAAAGCACCAAGCCTCTTTAGCATCTGTACTAACCACTGAATTTACTTGGCAAATATGGGTATACTCTGTATCAAGGAGTAAGTTAACCTAAGATGCATGTTTCTGTAGAAGGGGTATAGGTGGTAGCCATGTTGCTCTAAGGACATAGGCAGACAAGGTCCTTTGGGTAAATCTGATAAAATCCTTTATTAGACCAACTCAGATTGTTGGGGGGAAAAAAAATATTTGCAAGCTTTTAGGTATAAATACCCTTCATCAGGCTGAGGACTCCTTGGCAGTTCATGTGTGCTTCCTGGATGGAATGACTAGTAAAGCCAGAGACTGGTATGCATGCAAGAAAGCCACTCAGTGAAGATGGAAATTGAGGAATCAGTGGGTGAGAGACAGGTTGGGGGCAGGAGAGGGGAATGAATGTAGCTGGTAAATAGTGGAGAGGTACCTGGGGAATCAGCTAATAGGCAGGTTATAATATCTATAATCCAGTGTCTATATTTAGTCCATGATATTTTCTATCCAGTAGGTTGATGAAGTGAAGTTCATAGGCTTGTCTGTGAAAGGAGTTTTGTAAATTCCCTTTGCGGATTAGAACGGAGAGATTAGAGAGAGTGGTTTTCTTGTGAGAAGTGTGTCCCCACAGGTAATTGGGTATTTTTGTCTTTGATAGATTTCCAGTGTGCATTCATTCTGGTGCGCAGTTGTTGTTTGGTCTCTCCTATGTATTTTCTATTGGGATATTTGGTGCATTGGATGAGATGTATTACATTTCTGGAGGTGCAGCTGTAAGATCCAGAAATGCTGATGGTTCTGTTATGTGGCATAGTAATTGTGGGGGTGGTGGAGGCGTATTGGCAGGTTTTGCATTTCTTGTCCTGGCATGGTCTGGATCCATTCAGTGTGTTGTGGGTCTAAGGAAGATTGCTTCTGGTGATGAGGTTAGTGAGAGTCAGTGTAAGAAGACCCATTTCTTCAATAGATCTTCCAGAATCACCCATCCTAGTCTTCAAACAAGCATTGAACCTTGGTAACCTCATCACCAGAAGCCAACTTCCTACAGTCCAAAACGCAAATGGATCCAGATCATGTTTGGTGGCATATTTGATTATAGCAATCTATAACACATCCCATGTATTTTAGTTTGCCACATAACATATTACAGCAATATTCCTCACATGTACAAGGGCCCTATCAGGAGAAGGTGGCAGGGATGGTACATGGGGTATGGGAAGCTCAGGCTTGGCAGGCCTTGAGTGCCCCATGTGCCATCCATGCTGCCTTCTCTGGCTGCCAGCACACCCAGCTGCCCTCCTGCTGCTTTCCTGGGGCAGCCAGCCCGTTCCCAGGCAGTCCCAGGTGGCATAGTGGCAAAGATGGTGCATGGGGCGTTGGAGGTCCACCAAGCCTAAGCTTCCCCCAGCACTCCTCAGCTTCCAGTGCCCCATGCGCCATTGGATCCAGCAGGTGCTGCCTGCAAGCTGGGGCTGCACTTGCACAGCTTGCATTCCACCCAGGCAGCCTCGGGAGACACCATCGCCATGGAGGGAAACACCAGGCCCCCCTGCAGCTCAGCTTGTGTAGGTGGGCCCCATTGAGGGGGAAAGAAAAGCAGTGAGGGGTCTTTTTTTTCTTTCTTTTCTCCCAGAGCCTGCATGCATCTCCTGTGGTTGGGGAGCAGACTGCTGGTGGGTCACGCAGCCCCTGAGCTGTGGGGGACCCTGGTGCTTCCCTCTGCAGTGGTGGCACCCTGCATCATCCACTGGCACCCTGCTTGTGCAGTCCTGGGGGTGCTGCCACTGCAGAGGAAAGCACTGGGGTGCCCGCAGCTCAGGGCCTGCTGGCAGTTGCCCTCTCGACACTTTTTGCTTTGATGGAGAGGACTTGCTTATTCTGTTTGTCCAGAGCACTCTGGTTATTTTAGTAAATGTTATGATAGGCTTATTCTGTCTGTCCAGAGCACTCTGGTTATCTCAGCAGCCAGTTATTTTTATAGATGTGGTAGTACAGTATTGGAGTGATGTTGTAGCCATGATGATGCAGGAATTATGTGAGAAGGTGCAAACTAGTGCTAATATTTGGTCTAATGAAAGGTACAATCCACAAAAATCCTTACCTCTCTTACCTATCCTTTTAACTTAAAAACATTAACACTTCTTAATGTCCAGGGATCCTGGTTTTCCCTGATAAAAAATTGCAAATTCTCTGACAAAACCCCCCAAATCTGTGATTATATACATTAATAGTGATGTTTTATTTGTATGGGGGGGGGTGTATGTATATATGTGTGTATGTAAATAGGGGGGTATGTATGTATATATGTATGTGTGTATATAGGTATATAGCTATAAAATGAAACAACACTATATATGTGTATAAAATAGTGGTATCTCAATTGAACACAATGTTCTATTGATATATTTACAATTTTAAAGCCGTTTAGAATCCGACCAGTGCTTCAATCACTATAATAAATTCTAAATGCCTATAAATGTTGGAATTTGATTTTGGGTTTTTTATCATGGAAAGTCAGAGCTTCCTCCTGCCCCCTAAGTTCACCAGGACACAGGTCCAGGCCCCTTATCCCAAACCAAAGCCCCCAGCCGTAACGGTACCCCCCACCCTCTCAGCCCTGCTGGAGGGGGCCTCCAGCTGCCAGGGCTATGGGCCAGGGACCCAAGTCCACAGCCCGCTCCCTGCAGCAGTGCATGAGCCCTGTCTGCTGCCTGTGGGATGCAGCTGCTGCAGCTAGAGCTGGGAGCTCGGTTCCCCCTCTTCTATGGGTGGCATGGCAGCGGATGTGTCTGGCTCCTTGCTGTTGTGTCTGCTCCTGGGGAGAACAGAAGGGCACATTCCCTCCTCCTCCCCGCCCCCCGATCTATGCGCGGAGCAGGAGAAGATGCAGGCTGTGCATTGCAGGCTTGGGCTCCCCTGGGGCCTTCACAGCCCTGCAGGCAGGTCCTGGTGGGGTGGAGCTGGGTGGGGAAGCTTGCTGGGGCCATTGCCAGCCTTGTGCTGCCCTGTCGACAAGCCCCCTGCCTGCCCTGGCACAGCAGGGGTGGCCATACAGGGTTGTGTCCCTGGATGCTTCAGGGCAGGTAGGGGTGTGTGGTGCCAGGTGCAGAGGAGAACTTCATTGGTTACAAGGAGTTAGGTTTGGAATAGTGTACAGGTACAGCAATATCAGAGAAATACTATAGAGCAAACAGCGGCATGGTAGCCTTTGATCATGCATCTGAGTTACTGAAAGCTATATATTTAGTTAGATCTCAAGTAACTTACTTACAAGGATTATCCAGAGGCAGGTGGAGTTTTCCTCTGGAGGCAAACAGTTCCTTGACCATGAGCTTCAAGACAGAGCGAGTTTCAGATGGTCCAGCTACTCTGAGAGTTCTCATCATGGCTGCTGCCCCACCTCCTGGACAGTCCTTAACTTATATAGACTATATGACCTCATTTACCTGATCCAATGAAGGCCAGTAGCTGTTGGCTGCCAGCCAACCAATTTGAAATGCATCACTGGTTGGTGGGTAGACTGGTAGGGTCTCTAGCCCCCACCCAGGTGTGTGAGGCCAGTCACTGAGAGAGAGGGAGCAGGTTCCCTCCTCCCTCAGGAATGTATCCAGCTCAGGTTACAACTTAGGGTTACCTAAAGCCTGTGGGGCCATGGTTGTCTGCCCTCTGCAGTGACCATGGTAACCGAATTGTCATACTGGTCATCCACCTGATAGCAGAGTTTGGGGAAGAGACAGAGATGGTGTTCTGCCGCAGGCTCCACGGCTATGTGTTGCAGCCCGGAGCCCAAGCCCCACACAGCACCTGGCTGGGTAGCAGCTCTAGCCGCAGCCCAGCCCTGCCCTGCCCAACTCTCTTCCTTCCTCCCTTTGGGGGCCTCAATTCCACCCCCACCCTGCTACACACGCACTTACTTGCTGTGGGAGCTGCTCTCCAGGCTCCCCCTGGTGGCCATGTGTATGTACACACATGGTGCCCACTGCCTGACTGCCCTCCTCAGTCCCTTGCAGGCTGGAACTCTGCCAGCCTGCAGAGAGCTCTGTCTAAAAGATTGAAATCCATGTGTTTCTCTGTTAAAATGAAAAATCTTCATTTTTCTTGGGTACAAGGGGAAATCCACATTTTTTTCCCATGGAAAACAGAAAACCTGGATCCCTGTTAGTGTCTTACTTGGTGATCTTACTTTTGAGGTGTGGCATAGATCGTACTTTTTGTTGTCTTTTCTTGAAATTTAATTTGAAATTAAATTTCAAAATGATCATCCATTCAGAAGTGGACTTTGGCTGATGTATGAATTTGCTATTTTGTAACTTCTGTGTATGTGCTATATTAATTACATCCAGTCAGAATGATTGCGGGTTAAACATGGGGTTTATTCAGATTTTAAGTAGGATTGATGTGTATTTATGTATGTCCATATGAATGTCCAATAAATAAATGGTGTTAAAATACTGGAAATTGTGCAGCTTGCTGTTAAGCATGTTAAAGATGTTTCACAGTGCCAAAATGATCTTGCATCTCTGTGGAAACTAATCCAACACCTATGCTGAGTCCCACAGGACATAAATGTACTTGTACTTTAGTAGGGCACATAAGAAAATAAACACTTTAAATGCAAGAAAAAATGAGAATGTGTATAGTTGTGTTCTGTTCATTATACAAATAAGGCTGCTCACATTCCTGAAGATCTGTATTGCAATCCAAATTTGCTGAAAGTGCATACGTGGTAAATGCAATTCTTGGTGTAAAATACTAACCAGGATTCCAGCATTTGAAAATACAATGCTAATGCAAATAATTCTGCCTGGGTAAAAAATTGATGCTATAACATGCCAACTTGAACTGAAAATTGTTGAGAGCTGATTATGTAAATGTTTGTGTGCTGTAAATAGTTCATTACAATTTGGCAAGTTGTATTTATCACATATATTAGGACTTTTTCTGTGTATCCTGTAATAAATGTCTAGAGGACAGATTTGAGTCAGAATTTTTTGATTGACACCTCTCACAAGGAACAGCACTTAGTGTGTATCTTGCACTTACTGTACCTTTACCAATGTAAGGTACATTTGGAAGGTCCCAGTACAGCAAACATATAACACATATTTAACTATGAGCAAGTGAGTGTTCTTGTAGCAGCTGCTGCGCTAAGCAGTGCATATGAGTAACTGTTTCCAGGATTATGCCCAGACTTATCTCCCCCTGATTTCAGTACCACCTTCTGTGTTGCGTGGTTTCAATTTACAGTACTCCATATTAGTCGCTGACTTACCTAAGCTAAACTATCCTTAAGGAAGTAGAGACTGTCCACATATTTGGAATGCAGAGTTCTTTTTCTCCTCTGATGTATTACAAAACAAATATATTTTAAATACAAATAAAATATTTTTATTAATCAAAGTGCACTGTGGCTTGGAAAGGGAAAAAGGTAAGTTGGCTAATTCAGAAGTATCGTTTCCTTGCCTGACTTGTACTGCTTAACTAGAAAATGTCTGATCCTACAAGGAAAAGTTCTAGTGTAATTGTTTAAAAGTAATAATTAGTAAGGGACTAGAGTTATGCAAATCATGATTTTTCACATTGCCGGCTGACTTGAAAACATTTGGTTTCAGGTCTAGTGGATATATTTTATTTTAAATAAAACATCTTATTTTGAAGTTTTTTTCTTAATGTAATATTTTAAATTTCTGCTTGGAAGTAATATTTCATATGTTGCAGTGTTTTTTTTCTATCCAACGTGTGCCTCCCGAATATAGCATAACCAGAGCAATTTGTGAATTCAAACCATGCATTCATTTCTTGGTGGGGTGAGGGGGGAGGAAGCTTTTCACAAACAAATTTATAATTGTAGATCAGAGCCTGAGTCTTCTCCAAAATAGTAAATTTTACAGTGTTAATCTTTTGATTAACTGGTTGATATCTGTTAATTGATATCTGTTTTTCTACAAACTGACTCCACACAGGAGGTGTTCCCTCTTGTGACTGTTTTTAGCAATGTGGTTCGGAAAGAATTCCATCCAGCCTTCTTCCAATTCACATTTTCTAAACATCTGCCTGGACTGACAAAGTGACATTGGTCTGCTCTGTGTGGAAAAAGAAATGAGCTCCTAGTTGGTTGTTTCCGTTAAGGTCAAGGAGCAGGAAATACTGCTTTCTCTCAGGCCACTTATGCCTCTTGCACTCCCTTTGCTTTCCCCATTTGTCTGTGGTCATGTCACGAACTCAGACCATAATACCCTAACTTTGGCTCCAGTTTATCTTCTTCCTCAGTAGTAAAACATTTCTTTCCCCAAAGACTGTGCCAAGATCTGCCCAGGTTAATGCAATCTCTTACTTGCTCCCCAGATTTGAATTCCATTCTCCAAGAACCACTGCGGGTATTCTTCTCATCGCAGTTCTCTGTCTTGTCTGGCCCACGTGGTCCCGTTTAACCCGTTGCACTTGAGTTACTCTGCTTCTAATAGCAAAGCAGGCAGAAGTGCCCTTATATGCCTCCTGTGTCACTGCCTTCGTAAGATATGGAGACTCCTGCATGCCATATATGCTTAGCATGACTGGTACTGACTGGGTGAGGCATACCTCTGAGCACCTAAGGGGAACAGAATCCTGTATGGCCAGATTTTAATCTAATCTAAATTTAGGATGGCTCTAGAAATGCCATGGATGTTGTAACCACAACCCTGCAAACCAGTCACAGCACAAGCACCTGACCTCTCTTCCCCTTGTGTCCCCAAAGCAGCTGCAGTTCTGGTAACTGAGTCTTTTCTGACATTGCTGTTCTACTGAATCTTTCTAACTATGCTTCCCACCCACATACCTAAATCCTCCTTTTCTGTTAGCTGAACAAAGCGATTAGGCTTCTTTATCCCTGCTGTGGATGCTGCTAAACAACGTGCAGATACCCAGTTTGCTGGGATTACCCTGCAGGCAAAATGTAAATGACCCTCCGCAGATTTAATCTGCTTCCATGCGACTTTCTCTGCCCTTGTTACTTTCACTACTGGATTCTTAAAGCTTTGTCATTTTCTCTCTGGTAAACTTGCTTTTCCTTTTTTTCCCTCCACAAGAAGAATTAGTATGTACTCATAAGTGCCAATGTATTGATTAATCCTCCAAAATACCC
>NW_017728926.1:1271016-1276981 GCF_001723895.1 Crocodylus porosus | reverse complement strand
CCCGCCCCTTGGCCAAAGGACCTTGAAATTCCACAGCCCATGCAGAATTCCAGTCCCACTGCTCTCCAAGCACAGCAGGAAGGGCAACTAAGGAACAAATGGCCTTTCATTGCTTTAAGTGTCAGTTTGCAAAAATGAGTAATTTTCATAAATTCTTAGATTCATAGATGTTAGGGTCGGAAGGGACCTCGAGAGATCATCAAGTCCGACCCCCTGCCTAGGCAGGAAAGCGTGACCCGAGCCAGATGCCTATCCAGCCTTCTCTTAAAGACCTCCAAAGTGGGAGAGAGCACCACCTCCCTTGGAAGCCCATTCCAAATTTTGGCCACCCTTACTGTGAAGAAGTTTTTCCTGATATCTAGCTTAAATTTGCTCTCTGTCAGTTTGTGACCATTGTGCCTTGTTACCCCAAGAGGCACCCTGGTGAACAGAGCATCTTGTTAGTGTTGTTTGGATGACCTACTTGAGAGACCTACGAGAGACTTGATTCTTAGAAATAAGAAAAAAGAGTCTAAGGCATCTCCAACTAGGCCACCCAAGATTACTCTTCATTTTTGAAAATGAAAACCTGAGTTCTCTGTTTCCTGGCCCCTAGGTCCCTCTGTATTCATCCCTGCACAGCCATTGTGGAGCTTTGGTATGAGCATGATGGCATCTCTCTTATCTGCCTGGCCATTTGAGTTTTCCTAATAGTCAAGAGTTCTCATTAGCTTATTTCTCTGTTTCCAAAAAAATGTTTCCTCGTTGTTGACAGTATCTCCTGATTTGTGAGCAGCCTGACCTTCTGACTCCTTACTACACTGGCCACCACGTCCTGTCCTACCAGAAGGTGACATAAGTCATGTAACTGAATGCCTGGTAGCAACAGTTAATTCTGACAATGTGATGTAACAGTGTCTTGCTTGGAAATTTTGTCCATGCTCCTCATGAAATTTCTGAGACAAGGTCTCTACTGATTTCTCTGCACAACTGATTATTTTGTATTTTTGCTAAATTAGAAATATAAAGAAAGTGCTAGTCACCCACTGAACCATAAGCAACACTAATTTATTGCTGTTTTAATTTAGGTACAGTTACTTCTCTGGAGGGCAATAGGGAAATTTTAAGGGTTAGCATTTGGCTTTGGGCACATCCCTAAGCACAGTGCGGTATTTTACCTGCACCAAGGAGAAGCTCTGGGAGATGCTGTGTCTCCGAGACACCTCCCAAGTTACAGTTCTGCTAGCCTGAAGTATCATGATTTACTGATGGTTCAAACCAGTTGGTAATTGTAAATTCCTCCACTTACAAAGCTCGGAGTAGGAAGAACCAGTCTCCATCTTCCATTCCTCCTGGTTCACCTTCTCCAGAGAGGTTAGTGGGTGACTAATCCTTCTGATATAGGGGCAGGTTAGCCCATGTGGAGGAATTTCTTATTCTTCTTGACAGTCTTACAGGTACACGGTGCATTTTCCTTGGCCACATGGGAAAATGCACCATTCTTGAGCCAAGGTTGCATAAGCACCTGACCCAGATTAACCCTGTTAAGTGTTATCTGAAACATCTGCCACTGTTTTTAGCTGTCTGTTGAGGAATTCTTCTACACTAGTATTGTTCTGTGACCACTCCTTTTTGATTTGCAAGCAGTTAGTTTATTTTAGGGATGTCAACGGTGGCAGCTCAGGAAGAAATTTGTAACAGTCAGCGTGTGAAATTTGTTGTTAGATAACAGAGGTTCTAAATTCGAGCATTTGCAAAGTAGAATGAGGTTGTGATTAATGTAGAAATGGTAGAGGAGGGGGAATTGCCCTGTTCTAGAAAGGATGGTGCACATCCCTAACTCCTGAAAGTAATGAGTCATACAGTGGTAGGAATGTTGGGAATGTTTAGGTGCTTCTGTTCTCTCTGAACAGAAGCGTGATGGTCTCCATCTCTCCCCCAAAGGTAAGAGTTTGTTTTCTTGCAGGCTAGTTGACCTCCTCCGGCAGGCTTTAAACTAAGTTCGTTGGAGGATGGGGATCCACAGGAGCAAGAAAAAACTCAACCAGGTGTAGGACCTGCCCAGGTAAGAGCTCAGGTATATACCAAGGGACCAGTTGTCTCTCAGGTGGGGGGGGTGCCCAGGGCTCCCACAGGGGGATTAAGGTGTTTCTTCACTAATGCAAGAAGCATGGGGAACAAGCAGGAGGAGCTTGCTTTCCTGCTTGCAAGTAGTAAAATCAAACTGGTTGGCCTAGTGGAGACATGATGGGATTAAACATTTGACTGGGCATTAGACAGAGGGCTATAGGTTGTTTAGAAGAGAGAGGAAGGGGAAAAAAGGTGTGGTGGGGTAGCGGTCTATGTTAGGGAACAGTATACCAGTTCTACCTTCCAAATGGGACCAGAGGAAGGCTTAACTGAGACCCTGTGGGTCAAACTTCAAAGAGGGTGGGGGGAGAGGGATCTGGTGGTAGGGGTTTACTATAGGCCACCACATCAGGAGGAACAGCTGGATCAGGAATTTTCCAGGCAGCTTGGGGAGGCTATGCGTGCAAAGGATGTTGTGGTCATGGGTGATATGAATTACCCTGACATCAACTGGGAGGAGCAATCAGCCAGGTCTAGCCACTCAGGAAGGTCTCTGACATGCGTACAGGATGCATACCTTGTGCAGGAGGTACTCGTCCCCACTAGGGAAAACACCATACTGGATCTGGTGTTAGCCTCTGGGGACGACCTGGTGGAGGATGTGCTAGTACAAGGGAGGCTAGTGGACAGTGGTCATGTAATGATCCAGTTTGCTATTCAGAGAAAGGTGGGGAGGGTAACTAGCACAGCGCAAATGCTTGACTTTTAGGAAAGCCAACTTCGATATGCTCAGGGCAGTAGTCAGGGAGGCACTCGGAGCCCAGGGGGTAGCTAGTATGGGGGGTCCAGGAAAGGTGGTCCTTCCTCAAGGAGGCTATCCTTGGGGCGCAGCAGGATGCAATTTCTCTGCGCAGGAAGGCAGGAAAAGGTTCCAAGAAACCTTCATGGCTGAGCACAGATATCCAGGCTGGCCTGAGGGCAAAGAAAAAAGCATACTGGTGGTGGAAGCAGGGGGCAGGGACAAAGGAGGAGTACACCTCCCTGACCTGAGCTTATAGGGATTTGGTAAGGGAGGCTAAAGCAGCATTGGATCTTAGATTAGCTTCTGGGATTAAGAATAATAAAAAGTCCTTCTTCAAGTATATAGGTAGCAAGAAGAAGTCTTGGGGTAACATTGGACCACTACGAGGCAGGGCAGGGCAGTTGGTGACGGACACGTGAGAGAAGGCAGAACTCTTCAACAAGTTCTTTGCCTCTGTGTTCCTGTCTGCTGACAATGGGGTGCTCTCAGGTGACAGCGTAGAGAGGCCCAAGAAGGATGCAAGTCCCCCGACTGTTAGTTCAGACCTAGTTAAGGATTACCTGGAGGGCTTAGATGTGTCCAAATCGGCGGGCCTGGATGACCTTCATCCGTGGGTGCTGAGGGAACTGGCTGGTGTCATTGTAGAGCCATTGGCACGGCTGTTTGAGGACTCCTGGTGCTCGGGCCAAGTCCCTGAGGACTGGAAAAGGGCCAATGTGGTCCCTATTTTCAAGAAGGGGAGGAAGGAAGAGCCTGGCAACTACAGGCCAGTCAGCCTCACTTCTATCCTGGGGAAGGTCTTTGAAAAAATTATCAAGGGCCACATTTGTGAGAGCCCTGCAGGGGAAGTGAAGTTGAGGGGTAACCAACACAGGTTCGTGCCAGGCCGATCCTGCCTGACTAACCTGGTCTCTTTCTATGACGAGGTAATAATAAGCTTAGATGTGAAAGAGGAAGTCAATGTCATCTTCTTGGACTTCCAGAAGGCTTTCAACACAGTGTCTCACCCAATTCTGGTGGGCAAGCTGAGGGACCATGGCATTGACGAATGCACAGTCACATGGGGGGCAAACTAGCTCCAGGGGCGCACCCAGAGGGCGGTGGTGGACGGGTCGATGTGGGTGTGGACAGCAAAGTCCCCCAGGGCTCGGTCCTAGGGCCGGTGCTGTTCAAGTTCATTCATCTTCATTAGTGACCTAAACGAGGGTGTGGAGAGCACCCTGTTCAAGTTCGCTGATGACACCAAGCTGTGGGGTAAAGTGAATACACTGGCAGGCAGGGACCGTATCCAGGCAGACCTGGATAAGCTGGAGAAGTGGGCGGATCTGAACAGGATGCAGTTCAACAAGAACAAGTGCAGGATGCCGCACCTGGGGAGAGGGAACCAGCATTATGGTTATAGGTTAGGGGCTGACCCTCTCGGCAGCTCAGAGACAGAGAGGGATCTTGGAGTCATGATTGACTCCAGGATGAACATGAGTCGCCAATGCGACGAAACAAATAGGCAGAGCCAACTGCACCCTGTCATGCATCAACAGGGGCATCACTAACAGATCCAGTGAGGTCTTGCTCCCCTTCTGTGCGGCGCTGGTCAGGCTGGAGTACTGTGTCCAGTTCTGGGCACCGCACTTCAAGAGAGACGTGGAGAACCTGGAGAGGGTCCAGAGGAGGCCACTCATATGGTTGAGGGTCTCCGTGGCCAGCTTTATGAGAAGAGGCTGAGGGAACTGAATCTCTTCAGTCTCCGCAAGAGGAGACTGAGGGGGGATCTTGTGGCTGCCTACAACCTTATCAGAGCCCAGCAGCAGGGACTCGGGGAAAGTCTGTTCACCAGGGCCTCCCTTGGACTCACCAGGAACAATGGCCACAAGTGGAGGGAGGATAGGTTTAGGTTAGATATTAGAAAGAACTACTTCACTGTAAGGGTGGCCAGAGCTTAGAATAGGCTCCCCAGAGAGGTGGTGCTCTCACCTTCCCTGGAAATCTTCAAGAGGAGACTGGATAGGCACCTGGCTGGGATCTTATGACCCCTCCCACCCCCAGTGCTCCTTCCTGCCCGTGGCAAGGGGTCGGACTAGATGATCTGTCTACGTCCCTCCTGACTCATTCATTCTATGATTCTAGAAGTCCCTCTAGCAGGGAGGTAGTTTGTACTAGCAGCTGTTCACCACAGTCAACGTTCTTCCGTATTCTGTGTGATTTACTTGCCTACACCATGAAATGAACACATCTGTCTAATGTAGCTTTAACAGGACTGTCTTGGGAAGACACTTGTTTTCCCTCTGAGTTGGCCTGGTGAGGGAGCTGGGTCAGAGAGGATGAGCCTCAGATAAATTACCTGGATAGATGGGCACCATAAGGGGCCAAGGCCAGCAGGGAGAAAGCACTTTTTCCATTTACACCTGTTAATAATGGACAAGTAGAAAGTGCATGGGCACTAGGGCTGTGCAAAGCTTCGGTCACTGATTCAATTTGGCCCGATTCATTGGCTGAATCTCCAAATCTGAATTAGTTTCATAGTTTGTAGGGTCAGAAGGGACCTGAGCAGATCATCAAGTCCGACCCCCTGCCTTGGCAGGAAAGAGTACTGGGATCAAATGACTCCAGCAAGGTGTTTGTCTAGCCTTGTCTTAAAGACCCCCAAGGTAGGAATCAGCACCACTTCGCTTTGAAGTTGGTTCCAGATCCTAGCCGCCCTGACAGTGAAGTAGCCCCTCCTGATGTCTAGTCTGAATCTACCCTCTTCTAACTTGTGACCATTATTTCTAGTCACTCCTGGCAGTGCTCAGGGGGACAGGGACTCCCCCAGTGCTTGCTGGTCCCCTCTGACTAGTTTGTAACAGGCGACTAGATCCCCCTTCAGCCTTCTCTTGTGGAGGCTGAACAGATTCAGGTCCTGAGCCTCTCCTCATAGGGCCTGCCCTGCTGCCTCCTGATCATGTGAGTGGTCCTCCTCTGGACCCTCTCCACGTTGTCCACATCCCTCTTGAAATGCGGTGCCCAGAACTGGACACAGTACTCCAGCTGCAGCCTGATGAGTGCCACATAGAGGGGGGAGTATCACCTCCTTGGACCTGCTTGAGATGCATCTGTGGATGCATGACAAGGTGCTGT
>NW_017728926.1:1206067-1264696 GCF_001723895.1 Crocodylus porosus | reverse complement strand
TAGGTCCAACAAGGCATCTCCCCTGGTGGGGCTGTGCACCTCCTGGGTTAGATGGAGGTCCTGCATTTGGGCTAGGAACCTACGTGAGTGGTTAGACCTGGCTGACTGCTCTTCCCAGCAGAATCGAATCAGGAGACCCTTTAATCGCTCCGAATCGAATCAGAACCCTTTGAATCAATTCGGAGAGATTTGGAAAGATTTGACGATTCGGACATAGACACAGGTTTAAATGTTTTTTCTGCATACCTCAAAGTGCCAGGCGGCTCATGAATTCTGTGATGGTGGGGTGGATGGAGCATGCCACAGGAGCGCGGGGGATTCCTCAGCACACTCGCCAGGAGACCCAGAAGTGGACTAGAAGCACTTCCGGTCCACTGGGGAGCACTCCAGGGAGCCCCCCTGTGCCTTTCTGGCTCAGCAACTGGTGATTCCTGGGTCTAGGTGGGTGCCAGGGTCCTCCCCCAGCTGATTGCTAAGTCGGGGGGGGGGATGCAAGAGCCCCCCCGCGCACTTGGTGGTGAACCCAGAAGTGGACCAGAAGTACTTCCAGTCCACTTCTGGGTTTGCTGCTGAGCATGTGGAGGTGAGGGGGACCCACTCACGCTCCTGTGAGACACTCCATCTGCCCTACCGTCACAGCATTCACGGGCCGCACCTGGTAGCTCGAGGTATGTAGAGAAAACATTTGAAGCTGCATCTATGGCCAAATTGCTGATTCTCCAATCAACATTGAATCTTCAAATTCGGATTCAGCTAAATCGAATCAGGACAGTGATCTGAATCAACGAATTGAATCACTTTCCATGATTCGGGCCGAATTTGAATCGAAGATGGCCCATTTCACACACCCCTAATGGGCACCCTTTGTTTGCCAACTGTAGTCATTATGGAGTACTTGAGTGTTGGACTTGCTGACTGGAGTAGCATTTGGAGAAAGAAAGGAGCCAGACGAGGGAGGGAAGATGATCTAGTGGGTAGGATGTAGAAGTGCTGTGTGAAAGGCTTTGATGATAGATCCCACATGGAGAGAATTCAGTTGCGTTTACAGTGTTTCTGATCTTGGGAGGGAGAACCCAGCACAAAATTTGGGCACTTCAGCACTTGTCCAGAAGTGTGTTTCCCAACACGGTTTGGAAGGTTGTGCTCCCTCTGTGTGAAGTTACAACCAGATGTCTGGGGTCTGGGTGAAGATAACAGCCATCTGGGATGGCAGACAGATCTGCTCCCTTTTCATGAGACCCTAATGGAGCCAAGCCCTTCCTTTCCCAGTGTTTGGGCAAGCAAGAGACTGAAACTTAATCAAGGGGAGACGAGGAGACTGGGGAAGAGGACGGGAGAATCTTCAGGAGATTGTTCATTTTCTGCTTTAGTCTCTTATTTGGATCCAAAGCCCTTTTGATGGGACATTTGGGGGAATTCTCAAGAAGAGCAGAAGTTGTGTGGAAAGTCACTGAGGTTTGTGTTTGCAAGCCACTTGATTGCTATTGTAAATCTAACTTTAATCTTCAGGGCGTCATGCCCACATCTTCTCTTAGGCTTTTTGCTGGAAATAGGGAAATTGTTTGAGAGAAGATGGGAAAGGATTGGTGTTTTCATTGGATTATTTGGCTTAAGAAGTCATTAAATATCATACTAAATTAATTGCAATTTTAATCGCAGTTAAACAGTAGCCAACAGCCCAGAGCCCGTTTGCTCTGCAGCTCCTCCCCGCTACCACCAACAGCACACAGCTCCAGCTCCACCCCTGGCCTGACCTGTGCCTGCTTTGGACTTGCCTTGGCCAAAGCAGATCAGCTAGAACCTGTGCAAACAGCCCTGACACCCACACACTCCGTACCTACTGCAGACTTACCTCACTCCCATGCTGAGCAGCAGGAGCAGCCAGGCAGAAGTTGCTGCTTGGTGCAGAGGAAAAGCAGCCCCTCCCCCTCAGTGCTGCTGGGCCCTTCTTGCTGCAGCCACCCGCTCATGCTGAGGAGCAGCAGCTGGGCAGAAACTGCTACTCAGCATGGGGACAAGCGTTCCCTCTCTCTCCTTTGTACTGCCACCCCTGCCCTGCTGGGTGATCTGGAGGCAGTGGTGACAGCTGCAGAGAGGAGCCACAGGGCAGCCCAGGTACAGGCTCTGGGTGCCTGCAGCAGGAAGGGCTTGGCAGGGGTGAGGGGGAGGGAACCCTTTTCCCCACCCTGAGTAACAGCTTCTGCCTGGCTGCTGCTCAGAGTGGGCAGGTGAGTCTGGAACAGGCGCAGAGCGGGCCAGGGTAGGGGCTGCACGCATCAGTTTTGGCTAGTCCACTCTGCTGGTCAAAATAATGTGCGCGATTAATGCAATTAAAAAAATTAATACTTTAACTTTTTTGCATTAATTGCGTAAGTTAACTGCAATTGACGGCCCTACTAAATGTATATGTACTTTTCACATGTCAGTACTAAATAAATCATGTGCCTAGGTTTTCCCATTGCTGTGATTGTGGTAGCTTAGGGTCACCCTCCACTGTGGTGCAGTAGTTTATAACGCTGTCCCAATAGACATGTTCTTCTTAGCAGCTCATTGCCTATAGAAACAATTTCAGATAAATTGCTGTTTCCCTTAAATATTGAATCATTTTCTCAGGCAAACATTGTTGCAGTAGTCTGAAAAATAAGCTAGATATGTGCTGGAGCACAGTTCCCTGTGAGGCCCAACATAACATTTTAAGAATTGGGGTGATTTAAGGCTGAGCGTAATTGGGATTCAAGGTATCACTCTAATATTATTTGATATAGTAGTAATGTAGTGCTTGGAAAGTTAGTTCTCTTAAAAACTGCTTCTGCTGCTGTTAGTAAGAAAAATGATGTCTAGAACCAATGGCCTAACAGATTTCAAATGATAAAAAAACCCTTGTTCCTGGTTAGTAGCAAGGATGTCCATTGCAGAATGTAATTTCTCTAACAGGAGGTGTGATGGCAGTCAACGGGCAAATTGCATAAGGTTATGAGATGAAAAATTTACAGAAATACATTTTTAAACCAAAGCGTTTGTCAAGCATTTAATAAATTGATAAGCCTATTTCTTGTTCTTGTGTGCTTCAGTAATTGAATCATAAACTTTGTGAACTTTGTAATGTTACTGTGTTAAAGATAGATTTTTAGTTTTTAAATATGAAATACAGTTGTCTCTCTCCTTGCTGAATGATTACTGATAACTGAGACTTTTACATGGGCCCCTTCATGCTGAAAAATGCTATTAAACAAACCTACTCCCTGAAGTCCATTAAAAATGGAATTTCAAACTAAAATGAAGTCTTTGGTTTTGTGTGTTTTTTTTTTTGTTTTTTTTTTTAAGTGCATCAAGAGCTCATATTGCTAGGGACACATCATAAATACCTAACTAGTAATGGGGGAGACAGTGAAGAAGAGATTTCTCTTGGTGTCCACAGGGAAATTTGTCTGTGTTCCTGTTTTGTCAGTAATATGATGACCTTTAGAGGACAAAAAGAAATAGCCAGTTTTCTCTGAGGTAGTATATGGAACGAATATCACTGGAGTTTTCAAAGTTATCATGACAACCAGAGCTTCCTAATGGTCAAATCACAGTGGTCTGTGAACAGAGCTGGCAAAGTTCCCTGGGACATGGGGAAACTCCTACTTATATTTGTATTTATTAAAATTTACAGTATCATCCAGAGCAAAGAAATATCTATATTACACATGCTAAAAACTAAGTTATATCAATACCTGATGCGTTAGGTCAGGATTTTGCTACACTGTGGTATGCGTACCCCTGGGGGGTACATGAGACGTCTCTTGGGGCTACACAGGAGAAATTGTGTAATGGCAGATTTAATTTTCCTTATAATAGTTGGCATTTAAGGGGTTAAAATATAAAATGTATGGTAAAGGTACGCATGCCGCTGGTGAATCTGGAAAGGGGTACACAATAAGAAAAAGTTTGGAAGCCTTTGCCCTAGGTGAACCCTGCTATAGCTAAATAACATTACTGCAAGAAGCTTTTTGGACAGACCAGTCTTATCTTGTGAAACTTCATCAAGCACAGAGCATTGTAGAGCCCTTCTTTGTGTGGGAAGTCAAAACTTGTAAGAATTCATTGTTCATCTCTTTTATCAGTGGCATGGTTGGGACTGACGGTGAGATTTTATTTTCTTATCCTACATTTACATTTCTTGCTCCATGGGGATCTAATCACTTAGGTACAAAGCCCACTAGGGGATTTAGCCACATCATTTCTGTTCAGATTAATGGAAATTATGCAGCTAATTCTGTTGATCATATTTGAAAATGTGATCCCTGGTTCTTGCTCTGTTTAACAGCTTCATGTCCCACAGTTGGAATTCCTGCACTTCCCTGCTCCTTTCCACCCCTCTGGGCTCTGGCAGGAGAACTGGACCCTTTTCCTTGGCTGAGAGATGTCTTGGGGGGGGGCTGGAGTGTAAAATATGACAGGTTTCACAACACATGACCGTCTCAGGCTGGGAGATCTGAGTATAAAACCCATTTCCTCTCTCCTCTTTCCACCACAAGCTCCTCTGTTTTTTGGGTTCTGAATTGTGAATGTCTGAGTGAATTTTGGGACTCTTCTCTCTACTACGTCTAGTGCCTGCTCCTATTTAATACCTCCTTGTTCTAGGAAGCAGACTTTCTTTGTCTGCAATCTCAGTATTATGGCAAATGTAACAGATTGCGCTAGTGCTATAGCTCCAGTAACACACAGTGCATGGAGCTGATGTTTTTTCTTTCAGCATTTTTTTCTTATTTAAACATGTAGCATCTTTTGTACTTTTGTTACTGTTGTTAATTTGTTGTATTGAAGGAAGGAAAAAAGGGCTGAAACTATGGGAGTTTTTTTGCCTTTTTTCCCATTACTGCCAACATAACAGGCAGAAATCCTTTTTTTGACCTTAAATAAAATGACAAGTAGCTGTAGGGTGCAGTGCACAGAACAAAATAAAATTGTTCCATTTTAGACTTGTTCTACCCCACTGATACAGAAAATGAGGTTAGGCTGGAGTTACTGCAGCCAGTGTAATAACCTTGCTAGTAATCTTTGTCATATAAATTAAGGAGTTATGCATTTTTAATTGATGTATTTAAATGAAGGCAGGTAAAACAGGACGATTATCTAAAACAGAAGAGCACAAGTTCCTTAGCTAGGAACACAGGGGACTTTGTGACATGGATATTTGAAAAGTGTTTTGCATTTAATTTTTTTTTAAATAAAGAAAACCAACAGGCAATATTCTTTCCTTAAAAGAAGAAAAATTCTCACACACAGAAGCTGTTCATCTGTAGCAAGTAAGTGTTTTAAATCTGAATTGTATGGCCATAGACTCTCAGTTCAAAGGACTGCCATTAATTTAAAACCATTTATGTTGTTATCTTGATCCATATCATAGACTGTTGTGGTAACCCTCTATTGCTGTTCACGAAATACACTATAGCAGGTGACAGTCACATTCACAAGTGAATTGTCCATTCTAATTGCTGATATTTTTTCAGCACTTCATATTGTGTCTCAGAGCCAATAAAGTTTTGAGTTATGGGGGACACCAAATGCCCCAAATGTTAAATGTTGTGCTTTTGTTTCTTTAGAATGATGGAATACATTTTTCTAGAGGTAGGTGCTGCACTGAAGAGAGAAGCAATTCTTTGACAGTTTTAGGACAGAGTGAAATGAGGCCCCATAAGGCACTGGTTAGTGGTAGAGGTCATGGCACACCTGCAATATAGAATTGTCTGTTTGCTCTTAAAGTAGTTTGCATCTAAGCTTGTTGATACTGCTGTGATCAGCCTCTACTCTGTGTTATTTTTCACATTAAGCTTTTATTGACAGTTAATATTAATTTGCCATCATTCAGCCTCCTTAAAAATAGCCTAAGTATTGAGAAATCATTGCTACAAATGCTCAATCAATTTCAATTTAATTAAAAGGTATCAGATCAAAGCATAATATAGTTAAGTGCAATAATAGCCACAAGTAGGTAGTTCAATGTGTGATGGTTAGGATTTCAGATCTGGACCTCAGTGAAGAGCTGTGGGATTAGCTAGTCATGCTTAATAAGAAATGTCTGTTTTTGACTGTTTCCCTTGCTGATCTACGTTGCACGTTTCCTGTGACCATATGACAAAAATTGCCCTTAAGCTAACTAACTCGCATCTTTGTACCCACATTATCAGCTGGTTTTATCATTTTAGGGTTTTTTTTCCCTTAGTAATTTAAAACAACTCTGACATGTTTTAATTTTAGCTCCTGAATTTCTTCCATGAAGGTTTTTTTATCTTTTAAAATTTTCAACATGCCCAAAAATTGGATTTTCCCTGCTTTGCAACCATTTTACCACCAGGTGCCACTTGGGTTCACTCAGTAATCCATGGAAATCCATTGAATTTTTATTGCAATGCTGCAACAAGACTCCAGGGACTAATCTTGCAAATTTTTACTGGCAATGTAGTTCAAGGTTCAGATTAATGAAAAATACAACTTTTTTGGATTCCAAAAAAAACTCCCCCATGTTCACATGAACTTCATGGCAAAGATCAAATTGTAATGGGCCAGGCAGTTCAAGACTCGGGTTAATTAAAAAATTACTGTTTGCTGGACTGGGTTTTTGGTTGTAGCAGCATTGGTCTAAGGACATAGGCAGACCCCTGGGGTTTTTAAACTCAAGTGCAGTTTTTGTCTCCTTGTGGTTCAGGAGCTGTGGGTCAGGAGTGAGGGGCACCAGCTGGGCTGGGGGGGCGTGGGGGCCAGGTCAGGAGTGAGGGGAACTGGCAGGGCTGGGAGGCAGGGGACTGTGGGTTGGGAGTAAGGGGCACCAGCTGGGCTGGGAGGGGCAGGTCAGCATTGACAGGGACTGGCAGGGCTGGGAGGGTAGGGTAACCTAGGTGGTACTCAGATAAGGTACCACTTCCTCAGTGGGGGGGAGGCATAAAAGAAGGGAAGGGAACCCCCATCCGCAGTGGGGATTCCCTTTTGCAGGCAACTCAGCCCTCTAGTGCTCTGGCTGGGAATCAAACCCAGGTCTCCTATGTGGAAGGTGAAAGCTGTACGCTTCAGGTTGTGCTGTTAATGCCTGGGCTGCTATATGCAGCTTCAGGCTCTAGTTCCTTCAGGATCCTCCATGTGTCATCTGCACATTGAGCTGCCCAGCTTCATGCCAGAGGGGAGTCGGAAAAAACGCAAGCTGCCTGCAGCTCAGGGCTTTGATCCTTCTGGGACCCACTGCATGCTGCTCCTGGGAGGGTAGGGGGCTGTGGATCAGGAGTGAAGGGCCCTGGCAGTGTATGATGAGGGCTGTGTTAAACTGTTATATGTGGTTGCACTGAGCTCTGGGGTGTATCTCAGCCCTCCCGATACACTGTTATAGGCAGCTGTTACACCCCAGAGCTGGGTGTATATTCCCATGCACTATTATATGTGGCTATGACACCCCAGATCTAGGGTTACCCCATGCCATGCCTGTGTGGCAGTGGGGGACTCTCTTGGACACCCCTGATCATATGGGCTGGACTAGGAAGAATTTCCAGTTGCAATCCCAGCCCAAATAACAGCCCAATTTCAGGAAAACTAGAAAAACCACAGAATCATGGTGTGGGGTGGCTCAAGAAGGGTTTCCATTCCTAATTTCAGCCCCAAAGAAATTCCTTATTTGAGCCTGTATACTTAGTACAGTGGGCATGGGGAGGACTGTCAGTTAGCAGCCTGGCACGCACAACCCACTCTTTAGGCTGGGCAAGACTCTGGCCAGAGACATCCAGGAGAGTCCCCTGGTGCCACAGAGTTATGCCATGGGGTGGCCCAAGAATGATTTCAAGCCATACTCCCTGCCCCAAATACAGTTCTTTATTTGGGTCCCCGTGGCTGGGGTGCTGTCAGTTGGCAGCCAGGCATGGCCAAGCTGTGTTTTGGGACAGGCAAGACTCTGGTCAGAAATGTCCAGGAGAATCCCCCGGTGGCACACAGGCATGTTGTCAGATGGCCCAGAAAGAATTTCAATCTGTAATCTCAGCCCAAGAGCCAGTTCCTTATTCGAGCCCATATACTTAGTACAGTGGGCATGGGGAGGCTGTCAGTTGGCAGCCTCACATAAACAAATCGGGCTTTGGGCCAGGCAAGTCTCCGGTCAGAGATGTCCAGAAGAGTCCTCCAGTGCCACAGAGGAATGGTGTGGGGTGGCTGGGCTCTGGAGTGTAACAGCCACATTTAACAGTGTACGGTGAGGGCTGTGATGAAATGTTCTATATAGTCATTGCACCCAGCTCTGAGGTGCATCTCAGCCCTTCCCATATAGCAGGGGTGGGCAAAATACGGCCTGTGGGCTGGATCCGGCTCACCAAGCCGTTCTGTCCAGCCTGCGGGGCCCCTGGCACTTTGAGGTATGCCCCAGCCCACCCCCACGCTGGTTCTCAGCTTTGGAAAAAGTCCTGCTTTTTGATGCGAGGATACAAATGACAGGAGACACAGGATTCTTTCTGTTTTACATAAAAATTCCTGTAGTAATGTTTCCATTCAGGCTTTAGCCTGGGTACATAATACCCAGATGCCAACACACAGGGAGGTGAGGGGGGCAGCGAGACCCTTTGTGTACCCTTGTGTAGCCCTAAGTACTCCACACCTAGCACCCGATGCAACAAGCATGCAGAAAAAGTGGGCGGCAGAACTGCTTCAGGACCAGGCTTGGGCAGGGGGACAGCCTCTTTGGGAGGCCTGCAGTACAGACCCCCCAATGCCAATCCAGACTTGTGAGGGGGAGGCAAGCAGGCTCACTCTTGCAGACCTTTGCATGAAAAATTTTCCGCCCCAACCAGCAGCGCCGTGTACAAAAAGCAACAAGTGCTCAGAAAAAAGTGGGAGGCTTTGCAAGGGAGGCAGCCAGCGCTGCTAATTGAACTCAAAAACCCATGGCTGTCAAGCAAAGCCACCAACAATTCCCCCCCAAAAAGCAACCTGGGATGACTGAAGAAAATAAACCAACCAAAATATCATATCTTGTCCTAAAATGCCACCTGGCAGTAAAGTAGCACTGAAAGGACAGGAGGGTAAAATTGTTCTGACATGCTCCCTAAGCGCATTTTACTAGTTATAGCATAATAAGCCATTACGTGGTAAATCATGTCCATGTTTCTGAATCAGTCATCATAAACTAAGAAAGGAAAATTAAACCAGGAACATTTTTAGTGGGTAAATGCCACTTATGTGGACAAGTGCCGATGGCAGCTTTAATGGTTCTGAATACGCAGCAAGGAGCAAAAGGTACAGAAAGAAAAGACTCCTGGGCTACTGTGTTTTAAAGGATAATCTTGACCTCTGTGAACTTGCTGTTCTTTCCCCCTGCTTGTTTTTTGTTTTTCTTTGGCTGCATGGCCTTTAAGGAGGAAAATTTCCTCAAGCTGAAGCCATGGATGCATTTTTCATTTCTACATATATTGTCTGTATTTTAAGTTAGATACTAAAAATCCCTATATCCAACATACAGGACACACTCACACATCTGAGATGTTCAATGGAGATCAATGCTGTCTGTTCTGGGGCTTCATGAAACTTGGGTGCAGACCTGAGGTTAGAAGAAGAGAGAATTGGAAATAAATGTGGGTTTATTGTACACACAAGTTACGAACAACAACATGCCAGGGCTTTTTATAGATTCACTGTTTGCCCTCAAGTGACTGCAATTTTTTCCTGAAGGTTAGGGTGGGAGATAGATAGATATAAACAAATGCAGTGTATATTCATTGTTTATTCTTTTTTCCTCATCTTTAGTCGATTGAAAACATGAAATGATTTAAGTGTTCTTGGTAGGACTACACATTTTTAACCCTTACATTTATTTGGATATTTTTAACAGAGGAAAAGAAAATGGATAGTGTCTCTTTGAATTAAATATGCCCCATGGTTTTTGTGTGTGTTCTTCCAGCCTGTCAGGGTGCTGGTTGTGAAGCCGCACCCCACTGCCCCAGATGCTGCACAAGACAACTGGTGGTGTTTGGAGCTGGCGATCCAAGTGCAACATAGGAGACAAGTAGATACAGGTAGATGGAGGGCTACAAAAAACAAGGCTGCAGTGCCTTGGTCAGCCGAGCTGACAGCAAGACACCCACAAGGAGATGTCAAAGAGACGGGCTGAGAGTTTAATCTGGCAGACGAGGGAGTATGAAGAAGAGCTCCAGACCGCAACTGTGAACAGTGTAGTAGATGGGGCAGGAACTAGAGTCAAGAGGGGCCCAGAAAGAGCTTTTCTCTCAAGATAGAAGAGACTAAAGTATGTTTCTATTGCAAGGGGGGGAAACCTGAGGAGAGCAGGGAGAGGATAGGAGTGGGCATGACGGAGATGAAATGGGCATGTGAAGGGGCTGGAGGAGGAGAGCAGGTGAGGGGAACGGGAGGAGGTGGCCAAATCTGAGGCGAGGGGAATGGAAGGCGAACCTGAGGCTGAGGTGGAAGAAAACCACATTGTATTTAATTTTAGAAGAACTGGGGAGACCATGCTTGCCCACAGGAATGGGGGTAGGAGGATGGGTGGGAGGGGGTGTTAAGGAGCAACTCCAATGTGGCAAAAGAGTGGCTGGGATGGTGGGGGTGCAGTCTGACTAAGTTGTGGAGGTAGCATTGCTTTGCTAGGAGCATGGCAGAACCAAAAGAGGAAGTCAGGAATTTGAAGTGGTGAGGTCAGCCTGGGCTGAGGATTTCCACTCAGGATGCAGCCCTGTGTGAGAGCAGGAATGGAGGAAGTGTGCGCTGGGGCCAAACTAAGCCAGGGTTGAGGGGGCAAACCTTGCAATAGGAGGATTGCTGAAAGGCCAGATAAGGGTCAGAGAAGGGGAGCTCTGTGCAGAGAGAGTGGGGAGGGGTAGCTGTTTAGATGTTTAACCCTTTGGTGACTGGGGAGCTGAACATGCAGCTCATGCTGGATGTGTCATTGATACAGAAACTAAAGCCACTGAGGATAAATTTGGGAGACTGAGGAGGGGGGAAGAGCCAGGAATTACAGAAGAAATGCTGAGTAGGACAAGTTGAGTGGACTGTAAAGGAAAGCAACATGGAGGGGGAGAAGTGAGTCTGATACAGTGCAGATAAAAAGTAGAGAAAGAAGGAACGGGTAAGAGCAGTCTGAACTAGGATGGGGAATATAAGAGGAGAAGATGCTCCAGAGAGGACAGCTAATAGGCAATGCCAGGCGAAGGGATCTAGGTTTCTATGGGGAGTGGGGCAGGTGCCGGAGGAAGCAAGATATAAAGAGATGATTGATGTGGCTTGTTTTCTTGGGGTATGAGTGGGCAGTAGACAGAGAATTGGAGGGAGATGGATGGGGATGTGCTAGAGTTTGCAGACAATTGTGTGAGAGGGCATGTGTATGGCAGGGGTGAGGGTAAATGCATAGGGTGGTGGAGGGAGATGCAGGGTTGGGGCAACTATCACCAGAGACAAGGAGAAGAGGATTTGTCGTTCCATCTAGATTTGTGCTGGTAGGAGGAGGTGGCAATGGGTATGGAAAAGGGAGATGAGCAGGCAGAGCTGATGGTGACAAGAATGGGGAAGGGAGGAGGAGGACAGATACAGTGATGCAACGTGAGCAACTTAAGACCATATGTCGGTCTCTCTCTGTAAGGTTTTGTAGATAGACCTCTGCTTGTTTCACAGCAGTTGATCAGTCGCCAAAAGCAACAGTTGAGAGCCTTGTTCTCAGAAATGATCTTGTAGAAGCCCTCAACATTTACACTTTTGGGATGTCTGGTTTTTATAGACCTTCATGGTGTGGAAGCCTCAGGGATGACCTTTTCAAAGTGAAACTAAGCCACAGATGCATGTTTTGAATAATATAGCTGGCTAACAAAGTCATCAGAAACCATCAGGATCTTATTCCAAATTTTGCACTGCCTACATTACATGGCATTACAGCCATTGATAAAGCTTGGGTGAGGTGCTTTTACTGATAAGCCTAATGGGTCAGACTCAGCCTATGTCAAAGAGGCTGTTTTGATTTGTATTGTCTTAGAACCAGGGTCTCTTCATTGTAGAATGAAAAGGAATTAGCTAAAGCACAGAAATTGCAAAATATGCATTTCTCCCCCTGCCTCCTAGAGTGTTTATTTCTTACAGTATTGAGGTGGTTAATTTATTTTGACACATTTTTAAACTCTTCTTCATAGCACCAAGCAGATACTTAAGACCACGCACAAGAGCTGAAGCTTGCTTTTGTATGAGAAGTGTTTCTCTTACATATTTCTATGAATGAAATAAGAATTTTGTCTGAATTATAGCTAAGCTGTAAAAAATTATTCTGCATGAATCCTCCACATTGTTCTACAGCATGTCACTGTCAAGAAGGTCATTCTGTCCCCTCAATCCATCTTGCAGTATCTGTGTTTACATAGCACTGCAAACAGGGTCATAAACTAGAGTGGAATATTTAATAAGGGTATTTCTTTTTTTCTTTTAAATAAGACTTCTCATATCTTGCTTTTACTAAATCCCTGACTTCCTCATCTCTATATTCAGGGGTGTGTAGATGCTGCCTGTGTAGGACAAAATAAGGAGTTATTGTTTTAATATTTTGCAAGCATAATTTTTGCCTCTGCTATAATGAAATAGAAGGCAACATGGCAGATTAGATGTTTGAGAGAGAGGTTTCATTGTTGATGCTACTATAGTGGGTGTCACCGCTGATGGTAATTGTCCTGTTACAGAAGCGACACTTGGTGTCCTCTTTGGGGATAGAAAGGTTGCATTAATTATACTAGCTGAGTTATCAAATGTGAAAAGCTGTCGGCTTTTTAAAACATTTTTGTTAATTGAAATAAAAAAACAATATGAAATCCTGTGGGTGCTGGTTCAACCATCCATGTGTCTAGGACAGTGAGGGGCAAAACAACCTTCCTTGTTCATCTCATGCCAAGGTGCTTTTTAGCCTGATCTCTCAGTACCTTCCAGCAGGGTGAAAGAACAGTACAATCTGCATGACCCATGCAATCCTGGGCCATCAAGGTGTGTGGGAGTTGGGGATAGGGAGTGGATACCTGTTCACTAGGAATTGGTGCTGGTATGTCACCTGCTCATTTCATGTGAGATACCAAGCTGTCAAACAGGCACCATTTGGGGTCCCTACCAACCTGAGTTGGAGCTAAAGTGGCTTAGGGAAGACCCTAAGGCCCTTTTTCTCCTTTCCAGTCCTTTTTGCGGGGTTTGGGTTTTTTTTTTCCTTGGACGGCTGAATTCCTGTTTGCAAAAGGTCCAAGCACAATTCATAGTACTGGTAGGAATGTTAATTCACAAAGCACCTAAAATTGATTCAGAAAATGCAGCTGCAGTTGAGGTAATTGATCCTTCAGGTTCTGAGAGATGTTCAACTTGAAAAACTTTCATTTGTTTTGTAACTAAGTACGGGTGAGGTTTTTCAAAAGTGCCAAAGGCAGTCAAGGTTGCTGCCTTCACTGGATGCATCTACATGAGATGCCACTATGCAGTCATTACTGTGCATTTATTTAGTACATGTGTTAGCAAGTACTAAATAAATATGCAGGAACCCAAGTTACTGCACAGTGGCATTCGCAAACATCTTTTAAGTGACACTACTGCATAGTAGCCTAATAATACTGTGCAGTAGTATATTAGGACTGTTTGTGCTGTGACCTGCTACTGTACAGTATTTTCCAGCTACTGTACAGTCAGCTTCTCATATAGATGCACCCACTGAAAGTCTCCTATTAAGTTTCCCATATCAACAGATTTGTAAACTTCCCTATGTGGCAGCTGGACAAAGCCATATTGTGGTCACTTAAAGTTGTCAAGCTCTTGCAAGGATGGCTTTTGTTGGACAGTTGGGAGTAGAGCTTTAGAAGATAGTGAAAAGGAGTGTCACTGTGGAAGCTAGGGGAAGGAGAATGTATATATTGCCCTGCTAATAGGACATGAATTCGGTATTACAGTACAGTATTTTCCTTCTAGTCCTGCAGTCAATTCTATCTCTATTTTGTTTTGTTTTTACATAAAGCCTACAGAGAATTAAATCTGAAACATACTAGGAAGTAACCTTGATATTCTTGCTGCCATGTGAGAGAACTTCAGAATTTATACTTAGTGTTTTTTGAAGATCTGTTCTGCAGTGGTTGATGGTATCATACAGTGTCACCTCATCCTGAGAGTTTACACATCTCCAGGAAACGACCAGAGGAAGCAAACTCTTCAGACTCTCTTCTCATTGGCCTACAGAATTTGAAGCCAGTTTCCAAGGCATCATCTCCATTTTAATCACCGTAGACATGTGACTTGTGTTTGCTCTTCCTGCTCCTTTACCGGTGTCCTCTGTCTTCATTAATCACTTTTTCAAACTTTAAATTTTAAGAAGGCTCACAGGGGAAGAAACCAAGCTAAAATAGTAATATTCATTCTGATTAATTGACATGTGAGAGGTGTCTCCCTCTAAGTTAAGATGTTGTCTCCAAGCCTAAGCATCAGCACCTTGGAGCTGGTGCTGGTACAGGTGCACGGTTTTTTTGTTTCTTTTTTACAGCTTGTTTTCTGTGAAGCATGTACTTAATGCCAGATGCAGGCTGTGCTAGTTGTTCCTTGTGATAAGGGACTCTTTGATGCATAGCCTCAGTTTTATTGATCAAAACATTTAGTGGCCCAGGGAGCTGCAACATTTTCTGCCCTCTGTAGCATTTGCAATGAGATGCTTGTCCCACTCTACTTTTGCCAGTAAATGCAAGATGAAAAATGAGCATTTAAAAATGCAAAGCTTGACACATTGGGCACATCTACATGTGCTATTAATGCTTTAAAGTCGTACTGCGCAATAAAACACTGTGCAGTAAGCCTTCTCTGGGAGCACATCTACATGTGCTCCCTATTGGAAGCAAATCTGCTCCCAATGGGAGCAGCCCAGTACAGGGCTGCTCCTACCCTGCTCTGGGTCTCTCCAGCAGCTCTCCAGGCTCCTTCAGAGTCCTAGCCCAGGGGCTGGCAGGGAGCATGGGGCCAGCTTCCATGTGCACAGGGCTAGGAGAGCTCTCCCAGTTGCAGCAGCAGTGGTCTCCTTGCCCTGTACACATCAGGAGGGCTCTCCTGGCCCCCTGCACATGAGTATAAGCCCTGTACCCAGTGGGGTTCTGTGCACAGCTGGGGGCAGGCCAGGAGCTGTCCCGCTTCTGAGGCATCTCCCAGCCAGTCCTCCCCTGTCCCCCCCACCCCTTCCTTTGGGTGGAGAATTCCCCAACAGCAAGGGGGCTGGTCAGGAGCTGTCCAGCTTCTGGGGAAGCTCCCAGCCAGCCCCCAGGACTGGGGAAGTTCTCCTGTGGCCCCCTGGTCTTGGGGGTGACCAGGAGTAAATTTGCTCCCCATGTACTACTGTACAGTATCTACTAAGCAGTTAGTTTACTACCTGTATTAACAGGTATTAGCTAACTGTGCGGTAGACTAATTTACTGCACTGTAAATGGTGTGCATGTGTAGATGGTAACCCTTTACTGTGCATTATATTAGTCTACTGCATAGTAAAGTGTCTCATGTAGACACGCTCATTTGTACCAAATCAGACTTTGATATATGTGTGTGTGTGTGTGTGTGTGTGTGTGTAACATTGCCCTTCACAGCATGTGTACTGCAGGCAGAGGATGCTCTCACCACCTACAGGGAATGTGTTTAGATGGCTTCACCTGTGATGGGAAAAGTGTTTCCTGGGCAAGTAAGTTCCAGTGCTGGGGCTACAACCTGGCCTCCAGAGCTTTCTCAGGCTGGTGTGCATGAAATCTTGCTTGCTTACACCTGGCCCATGGCTGTCATTGCACCCCTCATTTGTCCCATAGCACCCATCTTTTTCCTTTTCTCCCCACTGGCTCCATCTCCTTTTCGCAGCCACCCTCACCCAGCTGCAGTTCCCACCTAGTCTCACTGCTGGGGGCAGTTCTGCACTGTCTGTGGCCCTTCTCTCTACCTCCCACAGCTGCCCCTGCCATTGCCTGTGCCTCACTAATGCCACCATTCCTAACCTCAAGTCTTTGTTACTCCCTGCCCTCACTCTGTGCTGTTCCTGGAGTACGCTTCATCCCCAGAAGGAGCTGAGGTCCACAACTTTTTCCTGTGTTGCTCCTTTCTTCTAAAGAGACCTGGACACTGTCATCTGACACCACTTCTGCAGCTGCCCTCTTGCACCCAGGTCTCTCCTATCCCTGTCCTGGATCAGACTGCAGCAGAATATCCACTCCTTTCTTCTCCTGTGACAGCTCCATCACAGCACTCCTGCTTCCTCTTCCAGTCTCCTTTTTCAGAAGCACTGCATTAGAAGGTGCAGACAGAAGTGACAAATTATGCCCTATCTGATCACAGAAAGCATTCTATAGCTGTGATCAAACACAAGTGTTGTGGCTGCAGAGTGCTTAAAAAATGACTGATTGGGTGAAGATGTTTCAAAACATACAGTTTTGTTTAAGTTGTGTTTGCCCGCCTTCCAGCCTCTGAGCTGTTTTGAGAATGAGCTCCAATTCACCCACCACACCCTCCAGTGCAGGCTGGGGAATCCCTAGAACAGTGGTTCACAACCTTTGGTACCTTAGGTACCGCCTGCTGATCAACGCGGCAAAAGCAAAACCGAAAGTCCCATCATGGCACTTTCAGTTTTGCCGCTGCAATACAAGTCCCACTTCTTTGTGGACCACGGCCTGGGGCAAAGCAGCATGCATGGGACCCCACTCCCTTTCCCCCGGCACACTGAAGCCAGGGAGTGAAACCCCCAGCGCACCGGACGCAGTGGGAGGGGTATCAGCTGGAACTTCTGGCCCAAACAGGCAAAGATGCCTGCAACCTGCTGGGTGGGGGGCTGGGCCAAACTGAAAATGCAGCCTTCCACATACCCCCGGCCACATCTCGCATACTCCTGGTGATATGTGTACCACAGGTTGAGAAACACTGCCCTAGAATGAGCTCTCTCTGCTCTCTTCCCCCTCCCATTGCTAGGGGCCATTGCAGGCTGGCAGCCAGCTTCTAGATTCCCCTCCCCCGTGGAGCCAACAGTGAATTTCTTTTAGATCGGGCAGATCGTTGTAACTCAGAACACTTTCTGCAAAGTATTCTCAGTTACAGCAGGGAGCTGCACTTCTGTCTGCACCCAGAGTCTTCTCTGCTTCCTCCTACCCACCTCTTCATCAGCCTTCCTTTCTGAGTATGCAGGCTGTCCCTCTCCTCAGTCTCTGCTACTCATCCATGGTGACTTCAGCCTCTGTGATGATGGGAACCTGCCCCCTCAGTAGCAGTTCCCCCTCTCCTTCACAGCGTTGCTTGACCTGCCACCCTGGTTTAACTCTCTCCCTCAGCTAAGGTGGCAATTGGGGTTGTTGACATGTTGATGCTCACCCAGCACTGCTCTCTGGAGTGGGAAAAGGCCATGCAGTTTGTATGTGGCTGGACATAAGCCTGAACTGGCATCTCTGTAGGATTTTACTTGGGAATCTCCAAGGCATGCCTATTAAGGCCATGTCCAGACAAGTGCAGCTGTGCAGTATGTGGCACCGCTGACACATCTACAGCGCCACATATTGTCCATTCAGCTGTTCTCCATGCTGCAAGGTAGCAGTGCAGGAGGGTGAGGGTTGACCCAGGGTAAAAAGAACTCTACGCACAAAAAAAGTTGGGCAGTGCACATGGGGGCAGCATATGCTGCCCAAAACTGGAGTCTGGCCAGCCAAAGCTATGCTCTAGCTGCTGGCTAGGCTTTGAGTGGCAGGAACCCTGGTAAAGCTTCTGGGGCCAATACTGGGACCCACCTCCCCTACCCCACCCTGGGTAATCTGCTGCGCACCAGAGGGCATGTGGCATAGGCATTTCCTGGGTATAACTAGGGGATGTTTGTTTCCCCAGGGAAACAAATGTCCACACTTGTGTGGACACAGTCTAAGAGTGCTTTTTTGGTTCTACTGGTGGTCTGCTTTTGGAGCAAAGCTTATTTTTCAGCCAGCAGGTGGTCTAATTGGTTCTCTGTCGCCAAATATCTTTCTAAATTTCAGTGTGCTCAACCATTTAAGATTCATAGTCTTGCTTTGCTTATTTAGTAGTGAAATGTTAGCAATGATTAGATGCTTTTTATCTTCTATATTTGTATGTATATGAATTCTGAAAGTGCCTCTCTGGGCAACTGTCCAGTGCTCAGGGTGCTGGGCCTCACCTTAAAATCACAGCAAGCATATTTAGTCTTGGATATATATGGATCCACTTTGGCTCGCTCCCTTTTCAGCAGCCTGCAAGAGCTGGAGGGAAAGGTGGGCTTGATGTGCCCTGCCAGCAGTCTTACCAAGGCGTTCTCTATATATGCTAAACAGAGAACCTTGCTATATGTAGCCTTAGCTGAAGAACTGCACCTTACAAAGAAGGCAATTTTTGTTCCAGGACTACGTAATGTCAGTTCTTGCTGGATGCAGTGATACTCCAGAGTCCACCTTTTCATGGCCTGTGATAGGTCCAGTTATACCCACTAATGCGCACTTGCTTGGGACTGTGGCTGTTTTATTTCTGCTCAATATGATGCGTGGCTGCCTGCAGAACTGCACACTTCCAGCTCCCTCTGTCTGCTCTCCTGAAATATTCTGTTGTCTAGATCCAACCTTTTACCTTAATTTGCAACCTGCTGTTAACTCCAATGAAGACATATTGTACTTCTGTCCAAGAAAGCGCTCTGAATCCCTCAAATACAAAACAGTTGTTTTTTTTAATCACAGTGAAATGAGAGAGAGGGAAAAATTCAGAAGTAAGGCACAGATTCCTCAGACAGCTTCTGAGTTTTTCCTTTTTCACGATGAAGTTGTAGTTGCATAAGATTCCTACTGATTTCCTTCTTTTTTTGGTAAGAAAACCCTTTGATGGTATTTGGAGCCGCTAAGCTGCTCAGGTCCATTTGGTGAAATGTGTATTTTTTTCAGTGTTACTTTTAACATACATGTACTTTGAATTATTGACACACAAAATGTTACTAGGAAAACTCTAACAATATGTAAGGTCACAGTTTCCTTCACATTAGAGTTCTCTACCTCTGCTATTTACATCACTAAGTGAGGTGGTAGACTGACCTGTCCTCTACAGCAGTGGTCTCCAAACTTTTTTGATTGCGCACCCCTATCAGTAAAAAAATTTTGAGCACACACCCCCAATATATGTATATTTATATAAATATAAATAGAAGTTCTAATATTTTTTTCCCACACCCCAATGGATCGTCTTGCACACCCCTTGGGGTGCGCACATCCCACTTCAGAGACCACTGCTCTACAGCTCTGGGATGACAGACCAGAGAACTGCTGGCATCTCAGTACAAGGTTTGGGTTAGAGCAGTGGTTTTCAACCTGTAGTCCGTGGACCCCTGGGGGTCCACAAAAAATGACTATGATCAATCAAAAGTATGTGAATACCCACACTTACAATTCAAAGCAGTCTTCATGTCTAGTCAAAATTTCCAAAGGAGTCCACACCTCCATTTGAAATTTGTTAGGGGTCCACAAATGAAAAAAGGGTGAAAACCACTGGACTAGAGGAAGTTCAGAGGACAGCAACAGAAACATTGTGGAAAAAATAGAGTGCCCTGTGTAGCTTGGTTGTCCCATAACTCGGCTTACCTGGAGGAGTAACAGTGTCAGTGTTGAAAGAGTACAAAAACTGAAACAGAAGATGAATTTTTTTGCTGAAGACAAAAGTACTTACAATTGTTATTGCCAGGCAGAAGCTGGTTGGTAACTAATGTCTGAGTTCACCAGGTTCTGAATCAGTCCAAATAAGTGATGCAGATAAGAAGGTGTCTGCATGCTCAGATACAACTTCCTTCCCTCCTTCCTTGTCAGGTAGGTGCTGAGAGCAGGCACTGCTCATTCATAAAGGCATGATCCCCGCTTGCTGCTTACTTCTGGTTTATAACTGTAAGCAACTCATGCGCTAGACTTCTTGTCCTCAACGGACTGCAGTCCTGGCTGGAAATTTCTGAGATCATGGAGATGAAATTGCAATTCAGTTAATGTGAAGCAATTCTTTTCCTATTAAAAGTTATCTGCAGAATTGATTTCAGGTATATTTTAGGGATAGTCTTAATTCTTATTCTCATAACTCAGAAGGAGAAAAATAAGTACTCCTTTATCTTTGGCTTTCTTTATTCCCACATATCCCTTTGATTACATTTTTAACAGCACCCTTTCTTGGAAAATATAAAGATGATCATATTAAGGTATGAGATGCCAGGAGCTTAGTTCAGCTGAGAAAGGAAAGGAGTTACTGTAAGACTTTTATCATTTACCATTTTTCATAATGTGAAGAATAAACAACTGAGATGCACCTACAGAGAGACAATGTTGCTAATTCAGTATACATTGCATTTGCAACAGATTGATTCACAGGCATATTAACTTAAATGTGTAATTTTCTGACGTAGTTATTATAATTAAATTAATTTGCAAATGTATATTTGATTATTTCTCTCCCCTTTTTTCACATTGGTTTTCTTTTTCTCTTGTTTTCTGTCCAAAGTTGTAATGAAATCAAAGCCTGCTATGCTGTGTGGGGATATTTTCTAGAAAGCTCCAAAAGAACCAGTCACAATTACACTTGAGAGAGAAGCTGTTCTGTGTAATTTTTCCAAATGAAATTGGTGTCAGCCAGTCCCACTGCTGGATAAATTGCCTTTATTGACCATAATTGAAACCCCCCCAAACCAATCAGAGATTTGTTTATTCATAAAAGTACAGTACTTAAAAAAAAATATTGCTTGGCTCAAGCAGGGGCTAAAACATGTCAATTCTTTAAGCCAATAAGAGTCAGCATTTTAAAATAGCATATGCAGCCGCCAGTCTACTGTAGTAGTATCTGTCACAAATGGTGCCAGCATTTACATCATTAATCGCTGGGTGTAACTGAAAAAAGTTACTGTATTAGGATATTGTCACAGGACGACTGTCTCCCAGTTGCAAATAAATACTTTGAAATTTTCTTGCAAAAGTGTCCTGACTCCAAAATGGTATTTACCTGGCATCAGGAGACCATTATCCTGAGACAATATTCTATTTTGTTGACATTCTCTTTTAATTGCTTACCAGGAAGCTTTGAATATGCAGTGCCCTCCATGCAATGCTGAGGGAGAAAGGGAGTAAGTAGTATGCACTGGAATCCAACCAGCAAGACGGGCAGGGTAAATAACTTCATCTTTGTCTTTGCTGTAATTTTGCCTTCTTGCTCCTGAACTGCACATGGTGGTCAACACTAGTAAAATGTAAACTCTAGCAAGCTTGAGTGGTTTTGCTGCTGCTCTGTAGTCCACTGGGCTTAACATTTCGTATATAGCACAAATCCCCAGTCCTTGCTCCAAGGAGCTTACAGATGACAAGTGCAGACACTGTAATTCAATCACCAAGTGTGCTGGACAACTCCAAGGTTAACTCTGCTTCTGAGAACAACTCCTATAGATGTGTGGGGAGCCTGCTCTGATGCGAATCGAATCTGCTGGTGCATGGAAGTTGACATGCTCTGGCAGCCTTCCACGTCGTATGAATCAGTGTCCCCATGCTGAAAAATGGCAACAGCGCACTTTGAAATAAAACATGTTTGATGAGCTTTAGTTCGAAGTGCCCTACTGCTATTTTTTTCTGCATAGGGATGCTGATACATGTGACATGCGGGTGCTTTTAATTAGTGCGGCTTGCTAATTAAAGTGCCTGGTGCCGTGTCCTACAGCACATGTAAAAATGCCCCCAGACTCCATTTCAAACATTGGGTGAATTCCCTGACTGAGGTGGGGTAATGCTAGAAGTGGTTACAGAAGAAGTGTGTTTAAAGAGGGACTTTAGTAAAAAGGAGAGGTTCTGATTGCACACCATGGACAGATAGTCTTCTGTGCATAAGAAGCAGCCTGGAGATGGGGTGGTGGTGGGCGGGGGGTGGTCAGGATGCTAAGAGTAGCAAGGCAGATGGCTAGAACAGAGCAGAACAGGAGATAGAGATGCTGGCTGAATTGAGGCTGTGCCCATCTTTTTTAGCAGGGGCCCTTGGACTTGGCCAGTCATAGGTGGTAGCTGATCCTATCAAGAGCAGTGTGTCATCTTGGCTTTCAGATTTCTCCTCAAAGTCCTTCGTCTTGTTTTCCCTCCTTCTGTGCAAGATATAAAAATTAAAGTTCAAGCAAGAAACTGCAATGCTACAGAAATAATGAAGGGAAGTAGTGTCAGAAAAGCTAACACAGATTTCGAAGAGCTAAATATTGAAGTGCTGATATGTCACTTTGTGTTGAGATCCTGGGAGTTGCTATCTTATGGGGGTGGGCTTTGGTATCTGGAATGCTGTATTTTTAGAAAAGGCAGATTTTCTCATTCTTGCATTTGAAGTCTTGCTTCACAAGCAAACAGCTGTTATTAGAAAGTGCAGACATTGTCTGGATTAGGCACATTTGGTTGAGTAATTTAGTCATTTTGTTAGTGCTTTAAGCCAGAAGGCATCCTTTGTTTCAGTCTTGGCAAACACTATTCAAAGACGATTGTTTTGTGTAATAGAGGAAGGGATGCCCTCATGCATCTGTGTAAGCTTTGATCGAGCCTATTGCTTTTGCTGACTTTTGAAGCAAATCAAAGCTCTGAGAGAGACTTTCAGGTGTTGACATCTAATGTTGTCTTGGTGTTTGCTAGTGAAATGGATGGTGTAATCATTGATCTGAAATATCTGTTGGAGATGGCCACAGAAGACTGAGAGCAGATGCTGGTATGGTGTTGCAGGCAATAACCTCTCACTGTTGACCTAGTTCTTAGTCTTCATGTTATTAATTTGTGTTCTACCCAGCTCTATAGGGTAATATGCATGCTGTCTTTATCTGCTAGGACAGGGGTTTTCAACCTTTTTGGATCAGTGTACCCCCAGTGGCCGGATGCGGAGGGGGCGCAGGGAGGCGCAGCTGAATCTGGAGCGGCAGTGGCCGCCATGCACAAGCTTCCTCTGCCCCTTCCTCTGCCATGTGCAAGCTTTCTAGCCTTAGTACTGGAGAGAGGAACCGCTAGTGAAATAACCTTACTTTGACAGTCAGGGAACCTACCACTCTAGGCTCCAAAGAGCCAAGGCCAGCCCCAGGCAGCTGTTGTGGAGGAGGGGAAGAAACCACAGGAACCTGTGTATCTGGCAGAATCTTTCTGGAAGCAGCTTTTAATGCTTGGTTTGTCTTTTTTGGAAATTCTTTTCCAAACAGAACGAGCTAGTAAACAGGCTTTGAGGAGATCATGCCTGGTCTTAGCATTGCCTTAAAAACAATGTCTGATGTAGAAAGCCTCTGACCCTGTGCTATACATCTCTAACAGTGGGAGCATACCTGGAAAGCTATTCTGAAAGAAGGATTGGGCAGGGAAGAGTTTGCAAGCTTCAGTGGGACTCTGTTTAACCATGCTTTCCAAAATTTTTCCTGTTGCGTTTGGCCATGATTGAAGCATAGGTGACTACAGCCTTACCCACAAATGTATGATTTCCATTCAGCAGGGTCAGGAGTGCCCCCTCCAGTCATAGAGAGCTGACCCCATAGGAGAGGAAATACGTGACGTGCGCACCCAACTGACTTCTCTCAGGTGCCACAATAAAGAATGTAAGGACAGCGTGAGTACCACTTCACAAAGGAAATGTAATCAAACCTGAATAATTCTTCTCACTGCATTTCCCTGGATATTTTGGCTTAAAATAATTATTATCAGATACTACTTACAGTTTGCAGTAGGAACATATGGTTAGTCAGCTAAACTCTGTTTTTAGATAAACACTGAATAATTGCTAGTTTGCCACTGAACAAATAATTAGGCCCACTTTTTTAAAAATAGCACATGTTTTTAAAATCAGCTCCTTGTGAAGAAATCTTTATTCATTATTTTTTCAGTAGTAACAGTTGTATATTTCCCTTACTGAATGCAGAAATTAGGTCAGCGTGAGATTGTACACTTACTGAAGAACACCTCAGTCTCTCTCTAAAGAGCTTTTAAATTAAGTGGGCTCAAGGTGACTAATCTTGGTTTGTAAGCCAATGTTTGAAACTGTTTAGTAGTGTTTATTTCACTCCAGAATCAACAGCACTTTGAAACTGATGGTGTTCAAGGCTGCTAAAAACATTGTTTTAAAGATTTTATGATTTTGGCAAGGTGTTATTTTTGTTTCTCTTATTGGTGTAATGTCTCCATTAGAGGTTTTGGTCCAAGATAAATACCTAAGTCAAACCCAGGTGACAGGAGAAATCATTCAGACTTGACCTTAAACTAATTTATGACCCCTCTGTTCCCTTACTTTGCCACTATGCATGATGTCAAAGGCTGGGACTGCCAGATGTGCCTGACTAGTTCCATCACAAGTCACTGTGGCATTTGCCTGAAACTCTCTTAGATGCTTTGGAAAAATCTCACCCAATATCTTTGGCTAAAGGGTTGTGTCTTGAATTGTTTTTAAACCTGCAGTCATGCTTTGATCCTGACTGGGTTTTTGGGCTCTACCTGCTGTAATTAACTGATGCAAAGGAATGTATTATATTATGGACTCTCAGGGTGGAAAAGCCACTTCCAGATCTGATGCTAATAAATGAGGTAAACACAATATATACAATGGCCTGGACCAGCATTGCCCCTAGAAAAGCATGACCTGTCTGTGTGTAGCTCATGACATCCTGAGTTATAAAAACAGTGTACTAACAAGCAGCCGCTGTACTTGTTTTGGAGAACGTTACTAGCCTCAAGCATAACAACCTTAGTTGGTCTAATAAAAGGTATCTTCTCTGAACCAAGAGTTCTAGAGTTTTGCATTTCTTTTCATCTCAGACCAACACAGCTACCAAATACATCCCTGAAGCATAACAAGATGCTTTGCCATCAGTTTTATATCACCACAGGATACTTTCATTTGGGAAAAATATCACCATTAAAACGTCGACTGATATTACTTTTGGGCTTGTGGGCTCCTAACTATTTGAATGTGTCCTTTTACAAGTAGAGATTTGCATGTACTTTGCCTCCTCTATTACGTGCTCCCTTTGAAATGTGTTATGTACAAATAGGAGTTTGGTACGCTTCCATTGCTATTTGGCCTCTGTTTGAAATTTAGATTTCTCTCTCAGCTCTGCTCCGTACTGCCTCTGCTTTACTTTGAAGTGTTCATGGGTAAATATACTTGAGGAGGCCTTACACTGTTGTTTGAAATGCAAGACGGAAGACCCTAAGGGCCCATCCAGACGAGCGTGCACATGCCTTTTGCAGCATCTCAAACCCATTTAAGATGCTGCAAGAGGCATGTGCAGGAACAAAAAAATGTTACCTGCGCTGCAGATTTTCAGTGCAGGGGCAAAATTGGATACCTGGATATCCAGGGGTCAAAAAATACCCTGGGGGAAAAAGCAGGGTAACCGGAGGCTCAGTCCTCCACAGAGATACTCTGGTAGCCAGCCAGAGCATCTCTATGGCTGGCCTGTGCCCCAGTGTTGAACCACACTGCCTGCCCATGTCGGGCAAGCAGTGGTGCAGGCTGCAGGGACCTGGACCCAGCTTCATGGCAGGTAACTAGGGGATTGGGGGGGCTGGAGAAGGGGGGAGGGGACCATGGGGGGGTCCACATAGCCCCAAACCCTCATTCATTTCCCCAACTCCCTGTTTGTTCCCCCTGCTTGCTCTCCCGCCTGGCTCCAGCTTCCTGCACTCACCGGCAGTAGCAGAAGCAGTCAGGGCTGCTCAGGGCCTCATGCCACAGCCCCCCTGTGCAGGGGGCAGTGGGGCTCAGCCCCAGCTCCCTGGAACCCATGCTGCCCCATTGCACAGGTGCTGCCCAGCCCAGCAGGATACCTCATGCTGTCTTGCAGCTCCAGGCCACTCAGGCTGAGCGGTGCTGAGCCCCAGGTGACAGCCACAGCTGCCAGACAGTGTGTGGTGCCCTACCAAGCCAGGCCACACCCAGTCAATGCAGCAGCTCCAGTGCGGTTGCCAGGGCCGAGCCCCTCTGCCCCCCACTGTGTGGGAGGGCTGTGCCATGGGGCCCTGACCACTGCTGCTGCTGCTCCTGGTAAGCTGCCAGTGGTGCAGAAGGCTGAAGCCGGGCACGGGAGCGATGAGGGGGCAGGAGCCAAGCAGGGGAATCCTTGAATCGTCTCCAGCCTCCTGATCACACCCCCGCTCATCTCCAGCCTCCTGCTCATTCTCCTGCTCATCTCTACCCTTGGGAGGACTGGAGACAGAGCAGGAGAACAAGCAGGATTCTGGATACCAGCCCCTGGAGATGTTCCCCTACTCATTCTCCTGCTCATCTCCAGCTTCCCAAGGCTGGAAATGAACAAGGGAACAAGCAGGAGGCTGGAGATGTTCCCCTTCTCGTGTCCAGCCTCCTGCTCATCTCCAGCCACCCAAGGCTGGAGACAAGCAGGAGGCTGAGGCTAGGCAATGTGGGGAGGAGGGGCCATGCAGGGAAGTTTTTATACTGCTGGGGATAGCACAGGTGGTAGCCCTGGGCTCTAGCTCCCCCTGGCTGCAGATCCAGGAGGAGCCAGGCAGAGTTATTTTGCTCCGAGTGGCACAATTTGCCCCACACCAAACTGCATAGCCAGGCAAGTGCGCTGAGGCAAAAAGCCCTGGCTCAAATTTGCACCATTTCTATTTGAGCTGCTGGACATGCCCTAAGAGGTTAAAGGAAGTTAGTTGCTTCAGCATGTTGTAATGTCTGCACTTTCTAATTGGAAAATGCAGTTTATATGAAATCTTATACTGTTATATTCAGTTCTCAACATTTCAAAATGCAAATGTAATGGTGCAAATGTAAATATTTAACCAAAATTAAGGGAAATAAAGGTGAAAGTTTATCTTGCAGGCTCTGTCCGGTACCCAGGTTGTTATGAGAAAAAGGGCTAATATAGAAATTCTCTTTAGAACTTGCTTGATCACTCAGCTTGGCACACCACTCAGCCACAATGAGATGGAATCGTCTCAGATTGCTGTCTTGATGGTTGGTGAACTAGAATCAGAAACCTGAACGAGGATGTATTTGTCTCCTGAGATAGACAAGGATTTGACCGAGTTCCCTGTGCATTTGTCTGTGTTCCATGACTTCTCCTGGACTGTAAGAGCCATGGGGCTGGCCCCATCTGTTTGTGCACGTGCAGTGCTTTGTACAGCGGGAGAGGTGCTCTCCTGGCACAGAAAATAAGGCTTCATTTTGTCAGAGCAGCTGAGCTAGCACCATGGAGCAACAGTACACAATTTTCGCAACCTCAAACTGCTCAGTAAACCTGAAGAAGACTCATGCATCCCTCTTTCAAAATATTCCTCCTCCATACCTCAGCCTAAGAGACCATAAACAAAATGCTTCTGTGGTAAGTGCAGATAAGTGGGGAGGGTCACAGTGAAGAGAATGCAAAGAGGGGAAGGCACAAAGGTTACATCTGACTGTGTGAAAATAAGCAAGTGTGGACTTAGATGAGAGATGAAAACCTGTAGAAAAGTATAGAGCAAACCATATATTTGTGAACAATGATGGAAATACATGAGTTTTAGCCTACAGTAGTGAATTGAAATACAACATCAGACGCGTGTCATCAAAATAATAAAGTATTATGAAACCAATCAGCTACGAATTACCCACTTGGCAGGGTAAAAGTAAAACCCTCCCTCCTTTACAAGGCCAAGTGACTCTTAATTCATCCCCTGAGATTTCATGTTAGAATGTATTCACTGCCAGCTGACAAAAGAGTCAAGCCGAGATTTATTACACTGGCACCTGCAGTAAAAAAAATGACGGATGATGAAAATGTATTTAATTATCATTCAATGCCACATCCCTGTCTGCTTCAGTCTCAGTGCTGCAGCTGTTGGCACACACTTTATTTTAAAGTCAATGTGCTTATCTGGAGAAGAGCCTGATCTCCCCAAGTAAATGGACTTGTGGGAGAAAGAAAATGGTGAACTCTTAAGAAGCAGCTGAACAGATGCAGATTTGTATTATATTCACGTGCATTAATTGTCTAATCCATTGACTTCATTGCAACTTCCTGCTTTGTAAATAAAACATGCCCTGTCTAAGCCCAAATAAATTATTTCTCTTTTCTGCACCTACAGCTCAGGCTTGCTGTAAATGAGTTTACCCGCTACAGCCTAGGACCTGTTTTCAGGTGCGGTGTGTGTTTTCTCCTGGGGAGTGCAGGGCAGTGCTGTTGCATCTGGCTAGGATTATCATGCTCATTAGCCTAGGGAATGGTCTGGTGGAGGCCAGCAGAATCTGGCAGTAGTCACCCTCCACAGCAGCATTTTCTTTCTCTTTAAATTATATTTGCAGCAAAGAAATAGAAATGGATCACAATATCAGATATGAAAAATACACTTGATTCAGAATAGCCTTTTGCCAGATCCTGTGCTCCCATGGTGACATGCTTCCATGAAAAATTCAACCTGAGCTAGAATGTTTCAGAGCAGTTTAAATGTAGGCGATTTATAACTAAAGCAATTACCATAAAAATTGACAGCCTAATATTGTGATTTCATTGAAGTAATTCTGATCAGAGTTGCCAATTCCCACCATACTTTTACAGCCAGCATTGCACTGTTTGTTGCTGAGTCTAAGGTTGGGAAAAGGCAATGACTTACCTAGGAGCTGGGTTTTTGGTGGTAGTGGTGTTGGTCTAAGGTCATAGGCAGGCAAGGTTCTTTGAGTAGATGTGATATGTTTATTAGACCAGTTGAGTAGTTGGAAAAAAGTTCTTGGCAAGCTTTTGGGTGCAGTCACCCTTCTTCATACGTAGGGAGTCTCTGCTGGTCTGAGACTCCAAGGAATGAGGGAAGCTAGAAGTGTGGCAGATGTCAGTGAAATGAGAATGTAAAATAGGTAAAAAATTAGAAAGACAAAAGGTAAGGCAGAGAAGGGAAGGGGAAGAAGACACATTACAACCTGCCTGACATCTGATTCAGCAGATAACTGCCTGACCTGACCTCTTACATTCTTCTTTCCCCTCACCTTTTCTCCCCTTTGTCTTTGTGATTTCCATCTATTCCTTTCTCATTGATGTCTCTTTTTTACCTTGTATTATTGCCTCTGTATGTTTCCCTTTGGCCTTTTTTTCCCCTGCTTGCTTCCCCCTCCCTTCCCTGCTTTACCTTTTTGTTTTTCTAATTTCTACCTATTTACATTCTCACTGACATCCTGCCACACTTGTAGCTTCTCACATTCCTTGGAGTCTCAGACCAGCAGAGACTCCCTATGTCTGAAGAAGGGTGACTGCACCCGAAAACTTGGTAAGAACTTTTTTCCAACTACTCAGTTGGTCTAATAAAACATATCACATCTACTCAAAGAACTGTGCTTACCTAGGAGCTGGATTTTGAGTACTAGCCTGGAGAGGATTACAGAGTTACATGGGAAGTGCGTCACTTACAGGAAGCGGAGCAGAATTTTCAAAACTCAGATGCCTGAAAGTGAGACATCCAAATTCATAATGGGGAGTTATTCTAGGGTGGGATGACCCTGAGGGGGAGCTGGGCCTAGCACTCCCTGTGATGGATCAGTCATCTTCCAGCAGAGGCTGAGAACCTAGAAGTCAGATGGTGGCTGATAGGTCACTTAGGTCAGTGAGACAGCCCCATGGAGTAGGTAGGTGCTGGCATGGGATATGCCTGTAGGAGTAGTTGAGTGCCTGCAGGAAGCCTCAATTTGGAGGGAGGAGACTCTGTAGCTAGGTTGGACTTGCCTCAAACCAGAATTATTTAATACAACAGAACTAGAGCCCTGAGGAAGGGGCTGGAAGCCCCATGACTTAAGCGATTCTGAGTGTGCACAATTTTTTTTCAGAAGCACTGAGCACCCGCTTTTGCAGCCTGATCAAACTGGGGCCCTTGACTGAGATGCTGTGACAAGGCTACCATTTGAATGGCCTGGTTCCATACCATGGCTTTTGTATTCGGATCCCATTTTTCTAGGTGGATCAAGCAATGGCTAGACTTGCTGTAGCCCAGCTACTGCAGGCCTGAGAGAAGACAGGAAGTGACTCCTTTCCAGCTTGGCTAGATTGGAAAAGCTGCTTCCAGCAGCATGGAGGAACAAACAGCCAAGGCCTGTAGATACTTGGCAAGTGCTTCACCAGCCAGGGCAGTGTTCCAGGAGACCTGGCTTCTCTCAACCCATCAGGAAAGACACCAATCAATTGCATGATGCCTCACTTGAGTAACAGCCCTGGTATGTGCTGGGTCACTTCTCCCTGGGCACTTGGAGTTTTTCCTCTCACTGCACTGGTATTCTTTCTTTTCCCTTCCCTGTTGCCTGCTGTGCAATCTGGCTTCAGTACTTATCCCCACTCACCTTCTGCCTGCAGAAACCCTCTTCTGAGGCTTCACCTCCTCTCCTCTACCTTCTTCCCTATGCCAGTATGGTATGCTGCTGTCCTTTCCATGCAATGCAGAGAAGCCTGACCTTACTGCTACCCTTGGCTCTGGTCAACTGCTAGGAACGCAGTCCAAAGTTGGTTTTCTTGGATGTGCCCAACTCGCTTCACAAACCTTATGTCCTCCTGACTGTTCCCTTCAATGCTTCCTTGCCACTTTGTTGATGCACAGCCCTTTTGGACAGCTGTACCTTCTGAAGCAGCCTCTTTGTATCACTGAAATGGAGAGCAAAAGAAACTAGCCAGTCTCAACTGAGAACATCCATTTTTTATTGCTCTGAACCTCTGACTACCCCTGTCCCCACCATATACCATTGATTGGTAACTACACAAGTCTGGGATGCAGTTTGTATGGAAACTGAAAGACTATCCATTCCCACCTCCACTCATGTCCACACATACATCACTGTGCTTCCCTGTAACAGGGTCCTGCTCCAGGTGTGGTCATGATGCCCTTGGAGCCCCCTCCACCCTTATCAGCTTCACTTTCTTTGGGCAAGTTCCCCTTCCCCTCACCTGCTATGCTTTGATGTATTTATCTTTTTAAAAAAGGGAGGCTGCCCTGGGGCTCCCCAAGCCTGGTCTCACACATACGATCACAATTGTTCACACTCACCACCTTAAGGGCTGATTATATGGGCTCCACCCTCCCCAATACTCACACCAAGCCTCACAGTTATTATTCATTCTTCTCTCTCTCCCTGCTGTTCCTAACACCCCTCTGGGGCTCTGGGCCCCCTGGACCTGCTGACATATGTCCCTCCTGGACTATGGGCTCCTTGACCCCAGTTCTTGCCCCTCTTTGGCTACAGGTTTCTTGGCCCCCTCAGTCTCCAGCTGTGACCCCCTGTCTTTGAGTCCTCTGGGCTTTGCTCTTGCTCCTAGGCCAGTTGAACTTATGGGCTCCCCTGGCCCCACCAGTGTCCTGCTGTGGTCCTTGGCCTTTGGCCCCTATGCCTGGGCTCTGGCCCCACTCCCGGGCCAGTGAGACCTCCGGGCTCTTTGGCCCTGTGTACACTCACCCCTTCTGGTCTCTGGCCTCAGTCCTAGTGACTGCTCCCTCCCCATTCTCAGCCTCACCTAGGGCTCAGTCCCCTTTTGCTGTGTTAACACTTCCAACTTTGTCCCCACCTGCCTACATGGCCTTCTGGGCTAGACCCTGATCAGCTCAGTCCTGGGCTTATGTACTCAAGCCCAGCCCTTTTTTTGGTCTGCTGACTCTCTAATTGCCCCCTGTCACACATCTGCAGACTGCCTCTCACCCAACCTGCCTTCTCTCAAAGTAGCAGGAGCACCAAGCCTCCTGCTACTCCCTCCATGCACCCTCGTATGCTTCAACCCTCCTACTCCTCCCCTCCACCCTTCCAGCCCCTCTCCCGTTCAGTATCCTGCACTTTACTCATGTGTTCTCAGCTCCACACCATTCACCAGAGGAGCTGGTGTTGGCTGTTAACTCAAGCTCCTTCCACACCTATTCCCATTGTCTCAAAGGTCTTTGTCAAAGGCAACACAATAAATATCCTCTTACAATTATCTCCAGAAATATCCTGTTTTATCTTATCATCACTGCACAATGGTAGGGTAATACCAGCAGCAGTAGTTATGATGTGCAGGAAAATATAATTAAACAATCGTATGACAATAATTGGCTACAGTTGTTACAAGAGGAACAGACATTTCACAAACAGAATTACAGATTGTACCAAGGTCAGAAAAGATGAAACACGTCATTACGAACTCATCAGAGGAACTACAGCAGAAAACATTAATAAGCCTTGTTTCCAAATGAAGATAGCTACACATTCCTCCCACATTAATTTTTATTAAGCATTTTATGCTTTAATACAAATCTGCATAGCACACCAGACAAGTTGAGTATATTTTATATGTGTAATATACTTTGCAGTTATTATATGGCCTGTGTCGGGTATGTGTTAATGGAAATCAAACATCTCAATTTAACATTAAAAAGAAATTAAAACCATGATGAATTACCTATAATGATCCTGCCGTTACAAGGGTCTCTTCAAAGCAAACGTGTGTCCTTTGAACTTGGTTGGCCTAGAGCATATGCTCATGTAGTGTCTTGTTAGTCATTCTGTCAAGCTTGATAGTCTATGGCTGCAACATAGGCAGACAACTCCTAGTAGCTAGTAAAAAGCAGGGAGGCATTAAGATAACTCTGGCAAGGTTATTTTCATTGCACTTCAGAAAGAAACTAGTCTCTTTCATTTTAAAAAACACTTTGAACAGATTTTACAAGATATGGGGATGCATTTTATATCGCATCAGGCCCAATATGCTGTTTAATAGCTGGCTAGACCCATTTCTAACAGCGATTGTGCTTCTGCTGCAGTTACTGAATTCAGTAGCAGTTATGACTCTCCCAAACAATTTCCCTGAATGAGCAAGCTGCTCATGCAGCTACTAAACACCCAGATAAAAGAGAGAGAGAGAGAGAAAGAGCGAAGATAAAAAAATGACAACCATAAGAAAATACTGAGGTTTAAAACGAAGGCGAAAAAGCTTACAGGGGAAGCCCATTCCTTGCAAAAGCACAACGTAGGTACCTGCACAGAGCACAGGTTCCAAGGGCACAGAGAGCAAAGAGAGCAGTGTTCATGGGAGAGAGGAGTGAAGGGGTGTGTTGGGGGTGGGGAAGAGGGGCCATTGATGAAAGCACACAAGGAGGTGGCTGGGACTGGCAAAGGAGGATTTGGAGGGAAGGGCCCCGGGGGTGCTGGTGGTACATTCTTTGTAGGTTCCAGGTTCAGCTCTTGCTTACTGTGAAGAGGACAGTGTCACCCCCTGCCCAGGTTTCTGCAGAACTGTGATTTAGTTTTAATTTACAGGTTTTTGAGCATATTTTTTGCTGGCCTGAATTTTTACCTCGTGATCTCTTTCAGTTCCCTCTATTTAAAAATGCAAATACTTTGAAACCTGTTGGTACTACTTCAGGAAAATGTGTTCCTTGCAACTGCCAAGGGTAATTGTGCTGCTCAGAGATTTCACCTTCTCTTGGTAACTTAATGCAGCTTGGTGCCTGACCCATGATGAGTGTCAGGTTTTCCTTGCTGGAGTCACAGTCTCAGTGTGAGCCTTGCATGTCTCCTGTTCTGATTTTTGCAGTTATAAGCATGCTGACTGGGCAGGGCTATGCTTTTCTATGCTGGTCTGTCTGCTTGCCGCCTAAACCCCTGGCATATCTGAGCATCCAGTGTGGCATCAAGTGACATGATTAACATCTGTAACGTGCAAAAAAGCATGCAGGGGAAGCCCATTCCTTGCAAAAGCACACAGTTCCTTTTTTGTCATAGGGAGAAGATAGATGCCTGTGATGTCAGTAAAGTGAAAAATGCTTCGTGCTCAAATTCCATTAGCTGTGGCAAAGCAGATGTGCTGTGATCAATAAGGGTTCCACAAGGACTTGCTGGTAGGAGGTCCTGAGCCCCCATGGAGCATGGGCAGGCCCCTGTGCCACGGAGCTCCTCAGTCCCCTCAAAGGGGCCCCCCACCCCCTTCCCCCACTGTGGGGGAAGGTGTCTTCCCCTCACACTCTGTCCTGCTACAGCCCCAGCACCTGGGTAGCTTGCCCCAGCACCAGCAGCCACCTGCCCCCTCACACACCCCTGCCACACATACACACACCCGCTCTACCCCGACGGTCCCCAAGCCCTGGTCCTCTAACCCCCGCCCCCTATAGACTTACCTGCATGCAGATGCCAGGGCTGCTTCCACTGCCCTGCCCGGCTGCATGCTGGCCATGTGTGTTTACACACGCATATATACTTGATGCCCCCTGCCTCCAATTGCCCTCCTCCCGCTCCTGCCAGCAAAGCAAAGCAAAATCCTGGACAGTGGTTTAGATTTCAAAAAACTGCCTGGATGGAGATTGGAGACGGAGACATTCCAGGAAAACCCAGATGTATGGTAACTCTACTGCTGGAGAATATGCCCATCTGCCTGGAGGAGAACTGTGCTCCTGCATGTCTATAAATGCATTGGCATGGCAGAGAAACTCATGGTAGTGCAATACAGGAAACTTTCAACAAAAAAGAGCAATTCCTGGAGCTCTAAATTCATCATGTGCTTTCTGTTGTTTCACTGATAATACATGTGTTTATCTCCCTTTGCTTTTTGGGTTATCTTCCCAGTTTTGTTTAGATAATATAGTCAAAGACAGAATGTTCTTCAAAAGAGCACAAGAAGCCTTCTGCTAAACAAAGATACATTGTTCACATCTAAACTTCTGTCTTTTCTGAGATAACTATGACTAATCCAGTTGCTATGACTAATCCAGTTACCCATTTTATCTTTAGAATTTATGATTAATTTAAATATGCTAAACTGATCATTCACATCACAGTCCAAATGATAGGAAAGTCTCCAGAGGGAGATCTGCAGGACTGGAGGAGAGTTCTGTTTATATTATAATATAGAGCATGTGCAATTAAAAGGAATGGTTTAACTGCAATATTAAATAAAATACCTTTACTTCAGCAAAGATATTTTTAAGTCCTAAAAAGGCAAAAAAAACCCCATACCTCTCAAGAAAATTAAAATTTGGTCCAGTTTTTAACTGGTTTTCATGGGCCTCTGCTAGTGACTGATGTTCACTTCCAGAAATATTGAGGCCCCATTAGAAAAGTGCTGTTTTTAGTAAGGAAGGTACATTTATAGATGTGACATTTATCGCTTTATAAAGGAAGCTTAAAGTAATAATTTATACCTTCTCAGATGAGGATCCCTGCACTATGCAACCAATTGACATTTACGACCCTATTTCTGTATTAAGATACAAGAGCCCTACTACGCCATTTTGTCTTTATCCATTTTCTAATGGTCCACTCATCTTGTGAGAGCGCTGTTCCTAGCACAATGTGTTCAGCACCGGGGGTTTCTCTGTAAGAAGGAGAGCAAAGGAACCGTGCTGTCTCAGAATAAAAAGCTTGTGTACTCTGATGGACAGGGTTGGGATGCGGTCAGATTTTGCTTGCCGGAGGGCATTGTGCATTTGCATTTACTATGCATTAAATTTACTGTGCAGTAACTCACTTAGCAGTAAGTGGGGTTTAGGCTGGTGTTTACACTTGCAGGTGTTACAGCACAGTAACACTGTATATAGACTGACTTGCGACTAAAGTTAGTCCCAAGTCAGTTCACACACAGTGTTACTACACAGTAAGGCGTCCACACGTGCATTATTGCGCAGTAACTAATTGGGCATAAATTTGATACCTGCATGACGTAGGTATCACATTTACACCCAAGTCAGCATAAGTCACCATCTTTACTGCTCTGTACAAGAGTGCATGTGTATGCCCATACTGCGCAGTAATTTTCGGTTACTATGCAGTAAGTTAGGGTAGTGTGCAGTAAGTGTGCACATGTAGATGTGCCCAGGGAGTAACAGGTTCTCTTTCAGATGAGTGCAGTAGGTGAGAGAAGCCTAAGGCTGGCAAACCCTTGTAGCTGTTAGCAATCCCTTATATTGGTGGGCAGGTTCTTTGTTCTGTCTATGCTGCAGCCTCTGGGGTTTCCTGTGGCATCAGAGGGTTGGAGTATAATGCTATCTGTCCTGCTCATGCAGTCCTCCTAGACTGGTCCCTTCTAATGCCATGCATCATCTTTGAAACTCTGAGCAAACCCAGTTTCTCCCCCCTACAGTCTGGGCTGGATCACTGTTTCTGTCACATTCTGTTCTTAAAAGCCCCTTGGTCCTAAGGATGCTGAAGGGAAGCAAGGGGGAGATCATGCCATTAGCAGTAATTTTAAACCTGCTCCTGCCAAGGTTACGGTTGTTTAGGCTAAACCTGAGTTGGGCAAAGGAGGGCCCTGCTCTCCTGTGTATGTGCGCCACTGTGCCAGAAGTAGGGGAGCTGGGGCACTGCTTGTTTGAAGTTTTACCTGCACCTCTGTTGTGTAACAGCCAAACTCTTGAGCTGTCCATGACAAGAGCAGCAGCTGATCTCCATATTAGGAACAGGTTCCCATTTCACTATGTGTGAAAGCTTGAGGAATGGGGAGCAGGGATGAGAGCTGACGGTGCTTGCTCTACTGCCAGGTGCACTCATTACCAGGGTAGGGAGCTGACGATTTTAAAGGCTTTTGCCATTCAGCAATTTAAATGCTATTTAGGAGCAGAAAATACTTTTTGCAAAAGTGAAAAGTTCCTTCTTCAAAAAATGGGGTTGCCCAAAAACTCTTCTTGATGCCTGGGTGCAGGCCCTCCCACAGAGACCAATGAAAATTTGGCCTGAGTATCAGTAGCAGAGGCCATATCTGCAACTCAGCCATTTAGCCAAACCCCTTGGTGGGTGCAGGCTATGGCCCCTCTCAGATCAACAAGTGACTCCATTGTCACTCTCAACCCTGAGCCTGGGAGAGCTTGTCCATATATTTGCTGCTTCCTCCTTGTGCTGGAAGTGCTATGCAGATACTCAGAGAGAAATCCCTGGTGATGAGAGGGAGCTGCATCCAGCCTGGCTTAGCAAAAGAGAGGGATAGTGGTTTATTATGGGGGCCTGCACAAGGGGAGAAAATGCCTTGGACTCCAGAGTTCCCCATCATGCAGCTTTCCATGCGGGTGAGTTGTGCATCCTGAAGACTGCAGCTCTTGTTAGTATTTCTGCAGTAGAGATTTTAATGTGCAAAGCTGAATTTTAATAGTCGCCTCAATTGACTATTAAAATACAGCATTACACAGTGAAGTCACTGTTGCACTGCTGCAGGAATACTTTCCAAAGAGGCAAAGCACCATTCCCTTCAACTGACAATTGCTTGTACGCACTGGTTTTTCTGATGATGGTTGCAGATAGTGCTGTCTTTTTTTTTTCCCTTTCTCATCTCAACTTTCATTTTATTTCATTATTTTGCCTAGCAGGAGGGTGGTGTGAGAGGGAGATGTCAGAGTCCCTCTATTGTTTTGACTCTCTCCTTGAATTCCCCAAAGTCTTGGAAGCCATAGGAAACTGGGAGACCCAGTTGGAGCATGTGATCATGTGTCAATGGATTCCAGGTGATTGTTGGCGCTGCGCTGTCATAAGCCATTGATCACTCCTGCGTCCCTCCACTCCTGCTGTGCACAGTTAGACTGTAATAATCCCTGTCCTGCCAGGTGACTGCTGTGAGCTCATAATGGAAAAAGCAAGAATTGAGAATTATAACTTGAAAAAGTGAAAAAAAGAGAAAGGACAGAAAAACATTTGAGGAGCCACTGCACAATCCTGCAAAACAACCTGCGGCCCCAATACTGCAAAGTGTCTGAAGGGAGCAGGCATGGGCGTGGAGAGTGAGAGCAGTGCAGCCAGTATACGTTTCATGTGTAGCACCTTCTGGAGTTTGTGATTTGCCAGTGCAGAAGCCAATTGCATTTAAATGTATTGCAGGCCATTCATTTCTATGGAAGCAGTGAAGTTCTTATGGCCTATTAGCCAGCTTCTGCAAGAAGAATAGTACTGGTTTTGCCAACTAGCTCCATAAAATTGACTGCTTTGCATTCTAAAGCCAGAAATGATTTGAACTCTGAATTATCTGAGCTCAAGAGAAATCCATTTCTAACAGAAAGTGTATTTGACAGTCATGTACCTCCCGCACCTGACTAAAGTATTGCAGACCTTTCTCTGACTTCTGGGAAAGCCCTTCCCTGAGCCATTCCAGGTAGAATATTTTCTGTTTAAAGTGTTTTAGGAGGAAAGACTGAACTCTCTCACTTTGGACCTGACCATGAGGGGAGGCTCTGAGCACCAGCTATTTTCAGTAGATACACTTCTCACCTTGGTAGACAGGAGCCCCAACTGATGTTCTGGGGAGTCTGTCTACATATATATGAATAGTGGATAGTATCACAGTTGTTACTGTGAAAACTGCTGTATGGTGGCATACCTCTATTTACATCCATTTTGCTGGCAAAGCTTTTATCACATACCCTCTACGTGAGGGACAAAAAGAGATGTGTTAACTCTAGCTGTTGTACTTGGCCAAACAGTGTGCTGGAGAGGTTTTCTGGAGCTAGGAGAGCCTACTTCTTGTACCTATCTGGGTGGGGGTGGGAGAACTGAGGGAGTAGAAATTCCCCAATAGGAGAGATGGACAGAGCAGAAAAGGGAAATGCTTAAATGGGACTCTTGGAGGAGATTCAGGGAGAGACTGAGGAAGTCTGGCATGAGACACAGAAAGCTTTGTGCAGGAGAGATCTTGATCTGTGGATTTCTCTTGCAAGAGATGCTGTTTTAGAGTGTTGTCCCAAGTCTGTCTGCCTATGTCACATGTGACATTGGTCTTATGTGCCTGAACTGTTGCCCCAGGCACCTCCAGAGCTTGAGCTCAACCAGGGCTGGGCCAGATTTAAGCACTGAGGAAATCAGGGTGGGTCTGCACTAGGCCATGGGGAAGATGGTTGGACTTAGGAGGCTCAGGAAGGGGTGTTTAACTGAGGATCTGCATTATAGGGGTACGTGTAGAGCAGGAGTGGCAGGTATTTGGGCTGGAAGGCCACTTAATGAGTTTCGGTGAGCTGTTGAGGGCTGCAAACACACATGCATGCACACACATGCACCCCCTGGCCCCTCCACCTGGAGGCCAGAGCCAGCGCCTGAAATCTACATCCGTAGCTAGAGGAGCGGGGGATGGGAGCCTGGCCACAGGCCTTCACACGGTCCCATCCCACTAGCAGGAATTGTGGCACACATGTGCACACACCACCCCTCCCCTGCCCCATGGCCCCCAGGAGCCCTGAGGGTAAGCCCATGGCCAGGCTCCATCCCCCACAAGCAGGGGCTGAACAAGTTGCACTTGGACTCCAGTGGCAGCTGGGCACAAGCATCCCCACCTGCCCAGCCCTCTGTGCCAGCCAGAGCTGCCAGGGCCCAAGTATGGCTTGCTCAGGGCCTGCCACACATTGCCCAATAGACAGGGCTGCTTCCACCCAGAACCCCCCATGGCACCTGGGAGATGCAGTCTGGTCTCACATTCCCTGGGCAAGCTGCGCTCAGGCCCCAGCCTCTGCTGGTACATGGCACCCAGTGCCTACATGCCACAGGGACAGTGGGCAAAAGCAGCCCTACCCACTGTGCAGTAGACCCTGGGCAAGCTGTGCTTGAGCCCCCACCTCTACTGGCAGGATGCAGCTCTGGCTCTGGCCTCTGCTGGTGCCACACACTGCCAGGTGGGTGAGCATGCCTGCTTCCACCCAGAATTTCCTATGGTGCCTGGGAAATGGATTCTGGCTCCGCAGGCCCTGGGTGGGCCAAACTTCATCTTTTAAGCTGCTGTATAGTGCTGAGTGAGCAGGTTGGCAGGGTTGCTTCTGGCCAGATCCAGTCCTCCAGTTGTAAACTTAACTACAAGAAAAATACAAGTAATTGTTTTTTTAAAAAAAAACCTCTCCCCCACTCTGCATAAAGATAGTTTGTCATCCCTTCTTCCCTTGGAGCTCTCATTTCAGCTCTCAGTGGTTTGGTGTCTCCCACATCCCATCTCCCAAGAGCTCCTGTTTCCTGCAATGCACCAGGACAGACTGCCTGCCTGTCTTTCTCCAGGTGCTGTGTATTATGCCCTGGAGCCCTGCCCCTTTTGATCAGGTGGCTGTCTAATCAAGAACAGGGGTTTCTACTTTTGCCCAATGGACAGCCTGCCCTCTGCACTGCAGCTTATTCTTGTTGCATGCTCCACTGTTCTCTGGCTGCCTGGAAATCTGCACCACTGCTAATCACTGTGTGGCTAGCCTTGGCCCAGCTGCCTTAGTTAACTCCAAGTAGTACTGAATATGGGGTGCAGGCTGCTCTATGAAGGGTATGAAGAGTAAAAGGGTAAATGAGGTTTGGCCTGTTATGCTGATTTTTTTAACTCCTTGGCACCAGGAGCTGAGATTTTCCTGTGGGAAGCTCTTTGCCATTAAAGACTGGTGGGACTGCTAGTGGAAGGGGATAAATAAGATGCTCTGTAACTCATAGATACCAGAAGTATCACATCTGTGGAAACTGCCAAATTAGAAACACTGTTTTTCATTAACAGTAATGTAGGTGCACCTAATATATGCAGTTTGTTGCATAATTCACTGCTGCAGTCTGGAACCTACAGTAATTTACACATGACCCTTTAAAAAATCCTAGTTTTAGTGAGAATGCCTGTAGTTAAAAGGAAACTGTTGGGAATGTTTTTTGCCTGACTTCTTTCCAGTTGTGTGTCCTTGCAGATCAGCAGCAACTGCTGTTTACTTATGGGCCAGAGAAATGATTTGAGGAATTTTTCTATCACAGCTGAGTGAAATAACATTACATATTTTCTGTTCTGCTCTGCTTTATATGGTTGCTACCAGTTCAGAGCCCTAGGGGACTTTAAACATCAATTGTACCCTTAGCATGTCTAAATACTGAGACTTTTTGATCTGCATATGCTTTCTTTTCTTACATGAGAGCTCTTCACAGTGATAGCTCCTATATTGTCAGTCTAGGAGAGGCAGGCTAGGGCTATATTGTGTTGGTGCTTCTAAGGTGACCAGATGTGTTTGATTTAATTTATTCATTTTAAAATTATTATACTCTACTAAACTTAGATGTGAACTTAAATGTTCCCTTTTCATTTCAGAGCCTTGCTCCCTTTGTAGTGCCTATCATCAGTGCTACACCATGGTACCTTCAGAGAAAACAGTGTTAGGTTTCAGCTGCTTTTATGTAAACCAGAAAATGTCTTTTCTTTCAAGTGGCAAGACAGAAATACAAATCCCACTAGTGAACACAGCTAATAATGCTCTGAGATAAGCTGGAAATACTTCCCCACCACACAGGAAGGAGACCACACTGTTTTCATTAGTTTGGATTAGGTGCTGTGCTATGGGGAAGGGGATGAGGGGGGACATGCAAGGGTAATGTGGTGTTGGAGGAGTGTCAGGGGGGTATCAAATAAGCCAAGGGACGAAGACATGCTGTTCAACCCTAGGAAGGAAAGGCTTTTACTTTTTGGCTATGAAGAACATACTTCAGTTACTGTTGCTACAATCTCTTGATTTTGACTAAGAACATGAGGCAGGACTCTCTTTTTATGATAATCTATTATAATTTAGAGCACAACAGGTGCTGTACCTAGGGAAGAAAAATATCCAACACACCTACTGCCTAGGAAATGACCTGCTCGGCAGCACGGAAGCGGAAAGGGATCTAGGAGTCCTAGTGGACTCCAAGATGAACATGAGTCGTCAGTGTGACGAAGTCATCAGCAAAGCTAACACCACTTTATCGTGCATCAGCAGATGCATGACAAACAGAACCAAGGAGATACTTCCCTTCTATCAGGCACTGGTCAGACTGGAGTTGGAATACTGCATCCAGTTTTGGGCGCCACACTTTAAGAGGGATGTGGATAACTTGGAGAGGGTCCAGAGAAGGGCCATATGGTTAAGGGCTTGCAGGCCAAGCCCTACGAGTAGAGACTAGGGCACCTGGACTTCTTCAGCCTCCACAAGAGAAGGTTGAGAGGCAACCTTGTGGCTGCCTTTAAATTCATCATGGGGGTGCAGAAGGGAATTGGCGAGGCTCTACTCACCAAGGTGCCCCTGGGGGTTACAAGAAAGAATGGCTATAAGCTAGCAGAGAGCAGATTTAGACTGGACATTAGGAAGAACTTCTTCACAGTTAGAGTGGCCAAAATCTGGAATGTGTTCCCAAGAGAGGTGGTGCTCTCCCCTACCCTGGGGGTCTTCAAGAGGAGGTTAGATAGGCATCTGGCTGGGGTCATCTGAACCCAGCACTCTTTCCTGCCTGTGCAGGGCGTCGGACTTGATGATCTATTGAGGTCCCTTCCGACCCTAACTTCTATGAATCTATGAACAGGGTCTTAACCTGATAGGGGCTGCTGGGCATCATCTTAAGACAATCAATAACTGATGTCTCTTAAGCAGGATTTCTCCATGCCCTTGGTCTTGGACCAGCTAGGAGAGAGAGGAAATGGGAGAAGACAGGCTTCTTTTCTACTGGGACATGCCTGAAAATTTTCTATGTCACATTTTTTATAACATTGAAAGTATTAAAATGATGAACACATGCCACTGTAGGAGATATATGAACATCTCTAGATGTTAGGGTGTAGTTCAGGGGTGGGCAAAATACGGCCCATGGGCCAGATATCGCCTGCCAAGGGATTGTATCCAGAACAGCTGAGGCACAGGGGGCAGCCTGGGCCATGGCTCCTACAGTTGGTCTCACCGCCCCTGGGCACGCAGCAGGGCTGGAGTGGTGCAGTGGCCAGACTCCACTTCCTGGCAGCCCTGGCAGCTGCTGCTGCAAGTGTCGCTGCTGCCACCAGACCCAGCCTCGCTACCTGGGCACCCCAACCCATCCACCTCACGCCTACCTCTGAGAGGTCTGGACAGAATGGGTGGGCAGAGTTTCCATGAAGACCAGCTCAGGACCCCTGCAGGCAAGGTGTGCTTGGCTGGGTGAAGGGGATGGGGCTGCAGGAGGACAGCAAGTGGCATCCAGGATCAGAACAAGCACGTTGGGGCTGGAACCAGATTTACAGGGTGGTGACAGTGTGGGGCCAGGGCAGAGCTGTGATCTGCTCCCTGCATGACAGATTGTGACTGGTCTGAACTAGAAGGGGGGCAGGGTGCACACCCATGATCCGGGCCCTGCTCCTCCCGCTGTCTCCACCCCTGCCCTAGCACAGGTGCAGTCCCTCTACATCATTAGGCTGCTCCATGCTGCCAGGCTGGGCTGCTCCACATAAAGGGCACAGCAGCCCCCTTGGTTCTCCAGGGAACTAGTGGACCTCCTGCGGCTAAAAGAAAGACCTACAAAGGATGGAGGATGGGATACACCTCCAAGGAGGAATATTCTGCAATGGTCCAGACCTGCAGGGAGAGAACAAGGAAAGCCAAGGCTGTGACTGAACTCCAACTAGCGACAAGTATCAAGGATAATAAAAAGTCCTTTTTTAGATACATGGGGAGCCAGAGGAAAAGCAAGGGCAACATTGGACCCCTGCTAAACCAGAAGGGAAAACTGACAACCGATGCCCAGGAAAAAGCCAACCTACTAAATGGGTACTTTGTGTCAGTTTTTCATCAGTTCCACAGGTTGCCCCTGCCCATTACGGGACAGCGAGGCCCGGGTGAGAGAGATCCCTTGCCCTCCACCAATGCTGACCTCGTGAAGGAACACCTTGAGAAGCTGGACATCTTCATGTCAGCCGGCTCTGACGGTTTACACCCCAGGGTACTCAAGGAGCTGGCTAACATCATAGCTCAGCCCCTGGCACAGATCTTGGAGAGTTCCTGGCGCTCTGGTGAAGTGCCCAAAGATTGGAAGAAGCCCAATATGGTGCCTAACCAGCAAACTACAGGCCCATCAGTGGATCCAGCAAACTACAGGCCCATCAGCCTGACTTCTATCCTGGGGAAGGTCTTAGAAAAAATCATCAAAGAGGCCATCTTCAGTGGACTTGCTGATGGCAACATCCTGAGGGATAGCCAGCACGGGTTTGTTGTGGGTAGGTCTTGCTTGACCAATCTCATTTCCTTTTACGACCAGGTGACCTATCACCTGGACAAGGGAGAGGAGATTGATGTCGTATATCTAGACTTCCAAAAAGCCTCTGATCTGGTATCCCATGATCACCTCTTGGCAAAACTGGCCAACTGTGGCCTCGGGTCCACCACGATCCACTGGCTGGGGAATTGGCTCCGTGGTAGGACCCAGAGGGTGGTGGTTGATGGAAGTCAATTGTCGGGGTGCCTTATGACCAGTTGGGTCCCTCAAGTCTCTGTCCTTGGACCTATATTGTTCAACATCTTCATTAATGATGTGGACATTGGAGTCAGAAGCAGACAGGCCAAGTTCGCCGATGACACCTAACTTTGGGGTAAAGCATCCACACCTGAGGACAGGAGGGCGATCCAAGCTGACCCTAGCAGGCTCAGGAAATGGGCGGATGAGAACCTGATGGTGTTTAACACTGAAAAATGCAAGGTTCTCCACTTTGGGGAGAAAAACCTGCAGCATGCTTATAGGCTCAGCAGTACTACGCTGACTAACACTACGGATGAGAGGGACTTGGGGGTCAGGATTGACCACAAGATGAACATGAGCCTCCAATGTAATGTCGCAGCTGGTAAAGCAAGCAAAACCCTGGCTTGCATCCATAGATGCTTCTCAAGCAAATCTCAGGATGTCATTCTCCTGTTGTACTCATCGTTGGTGAGGCTGCAGCTGGAGTACTGCATCCAGTTTTGGGCTTCACAATTCAAAAAGGATGTGGAGAAGCTTGAGAGAGTCCAGAGAAGAGCCACGTGCATGATCAGAGATCAGGAAAACAGACCTTACGACAACAGGCTGAGAGTTACGGGACTCTTCAGCCTAGAAAAGCGCAGGCTCAGGGGTGATCTGATGGCCACCTATAAATTTAGTGGGGGTGTTCACCAGGATCTGGGGAAACGATTGTTCACCAGTGTGCCCCAAGGGATGACAAGGTTGAACAGTTATAAACTCCTGCAAGACCGTTTCAGGCTGGACATAAAGAAGAATTTCTTTACTGTCCGAGCCCCCAAGGTCTGGAACAGCCTGCCATCGGAGATGGTTCAAGCACCTACTCTGAACACCTTCAAGAAAAAATTGGATGTTTATCTTGCTGGGATCCTTTGACCCCAGTTGACTTCCTGCCCCTGGGGTAGGGGGCTGGATTCGATGATCTTCTGAGATCCCTTCCAGCCCTAATATCTGTGAAATCTGTGATGTATTGAGGCTACTCGCATGCATCTGTGCTCGGGTGGGAGCAGTGTGGGCTGGGTCACAGGCATGCACTCCACCCCCATTCCACGTTGGACTAGTCATGATCGGTTGTGTAGGGAGTGAATCGCAGCTCTGCCCCAGCCCTGACCCCATGCTGTCACCACCCCACAAATCTGGCTATGGTCCCAGTCCCAGACCTGCTTATCCTGCTCCTGGATACCACTCCCTGCCCACCTGCGGCCCCATTCTTTCTGCCCAGCAAAGTACACCTTGACTTCAAAAAGGAGGTCCCAGGATGATCTCCATGGAGATCCTGCTGCCTTTTCCACCTGGCACCCCTGGACTGGGCTTTGTAATTTACTACTTAGGGAGCTTTGTTGTGCACTGGGGGACAGGGGGTCCCGACTCTGCCTGCCACAGCTCACCAAAACTCCCTAAGTGGCCCTTCAGCCCAAATAATTGCCTACCCCTGCAGTAGTTATACTTTACAATTAGTACATGCTAACTTAATGGAGTGTTAGTTGGTGTTAAAGTTAGCACGAGCTTTGAAGAGGCATATGTTAAGCATTAATATTCCCTGTAATGTGCACTGCTCTGACCTGCCTTTAGAAGGGTCTGGCTTGCCTGCTTTCTGGGACAGTGTAAGCAGCCCAGATTGGGACCCCACCAGCCCAAGCTCACCCAGACTGGGTCCTTGCTGCCCCCCGATTGGGCCTTCCAGCTTGGATCCCCTGCTGCCTGGGATCAGGCCCACCACCTAGAATCAGACCCGGCGTTTCTCCGCACTGCTGGCCCAGAATCGGGCCCAATGCTCCCCTCCCCTACTGGCCTGGGATTGGGCCTACCAGTCCCCCCACCACCCAGAACTGGCTCTACTAACCTTCTGCCATCTGGAATCAGGCCTACTGCTTCCCTGCCACCCACCAGCCTGGACTGCATCTGCTGCCCCGATTGTGGCCCCCCAACCTGAGGATTGGCTCCAGCTTCCCCACCTCCCCTTCACAGCTGCTGTCTCACCTATGGTTGCTGGCACTGTTCTGGAGGAGCAGGCAGGGAAAGGAAACCCATCCACCACTTCTCTTGCCACTCTTTAGGTTGAGTTCAGCCCAGAGAGCAGTGATGGCTCACCTGTGGTGGCAGCAGTGGGTAAGTGGGTTTCTCTTCCCTGCCTGCTCCCACTGGTAATGCAAGTAAGCCAGGGGACACAGGGCAGGGGTGAGCTCAGGGAGGGCTGGGGTGGGGAGTCCTGGGGATGGGGCAGGGGCTGGGGGGAGCCTGGGAGGGCAGAGGGACAAGGGGAGAGCCCAGAATGGGAGGGGAGGGTGGGAATTATAACTCTAAGGCTTCCCTGGCTGCCCCGACTGTTGTTCTGGGGAAAGATACAGCATCCACCTGGGAATGGCTGGGAGCGGTGCCTCTTGGGATACTGGAGGAGGGAGCAGTCTAATGTGATTGCAACCCAAGCTGCCAAAAAACAGAGATAATCCTTGCTGCAAGAGGATTATCTCTGAGCTAGTCAGAGGGCCCTTAACTTGTGTTTTCCTATGCTAATGTGTGGACATTCCTGTTTTTAAAACCATTAACACATATTTAAGGTAACACGTACAACATCTTGGTCTATCTGGTAACTGTGGGATCTTTGTGGTACTGTTCTGTGTACTTAATACCAGAGGCATGTTGTGTGATGATGATGACCCAGTAGTACTGCTCTTCATGTGGGACAGAAAAGTTTCACTCAAACAGATAAGGCACAACAATTAATATGTACATGGAAAGACAGTCACCAGATGAGTAAAATGAATATCCATACAAGGACAGGCAGGCAGAGGTTAGGATGCTGTCTCACAACATTATAATTTCTTCCTGTATCCATTAGTAGACCACAGGTGGAGGCAAAATGGGATAAGATGATTAACATAAAAATAAGACACGCAAACCTGGGCAGGATTCTGCGTTTGGAGTGAGATCTGAAAAAGGCGCAAGGGCTTGATTTCACATATTGAGTGGTAAATAATAATCAGATTCCTCATATACGTGCAGTTTGTTCAGCTGAACAAAAGCAGTTTCTTCCTGCATGTTTCATGTTCTGTGTTTGGCAGGTGGGCAGATGGGGAAACAGCATGGGTAGTTTGTGGAAGCCACAATTCTCCTTATTAGTCAACATTCAACAACCTATTGTGACATTCGTGCATCCTGGTTTTAACCTCATTCCAAAATGGTCGCCCTTGGGAAGGTTTAAAACATTTGCTGCAGAAAATGTCCCGGCAGGCTGCCATTTGAGAAGTACTCCCAGTGGGTTAATAATGGAAAGGAACAAAGCACAGTCAAGACTGAACATCAACTCCAACTCCTAAGCAAAGGAAGGGAGGAGTGTTTTTTGTTAGGTTGTTTTCTGCCTTGGTAAAATGCCACTCAGTAGGATTCCTTGTCTGAGCTCCAACCCACTTGGATTGGAGAGAGTGGGAGGGAAATTCAGGATTTTGGGTAATGTGGCTTTTCTGGCACTGGTCCTGGGAAGCCAGTGGAGTGGGTTAACTGTGGAGTTTTTCTGAATTGGCTTGTTTTCTTTCTCATGGGACGTCAGCATGGCAAAAGTTTTCTTTTGCAGCAAGCATTTGCTGGTGTTCTGGAAGCCAAACTGTACTTCTGTGAATTTCTGTCCAGGCTGCTTGTTTTGGTTCCTGTTAGTTCTAGCCCTTGTCTCTCTCTCTGTAGATGATCATGGTTATTACAAATGAGACTGTCTGTTGCTCATAATGCTGTCACAATGTTTATAGCATTGCATCAACCTGTCAAAGCAAAGTGGTTATATGTTTGGGGTGGGGGGTAAGGAACTAAACTCTGTCTTCCCTTATTCCTATCCAGCAGCACCCCTGTGGAAAAGGAAAACTGACTGGTCTCTCCAATAAACTCTTGCTCTGCCAGAATAATGCATTACTTACTCTGTACCCAGATCTTGGATTGTTTTCAGACCCTTACAGGATTCTCTAGATGAGGGGGAGCAGAAATGTGTTGCAGAGGAAATAATAGTCTTGAGCAGTGAGACTGTTTGCAGGAGTTGTGCAGCAAGAAGGTTTGGGCCTGATTCGCTTCCCAAGGGGCAGAGGCTGCCAGAACACATCTGTCTGTCCTCTGTATCTCCTCAAGTCAGTGGGACAAAAGCACCATTGTGCTTTCACGTCTCCAGACATCTTGGAGCTGTGGCCAACCAGGCATTTTTCAGTCTGAGTTTATTTCCCATGCCATATTTTAGTTCCTCATAACTGTATAGTCTTTATTATGTTCGCTTAGAATAGCTATTTGCTTATTGATTATCTCCTGGTCTTCAATTTTTCTCTCAGGCGACTAGTCTTGAAGCAAGTATTTCAACATTCTTAGCCATTGTAGTCCACATAGGTGCCAGTCTTTTATTAATATACTGTTGATAGTCACTGAATAAGCACAGCTGCTGGCTGAAGGGAAGCTTCCAGCCCTATCTTCCACTCAGTGGGTGCATTCATATGTGAAATTGAGGTGAAGCGATGAACTCCGGAGCTGTTTGAACCAGAGTAAATTGCTCCCAGGCACAGCCTCTACATGTGTACCCCAGGACAGCAGCAATTTGAGTTGGGGTGGAGCATACTCAGGCTGGCAGGGTGATGGAGGGGGGAGGTGATTAACCCCAAGCTCTAGGTGGTGGCACTGGGCAGCAGAGAGGCTGGTTGGGGCTAGGTGGCAACCAGGAGTCTGGCCCCCACCCAGTCACCATCTAAGCGTGTGTTTCAGCACAGTTAGTTACTCCACCATAAGATGGTACTGTCCCTGAAAGTACTATCGTACTGCAGAGTTAATTAACTTACTGCATCCTAGTACTAGTTCACATGTAGACAGCAACAGTTTATGTAGAGCTCATTAGTCTTCTCTGCAGTAGAGCACTGAAACACATCAGAGTCCCAGGGGTGGCTGTGGTGGTCCCTGGTGACTCCAAGACCATGCTCTGCTCCGCCCCTAGGGCACCGTCCCATCTCATCTGCCGTGCTTTGATGGAATAATAATAAATAGGGAGGCTGCCCACAGACCTTTGCATAGCTCTGGTTCCACTGAACCCCTAGTAGGGTCCCTGGCACCCTGCTGGTCCTCACTGATCCCACGCCCCTGACTGGGCCTCTATAGTCAACTGTGCCCAGCAGGAAATCCAAAGCCTTAAGGGCGAAATGTGTGGCTCCAAATCCTCCACTTTACCACGCTCCATGCCTCTCGGGTATTACTCAGTGTTGTTTCCTGTGTGGGGCTTCAGCCTCCTCAGCCTTGCTCCTTTAATTTAGCTAAGACTTCTTTCTAGCCTGGGCTCACTGAATCGGATCCGGCTCTCAGGCACTAGGTCTCATTTGTCCCTTCCATCACTGGGCCCCTCGCCCCTGTCTGCTGGACCCCAGGCCCCTGTGTGGCTGCACCCCTCTGGGCACTAATGAGGCCTCCAAACCTCCCCTTGCAGCCTTATCCCAAACCTCTGGAATAAACACAACATAAACACAAGCCCCTGGGTTATAACATAGACAGCAGCATGTAGCAGCCTACCACCCCTTTAAGAGTATAAATCTTTACAAGCTAACACAGCACCCCAGGCCCCGGGTGAGCTCCCTGAGCGCCACTGTTCCTGCAGGCAGCAAAGTGGTCAGCCCAGCATCCCTGGGTGGCTCTCCTGGGTAGGCGCTCCTTCCTCTGTGGCTGCCAGCGAGAGAGTCCCTCGCCAGCCCTGCCCTTGGGCTTGTACGTTCCCAGGGCCCTGCCGACATTTGGTCAGCTGACCACCTGCAGCTAAGGAACAGAGGGCCCCCAGGCTCTGTGTTACAAGCACACATGTAGATGCACCTAGTTAGAATTTCACAGCCAAAGGCCAAAATTACTCCTTTGTTTGTAGTTCATACAGGAGACAGCATCTTCCTTCCAGTTAACATCCTCAGTGCTGTCAGACCCCTCCCGTGCCAAGAGCTACCTGCATGCTGTATTGAAATGCACTCCATCTTCTCCATAATTCTACTGTTGGTAACTGTTCCATCTAAATTTTGCCAGAGGACCCATCTGAGGATGTAAGACCCTGAGATTTTCACACACCCCTCTATTATTTGACCTTAAATTTTTGCTTCCTTCTTAGTTTTGTTTTCATAGGGTCAGAAGGGACCTGAACAGATCATCAAGTCTGACCTCCTGCCCTGGGCAGGATCAAGGGCTGGGATCGTAGTACCCCAGCCAGATACCTATCCAACCTCCTCTTGAAGACCCCCAAGGTAGGGGAGAGTACCACCTCCCTTGGGAGCCCATTCCAGAGCCTGGCAGCCCTAACCATAGAGTAATGCCTCCTGATATTAAGCCTGAACCTGCTCTCAATCAGTTTGTGACCATTATTCTTTGTTATCCCAGGTGGTGCCCAGGGGAACAGAGCTTCACCTATTTTCCTCTGGTCCCCCCTGGTGAGTTTATACATGGCCACCAGATCCCCTCTCAGTCTTCTCTTGTGGAGGCTGAATAGATTTAGGCCCTTTAGTTTATCTTCATAGGGCCTGGCTTGCTGCCCCCTGACCATGTGGCCCTCCTCTGGACCCTCTCAAGGTTAGCCACATCCCTCTTGAAGTGCGGCGCCCAAACTGGATGCAGTACTTCAGCTGTGGCCTGACCAGTACTGTATAGAGGGGAAAAATCACCTCCCTGGACCTGCTAGGGTGTATCTGTAGATGCACAACAAGGTGCAGTTAGCCTTACTGACTGCTTCCTCGTATTGGTGGCTCATGTCCATCCTGGAGTCAACAATGACTCCAAGATCCCTTTCAGCCACTGTGTTGTTGAGAAGGGAGTTCCCCAGCCTATAGGTAAGTTGCAGGTTCCTTCTCCCTAGATGCAGCACCTTGCACTTGTCTGCATTGAATTCCATCTTATTCTCATCCACCCACCTCTGCAACCTGTCTAGATTCAGTTGAATTCTGTCCCTCCCCCACAGTGTGCCCACTTCTCCCCACATCTTTGTGTCATCAGCGAATTTGGACAGTGTGCTTTGCACACCCACCTCTAAGTCACTGATAAAGATGTTGAATAGCACAGGCCTGAGAACCGAGCTCTGGGGGACTCCACTGCCCACATCCCTCCAGGTCGAAAACGACTCATCTGCCACCACTCTCTGGCTGATATCATCAAGCCAATTTTCCACCCATCTGACTGTGTAGGCATCAGTGCTGCAGTCGCCTAGTTTCTTAATGAGAATGAAGTGAGAAACAGTGTCAAAGGCCTTCTTGAAGTCCAGGTAGACAACATCCACCTTAATGCTCTCATCCAAAGGTTGTGTGACTTGGTCGTAAAAGGAACCAAGGTTAGTCAGGCAGAATCTGCCCACAGTGAACCCGTGTTGGTTGCCCCCGAGCATTACCTCCCCTGCTGGGCCCCTGCAGATGTGCTCCTTGATAATTTTCTCAAAGGTCTTCCCAAGGACTGAGGTGAGACTAACTGGCCTGTAGTTACCCAGCTCCTCCTTTCTCCCTTTCTTGTAAATGGGGACCACATTGGCCTGTTTCCAGTTCCTTGGAATATGCTACTTCGTGATTTGTGTTTACAGTGCATAATTTCCTCCCTAGGAAAAAAAAAACCTGGCATGAAGGCATGTGATAATTATACTAGGCTGACTTTGTCTAGGACCAGTGAAGTGCCAGAAGATGGACATGTCCTGTTGCAGAATGCCCTTATGGCTTCAGCCTAAGGTCAAGCTAGGTTTGTTCAGGAGTAACATGGAGTAACTGGAGGAGCTGTCCTTTCATACCAGATTGGAAATCATCATGGTTACTTGTAGCAGACTAGGGAACTAATCCATTACCCTGTGAAGACTACTGGGATCTTCCTAGTGACTTTGATACTTTGACCCTTAGCACTCAGTCTTGAAAGATGCAGTACAGCTTCTTAGGGGTGTCATACCTGCCTAGCTCTCCTGAGATTAATGGAAACTGGCACACTTAGTACCCTAGAGCAGTGGTCTCCAAAGTGGGATGCGCAAGACAATCCATTGGGGTGCAGGAAGAAAATACTAGAACTTCTATTTATATTTATATAAATATACATATATTGCGGGGGTGTGCTCAGAAATTTTTTACTGATAGGGGTGCGTGATCAAAAAAGTTTGGAGACCACTGCCCTAGAGAATCAAGCCCTAGTGCCTAGGTATGATCTCTTCTGGATACCTACTACAGATGTGCTACTTGAGTGGAGATTAAGTGAACTGGAATGCCAGGTCCAAGCTGGCAGAACCCCAAATGCACAGTTCAGGATAGATGAGCACTAGCTAGGATAAAGGTGGAGATACAGTCTCTGTTGCAATACTGTGCTACTTGAAATTGAGATGTTAGGATGAAGAGCTTTGCCCGAGTGCCTGTCTTTGGAAAGTACATGAAGGAGAGAAGTCCTTTGTAGACTCCAGGAGCTACTGTGAGAGAGTAAGTAGTTAACAGCTTGAGGTACAAGCTGACTGAATTTCTAGGAAAGATGCATTGTCAGCATAGCTCAGCATATGTGAAATCTGAGTCCATGTTGCTCTGCTACCACAAAAGTAGTCAGAGGTGCCTGTGAGAGGGCCTGGGCCTCTCGCCATTTTATTCAGTGACAACCAAATTAAAACTCTCCCAGCTCCATGCCTGCAAATCCTTCTGCAGGCATGAATTGCATTCTCAGAAAGAGGTGACTTTCCTTTGACAACTCACTTTATAGAGCAGGAGACTTGCCTCCATGCTTGATTTGCTAGAAGTAAAATGCTGTTGAAACAGCAAGCAGGAGGTTTTCTCATTAGAGCGCGTTAGAGGTCATATGCCATATTACTGTCCTTCAATGGTTAGTGACACAAACAAACCACCCCACCCATTAGCCCTCCAGTCTCTCCATGCTTCGGTGAAAACAGCCTCTATGGTTTAAAGTGACAAGTGAATATCGATGTGGTCTGGTATGACTCGTAAAATGTCACTTTGCTGCTGCTGGAAGGTGCTCAGCTGATTAGTGCTTCACAAACAGGCTCAGCCCAGGCAGCAACAATTCAAACCTTCTTGGCTGGGAGTCGCTTTATGCTGTGGACACCGGTACAAAAAGAACTATGCTGAGAGACACCCCTACTTTTATGTGGGCTTCTGACCAGCTTGGGATGGTTATAGCTGATGACCCATTGCTGTTCTGAGCTATGTTAGGACTGCTGGTGCCATGAACTGGATTCTCCCATGACTTAGAAGGGCTTTCACAGCCATTCGGTTTCTCCGGTGAGATTACCTGCTCTCTCTGGAGAAGCCACCAGTGTACAGAAGTTCATAATTTTTCTCCTAGAGTAAAAGCAGCCAGCTGGAGAGAAAAATAACTTGGGAACAACCAGAGTGAAGTGGATCCCCAGAGACTCTCTCTCAGGAGACAGGACTTTTGTACAGGCAGCTGATGCAGAACTGACCTCAACAATCCCAGTGTGCTTTGCTTTTCACTCCTCCACCCTCCCGCAGGGGGAGGCAGAGCATGTGTCTGTCTCAGCCAGGCAGGGAGCACAACATGCCCCCTGGGTGCTTTGGGCAAGAAAAGCACTGGAACAGTAAGGGGGTGTGTTCTGCTGCCTAAATCATGCTGCAGCACTTGGGTGCAGGGAAGCATACAAGCAGAGGACAGGAGCAGCGGTGAGGAAAGGCTGGAGGACTCTTCTGTATGTGGCACAGACCTCACCCCACCTTCCCTGACCCTGAGGATCCCTGTCTATCTTCACTTAACCCCCAGCCTGCAAACTCTGAGCTGCCTGCTGTAGGGACCCTTGTCAGCCCCGTGTCTGCACTGCAGGCCCATTGTTTCTCTGTCTGAACTTCTGTACAGGTTAGTTTTTCCCTCAGGAAAACAAACCTGGGAGAGCTGTCCTGGATGATTTGAATATGTGTACGAAGCCTTGTTCCTCCTAAACTTCATGTCACACATGCTGGCAATAGCACTTGAATGTTCTTACACCAATGTCTCCTTTGTTCGGACAAAATCTGCCCCTGGGCAGGGGGGACCAGAGGACCTCGCCTGCTACCCCATCCTGCAGTTGAAGAAATGAACATCTTTCCCCAAAGCCAGTTTTTTTTCAAGTAGCATATGTAATTAGTAACCAGGGCACCTGGCTGGGGCTCTAGGCTTCCCATTGTCTTGCTAGAAGTTGACTGTATTTATATGCGGAACTTCCTGATAAATGCACTTGTTCCAGACAATCATTTGATTCATTATTTGTTAGCACAGTCTTTGGCTGTGTCATATTTACTTCTTTGTTTACTATATGCTGTTAACAACAGTAATTACAGTATAGTTGTGAGATGAAAACATGACTAAATTATGACAGTGCTTGTGTAACAATCTCTTAGAAATGGCTCTGAAGGCAACAGCTGCACAATTAGGCTATAAATTCTCTTAAATGAACTTGTCTGTGGAAATGGTACCTGTGTGGCAGTGTTTTGTAAGAGATAACTAGACTTAATGGGCTTGGTGAAGGAGCACCAAGAATAGCCTCATAAAAAAAGAAACTTTGTTCTTTGTCATAAACCATTTGTTCTCTTATAGAAACAAAGGACTCAGTATTGGGCCATTAACTTCCTCTCTTTTGTTGTGGGACACCTGGCACCAGAGCATCCATTTGACAAGGATCAGGGGTCCTTTCCCACTTCACTGTAATCTTCTCTTTGAGGGAAGCCAACATGTAATTGCAAAGTCACCACTGATTCAGAGGGAGGGGAAAAAAATCTTAAATGGATTTATGTTGATGCAAACTGAAGTGGGCAGTGATTTAATTTAATCGTAGGGAGCAGCAAGGTGAAAGGGAAAGTGATAAGGCTTTAGAAATGTGAGTTTTTGATACCATGTGTTTATTTTTTAATCAGAAGGGAGCCATTTATATTTTAATTAGTTGCGCTACATTTTAAACTCTGATTAGATTTTAAAACCAGCATTTAATGTTGAAGTGACTGTAATTTGAAATTTTCATAGATTTTCATAGAAATGCACTAGCTCCAGTGGGACTTCTTGTGCACCTCTGGATTTGTGTGGGTAAGGCTGGTGTGGGATGGGGGCCATAATGTCCTGTGTTTGAAGTCTTTTAGAAATTCATTTCTTTCATTTACTTGTCATAAGTAGGTAAAGTTAGTGTTAGGGCCTCATTATCATTTGCATGGAGTCTTTGTTCAGCTTAAAAGTAGAAAGAGGTTTTCTAGTAGGAAGAGAACACTTCATTCCAGGCAGATTTCTGACAGCAGCCCAAACAAAAGCACTTACAGTGTGAATTCCAGCAGCATTAATGCTTTACAGATGAAAAAAAATTCAACACTTACAGCTGGTCAAAAGATGCCTAGCAGAATGTTTTGCCATCAGAACATGCTGATTTGGACAAAAATAATGTAATTCTATTGAAAAAAAACATTTTGAGGTCATCAGAAAAAAATCATTAAAATTTTTCATTTTGAAATTATTTTATTATATTATTAATGAAAAAGAAATGTTGATTAAAAAGGTCAAAATTGAAAGTAAACCATTTTGACTGAACTGAAATAAATCTCTTAAAAATTTGTTTCCATAAATATTATAATCTTCACTTCTGTTCTGACTTGGAAGGAAAATACATTTGCAATTGAGGATTTCTATGTGAAATAAAAGTTCTCATTCCTGCACAGCTCTGCAAATCCCTTCCTTGTTGACAGAAGCTCAGAGTATACAGGTTGGTCTGCAGGAGTAAAAGAGTAACATGATTATGTTTAGCTAATTAAGAATGTTAATTATGAAGTACAAAAGGAACAGTTAAACATTGGCTGCTGAGAATCTGCAGAAAGAATGAAGATACAGTCTGAAATACTGCCAGTGGTCTTAGGTTTGTCGTGAAATCAAACAGGAAAAAATTTTTATAGGAAATAGGAAAATTTTTATGGGAAGGGAAAAAAAATTCCCATTCATATCTACTCCAAATATACCCGGTATCAATATTCTTCCCTCTGCCAATACCTGTATTTTCCATTTTTGGATTTTTGAGCCATTACTCCTGCTTGTAGGCCCCTGGACCACTATAAATAATTCCTCTCCATTACGTGGTCATCCGTAAAATACGTTCAGGGTGTTATTGTCTGTTTGGTTTTCACTAATCTGAAATGAAATACTCTTCACAAATTTATTGGTAGTTCCTAACTGAACTCCACCAAACCTTCACTTTCTGGTGCTGAGATGGAGAGGACCAACCAGGCCTCCTTTTATAATGCAGAAAGGACAGTGTGGGGGCTAAGGTATGGGGGTGGGATTAAGACAACCATGCACTTATTCTACCATCTTCCTTAATTCATGAATCGCGTTTTCCTGTAGTGCTATAATTGGGTATGTGGTACTGAATGCACTTGGGATGCACACATAAAATGAGGCTGATTTACATTTCTGTAAACATACTATGCTTGGTGGACGGGCACAATATTATTATAATACAGTGTTTCATGGCCACCTCCCCAGACCTAGAGAAAAAGGTGAGCTACCTCTCTGCTCCGTGACATGCAAGTTTAAAGCACATTAGCCCTTGCTGATACCATTTTGTGTCTGACTTCACAAGGATTCATTATTAATAGGATTGAGACACTTCCTCTGGGGATAAGCAATGCTGTAAATATTGGGACCATTCACACTGAGAAAAATATTGCACCTGAAATCAGCCCTGCTGTCTGTTCTTGAAGAGGAAAAGCTCTGTGTATATCCCAATATATTGTTCAGGACTTTCCCTCAGAGCACCCTGATTGCTGGCAGGATGCAAATTTATGTGAGCATAACTCAAAAAAAGTGTACCTCTGTGTTTGGAGATAATCCACTTAAATCTTACCGAATGAAAAATTAAGAGGGTATGAGCATGGCTGCAATAATTCTTTCAGACAACACCTGCCCCTTTTCCTGATCCCCCCCTCTAAAAAAGTGAGTTACCAAAGAAACTACCTTATCCTTGCAGTTGCAAAATAAAAGCAAAGCCCAGAGCGGGTGCAAGGCATGCATCTGTTAGCAGGGAGGCAGTGGATTAGATTTTTAATACTGAAATATTCCCGGAGTGCCTGAAGAACACAGTTCCCTTGCACACACAGGACAGCCACCCTCCTTTGCATGCCTGCCCATTCACTAGAGTTGCTCTTCCTCTGAACCATTCTCTTGCTGACAAGACCTGTTCAGACCACTGACCTATCTGTGATGTGAATGTATGGATTATAGGGCTTCTTTCACTCAGAAAATCTGTTAACTATTAGTTTTCTCTATTACCTACAAAAAGTAGAATGTAAAAGTAGCCCAATAAGCTAAACCCACCCCACCCCAAACAAACCCCAGATTCTTAAGAAATCTATGCAGCCACATTGTGCCCTAACATTATGATCTTTCCTGAGTTTGGAGTTTGCCAAAGTGGAGGGGCTGAGTTGGGAAACAGTTTTGCTTGTATTTATTTATTAAACAGTGTTGCAGTTCTGTTAACCCTTAAAGATACTGAACGCAGACTATATCTGCATAGAAGAGTCTTAAAAATGGATAGCAAAATTAAGCAGTTATTAGTATTCACAAAAAATGCTTGTGGCAGCCGTAACACAAGTAATGAGAAGCCACCTGCAGTTCAAAGCAGTACTTGATAATGCTGTAATTAGATTTGAGATGCAAAAAAGCTCATTAAAATTAAATAACATATTTGTCACTGCTTTAAGAGGTACAGATTGCCTAGAACCATGCTGGTCTCTTGACCTTGAGTATTTTGGCATAGTCCTTGCTGTCAAGAATTCAAAAATAACATTAGCAATTCTTTGGAGTATTCTAAAATGTGATAGTGTTTTTTTTTGTTTTGTTTTGTTTTTAATCCAAATTGAACAAACCGATGTTCAGTTGATCTTTGCAGCTCTTTTTTTATATTGTACAGGAGATTCATTCTTATTATCTGCTAAATGGGAATTTCATAGGAATTATTCCCAAACTAGTGGTTTCTAACCCAGATTGTTTTGTTTTAGTTAGATAGGATAGATATTTCGCTTCTGGAGAAAGGATATGGCATTAGCCTGGTGCCTTGTGGTTTTTCACGCTGCATGGTTTAACCTGCATGGTTCAAGGATCAGTTCTTTCCACTGAGAATAGTGGATGGCCCTTTTCAATTATTATTTTGGAGAAGTCAGGCAATGACTGATGAAAAGATAATTTTGCTTCCTTGCCCTTGCTCTGTGAATGGTCCCATTGATTCCATGGAGACTGGTTGTGGAGTATAGATCAGAAAGGACAACAGTCTGTTGCCTGGTGAGGGAGACCTGCTGGACTTTACCCTCTCTTTCTACTGTACAGAGGCCCCTAATTAGAATTGTCAAGCCTTTACCATTATCTGGCCCCAGTCAGCATTGCTGTGTCTTTACCAGCCTCTGGGTTGCCTTTTTATTGCCTGTTTTCTATCACAAGCAGCCTGGCCTCATGCTCCCCATGAGGTTCCAGAAGGTGGTCAGGTGTGTGTGTATGTGTGTACATGCACACGTGTGTGTGTGTGTGTGTGTGTGTGTGTGTGTGTGT
>NW_017728926.1:1164530-1205967 GCF_001723895.1 Crocodylus porosus | reverse complement strand
GTGTGTGTGTGTGTGTGTGTGTGTGTGTGTGTGTGTGTGTGTGTGTGTGTGTCTTCCACTGAGGAGTCTCATGCTTCACTGGCAGCAGTGCAGACCCTCCTTCTTTGATGGCTCTTGAGCTAGACATGGCATGCTTTCCTTTGGTGAAGCTCTAAGAATTACATGCTTCTATCACTGAGCTGTTATCTGCAGGCTTCCACATTGTCTGGCAGCTATCCCAGTACAGGCTGTTTCCAACTCTGCTTACTGGGCCACAGATCCCAAAACCCTGTGAGCCCTGGAGTGCTGGTTCACATCTTTGAAGTTGCTGTTTAACAGTTTGCATATAGTGCCACAGGTTTTCCCAATTCTCCTTTGGAAAAACAGGTGTGGCCCTGTTTTTCCAGCACCATGCAGGAGAAACAAAGACCCAACAATCTCTGTGCTTGCAGACTCAGTGAAATATGACCTCACCTGGTACAGAGGAAGGTGACGGTTGTCCAAATGGAGAAGTTTCCAGAGCATGAAGCAATGGTTGTTGGATTACACAGGGCGTGTGGTGTAAAGGGATGCTTGTGGAGAGGATCTGAGAGGCAGGCGTTTGAGGAGGGACGTAGAAGAGCAGAAGGCTTCTTGAGAATCTGTGAGGCCACTCCAGGCTCAGGGGCAGCTTGGGAAAGAATGGATCAATAGGATGGTGTGAAGGGTGTAGAGCTCCTAAGTACGGGCACAGCCAGGGCCACCCCTGTGGGGGGGAGGTGAATTGGAGTGACCACCCCAGGCCCTGCACTTTGGGGGGCCCCTTGGAGCCAGGTGGAGCAGCGGTGCTGCAGAGCCGGGCGGTTCCGCGGTTCCGCGTTCAGCTGCTCACTACCCCCCCACCCTGCCAGCGATGCAATGGCAGTGGCAGCTTCTTCAGGTCTGGGGCCTGTGGGATCAGAGCAGGGCAGGGCCTCACATAGGCTGATTTGCCTTGGGCCCCACACCCTGCTTGGGTCGCCTCTGGGCACAGCAGAGACCTGTTGAGATGTGCTGTGGGGTAGCTTGGTGCAGAGCCATGAAGGTGAAGCCAGAGTTTCAATTTGATGATCTTCCGAGGTCCCTTCCAGCCCTAATGTCTATGAAATCTATGATGTGGAAGGAGATGTGAAGCAAGTGATAAGCATGGAAGGCATATAACTAATTGTCCAAATGGATTTGCCGGTGACTGAAATCTGTACCATGACCCACTAGTATAAAAAGACCTGAGTGTGTTTGATTTTGATGGTGGCCTAACTCTTTACTACAGGGATGGGCAAAGTTTGGCCCATGGGATGGATCCAGCCAGCAGTGGACTTCATTTTCCCAGCAGCCTGGGTGGGCATGCAGGCTGCAGGTCACAGCTCTACACTGGCTCTGGACCACACGGTCACTCGCATAAGATTGCAGCCTGGCCCCGCAGCAGCTCCGTGCCCTGCTGCATGCCCTGCCAGCACTGCTGGGGCCAATCTCCACAGAAACCTGGCCCCGCACTATCACAGCGTGGCTGCTGCTGGGGTCTCCATGGAAGTCCACTGCCATTTTGCCCACCCCTGCTTTACTGTGTACAACTGCCTGGCACTTGCCATTAGTTCTGCTTAGTATGTGCCTTTTGCCTTTGAATGTGGCCTGGAACCTAAAAGGAGGTTTGGAAAGGCATTGCTGGTCAAACACAATTGGGTTCAGGGTTGAGGTGTCTTGCCATCATCCTATTAAAACCTCTTTCCCCTCATGCTTTCTAGGCCAGCTGAACCATCACTGAGCACACAGAGATCACTGCAGTCCATGCAAAATGAAATATGATCTAGATTAAACTCCACTGGAAATGTGACTTCAAATTTTGCCATGAATTCAGATCACTGACATTCATTACACAACAGCCAATTTAGCTCCTACTACAACAACCCTGAAGGTGGGATGAGGAAAACCTGCTTTTGTTCAGGCAAACATGGTGACAAAGTACAAACAATGTGGAGGTTTTGCGTGGTTGGATCTGCTGTCCTGGAAATAAATATGTGACTGGGTCACCTGTGCAAAGAGTACCTATCTCTGAAAGGCCTTTTTGGTGCATTCCTGAACTCAGGCTGAAAGTACAAGTTGATTGTATCATCTGCCTCATTCCGGTCTATGGTCAGGGCTCTGTGGGACAGTACACTGGAAAAAAGAGGCATTAGCAGCTGCTTCGTGAACTGGAGACTCTGGCTACAAGAATAGAATCACTGTAGTGATCCTGCACAGTGAAGTTCTTAGGAAATAATCCAGGTTCTTCTGGGTTTAGGAGCTGGCCTTGGCCTTTCTCTAGATAGCTAAGAGAATTCTCAGTCACACGCTATATTTTCTCAGGATTTGAGTTGTATGCCAGTTGCTTGCGTATCTTCCAGCTCATAGCCAGAAGGCTTGTGCCATACTTTGTGCAGCTCAGAGCCCTTGATGCCCTTGTCAGTAACACTAGTTAGTGTTCTTCAAGCATTTGCTTGATTTATGGGCCCTTTCCTGGCAGACAGCAGTGATTTGCAGAGGAAAAGAAAACAAATCTCTGTTCTCTGTGGCATTCTGACCATCAGAAAAAGAATGGATATGTTAGCTAGGATCTTCCTGCCCTACTCTTCCCTACAGGTTTCTTTCTGCTGGGGGAGACTTTCTTCAAGTTTGCAGTGCTCTCTCTCTGTGGCATCTGTCAGCATTGGGTTGTGCTCATCACCCTCTTGACAGGGTTTATTTTCTCCAGGAATGCTGCGGTTCTGATTATTTCCTTTTTGTTTTTTTTGAAGTTCAGTCCTCCAGCATAGTGCAATCCTAAACTCTGTAGTTCGTATGATCCATGGAAGCTGCAGTGTAGAATCATTTAATGCATAGATCTTATGGTTTAAGAACATTGTTCCAAGAGCTTATTTGCAAGTCATAAATAAATATAAAATGTGTGTACTTGAGGGCTGCGACTTCTTCCAACCTTGTGGAATCCATGCAGGTGCCTCTGCAGAGTAATCCATTCACACTTCCTTGTTAGAAATAGAATATCATTTTAGGGGGAAAGGTTCTATTTGCTTTTGACAGCTGCAGCATAGAATAACTAGAATGACCTGTAGTGTCGTGGACTTAAGCTATTGAGAAGATGGGGTGAGTTGGGCTTATCCTTCTTGGGAAAGAGATGGTATTGTGATGACCTCTTTCACATTTTTAACATTTCAAGTGGATTGATAAAATTGATCCAAGTAAATTCTTAACACCTTGAGGACATAGAAGCAAAAGGATAGCACGATTTATAGATTGGGGAATTGGGTGCAAAAGAGGACTAGGCAAGTGCTTCTCTCACACAAGATAGTAATAAATCTTGAGTCAGTTAATAGATGGAGGTGAAGGAATTGAGAAACCTTAGAGATGGAGTCACCTGCAGCCTATGTGTCTTGTCATGTTAGGCACCCTGGTGGAGCACTAAGGGTTCCCTCCACCCCAGCTTTCAAGGGGAAACCTTTCTCCTCCCTTCTACACAGGGTGGCTGTTTAAAAAGAAGGATGCAGTCTGCAAATGTCACCCAGGTGGCAGGTGCTGGAGCTAATGTAACCACCCATCCCTAATTGGGTGGGACAGTCCTGAAATGTGGACAGCAAGTCCCAGTCCCAGGCTGAATGATTCTGGAACAGCATTTGTCTCAGCTTCCCAGTATCATGCAGAGATCCAGGTTTTCCATTCAACATGGAAAACTGCATGAAATGGCAGGTTTCCCCTTGCAGGCTGGAAGCATTCCAGCCTGCAAGGGGCTGCTTGGGACTGAGGGGAACAGGACACAGGGGGCTCTATGTGCATGTGGAGGAACACAGAGGGTTTGGGCGGGGGTGAGCAGATTGAGGCCCCCATGGTGAGGGAGGGTGTGGGGCAGGGGCTGGGGCTGAGGATGCTGCCCAGCCAGGGCAGTGCATGGGGCCCAAGGCCAGAGTGGGGAGCTGGATGGAGCCATGTGTAGCTTGTCTGGGGGTGGCAGTGTGGGGACAGCTCTCTGCCACTGTGCACACTACCAGGGAGGGGGGCATAGTGGGGTACATCCCGTCCCCCTTTGTGCATGGGGCAGGGACAGATGTGGGCTGCCCGCTCTGGGGCTCAAGGCTTCCCACCCTACTGTCCTCCCCATGGGAGCCCTGTGCCAGCATGGTGAGGTACCCCTGCCCACCTGACAGCAGCGGTGGCAGTAGTGATGCGGAGTTGTGCTCCCTGCTGCTGCTGGGCGGGCAGGGGATGCCTCACCATGGCAGCGTGGCTGGCAGTGGAAGGGCAGCAGGGCAGGGAGCCCTGAGGCTGCAGCAGGCAGCCCATATCCTCCACTGCCCCCCTTGGGCTCCGCTCAGCTCAACTCTGCTCCAGCCATGCTGCCAGAGGTGGGGATGGGGGCAGGGTGCCTTTCCATTTTGAAAAGGTGGTCACCCTAGCTGTCCTCCCTGTCCTCTGTCACAGACTGACCAGTACGGGCAGCTGCTGAAGTACCTCAGCCACGACTCTTACAGGGAGGCAGGCCAGAATTGGGGGCAGTGAGGCTCCTCAGGAACGGCTTCTATTTTGCAGCGGAGAAACAGCAGGAAACTGTGCCAGCCTGGCTCCTCCACACACTAAGCTGCTACTGTGCCACTCAGCAAATGGGTGACTGGCCGCTCCCTGGTTTGTTACTGCAGAAATTGATTTACAAGAGAGTTCATGTCATGACCTGTAAGCTCTTCTTTTCTGGGATTGCCTGTATTTGTTTTAAATGCCTCTAAATGGAGGCACTCTCTCTGGAAGGCCCTGTAGAATGATTTCTTTTCACAAGCAGCATGACCTTTACAACCCAAAATACATGCCGGTAGGAATCAGAATTGCCAAAAAACCCCCAAAACATGACGGTGTGTACACTGCAGCGTCACTTTTAGTTATCTCATCTGCAGGAGCTGAGTGATATTGAAATGTCTCCTGCTTCACTACCTGTGTGGCTGTGAGCAAAGCCCAAAGAACTGCTCCATGGAGCCCAATAATGAGGGCATTACTTTTGGCTTGACACCTGCAGCGCTTCTCCTTGCAAGAGGCCTGCAAGAGGGACCATTTGTTTTCCCTCTTATGTGCAGGAAACAAAATGGCAACAAACTGCATTGTCCACAAGTATCTTATTGTGGGCTTGTTTGTAAGGGTGTGCAAAGCGGGACCTGTTTGATTCAGATTCTGCCCAAATCAGGGACAGTGATTAGATTTGTTGATTCAGATCACTGTCCCTGATTTGATTCATCTGAATCTGAAGATTTAATGCTGATTCAGAGAATCAGTGATTCGGACACAGACACAGCTTTAAATGTTTTTTCTACATACCTCGAGGTACCAGCACAGCTTGTGAATGCTGCAGGGTGGGGCAAATGAAGTATCCCACAGGAGTGCAGGGGGGGGCCTCCACATGCTCAGCAGTGAACCTGGAAGTGGACCAGAAGTACTTCCAGTCCACTTCTGGGTTCGCTGCTGAGCACACTGGAGAGCCCCCCATGCTCCTGTGGGATGCTCCATGCACCCCAGCACTGTAGTGATCACAAGCCGCACCAGGTACCTCAAGGTATGTAGAAAAAAGTTTTTAAAGTTGTGCCTGTGGCTGAATTGCTGATTCGCCAAATCAGCATTGAATCTTCAGATTCGGATTTGGCCAAATCGAATCAGGGACAGTGATCCGAATAAACGGATTGAATCACTGTCCCCGATTTGGGCCGAGTCGGAATCAGCTAGGGCCTGTTTTGCACAGCCCTAATGGGCACATCACCATAACATCAAGGGCTCTTATGTGGAACCTCACTGCAAGCTTAACAAAGTCCTACTAAGAAATATAGACCTGTTACTATTCCTCATGGGAATACCAGTTTGGGGAATACTGCCAGCAAATATAGGTCAACCTATTCACGTGGCAGGCACAGAGACAGCTCCATTTTTATGTATATGGTAATTAACTTCTGTGGGAATCTGCCCATGCATCAGATGGAGCCTCTAAAGAGAAGAGGTCTTCTGCCTCTAGATGTTGCAGCTCCTAAGGGAGAGCATGTTAAGATAAAAACTGCAAATAACAAACATGTCCACACTGGCTGCTGCTTCGAAAGGGCTCTTGTGTGTTTTTCATTCAAGCTGTGAGGAGCTGAACTATTGTTTGTTTCCAGAGAGCAGTTTTTCTTTATAAGATGGAAAACTTATTGCTTATTTGGTAATTACATTTTGTTTGGTGTTGAGTTTGGTCAGTTTGTTTTTTCTCTGTCCTGAACAGGTAAGTAAAAGCCCATGGAGACTATGGAATGATCACAGAGTCCTGGTCCTCCAGACACACTAGACTGACAGTGTCAAGGGGACAGTAATAAAGGTGGGGCAGTCGTTAGAGGGAGCCATATTACAACACGCACGTCAGATGCTTTTGAAAATCCATGAAGGACACTGGGATTTATATATTTACCAATGCAGGGCAAGAGCACAACAATCTATGTGGTGGCCTGGGCTGTTTATGCAAATATGGATTTTAGTAGAAGATTGTGAGGAATGCAAGAAAGAAAAAGAGACTTTCTCCAGAGCCATTAATTTCTATAAAGATACCAGACAGCAGGTAGCAGCAGATATATTTTTCTGGAAAGGACACATATGTAACTGTAGTAGATAATTTTTCCAGATATATTGACTTGGCTTTACTTATATAGACCTCAGTGGCACAAGTAATCCAAAAACTGAAGTTTATAAGACATTCCTGAGGCTCCATATCAGACAATGGAGTTATTCCTACATTTTGCAGGGAACTTTGATTTCTAGCATTGCACTAGCAGTCTTTACTATCCCCAGGGCTTATGACAGAGCAGTAGAGACCCTGAAAAAGCTTCTGCATAAATCCAAAGATACATATCTGGCACTTCTAAAATACTGATCTACACAACTGGCATCAGGACCCTGTCTGGCTGAACTGGGCATCTTAAGTCATCGTCCCATGACATTGCCTATAACACCGATACAGCTGAACTTGAGATGGCCCAACATACTGGAATTTAAGAAATGAGATGCTGAACTAAATTTTAAGCAGCCAAGAAACCACCCATAGCAAAACTACCAGAGCTTCTGCCAGGGGACAGAGTTTGGCTCAAAAGTTCCCAAATGTTTGGAACAGCCCCAGATGTGGCAAGCACCTTAGATCCTACTTAGTGGAGATTGCATAAGGACTTCTCTGGAGAAATAGGGTTCATCTTCAGTATCGTCCACCTCAACATAAAGAAGATCAATCACTGAAAGGAATAGTCGGAGTATGGAAGTGAATCTCCTCCTCATGAAAGTCAGCAGGAAGGCTCAGTTAGAGATGAGAGCTTTGAAGAGGTTTGAGAAAGGTTTGAAAAGACTGAGCAGAACTCCACAGAGACTTAACCTTTAAATATCCATTTATAGGTTTAGGTATACATATTGGTTGGTTGGTACAGCAGTGTAAATAATTTTAAGTATTATAATTTTATATTCTTTGACTCTGACCACAGAGTCCTTGTCCTTTACATCTGTTAGACAGGCTGTACTAGGGGGACTGTAATAGAGGTGGGATAGTCCCTGGAGAGAGCTAGATAACAAGCCCCACCATGGCTGAGTGTGCACATCTACATGTGAAATTAATGCAAAACAATAAACTCTGGAGCTTATTGATCCAGAATTTATTGATCTTGGGTGTGCCCTTTGACCATGTGCCCCAGACCCCAGCACATTGAACCAAATCAGAGCAGTCCCAGCTGGCAGGGGTAAGCCGGTCAGGCTGGGGCTGCTCCCGCTGGCTCAGCATGCTACGGAGAGGCTGGCTGGAGCATGCGTGTGCTCCAGGGCAGGGCTAGCTGGCAGGCAGCCTTTGCACTGAAGCACCCTCATGCACCAGCCAGCCAGGGCAACGTCTACATATGCACTGCTGTAGGATTAAAAACCCCGCAGCAGGATAATACTAATATTTATTAGTACTATCCTAATGTGGAGTTAATGAGTTTACTCCAGCCTAATAGGTGTGCTGTTTACTGCAGAGCTAAGTAGTCTACTCTGTAGTAAACCTCTGGTGTCCACATGTGCACTTCGTCTTTGTCTCACTCATACCACAGATGAAAACCTGACTGATCTTTACCTCACACATTTTGGTAAGGGATACTTGTAAACCTCTTTTGAGAAATAAAGTATGTTGTGTTGCCTGCCGTAACTTGGAGAGAGCTTCCAAGACTGCCTTCACCTTGGGCTAACTGTACCAGACTGAGCATGCTTGATATGTGCATGCAGGCCCATTACTTGCCTGATGAATTTTACTCATACATCTTCCATAGGTCGCTTGCAAATCTTTTAAAGGCAAGGAATAATCTTTCCATCCTGAGAAGTGATGGGAAGAACTGCTTTTTGAGACAGCCCCACAGATGATTCAGTGTCTGAGCTCCATTGCATTTTACTGTCCAAAGCTCCTTTGAAAATGCATGCCTGAATTTGTTTTTACAGCCAGTTCTCTTGTTTTGAGCCACTTGCTGTGACTGTTGGGCATGTGTCCCTGAGGTGGGCATTTAGAGCTGCAAGATTGCACAAAAAGTCCTGTGATTTAAAAGCACACAACAGGGATTATGCACTTTGTCCTTTGGTTTAACCTTTTTTTCAGAGGTTGCACAAACTCTAATGTGATTATCCTCTATTGAATTTTAAGCACATATTGAAAGAACACAGCTGAACACAAAGAATTCCTTTGAACCCCTGGAGTAGCAGGAAGGAATACTGACTGGAGTGGCTTTCCCTTACGCTTCTGTTGAACTGTTACTGCTCACTCTATCTCAGATGGAGATTTGCACATGGTTCACTTGAAACCCCAAAAGGCCCATTACAATATGTAATATTGATTTTTTTTTTTTCCAAAAGAGAATAAGTTATTAGGCCAAGATGATGAATTTTGTAATTCTTCAAAGGGTCATAAATATGCTGGGTGTTGTACACACCTTGCTGGTGCTGTTTATTTAGAGAGGCTGCTTGAGTGATGGAAAAGCTTTGCTGTAACTATGAGGAAAATATTCTGGGATAACAGGCAATATACCCTATTCCTGATTTTTAAAAAAAAGCTAAGTAACAGTGAACAACAAGCCCTGACAATAGCCACAGAGTTCCCATATCTACCACTAAAGAGCATTTTGTTCTCCCAGTGTTAGAATTGATGCAAAAAATCCTCCATCCACTAACCTGTTGTGTTGTTGAAGCATGATATACCTGGGAAACTTGTCTTACCTGCATACAAGGCACTTTCCTAGATACGAACCAGGTCCTCTAGAGCTAATTACGATGCAATTTTAAGATTAAATATAGATTTTAAATATATTGTGTTATTTTGGTCTGTGTTGCAACTGTAACTGGCAAGCCCGTTTTCTTACAACTCATGCACAGCAGCTCCATATTTCAGTGTGTGAATTAGTCTTACCAATAATTTAATGCAGATTTTGGTCCTGCATGTAACTCTGGATACATGCATATCTCTCCTGAAAGTGTTCATATTTCAGGGCCTATTGTCAAACCCACAATATACATATATTTTGTTTTGGTTTTAATTTTGGTTTCCTTGTCTATAGCAGGCAGTTCTGGCTGGTTCATTGAATTTTTAGTTCTTGAAAGAGACACACACTGTGCCTTCTTATTTTATTTTATTTAAGTTAAAAATAAGTTTGGAAATTGAAACTGTTGGTGGTGACTGGAGCTGCGAATGTTGAACAAATTGAGGAAATATGCACAGTGATTTGGAGGCAGAAAAGGAGAAACTTGAATTCAATGTCTTATTTGATATGATATGAATTTGTGGAGTGCTGTGTATCTTGTGGATGTGATGGCAAGACTGAGGCTTCACTGTGTGTATGACAAGTAAAAATGACATTCTATTAAGTAACAAAATACATTAAAAATATTGCAAGTCATAAGTTTCAAAGGGAAAAGAGAAGAGTTTGTGACAAATTGACAAGACCACTTAATGCAATGGCTTGTCTCCATAGCCTGTATACATTTTAGATCTGAATATGCGTGTAGTAGTGTTGTAAATTTGTACTAAGTAGAGACATGAACTTCCAGAGATATTTATCTCTATCTTTTTAATTTTTGATGAAATACAATAAAACATGTTTTAAATGCTCTTTCTCATTCTTGCCTCAGAAGTAATGTGTAAAGCTGTAGCACAGTTCCATTAGCAAGACTATGTAATTTTCTAAAATTAATTTTTAATGACTAATTTTTCTTGTTTTCAGATGTTATATAAAACATCTATTGTTTAAACCACATATTTTTCTTAACAATGTCATCATGAAGGAGAACTGCATTATTTCAGGATCTCCTAGTAAAATATGTTGATCTGTTCCAGTCACAAAATACTTTAGGTGGGTGAATAATTGTTGGGCACAATCAAATCAAAATTGTTATGAAAGTATTCTTGCCAAATGCTAGACACAAATGTAGATTTCAGAACAATATATTTGAATGATAGGCTCCTTGTAGGGTAAACACACTTGTGTCAGTGAGAACAGAAGGGGAGATTTTTCTGCACACTGGCAATCTTTCTAGCAGAAGTTACCTACAAGGATAACTGTACCCAGTAAACTCTTTTGTGCTTTCCATCAGAATGTCTTTCTGCACAGTACACATAGTACAACTGTTGGTTAGGAAGGGACAAAGCAGTAGGGATGAGAAGAATCAGTAGAATTACTTATATTGTACGTGTTATGGTATGTTAGGGCTTCTTTTAGGTGAATGTATTATCAATAAGAGAAAGCGTAAAAAAAGGGCAGGTGTGGGAATCTCACTAACAGGTGTGAATTCCTGCAAGGGATTTTTCTGTGGAACCCAGGGCTGAAGGAGCGCATTCAGGAACTATCTCATTTTGGAGAGCGCAGGAATCAGAGAGGACTGCTGAACTAAGCCCCTAGTTGTGTGAGGCTAATCTCATGGGGCCCCATTGCCTGTTGGAGTGACTGGATTTCCTCCTGGTCCTACATTGGAGATGCTTCTTGCATCTGCAGTATCCTTTCCAGAAGCACTTAGCTCATCCCGAATGGGGCAGGGATGGAAGTATGTTGGTGCCACCTCTTGTGGAGCTGCTCGGATGCCATGTCTGTGCTGGGTCTGGGCCTGGCACCTCCAGTTCTACCACAGAGGTTTTCTACCACTAAAGCTTCAGGAAGAACTCTGCTAACTTTGGCTGGTAACAGTATAAGCTGTTATCCTCACATGGACCAGACACTAGGGCTAGGGACAGACATTCAGAAAACCTGAGCCTGAATTTATTCAATCTTTGCAGGGTAGTTTAACCTGGCTAGGCTAAATCAGTTTGTAACTGCAGACATGCAGACACATGCCTGCAGTGGCCCAGGCTAGAAGCCTCCCTTTCCTTCAACAGAGCTGAGCTGATGGGGGTGTGGCCAGGCCCCAACAGAATGCTTTGATTAGGGAGGGGTTCCCCACTCCTGACCAGCCCAGCAGGGAATTCACAACACTTTATCACTCCTAACTCACTGTTTATCACCCCATTAAGAAAACAACAGAGAGACATGACCAGGTACTTGTTCCTGCCTTTGCCCTGTCTGGGACAGCATGGACCATAGCAGGCATGTGGTCTGCCAGCTAATGCACATACACTTCTCAGCAAAGCAGAGGGGCGAAGGAAATTCCTGCTTAGCAGGGAGTGGTGAGGGGAAGGGGGGGGCAGCAGCCTTCAGTCTCTGCTGGAGCTCCAGCCAGGGAGCAGAGCGGAGGGCCCAGTTCTGCTGTGGAGCAGAGAGCCCCGCCCAGCCCAGAGAGCATGCCAGGGAGTCTGGTTTAACTTAAACCAGCAAGGGGTCTTGGGCAGACATTGCATAAACTGGCCTGACCTAAATCAGTTAAGTCAGATAGAACATTCAACCAGGTTTATCTCAAACCAGTTTCAGCCATTTTCAAATTAGTTTATGTGCACTGAACATCTGTTCTGTTACAGGTTTAAACCAGTTTATGATCACTTAAACCAGTTTGTGTAATATCTGTCCCTAGCCTAGAGGGAAGGTGATAACACTCTTTTTTTCTGTGACTGTCATGGGAGAGGATAGCTGTATAGCTGTTTATAAAGTGTGAATTTACTCCTGTTCACAGTCTCCACTCAGCTGATGTGGATAATGGTAATTTTTGAGCTGGGTGTAATTCATATGCAGGATATGAAATTGACTGGAGAATATATCATGGAAAGAGACCCAACTTCATGTCCTGCTTTGAGACTTCACCTCTCTAATCTAAATATGTAAACATTAAAAGCCCTTTTTGGTTTGCAGTATCTAGACATTATCTAACTGTTAATAACAAATGTCATATTCTAAATATGCAAAATACTAATACATTAACCTAAATAACACCAATAAATTGCAAAGCTTAGCATACAACTGCAGACCACTAATGGAAGGCTGTGCAGTTTGTTCTTCTTCAGAGCAGTCTGGAGTCATACATAATGCAGCAGTGCAACCACTGAACAGAAGCTCATACACAATCATTTACATTTTTTTTTATGTACCTGAGACACTGATCTTTGAAGTGGTCCCTGATGATCTCTTACTTGGCCTGGCAACATCCTGAGGGAACTTTCTGGTTCCCTCCTCCTTTCCGCTGCAGACAGGAGGGAGAAGAATAAAAACTTTTATGTTGTGCCCCCAAATTTCTGCCTGCTCATTGTTTGTCAAGGTGTCTCAAGCTTTGCCTAGGTCTGACTCCTGCAGGAGAGACTGTACCTTGCCATACATCTGTGTGTCAAAGGAGCAGAGTGCACAAAGGCACAAAACCTACCAGGAGGCCTTTGTGCTCTTGTCAGAGTGGAAGAACCCAAGTGGCACCGGGATTAGCACAGTCGCTCGTGCTGCATGTTTGGGGTTCAGCTGCTCTGGGCTGCTGCCTCATTCTTAAAATTAATGCAGTGGGAGACTTGAATCTGTTGTCTTGGGCATAAAGACAAAACAACTGTAAAGACTAATAGGATTATAGGAAAGTAGGGTTGGAAGGGACCCCACAAGTTCATCTAGTCCAATCTCTGCTCAAGGCAGGATCATTCCCAAATAAACTATTCCAACCAAGTGTTTGTCTAACCTTCTCTTGAAAATTTCTAAGGATGGCGATTCTAGGTAGCCTGAAATAGCACCCAGTTCATGGCAAAAAGGGTCAATTTATGCCAGGTACTGCCTGTGTTTATCTCTAAATAAAACTAGATTCTGGCAGGACATTCCCTACATCTCTAGATGCAAGTGTCTTAGTTTTGGTTGTGTTCCTTTCCCTGGCATAACCCCCAGAATTGGATTTTTGCTAAGGCTGTGCTTAGCAGGTGCTTTCTGTTGCCCTACCATAAAGAACATGTTGCATTGGCCAGGTACAGACCATTCATAGCCTCCTGGCCAGTGCTACTAGAAATGACTGCAGCCTAGGGACCTTGCACTGGCATTCTTCATACTCTTTTAACTTCAGTGGTTACTTGTTTTTAGGTACAAACTGAAAACATATTTGCATAATTCTTGGGGCCTGTACATGGGTCTTGTACATAGATGCAGTATTCTGCAGGGCCAGTGTATGCCCAAGGCGCTGGTCCCAGGATAATAGGTGGTAGGTGAAGTATTGTTTTCAAAGCCAGTGCAGCCAAGGAGCATAAGTCACTGCTCTTTGCACCATGTACTTATCCTGTGGTGAAGGGCACACTGGAGTATGCAGAAACAGAAGGTGACTGGAGCACCGATACATGAGTAGACTCCCTGGAGAAGGAAATGTCAGTGAAGGAAAGAATCTGCGCTGCTGCCTTATAAAGATCAAGTCGTTAATGAGTGCGGGTTTTCTTGTCCTGCCCATGCATATGTTGAAGCAGTTTCTCAAGGACCGGAGACAAGATGGCTGTTTCGATGGTCTTTGAGTCACAGGTGCTGCAAAGGTGGGGACTGAGAGGTGCGGGGGAGTGTTTCTGGCATCAGCCACAACATGGAAGCAAGCAATCGCCTTGTCAGTGGGTTGAGGAACAATGAGCGTGTCTAGCAATAGGTCCCTACGTGCCACTTCTGAAAGAATTGCTCTTATTTCGCATGCTCTTTTGCTCTGAAAAGCACCCGGTTTCTCTCAGGATAAGAGTTTCACTCTTCCCTAGCGCACTTCATTCTCTGATCCACTGTCTCTGAGAGGTACCTTTTGCTGAACGGTCGCTTTGTGTGACTTACAGGTTAAGGCTGTTCATGAATGACACATGCCTCTGGAAGTTGGGAGGGCACAGCAACTGCCCACAGGTGGCAGCAGCGGTAGCAATGGAGGCATGGTGGCAACGAGTGGGGAACTCCTGCAGGTGGCCGCGGCAGTGTCGGTGGCTAGGGTGGGTGGTGAACGTTGACCAGTGGTCAGTGATCACCTGCAGACAGTGCCAACAGTGGCAGTGGCAGCCAGCGGTGATCAGTGACCACCCACAGACACTGCCGGTGGTGTTGGGGGGGACGGTGACTGCCCACAGGTGCCACCAGCAGTGTCTGCAGTGCTTCTCTCAGGGGGTGCACGTGCACCCATGTGCGCCCCCTACTCATCACCAATGAGTCTGCTGTCTCTGGGACCTGCCTTCCTGGTGAGTTAGGCCATAAGCTTGGGAGCTTAATATTTTCAGTGACTTTCTCAGTGTGATAGAGCTGTCTTTGTTGGGAATATTGATTTATATTTTTCTCTTAAGTCTACAGCACTGGATAGTTGTCTTGGAACAGCTTTTTATACACAGAGAAGAGACCTGGTTTTTTTGGTTGGTTTTGTTGGCTTTTTTTTTTTTTTTTTTTGCGGGGGGTGTTATAAAGCTCCAGTAATATTTTTGAAAGTCTACTCTAAATATTTCAACTTTAAGAGAAGCTGAGAGGACTTTAAATTTTCACATCTCTCTTGAGCAAGATGGTTATTCAGGCACCACACTGCTATAACATTTATCATTCTTGGGAGTGTCAAAGAGTAAAGAAAGAGAAAGAGAGAAAACCTTGAAAGTAATTAATAGAACTAGTGAAAATGTCTCCTGAAGAAGAAAAGCACATAATGTGTTTTTTTTCCTTTCTTCCTCCTCCTCACTCTTTGTGAGTAATTACATGTAGGTGTCTTGGAGTGGGAGTATTTATAGATACTCCACATTTCTGGAGTGTTGAAATTTTCCCCTTGTAGACTCTAGTTATAAAAAGTAATAAAAGTACAGAATGTGCTATACCATCATATTGCTTTTACTCTGCAAGCAACTTTAATTAGAAATGAATATAGAATTTTAGAGGAATTGTAATATATCTTAGATTTGTAAACAGAGTGATTTAAAGTGATTTTGCTGTTACTTTAGGAGTGTCTCAAAAAGTCACTCATTCATTAAGAAACTTTAATAGTTGTTTCTACTAATGCAGTAGACTCTAGGATGGCCCTCATGATTAAATGGCAACCATCAATCCTCTGGATCATGCTGTTTGTGTAAGAGGTCAAGTTAGGTGCCTGATGAGTTGGAGTCCAAGTTTACAACATGCTGCTTTCTTCTTTCTTGCTTTGCTTTGATCCTCTGGATCAAAGCTACTTCATGGTGAGCTGCACCTAGTGCCAGATGTTCCCTCCAGATCAGATGGGATTCTGCACATTCCTACCAGGTTTTTGCATGGATGTTGAAGATTTCATATCATTTTTGCACATGTCATGATACTGTCATAGAGGGCCACCCTAGAGCCATCTCAATTTTGATTATGATTACAGGTCATAATTGTGAGGCATTTAAAAGAAAAGTATCAGGAGATGAGGATTGGGATTTGTGTCTTTTTTCTGGTGCTTTGGGCGTGACCCCTTTCTTCTCATGTCAATATAATTTTATTTGTACAGTATAACCTCATAAATCCCATTTTCAGAATTCCAGAATTCTCAAAAATCTGGCACTTTTTAATAATACACTACATTAGGGAGTAGCAGCAGCCGGTCCCAGAGCAACGGTTGCACGTGGAACGGCAGCACAGGGTGGTGGATTGTGGTGGCAGGCGCTGCATGCAAGCTTCCCCCTCTGTGTCCGGGGTGGGGAAGAGGGTAGCAGTGGGCTGTTGTGGAGCGGGGGGAGGGGGAACAGCGGCGACTGGTCCTGGAGCAGCAGCCGCACGCTGTTTCAAAAATCCAGAATTTTCAAATTTCCAGCGGGTGCTAGGTCCCAAGGATTTATGAGGTTATACTGTATTTCATTTTTAATAATATCATTACTCTGAAGTCAAATTTATGCCCTTCGCGGAACAGTATGGATCAACTTCAGGGAGAATTTTCCCTGCCTTATGGAGGAGCCTTACTAAGTTTTGATGAGTAGATTTTGTATTGTTGTTAGGAAAGAACCACCACCAGCCACTCTCCAGGTCTGCATGTAGAAAGAGCAGGTGTGAAAGCCTGTCTGGGGCCATTCATTTCAAAGACCCTGCTTCCCTAGTAAGGTAAGGACAGTTTAGATGCGGACTGTATCAACAACATATGACAATCTCGCGTTTCACTTGTCTTTCCAGTTCACTAATAATATGCAGTTTAGCATGAGAGGGAAGTTCTAAGAAAGAGCTTTTCATTGGAAAGTAGTAAAAAAGGCACAACTGTCTCAATCGCCTGCGGAGGGTTCAGGATTGATTGGGAGTGTGGTCGGGGGGGTAGAAAGGAAAGGTTTATTGACTTAACAAAAACACAACTATGCGTAGTATAGTAAGACAGATAATGACCAACAATAATAATTCATGTCGGCAACTTATTGGCAGTCCTCTCTGATGCCTGATGTATGACAAGTTTCTCTTTCCACAAAGCTCAGTGAAGTCAGGCGTCCCCAATCAGCGCTGTCCAAGAGGTACCAGGAAGGACCCTGGTATTCGGCTCTTGGGCTCTTCGAGATCCACAGGCCCACTGATCCAGGTCACCAGCTAATTAATCCTTTTCACAGAGCTGTATCTTCCTTCTGAATAATTTCCGTGTGTGCCAGTCAGTTTATAATTTCTGAGCTGTGCTGATAAGTTACAGCCATTCAGATTCTTTTTACTTCAACCGTCCTTAGACTGACCAATAGCAGTACAAGCCTTGCATTCCTTTGATAAGGTTAATTTTAACTACGCCACAGGGCCTTACTACTTCAAGCCTTTGCTAAATTTACTAGGCCTTACTTTATACAAGGCCTTACTACATCTTAAACTTTAATTAGGCTCTTAGCAACATCATATAGCTTAATATTTGAACAAATGACAGAAAAACGTGGTTTAATCTTCATAGAGCCTTCAGCAAGCACCTTTATCACACAGACATAATTTTCAGCTGTCGCACACAACATTTCAGTTTCCAAAGGAAAAATTCCCCCTTACATTTTATCCAATACACAGCACAGGCCCCGCACCTACAGAGAGCATGAAAAAATCTTGCCTCTCTGTAACAGCTCTCTCTTGAGCTGGAAATATTTTTACATGTAAATCCTATTTTCTGGGGAAGGAAGTTGCTGCTTTTGGAAGAAAACAAGTTTACACTGGATGGTTATAGAGTCCACTTTGCCAGCTAGTTATCACCATTGTCTTCTGCTCCAAATGCAGGCAGGACTTGTGGTAATGGCAGATACTACTGCATGCTCTCTGAGGACAAATACTGACTTTAACCTGCTGATCTAAAAAAGGCATTTATAACTCTCTTGTTACTGTGGTACCAATGGCAATAATCATTGGTTTCTGCCATGCAATGCCTTTCTCCCATTCCAATCTTCCCCCCAAAAACCCAGCTTATTTGGAAGTTTTAGATCAGAGGGGTGGTATCACTGTTTTGCAGAACACCATCCATTTAGTCAGATTACCTTAATAACTTGTAGTTATTGCAAAGTGCATTCATGCAGCCCTGGACTAAGTGTTAGTTGGTTGTGACTGTTTGGAGAAGTCTCAGAGGTCTTAATGGTTGAATCTGTTCAGGCTATAATGAGTTCAGAGTCATACCCTGGGATTTTATTCTTTCCAGGTATCTTCTTGTGTTTTCTGCACAGAAATATTAGTTTCTCCTGGCTTCTAGGGAAAGGTGGCCTTTTATTACATTTTCCTTAGGTCTGTCCCCAGGAGAAGAACAATTTGTAATACTACTCCTGATGCCTTAGAAGGAAGTTTTGCTTTATACAAAGCTTTTTCACTTACAAATAATCTTTCAAAGCCTAAATATTAGATATTGCTGGCTGCCTCTGTATGAAACTCATGGTTTTGAGTTGGTATGTACTAGCTTATAGTTGTTTCATTAGCAACTGCTCAATATCTTTTCTTTTAAGATTTATGTCACAATAATGAAATAATGTTCAAGGATGCTCTGAATGATGCTAATAATGGGCAAAAACTGATGCTTTGAAATCTTATATGAGCTTAAACTGTATCCCTCAGGCTAGTAAGGAGCATGGACTTCAAGAGAACTTTTTGGAAGATGGAGTAGGAGGAGCGCTGTATGAGATCAGACTGGGGCTTCAACAGTGGCTGGCACTAGATGCATCTCAGGAAGCAACTGGAGAAGCTGCAGTGAAACACTGCCAGTGGCAAATGTTTTTTCCCTACTAAATTTCCATCAAGTGGTCGTTAGCTTACACTACAGAACAGGGTGCTCTATAGGCTTTCAAAAATGTTATTCTCTCCACTGCTGTAATTGTGGATATTTTTGTTATCCATTAAAAACGGGTGATCATTTCGTGACCTGCACTGTCTCCTTATCTTGTGATAATGAGTTCCCTAGATTAATTATGTCTGTTGCGAAGTAAGACTTGGTCTTGCTTGCACTGAAAGTTTTTTTTAGTTTGGGGGATGGAAAATTTCCAAGTTTGAAGCAAAGACCTGAGAAGAGGCAGTTGTTCCATCCAAATGGAAATCTGCAATGAGAGAAATATCCTAGTGCTCACTTCCAGAAATATTCAAAACATTATGCTCAGTCTCATGGAGCATTGTAAAGGTACCTTGGTGCTGTAAAATGTACTTTAAGTTCAAGGCTTTAGTTGAAGGGTTTATTAACATAGTTTGTTAACATATATTGCTTTGGATTGCAATAGCATTGCTCAGGGTAAGTCAGTTAGGCATCACAAAGCTCAGAAATAGGGCTCCAGGAAGCAGAAAGGATTCCCCTTTAAAATGTCTATCTGTTAAATGTTTAACTTTAATGTTACTAGTTGGCCTCTTCTGTCTCTTTCCTGGATGCGGGGTAGGCCATTTGCCTGAGTGCCAGAGCCATGTTTGTCCCCCTTCAGTGCACTGTGCTGGAAGGCACTTGCTCCTCTGCATGGAATAGCTGCACAGTGCAAAGTTCCTGGTGTACAGACTGGGACTGGTTGGTGCTGAGTTCAGGTACTGAGGCGAGCATAGGACAAGCTTGTGTCATCAGTGCCTACAATCTTCCTATACAATGTGGAGTCCGGCAGCCCCCAGTGTATTACACTGACACAGTGTCCTCCTTTTATTTTCTTTAATTCCTGCTAATTCTGTTTGTTTGGTTTGGAACCCTAGAACTGCTAGCAGGAATGAGTTATCTAAATCATCCCTCCTAATTCGGGCTGAATTGCTCCAATCCCTTCAATAGGCTCTATAGAAATTGTTCAGCCCAGTTTTCAATGACCCTGTAATCCTTGTTCCTGTCCTTGTTTGACAGAGTAGTAGCAAATTTCAGAAATACCATGAACCCTCTTTCACTAAATTCCTTTGCCTTCAAAATGAAATTCCTAAACAGCAGTTAAGGAGGCTATTAAAGGCAGATAAATTATTAATTTAAATTCATTAAGCTCTCCTTATTTTTTCTGCTTTCAGGTTTCTTTTTAGATGAATATATTATTTTGTACCATGGCATCTGCTCTTGCTGATTCATTCAAACAAGCTCTAACCTTCGGAAAGTGACACACTGATAGCAATAGCTGATGACACAAACAAGGGCTTACTGCCTGAGCCAGGAGTGTGGGCGTGTGAGGGGGAAGGACAATTCTCTCTGCATGTATTTTGGATTCCCCTTTGAGATGAGATGTGTGGGGAGGATGAAGATGCACTGAGACGTTGTGGGAATATTCTGACATCTCATCAGTTGAGTGACATTGCTCATAGCTTAGGAAGGAGGTTTTCCTAGCCCAGGACTGCAGTCACCTAACAGAATAGACACTGGGGCTAAGTACAGACAGTGAAAAAGCTGGAGGCTGAATCTATTACATTTTTGCAAGTTAGTCTAAGCTTTGTAGATTGAACCACTCAGCAAGCGAACAGATATTCACTTTTGGTTCTGGAAATGCAGTCACATACCTGCGGTGGCCCAGGGCAGAAGCTGAGGGGTGCTAGAGCATGCCTCCCTCCTGACAAGCAGGCACCTTGGGCCAAGGTTAGCCAGTCCACCCTGTGAGGGGAGGTTTGTGGGGGAAGTGCAAAGCATTCTGGGATGCTGGGAGACTGTGAGTTAACTTGAATCTGGAAGAGATCTGGGACAGAAGTTCAATAAAGTGATTTAACCTAAATGAGTTAAGTCTGATACTACATCCATACAGGTTTATCTTAAACCAGTTTTTGCCATTTTGAAGGCAGTTTATGTGCACTGAATTTCCATTGTGTTACAGATTTGAACCAGTTTCTGATCCCTTATACCAGTTTGTGTGTAATTTTTGTCTCTAGCCTGGCAGTCCTGGAGTAGCCCTGGAGGAGGGATGTAGCAAGTGGACATGAGGCATGTGCATGAAAGGGAGCAGGATTTGGCTAACATCCCAAGTTAGCTCTACTGCAAAGCACAGGTGTGGGTTTTCCAGAAACATTTTAATTGAAAATAGAGCGTGATCTGATTTACTATGTTTATTTGACTTATATATAGTAAACAAAACTAAAAAAGTACCCTCATGTTAATTTTATGTCCCAGTAGCCACAAGTATTTGAACTGAAATATTTGATTAGGAAAAAAATATATACAGCATACTTAATGTGGTTTAAATGCTATATTCAAACAAATTCAAAGCTTTATGTGGAAAGAAATTATTTTTATTGGAATACTTGTAAAAATGTAAAGACAATACACAATAGCATGTACCTCACTTACATTGATTGTTTAAATTTAAGAACAAAAATGAAGGCACTGAAAACTGTTGACACACTAATTTTAGCACACCCAAAGAACTGTGCATGATATACCGTGGTCGTCCACTCATCTACTTCAACAGAGTTTAACTCTCGTCCACTGAGGTCACTGCGGCACCTCCAGTTTCGCTGTCACTATCTCTGGAATCACTTGCACTACTTACTAGTTCCATTTCAGAATCAGATTGAGGCAAATTTGATTCAGAACTACTTGCACCACATTCTCTTTCGCTAAAGGATTGTTTTACCAATGAGTCTATGGGCAAGGGCAACTTATCATCACACTTCATCTTCTTCACCAATTGTGCTTCTGACCCATTCTCCAGAAGCAAGAGATTTTGAGAAATAGAAACAAGCTTAGTGGTGCGTTCATTTGTTAGTCTGTTCCTCTTTTTGGTCTTGATTGAGCAGAAAGCTTTCCAGTTCCGTTCACAAGAAGCTGCTGCTGGTGGAATTCTTGGGCTCCTTAGAGCAATCCTGCACAGCAGTCGGGTGTTACAGTTTCCCTTCCACCATGTGAGAGAAGACGTCTTCTCTGTTGCCTGCCAAATGACATCTTTGCTCCAAAGATTTTTACTCGGTACTTGGCAATGTCTGTCACCATGGCTATTTCATCAGTACTGGGGACATTCTTAGCTACTTCCATAACTGTACTGAGAGCAGTAGATAATTCATCTTCTGATAAAGGATGTCCTCTATGTTGAGGATCCAGAAGGTTTGCTGCCAGATGAACTAGATGAGAGCAAAACTCAGATCTCTTGGTAAATATTTGTTTTACTACTACTTCTTTTTTGGATAGAGGTGAAGAAGGCAAAAGCTCAATTAGATTTTCATTCAGTTGTCTGAATATCTCTAGAATATTTGAAAGGCTTGGTGCACCTCCTTTGAGTGTCTTGATAGCCACTAAAACTGGTAGTAGCAAACTGAATGCTCCTTGAACTGGAACCCAGAACGCATTTTGTTGAGAATTTGCTTTTGAATGTTCACAGGTTAATCTGGGATACTGTGTCATCTATTGAAGCACACTGCAAACAGTTCTTTTTGCGCAGAAAACTATGTAAACACTTTGTAGCTGAGCACCATCTAGTTTCTACTGGCAATAAAAGTGCTCTTTCCTTCCCCTACTTCTCTTTCTGTAATTTCTTCAAAGTCTGATTAGCAAGATGATGATTCTTGAATACCTTCACAATCAGTTTGCAGTTTGCCGATATTGTCTTAATTGTATTCACACTTACTATGTCCTTTACCAGAAGATTCAACCCATGAGCAAGACAGCCAAATACTGTTAAATGAGGATACTTTGCCTTTAATATTTACCATGTAGCTTTCATGTTACTCGCATTATCAGTTACAAGGGCTTGTACCCTGGAGAGACCTGCACTTTCAGTCTCTTCACTCAGTAATTTGGCTATGTATTAACCTGTATGACGAGAAGATTTGGTAGCAATTGCTTTCATGAATACTGGTTCAGGTGTTGCTAACATAATGTTCAATAAAGGATTTCCTTGTATATCAGTTCATCCGTCTGACATCAGCCAGTGATTCTGCTTGACCAATCCTTTGGATAACCATTGTTTGAACTCTGTCATACTCTCTAACTAAGAGAGAATGTGATAAGTGATAAGATGGTAACTTATATGATGGGCAAATTAGTTTGTAATGTTCCTTCCACTATTGATTTTCAGTTATGGAAAGAGATGTACCAGTTGCAAATATAGCTTGTGGTAATGTGTCATCTGCTTTTTCTTGATCTTCTTTTGACATTTGATCCACAGAGCTTGATAAAAAGCTTGACTCTCTTGACTGTCTCATGGTGGATTGCCTACCTGGTGACAGTGATCTTGAAAGTGAGGATCCTGCTTCTTCCCCCAGACCTGGCAGCTCAACATTTTCATTTTCCATTTTTTGCAAATCTGCTATTTCACTTGAGCTACCAAAGTTCTTGCAACAAAAAGGGGGAAAAGATTTTTTGTTTTAGCTTATTCTAGTCTGGCCTCATCCATCAGAAGGAGAAGGAGACGCGGCAGGGAGTTTTTGCTTCCCCCCTCCCTGCCAGAAAGAACACTCCGCTGCTCAACTTACTGCTCAGTTGCCCTGGGACTGCAGAGCCAAAGGGCGGTAGGGTCTGACCTCTGCCATCAGCCAGAGGACTAAGCTCGCTCTGCTGGGTTGAAATAGTTACCTTTTTATCTATTGTGTAATTAAAAAAAAATTGTTAAGCCTAAACCACTTCATAGATTTCATAGACATTTGGGCTGGAAGGGACCCCAGAGGATCATTGAGTCCAGCCCCCTGCCCCAGGGGCAGGAAGTCAGCAGGGATCATAGGATCCCAGCAAGATAAGCATCCAAATGTGTTTTGAAGGTGTTCAAAGTGGGTACCTTGGGGGCTCGGACAGTGAAGAAGTTCTTTCTTACGTCCAGCCTGAACCAGTCACAGTGGAGTTTGTGACCATTCAATCTTGTCATCCCTTGTGGGGCTCTGGTGAACAGTCACTCTCCCAGATCCTGATGGGCACCCCTGATAAACTTATAGGTGGCCATCAGATCACCCCTGAGCCTGCACTTTTCCAGGCTGAATAGCCCCATGGCTCTCTGCCTCTCATCATAAGGTCTGTTTTCCTGACCTCTGATCATGCGCGTGGCTCTTCTCTGCACTCTCTCAAGCTTTTCCGCATCCTTTTTGAATTGTGGAGCACAAAACTGGACGCAGTACTCCAGCTGCGGCCTCACCAAGGCCGAGTACAAGGGGAGAAGGACATCCTGGGATCTGCTGAGAAGCATCTATGGATTCAAGCCAGTGTTTTGCTCACTTTACTAGCCGCAGCATCACTCTGAAGGCTCACGTTCATCTTGTGGTCAACCATGACCTTTAAGTCCCTTTCATCTGTAGTGTTAACCAGAGTAGCACTACCGAGCCTATAAGCATGGTGCAGGTTTCCTCCCAAGGTGGAGAACCTCGCATTTTTTGGTGTTGAACACCATCGCGTTCTCGACCGCCCATTCCATGAGTCTGTCCAGATCCACCTGGATCACCCTCCTGTCCTCAGGTGCGGATGCTTTACCCCAGAGTTTGGTGTCATCGGCGAACTTGGCCAGTCTGCTTCTGACACCAATGTCCACATCATTGATGAAGATGTTAAACAGTATAGGCCCTAGGACAGAGATGATTGACTCCTGTCGACCACTACCCTCTGGGTCCTACCATGGAGCCAGTTCCCCAGCCAGCAAATTGTGGTGATGTCTAGGCCACAGTTAGCTAGTTTAGCTAAGAGGTGATCATGGGATACCAGATCGAAGGCTTTTTTAAAGTTGAGGTATACGACATCGATCTCTTCCCCTTTGTCCAGTGATAGGTCACCTGGTCATAAAAGGAAATGAGATTGGTCAAGCAAGACCTACCCGCAACAGCCCATGCTGGCTATCTGTCAGGATATTGCCTTCAGCTAGTCTGTTAAGGATAGTCTCTTTGATAATCTTTTCTAAGACCTTCTCCAGGATAGAAGTCAGGCTGATGGGCCTGTAGTTTGCCGGATCTACTTTCCTCCTTTTCTTGAAGATAGGCACGACATTGGCCCTCTTCCAATCATCGGGCACTTCACCAGAGCGCCAAGAACTCTCAAAGAACACTCTTTGGGTGCTTAGTGCAAGCAGAAAAGCAGGATACAAATAATTTTAAATAAATAAATAAATAATAGTCCAGAGTTGCTTCTCCTGCTGCATCTGGGGCATCCCACCCCCCCCTCACGGCATCGCTGCCCATCCTGCAGGCCCTGTGGGCCCCGTGGGACAGGGAGGCGGGCCCTGCATGGCCTGTTGTGCCCCCAAGCTGTGGGGGCCCAGCAACGCGGGCTGCTTTGGGGCCATGGGGGCTCGGAGAAACCAGAAGTGTCGCGGTGGACACTTCTGGTTTCTCTTTATCTTACAAGCCGGCGTGCTGGTTAGATGCCGGATAGCACAGCTTTTACTGTATTATCTTTTTGTATATGGCTTGTACTCTTTCAGGACAGTTTCTACATGTTATTAAATGTTTCTTCATTCTTGTTGAGTTGTTAGCATACTCCTGCTTGCAATATCTACATCTACCAACTTTCTTCTTTCCTTCAGTGGCTTCAACTTCACTATAACAATGCCACACATTTGTTTTTTTCTGATTAGGCATTATTATGACTAGTTCAAAGCAAAAGCACTAAAAGACAAACAGATCTTATGCAAACACTTACAACTTCCCCAACTCCTGAAAAGAAACGAGACACTGCTCTCTGTGTTTACTGAACTGAAAGTGAAACAAAAATTAATCACAGTTTTGATTTCGCTTTCATTTGCAGTCTGAGATGAATTAAGAATTTTAGCTTTGGTTTTGATTTGACGTGCACAGCCAATTAAGTGAATTCATAACTTGTTTTTTGGTTTGGATTATTATGTGAGTGTAATAATAAAAACAATAAAACATATACATACGCTGTCACACACTTCCTAGGGATAATCACCTGAAAAACATTAATTACAACTTTGAAACTACCAAGCTTGCCTAATATTGTATTGGCATCCATTCATTGTTACTAAAACATTTTATGAAACGAATTTTTAGAAATGGAAAATTTCCCACGGAAAAATAAAGCACCGGAAAATTTTCCAGTTTGGAAACTTTTCTGCTAAAAATGTTCTACTGCACGTCTCTGGTGCAAAGACCCTTAACAGTATTCATGTTTGCCCAGGGCAGTTTGCCCTCCCTCACTGTACAGTAACACAGCACCTATGCAGAACCTCCAGGCTTCCCCAGATTCCTACTTTCCTTGGAGAGGACTAGTTCTATGAGGTGCTAAGCCTGTGGGACCTCCTGCCTCAGTGTTTCCATTTGCAGAGAGGTAGCAGGGAGACTCATGCTGCCTCTGTAGAACAGAAGCCCACAGGACTGGGGCTAGCAGGGTTGGAAAGAGCTGAACTGAAAAAATAATAAGTGCAGAAGTAAGAGACTCCCTTAGTGAGCAAGTCTGGGTGAGTTGCCATAAGTTTCCATTCCCTTATGTCCTGTATGACAGCCACATCAGAGCACTCTCCAAACCAGAAACGGTAATAATAGTAGGGAGGAGTGGGGCAAGTTGGGGCTTGGAGGGCTAATGTGAATCCAGCACAGATGTGCATCTGCACAGAGGAGAGGACAGAGACGGAATCACATCACTCTCCATTCCCATTTCCCCTCTCTCAGACATGGACTTTCTCTGAGAAATGGAATCAGACACGGGAAGGTGAAGATTCCAGGCTGTCTCTGAGACCATTTTACATAGGCTTTGCCAGGCGCCCTTCCCTATTTTCCAGAGTGCTACATGATAGGAAGAGGGGTCTCAAAGAAATTAAGATGACATTTGAGTATGGTTTATGCATTACTGGTCCTGTTTGGTGCTTTTTCTATTGTTTCTGCAGCCTCATGTTATAATTAGAAGTATGCAGGTTGCTACATCACATTCCTACTGAGCGCTGGACCAAAAGCAAAACAATCTTCATCATTCATCCTGTGCAAGAGAGACACAAACAGAAACAGCTTCGCTGTTGTTGAAATCTAAAATATTGCCAGATAAAATGTGTCATCTCTAAATGGAAAAGGAAAGCCAGAGCTCCTGCTGTCCTAGTGAAAAAGCCCAGCAGCTGTTTTTAGCGTGGAATGCAGTATAGGTAGCCCACCACTCTGTGCTGCTTGTAGCTCTCTCTCTCTGCTGGAAAGTTTCCTTCATTTACCTGATCCTGCAGACTACTTACAGCAGTGGGGAGGGCTCTCGCTCAGACAGCAGCTTTAGTCTGTCCTGCCCAGACCAGTGGTTCTCAACCTTTTTTGTACCAGGACCCATTTGTAGACATCAATTGCCAGTCACAACCCAGTGCCCCTCACTCCAATCCCACTGCCCCCCACTCTTAGCCCCCCCAGTGTGTGTGTGTGTGTGGGGGAGAGACATGGGGGGTCCCAAGCAGCTCCTTGTAGGCTGGAGCTCTGCCAGCCTGCAAGGGAAAAGACACGGTTTCCCATATTTTTGTCCTTTAAAGGAGAATACATTTTTTAAAGTTTATTGATCCATTTTTAAAGTTTGTTTGCAACCCTTTCATATATTCTTGTGACCCACTTTTGGGTCGCGACCCATGGGTTGAGAAACACTGGCCAAGACCCAGCCTTGCATTGCATTTCCTTCTGTCCCTTTCCTTCATTTGGACAGGACTGTTAAAATGTGCACTGGGGCTTTAAATGAATCTTAAGCAGCTTCTAGGAGAGAAATCCATTTAGTCTGTGTGGTTATACTGAGATATCTAGTGGAAGAGCAAACCCTGGGTAAACATCCTCAATTTGCTGCCTCCTGAAATAGAGCTGCTTTTAGGATTTCAAGTCACAATTTGTATTCAAATGAAGGTCATTTGAAAGGTGTAACTTAGTAAACAGCCATTATTTCATTTTGATAGTGGTACTAAAATTATAGTGTTGGTTGAATTATTTTAGTATAGGACCATTACCATCTCCGTAAAACACTTATAGGAATTTTTATATCAGTGCTGCAGTCCTGAAATTAGAGGAAAATTAAAAATCACAAGGCTGTGGTAGTGGGGTAATTTTTTGAGAGCATGCCTTGATTATATTGTGCAGTCCTTTTCTCCCTCCCTCTGCTGCCAAAAGAGAGACGCACATCCTGTGTCTGGGTATGCTGCTGACAGATTGCTGCTGCTGTTCCTCACACATTTCCTACAATGATACATTTCTGCTTTGACTGCAGATTACATTAGGACAGTGTTGTCATCCCTGCAGCAGGCAGTGTGTGTTGTGCATTGCTCAGCGACTCCTAGCAGCATGTTCATTGTGCTCCCGTACTTATGTCTGAGTGTAACACATCTATTATCAGCGGTGACTCAAAAGTTATTGGTCTGCCCAGCTTTGCGTGATGTATCTTTCTAGTGTAGACAGAGGTGAGAGTGCTGAAATGCTGCAGAGCAGGTGTGAATTGGGGTGAAACGTGCCAGGGAGTTTCTCTGAACCTGCAGGCTGAGTTTAAGCTGGGAAGTGGAGTTCAAAGCTGTACAGTTGGCTGTGAAGGATTTGGAGGGACCATTGTATTGTAGTTCTGGTCACACTACCTTACAGGAGTGTTCTCTTTTTCTTTCCTGTCTTAAAGTGCCAAAGGTTTTGCTGCCTTTAAGGAATGGCATATTCTAAATGGAGCATGTTAGGTTACTGCACCTTGCATGGGAGGAGGAGGGGTGCTGGTGAAGTGGTGTTGGCAATTTGCTGGACTGCATCTTTTTTTAAAAGCTGTAATGACCAGAGTTGGATAGGACCTGGGATTCCCTTTCATAGGCAATTCCAAAAATTCACAATATGATTTTGTTTTGAACTGAGTATCAGAATTTCCCACAAAACAAACACTTTTGGGGGAAAAATAATTTGGGGTCAAGCAAGAACCATTTGGGTTTAAGATCTTTTGCTTTATTTTGTTTTTATAGCATAAAATATATTTTGAAAGGAAGATGCAAAATGTTCATTTTCCTAAAGTCCAAGCTGTTTCATTGTTATCAAAGTGTGCGTGTGCATGTGTGTTTTAAGCGAAAGAACATTTTCTGAGCGAAGAACATTCTGAGAGGCCCAAAATCTGGTAGAGTCTAGCAAAGTGCGGTGGACAGGGGTACAGGGAATACTTAGTGGAGGAATTAGACTTCAAATGCATTAAAAAGCAAGAAGGTGATGGAAGGGTACTGTCACAGTCTGCTCCTATAAAGAGGGCAGGTGTGTTGCAGAGCACGCAGGTGCCCTGCTCCTTAGGGTGGAAACAGCTAGGCAGAGGGCCCTAGCACCTTGCACAGAGAGTAGAGAGCTCAGCTGCTAGTTACCAGGGCAGCCATAATAGTAACAAAGCACAGCTGTGGGTTGCCTGGGGAACCGGTGAGTCAGCTGACCAGAAGGGGCAGGGCCTGACCTATATATAAACCCAGGCTGAGGCCAGGGAGGCAGGTCCTCTGCCAGCAGCTGTAGGGGTGGGAACTCTGCTGGAGCAAGGAAAAGGAAGAGGCCAGGATGCACGGGCAGTTGTTATGGGTGAGAGAGGGAGAAACCCTGCGACGGGCTTGAATGTGGTTATAGCCAGATGGCTTAGTTTATATTATAGCCAAGGAGCTTCAGTTTGTGTTGACAGTTTACTGTTTACAACCGGAGGACCGGGTGAGGCTATTAGGGGTTGGAGGAGACCTCATAGGGGCCGCATGGTAGCGCGGGGACCCTGGTGCCAGACAGGGCGCAGCATTCAGGGGTGCTCTGACCTCAGCCCCGAGAAGGGGAGCGGAGAATTGGAGGCCAGGTAAGGCCGAGGCCGCTTGAGCCCTGCTGGGGTTCGAGACCCCAAGGAGGGGAGTTGGGGCCAGGCATGGCTCTGGCCACCTGGGTCCCAAGTTCTGCGGTAGCCCCCGAGGCAAGGGGGACAGCGCGAGGAGCCCCCGAGGCAAAGGGGGCGGCGCAAGGAGGCGGCAGAAAGCCGGAGTGCCTGTGGGGTGCAGTTGCGAGTCGAGAGCTGTGGAGAGCTGGAGCGCCAGGGAGGGCGCAGGGAGCCAGACAGACCAAACAACGTCCGGGATATCAGCGAGGTTTGTGGCATGGTAAAGGAGCGGTTGGAGCCATGCATAGCCCATAAGGCTGGGGTGCACCGAGTCACACAATACAGAACAGGGGCCAGGATACAACAGAGCACCGTGTCCAAGGGGACAAAAGGCAGCCTCCCTTATACATATAAAAGATCAAGACGTGGCGAATGAGAACAAGGGTGCTTTAACACAAACTTGGCATGGTCGGGGCGCTAGGGGAGATCACGGCCGCCCCTAGGACCCCGCGCCGTGACAGGTACATTGAAGGAAAACCAGGATTCCTTCACTAAGCTATGCACATGTGGTGCATCAAACTCTGTATTTGGTGAACAGAATTGGTGAATTGCTAAACGGGGGTGTCTGCACAGATGTCTCTGAGCTGGTGAACTGAGATCTCTGGTGGGTATAGCAAAAGTCTAAGGCACAGGTTTCCTAGCAAGGCAAACTCTAAGACTACCTTTCCTGCCCTCAGTCACACATATTGGGTCTGAAAGCTAATGCCCCAGCTTGCTATTTGTTTTCTTCAGCATTTTCCTAAAATGCCCAGGGTGACCTGAGCAGATCAGTGGAAATGGAAGTGAAATATCTTCTGATCCTATAACAAAATACTGGTACCACTACTACTCCTACCCCTACTCCCAATCTCTAAGTGCATGGGGGTGGGGGGAGCATAGGAGCAGACTGTGAGACTGAGAGTATGTGTTTGTGGGTCCTGATTAAATTTAAATTTAAACCAACTTCCAGGTAGCAAACAATTGGTCCAAAATGTTTGGTGGATTGAAGGACTTTAATATTTATGGGAAGCCAAAGTCTTAAGAAAATCACTTTCTCCAATCTGAGAGTGAGTCATTGTGCTTAACTGCCATGGCATATTAGTTTACATCTGTCATTTGTTGTGTGTCATGGTAGGATGTCCAGCACCCTGATATACAGTAAAGCCTTCATAGTGCTGAAAAATAGCAAAAAGCAGCAGCTTTGAATCAATGAATCAATATGAATCAATATCTGCAAAGACCTAGGATTTTGCTACTTAAAAAGAGTTTGTTATCTGTTGCTAGCCTACGTGTACCAACTGTAAATAGAAAGTGTGTGAGAACATGTTCAACTCCATTGATACTTGCCCAAAATATTTAAATTACCCATGGTTGTTTAATACATATTCTGCAGTTACTTGCACAGGAATTTAAATTGACTAATGGATTAGAGTAAAGATTATTGTTTCAAGAAGCATTCCAGAGATAGGGTACTATCTGAAATGTAGTTAATAAAGCCTCCACCGTTATCTGGATAGCTCTTTACTCTCCAAAACAAATATATTGTTCAAAACAGGATGAGCATTTAGTCAGTCGTTGAACAAAACGTGCCATCATATAGGAGAAGGAAACTGCTTGATGTAGCTTATAATAGAAACCTAATTTAGATTTTCAATAAAAGAAGGTGCCATTATATCACCTTACTTCAGTGGTTTTTGTCATTATATTATATTTAAGAAATACTTTTGTAGGGGAGTAGATATGCACTTAAAATCTCTCTGCATTTATTTTCTTTTAGGAATACATATAATAAAACTCCAAGTTAATAGAATGAAAATAATTTCTACAATAACAGTTCCAGCAAATCTTAGAATTGCCAGGGTGAAAGTGGCTAGACAGAGTAAGGCAATTACGTCTATTATTAGTAGCACAGTGGAAGGATTGATGTACAATGGGCTGCACGTAAGCAGAAGCTTTCAGACGTGAACTAAATTTTAATAGTGAAATTCTCATAGATTATAGCTTCCTTCATTAACATTTTCACACATCGCTGACTAACAAATGAGGAAAAGGGCCTTCTGTACCAGCGGATTTATAATGCTCTGAATGCACTCTGTACCTCTGTGGATGCGGGGAAGCTTTATCTCCCCTAACCTATGACTGCTGGTGAATTAACTCTTTCTGCATCAGATGTTTTTTTTCATCCAGGGGAGGGAACGCATTCAGGCGGGAGAGCTCTTTCCTTATTAAAGACAGTAAGAGCAAAGAAAGAAGTCTGCTTTACCTATGGCGGTGGCAAAAGTCACTCATTCATTTACATTATTGACATATGCAAACTGGTATTAGCAGCTCTGAGAGCCAAAGGGCAATTGCTAGTGAATTACATGTGGCTTCAGTGTTAAAGTGTCAAAAACCAAGAGTTACTGGTAACCAAGAGTGGAATTTTTCTGTCTCTGGTACTTATTTGGCCAGGATTTAGATGCACTCTGTGATAGTCTTTGAAAGACAATGTACAGTATTTTAAAACTTTAGAACAAACATAACTCAGCTGAGATACTTAAGCAAAACCTTGGTAGTGGAGCAGGCTACAAGGAACCTTTTAGGGCTTTCAAGAGGGCTGAGAGTGATCTGTCCACATACCTAGATGCATGTGGCTTTGGGCATGTAATATGAGGGCTCCTGAGCTTGCCGGTGTTGGCCTTTGTGAACATAATTGCTATGAAATATGCAGAACAGATTTATGGCTCAGACTGAGCTACTGAGATCCGAAGTAATGCTCCTGTTCTGTGGGGAGATGATATGGGGCCCCAAGGGTTCCCCTTTGGCCTGTCAGGGACTCCGCATCACTCGGAGAGGGGTCTGTGGGGTTCTGGGTTTTGAAATGGCCTTTCATGGCAGAGGGGAGGCAGGCCTGCCAGCACTATGAATGCGTGTGCAGCAGTGGGAAAGGGGCTGCATCCAAGATGCACCTGCATGTAAAATATTTGAGGCAGAGGTGCAGCCCGTGGAAATGAGTTCCAGCACACAAAGCTCCATCTGGATACATTGTCCCACAAAATGCAGTTGTCTAGTGATCTGTGAGCAAGCCAAGGTCAGGAGCCTGTGTATTAGCCCAGCACTTGGGTGGAACCAGAGCAGCCAGTAGTACTGTTGATGAGTTTGTGCATTACCTGAAGGGACTGGCACCTTTACGGGAGGCCTGGTAACCATCAGCTTTCTATTCTATTCTATTCATTAATGTCTTTAAAACCACGAGTCTAGGGTTCTTCCTGTTTCTGTTGCGAGTGCAGGGAGAAGGGGCAGGGCATTTGAGCCAGTGCCTGGTTGATGCAAGGAGCATAAGCGACAGCTTCTGTCTGCTGGGATTTTATTTTTGGGCTTGCTCATTTGTACACGTTTGGGTGGGGCAGTGGGGAAAAGAGCAATTTAAAATCACTCACTCAGTGCAGTTTTCTGAAATTGATAAATGGCTCTGAGACATCATCAACAGCCAGAGCAGTTGGTCCTGAAAGCAGCACCCAGGGGAGGTGGTCAAGGTGGTGGCATTGCAGAGATTCAGGGAAAGGGTGGAGCCAGCAGACCTGGGTCTAGTTACTCATGAGACTCAGCTTGCCTGTCCTGTGCTGTGCTGTTGAACTGGAGGGCTGTGTTGCTGCATGAAGAAAAATTCTGAACCAGAGTTGAAGGAAAGATGAATTGCCCAAGCCATTTATCAATTGGAGAGCAAGAACCAGGACTCTAGACCAGTGGTCTCCAAAGTGGGGTGCCCAAGATGATCCATTTGGGTGCAAGAAAATATTAGAACTTCTATTTCTATTTCTATTTATATAAATATACATATATTGGGGGGGTGTGCTCACAATATTTTTACTGATGGGGTGCGTGAATATAAATATACTTATATTAGAGGTGCATGCTCAAATTGTTTACTGATAGGGGTGCACGATCAAAAAAGTTTGGAGACCACTGCTCTAGACAACTGCAGACCTACATGATGAAGCTTATTTCCCCACCAGGCAACAATGAGCCCTTACAGACCCCTCCCCTGGGCTCAGTGGCAGCGGGGTTTCTGTCCGCCAATCAGTTACATTGCTTCTCTGCCACACAGGCCCTCTGTTGGTCAGTCCTTTCCAACATCAGTCTGTCCAGAACCTTGAGTACCCAAGTTGCATCCTAGGCAAGATCAAAAAGGGGCCAAAAGGAATGGATAGGCCTCCCACAACCACAAACCTGAAGTACAACTTTGCTAGTCCTCTGTGCTTTCCCTGTGGTATCTCACTGTGTGCATCAAAATAGGCCCATGGGGCTGGAATACAGCTTGCAATAAGTGGCTGCTCTGGCTACCTGCTATCCTAGTTTGGCTCTGGTATTTCCTTGGTCACCCAAGTTACTGCATCATGGATGCACCAACCACGTCAGTTCAGCTTCAGCAGCTGATGTGCTAATATACAGCTCCTCCCTCCTTTGTTGTGTATGTGTTTGTTGAATGGCCACAGCATTGAAATGCTTTGACAAGCTGCTGTTCACAGGGCATGGTTTGTATTATACCCATCAAGTGTTCAAAGCACATTATAGAGAAACCTGGTTTCATTACACATAATCAGTTCCCATTGAAATGATCCTTTCAGTGCTGCATGCTGCAAATTAACAATCTGACTTATATACAATAAAACCCCAAGTATTGTACAAAGTAATACTTCTTAGGTGGTGGAAACACAGATGGAAACTCATTTAATGAAATACACCTCCCAGAATAGATTCTAAACTTTGTGTAATTACCCTGGAAAAACCCAGAAGATACACAACAGCATTTGGCAGTCTTTTTGTGTGAGAGACTAAGGCTTGATGGTGCCTATTGTTACAAAAGGAGAAAGAAATAAATTGAAATAAATGTCTCTTTTGTGTAAGTATTTCCACAAGCCTTTTGCACATGCACATGTGACATATGAGACTGCACAGAGGTTGTATAGAGGGACCAATGCAGCCAGGTGCTGAGCGTGTTGCACTCCCACTGAGGTCAGGATCCAGGTCCTAAATGCACAGATACTTTTCTGCACAGTTGTAACTGCAGAGACATGTTTATGTCCCAACACTTAAATACAATGCAGTTATATTCAAACAGACTGGATCATGTATCTTTATGAAGAAACCCCCCCTCCCGGTTTTTTGTAGGGAAACCCCCCCAAGTGTATTTTTAATGAGAATCGTTTTGGTGATAAACTTGTTCTCAAAAAAAAGTAGGAATGTAGCGCAAATAAAAGTCCCCTTAAATTATTCTTCTTCACAGATTTTGCTAAATATATGGAATTAACAATTTTTTAGCTGCATTTTTCTGAGCTCAGACCCTTTGTGGATTTTCCATCTCCTATTGCTTAACCTGTGTTCTCTAGTTACATTAAAAGGACATTTATATATATTGGAAAGAATGTGAACTCTAAAAAATGATTTCAGAACTTTTGCCACTTTATGTGGAAACCCACACAAATGAGGCATGCGATTTGAAATGAATTTGGCCTGTAATATAAATTTTCTCCTTTTGTCACTGTACTGAGGAGTCAGCTTCACTCTGCAGGCAATTTATATTTAAGCATCAGAACTTATTCGACCAAAAAAAGGGAAGTGATGATTAATCAGGTTTTGAAAATCGCTCTTTCTGCAAAGCAAGTCTCGATTTCCTTTTCTCAGAGCATTCTGTATTTTGGCTGTGTGTTGATACAAATTAACTCCAAGTAACATCTGTTTTTTGTAATATTGTAGGAGCAACTAATAGCAAGGTAAATGGCATCCAGGAGATTGCACCTGTGAATTCTAGATGACTTGATCATAGGAGCTCACAATAATGTGGGTGCAAATATGAACGCCTGAGTTAAGGGTACTCTTTGTGAGTTGGGTCCGTTAATCTCTTCAAGCTGAGATTCCTCCCTTGCTATCCCAGACTATTGAATATGGGTTCATTCAGAGGCCTGTGGGATGGGATGGGAGACAGGGTGGCAGCCTCTGCTGAGTCAGTTTGTCAGGATTGTAGCTCTAGACAAGCCGAATGGAGGGAATCCTGCTCTGAAGCACCAAGGACTGTGTGAACGGCCCATTCCTCCTTACAGATGCACTGGGAAGGATTTTGTGAAAGCTAGCCAGAAGCCCTGAGCAAATAACGCAGCCAGTCATGAGTGACTGGTGCCTCCTGAATCTGGGGGTGCATCCGCAGAAGCCACCGACGGCAGATGCCCTGTCAGGGGGGGCACCAGCCCTACCGACAGCATAAGTGTCAGCTGCCGGGGGGGCACATGCACCCCCTACCAGTTGGCTTTGAAGCCAATACAGAAAACATCTAGCTTTCTGTTTCAAACAGCATCAGAAGTCAAAAGGGTGGAAGGAAGCACACCCGGCTCACTGTTGGAGGGCTGGGAGTATGTCCCTGAAGACCCTTGACATTCAGGGAGCTCGAATCCCTGCCTTGCCTCCAGAAGCTGCCATCCCCCCAATCTGGAACGACTTTTGCATCATGAAGCCAGCAAACGCTGCATTTTTCACTGCCAGTGAGGGCTTCCCAGGGGTCTCTGGCTCAACAGGAATCCCAGTCTCAGTCTGTATCGATCCTGCTCCATTTATTGCTTGGCAGTCCCCTGAGGAAGGGATGGTCGATGCACATAACAAACCACTGACTGTGTTCTAGTTCTAGTGTTCTAGTACTAGCGTTATAGTGAAGGTAATTGATTTTAATACAGAACAGTCTCAGGTGGGAGCATGCAGTTGTTCAGGTAGAAGTCTGCCAAGGTGGCTTAACCAGCAGAGCTCCTTTTTCAGAAGACTGCAGATCCTTCCAGGGCTTTAGTGGGCTTTCCTGGATTCAAAGCAATGGCAGGATAGACAGCCATGCCCAGTTCTAGTACATATGAGCCCTGAGCCATAAATGAAATCTGCTCACATAGATCTCCTCTTGAAAGGACAGTTTCGAATAGGGATATGGGGATAAAAAAATGTGCTGCTAGAATGGAATGCCATAGGAGATAAGTATCACAACCTGTTCCATATTTATTATGGGCAACAATTTGACTAACGGAGAATTTAGATTAATAACATTCAGCCTGGAGAAGTAATTTCCTTTGAGAAAGCGATTTACATGCACTCTGCCAAAAAGAGCCGTCACTGCTCTCTCTTGTCGTGTCAGCTCAAATAATGAAGTTGAAAATAACATGGAAGGTTAATAGGTCCTACTTATCTCCTTAGAGCCGAAAAGGAAGATTTACAGTGTGGAGTCTGTTTTGCATATTTCCGCTGGAAATTGAAAGGTTTTTTCCCAGACAAGATTTATGAGAACTCGTGGTTAAAGGTATCTGCTCTGTTATTGCTCATAAGTGAGGCTGTAAACCTCTTTATTCAGGTAGATGTTGTCATGCTTAAAAGGGAGCCAAGTTTCCCTGGGTCACTGACCAGGGACTTTATTTGGATGCTAATGCTGTCATTCAAGTGATATTTATTTTCAATGAGCAGTAACTACTTAAACTTCGTAAGTTCACACAGTTATATTTAACTGCAACAGCATGGTTAAGAAATGGGTTAAAGCACCTTACATTCAGCCTGCATTTATTTGTCTGTGACTTATTAATGTAAAACCTGCCACGGTCTTGGATGAACACATGTTTTTGAGAATCAGCTGGACCAGGAGCAGCACAGCAGATTTCTGCCTGTGATCACCTCCTCTGAGAACTTGCAAGGGGTTCCTCATCACTTGAGGGAAAACAGTATTTGCTAAAAATTGTTCTGCTTTGGAAAGATTATCTGAACTTCCCCTAATTCCCTTTCTGCTGGAGGTGAGATCACACATGTGAATTAGGTATGACATATGTCTGGGTGCATGGGTGCAGGACTGGCTTCTTTGACCGTGAGGAGGTGTTCCAAGAAGATGGACTACTGGGAGGAGATGGGGTCCATGTGGCAAAGAGAGGGATGAGTGTCTTTGCACACAGACTTGCTAACCTAGTGAAGAGGGCTTTAAACTTGGTTCACCAGGGGATAGAGATAAGAGCCCAGAGGGAAGTAAAGAGGCAGGGGACCTGGATAAAAATTCAGTAAGGGAAATCAGTAGTGGAAGTGCTAGCAATGTTCTCGGGGAGAAGGCAAGACAATCATCTAGATATCTGAAGTATTTACATATTAATGCAAGAAGCATGGGGAACAGACAGGAAAAATTGGATGTCTGTATCAGGACCTAGCCCCCAGGGATGGCCACAGTGTTGTCTGGTGGTTATGCAACTCCTGCCCCACTTCAGATCCTTGAGGTCCCCTCCCTTTTCACCTTGCCTGCCATGCCTTGATAGAACTTAGTGTTTTGGGAGCCTGACCCCAGGGTCCAAGGGTAAGCCCCATTCATCTCAGTCAGCTGGTAGGCCCACTGCCCAGCTGGACCCAAACTCTCTGGATAGCCTGTTCCAGTGCTTTACTACCTGCCTGGTGAGAGAGTTTTTCCTAATATCTAACCTAAACTTCCCTTACTGCACCTTGAGACCACTGTTACTTGTTCTGTCATCTGCCACCACTGAGAACAGTCAACCTCCATTCTCTTTGGAACAACTCTTCAGGTAGTTGAAGGCTGTTATTAAATCTCCCCTCAGTCTTTTCTTTTCCAGACTAAATAAACCCAATTCCCTCAGTCTCTCCTTAGAAGTCACGTGCCCCAGTCCTAACCATTTCAGTTGCCCTTCGCTGGACTCTCCAATTTGTCCACATCCTTTCTGTAGTGGGGACCCAAAACATGATGCAGTAATCTAGATGTGGCCTCCCAAGTGCCAAATAAAGAGAAATTTTAATCACTTCCCTCGATCTGCTGGCAACACACTTACTAATGCAGCCCAGTATGCTGTTAGCCTTCTTGGCAACAAGGGCACACAGTTGGCTTATATTCAGCTTATTGTCCAGTGTAATCCCCAGGTACTTTCTTGCAAAGCTGCTGCTTAGCCAGTTGGTCCCCAGCCTGTATTAGTGCATTAGTCCATCCTAGGTGCAGGATTTTGCACTTGTCCTTATTGACCCTCTTGAGGTCTCTTTTGGCCCAATCCTCCAATTTGTGTAGTTCTCTCTGAATCCTAGCCCTACCCTCCAGTGTATCTACTACTTCCCCCAGTTTGGTGTCATCTCCAAACTTGCTAAGGGTGCATTCAATCCCATCTTCCAGGTCATTTTTGAAGATATTAAATAAAATTGACTGCAGGACTGACCCCTGGGGCACTCCACTTGATAATGGCTGCAAAACAGACATCGAGCCACAGATTACTACGCTTTGAGTCCAATTATCCTGCCAGTTTTCTGTCCACTTAGAGTTGTCTGTAAGTCCATTCGTCTAACCTGTACTTCCTTAGCTTGCTGGTGAAAATGATGTGGGATTCTGTATCAAAATCCTTGCTAATGTCAAAGCATATCATATCCCCATGCTGAGTGTTCCTAATCCCCTTCTTCTCCAAGTGCTTAGAAATAGATTCCTTGAGGACCTTCTTCATGATTTTTCCAGGACTGAGGTAGGGCTGACTGGTTTATAGTTCTCCAGATCCTCCTCCTTCCCTTTTTTAAAGATAAGCACTATATTTGCCCTTTCACAGTCATTCAGGACCTCTCTCAATCACCATGAGTAATCAAAGATAATGGTCAGTGACTTCAGTGGCAATGTGTAGGGGGTGCACGGGGGTGCATGTGGACTCCCTGAGAGTGCTGGTGCATCCCTTGAGTGGCTGTGCTCACCACTTAGGTGATGGGCAAGGGGGGCAGGCAGGTGTGCCAGTGCCCCCCTGCAAGTGCCAGCCAATCACTGCAGCTGCTCCTAGAAGCGGCCACAGCCACTCCTGAAAGTGGCTGCAGTGATTAGCTGCAGCGATCAGCAGGATCGGCTGCGGGGGTCTTCCTGGGCAGTGAGATTGGCTGCAGCGGGACCCCCCACCCCCGCCCCCAGTCAGCAGGACTGGTCACAGGGAGAGCATGTGTCCCCCCTCACTAAGGCGGCATCAGTCGCCCATGAGTGACTTTGCAATCACATTGGCCAACTCCTTCACTACTCTTGTGTGCATCATGTCTGGCCCCATGGATTTGTACAGGTCCAGCTTTTCTAAGCAGTCCCCAACCTGTTCTTTTGCCACTGTCAGCTGCTCACCTCCTCCCCAAACTGTGCTGCCAGGTGCAATAGTCTGGGAGCTGACCTTGCCTGTGAAGAATAAGATAAAAACCACATTGAATACTTCAGCCTTTTCTGCATCGTCTGTCACTAGGTTGCCTCCCCAATTCAGTAAGAGACCCACACTTTCCCTGATCTTTTTCTTGTTGATGACATAGAAACCCTTCTTATTACCCTTTGCATCCCTTGCTAGCTGCAACTCCAATTGCACTTTGGCCTTCCTGATTTCATACCTGCATGCCCGAACAATATTCTTATACTCTCCAGTCATTTGTCTAAGTTTCCACTTCAGATCCAGAATGACATGGATAGTCTGGAAAAAAGATCCACAATCAATCAGGTGAGAGTCAACAAAGTTAAGTGTAAAGTCCTGACTTAGTGATGGAATAACTGCATGCACAAATACATACTGGGGAATTTTTGGTAAGGTTGCAGTACTGCACAGAAAAATCTGGAGGTTACAGTAGATCATAAGCTGAATATGAGCTGACAGTGTGCTCTTGTTGCAAAAAAGACAAACAAATCCAACAGTGTACTGGGTTATATCAACAGGAAGGTCACTTGCAAATCAAAGGTAGTGATTCTACTGTTCCGTTTGGCACTTGTGAAGCCTCACCTGGAATACAGTACAATCGCAACTTACGTGGGGGTTAGGTTCCGAAGTTGGCACGTATAGTTGAAATCGCGTATAGCTGAAATCGCTGGGCTTCGGCGCCGAGCACCTGCCGCCGCCGTTGGTCCCAGACAAGCTGAGCGTGAGCCCACCAGCCCCCCAGCCATGCCGGTGTGTGCAGGCACATGCAGGCAATACCACGCGGCGCCATGCAGTGCCGCACTACGTGCTGTGCCCTGGCTGGCACCCGGCGGCCAGCCCCAGCAGCCGAGCGTGTAAAGCTGAATTCACATAAGTTAAATATGCGTAAGTTGTGACTATACTGTACTGTGTCCAGTTTTGGGCCCTGCACTTCAAGAAAGATATGGACAGATTGGAAAGAATTCTACCAAAAGCAACAAAAATGATGGGGGTTGGGAGGCAAGACCTGTGAGGAATGGCTGAAAGAGTTAAGGTTATCTAGCCTGGAGAAGAGAAGACTAAGGTGGGATCTGAGGTGTTTTCAAATACCTGAAAAGAAGATTACAGAGAGGATGGATATGGACTTTTTTCTCTGTGGCCATAAGGGACAGGACTAGAAATAATGGCCTTAAGCTTCAGCAGAGGAAATTGAGGTGGCAGATTAGGAGGAACTTTCTGGTAGGGCTTTGCGAAGCTTCGGGTGCTGTTTCGATTTGGAAGAAATTCAGTCCAGTTCAGCAGCCAATCTCGGAATCCAAATTGAACCAGGAGACCAGTAAAGAGGTCTGAATCAATTTGAAGCATTCCAGATTGATTCAGAAAAGATCTGGGGAGATTCAGGCAGTCCCCGCTCTATCCCGGTAAGTAGGGGTCAGAGGGTGGGCGGCTGGAGGAAGGGGGAAGGGACCTTGGGGAGATCCCTGCCAGGCCTCATCCCCTGCCTGCTCTCCCAGCTCACCTGCGTACCCCCCAAGCTCCACCCACTCCCTCAGCCCCCACCCCCATGGCTGCTCCGCATGGCCCCAGCTCCTGGTTCTTTAATAAAAAAGCCCTGCATTCACTGGCTGCTGCAGCAGCCTCGGCTTCTGGGGTCTCGTGGCAGAGCCCCGCCACACAGCGTGAGGCAGTGGGGGGCAGCGGGAATCGCTCCCCCCCCAACCTGGCAGGAGCCGATGAGTGGAGGGTATTTTTTTTTAAGTGCCAGGAGCTGGGGTAGGGCAGGGCAGGGCAGCCATTGATGGGGCTCTAGGGGCTCATGGCAGAGCCCCCCAAGCAGT
>NW_017728926.1:1148511-1164430 GCF_001723895.1 Crocodylus porosus | reverse complement strand
GGGGTACAGCGGGGATTGCTCCCCCCCCAGCAGGAGCCAGTGAGTGCTGAGCATTTTTTTTAAAAGAGCCGGGAGGCTGGGGCTGGGCCGGGCAGACATTGACAGGGATGGGGGAGTGGGTGGGAGATGGGGCCGCGATTCAGAGATGTGGCTGATTTGGCAGTGGCCAAATCTCCAAATCAGATATGGGACAGTGATTTGAATCACTGGATCGAATCACTGTCCCCTGAATCAGCTGAATCCGAAGCAAATACTAGGTGCTTTGCACAGGCCTACTTTCTGACTGTGAGGGTGGTTGAGGATTGGAGCAGTGTACTTAAAGAAGTAGAGGAATCTTCATTTTTGGAAATTTTCAAGAACAAGTTGTACAGACACTTGGCTGGGAAGCTTTACTCAGAGACAATCCTGCCTTGAGCAGGGGCTGGACTAGATGACCTTGTGAGGTCCCTTCCAGCCCTACTTTCCTATAATCTCGTGCACTGTGCTGCTTCTGCAGATGCCACGTGCTGTGCACACATTTGAAATTTGTCTTTGCTTGTATACAGTGCATTATTTTTAGTTTTGCACATAATATTGAAGCAGTTAATTCATTTCGGTAAGTTTTAGTTTCAGCTAGGTAGCCACTGCTTTTTGAATGACTAGCTTTTTAAACTCTCAGATATGTGACTGCTGTTTTAATGATCATGTATGGCAAAGGACACTCCTGTCCCCAAGAGCTGTCATCACAAGGCATGCTGAGCAAGCCTCTGATTGCCTCAGAGTCAGCAAGAGATTGCTAAATCAGTATTGACCAGGACAGATTATGCAAGGTACTGAAAATGAGGACAAGATTCTGGAGCTAGTGGAGGGACTTAAAGGACACGTTTGGGTCAGTGGCTAAGGAAGATGCTCTGGGTGTGGCTTAGTGGGGCTGCAAGGAACAGTTTGGTTATCTTGTACACCAGAGGCAGTGGCTGATGTAATAGAGATGGGAGATAAGAAGGTGAGAAGAATGAAAGGCTGACAGAAGGCTGCTGATCTGCATTGTTGAGCTGGGTGAGAAGTGAAGAAGAGGCTTGTGAGTGGGCCTCTAGATTACAGGGAGGATGGCAGCATTGTCAGCAGCAGGGGAGGGGGTACAGCAGGAAACACCAGGAACTTGGTTACATCTGCAGTGAATTTGAGTTGATGATGTCAACATCCAGAGAGTAACTTCAAAGGTTCCACAACAGCTGCTAGGCCTCTCGCTGCACGTACTGAACAGATCCAGTCCTGTGCTTGGCTCTTGTAGGGAGGGACTCTCTGTCACCTCTCTTTGCCAGGTTCTGTCGTAACAGTCCAGCATGGCCCCAGTGTATTTTTCATTACTTCCTTGGGAACAAGTGAAGTTATGTTTCTGCATAGCCCTGGATGGAAGGGGATATGGCTTTTGCTCCTAATCTCTAGAGCTACCTATTGGACTTTCTCTACTAAGAAGCCATCTCTGCAGAGCTCTGTATCCCTCAACTTGTTACACACTTGTACATCCCTGAGAGTTAGCTCAGCTCTGCTCATTGCTGCATGATGTCCTAACATGCAGAAGTATCCATTGATGACAATCCTGGGACTGAGAGCATCCAGACTGTACTAATGTGTCCCCCGGAACCTGGTCCCTTCATTAGAAACTGTAATGACCTTGTTGTAACCAGTAAGAATGCTGCTGCATTATCTCAGGGTAATGCTGAAAATAACTGGAGTCTTCTCTGTAATTGTACCATTTTTTAAACATGTCTTGCTTATATACTAGATGATAATAGCATGCGCAGGAGGGGGCAATTCTCAGACATTAGAGCCCTGTCATTTCAAATTATTATTATTATTTTTATTAGATTTCCAAGGGACTTAGGACGTGTTATGCACTACTGTAGGCATAATTTCATTTTAAAAAGCTAAGTTATATATAAGTTACAGAAACACAAAAAAACTCAGCTCTTCCCCCTTCCCACTTTTCTTTAACTTAAAGAAAGCCAAGTTTTTTTTTAATTGAAAGTCAAGGATTCTTGTAATTGGGTGATATAAAATGCATTAATTTCCAGAGGAGTTGTATACCAAAATGACATTTTGTTCTTCTAGTTAGTTGCAAAAATGGATGAATCTGAATGAAACACACACACATACACTCTCTCTCTCTCTCTCTCTGCCTCTCTCTCTCTCTCCCCCCCGCCAGTATGAGCTAGTCTGTCTGTTTGTCTGGGCTTTTGACAGCCAGCCCACATAAATTCTTGAGGATCCAGGGCTGTTATTTATTATAGAACTTTAACCCTTGTATTTCTACTACCAGGAGACAGGCCAAAATAGATCCTACACGTCTCACAACAGATGTTCTTTGTTTCTGTAAAATCCAAAATTGTTCTTACCATAGGTAGAAGAATGACCAGTCCCTCCACAGAGGAACTAGCAGCGTGATTAGGCATGATAAACTGGTGGTGGAGCTGAGTGTTTGGGGAAAAGTGGGGGTTGCTCCACATGTGCAGTGCTAAATTGCTGCTTATGTCCAGATCGATAGTTTTTCTTATAATGCCTCCATCAGTGGATTTTTTTCTCAGGACAGAGGAAGTGGGGCTATTGGTATTCAGAGAAGGGAGTCAGAAGAGGAAAGGAGGTAATACAAAAAAAAGTATGAGGAGAAGAGGCTGGCTGTAAGGGAAGGGGGGAAATCTGTGATGATGAGGTAGGACTGGAGGAGGGGAAGGGGAAGGAAAAGGAGTTTGGATGGTTCCAAGGCAGGAGGTGGGTGGTCCTCGTGGTGATGAGCATGGCTTAACTAAGTCCCACCCAGTGGGTGACAGTCTTGTGTGTGAAGAATCCTGCTGGGCTGAGGAGGAGGAGATTAGGTTGGGAGACAAGTTTCATTACTTAATTTCCTTCCACAGTGGGCTGGTGTGATTTTGCACTTATTCGTCTGTATGAGTGGAAGTGCTATGCGTCTCTTATCACTTTGTGCATGGGGGAACGGTGATGTTCCAGTCACTGCAGTCTTTCAGTTCACTAACTTTACCCAAGTGGTGGCACAACTGTGTCCAGGAGGCAGGTTAATTGATCAGGATATTTGAAAGATGCGGCTTTGAAAGGCAAGGAAGAAGCCCCCCCACTCACTCCCCGGTCACATTAAGCCAATAAGACCCTCACCACCACTCAACCCTAAGTACATATGCACTCTGTCTTTTGTGCTTCAGCCCCATCCTGTGGTAGTTAATTTGGCGCTACACCTGTAAATAGGATGGAGCTCCCAGCCTCCCCCTGTGAGCACAGATCAGTAGAATATGTTGCCTTGGATAATCTCTACAGTTTTTCCTGTTACTATGACATCCCATTTCTTTGAATGGGGAGACCCTTTTTCCTTCTTTGAAACACACTTGACATAACCTTCATCTACCAGTGAATATAAAGATGCTTCAAATACCACGTTAAAATGGCTCTCATGACGCATTTGTCTGAAATAACAGGAATTAGAACAAGGTCCCATTGAAATGGCAGACATGTATTTGCCAATTGCTACCAGGGTGATGCTGTCATGTCCTACCCGTATTTGAAGCTAAAGACTTTACTTTGTCTGCATGGCACCTGCCATTTTATACCTTCTACTGTGCAGAGTCGAAAAGAATTAGAATCACCCCATCCTTTGTTAAAAAGCCTTGTTAATTCTCTGGGAACCTGGAGCAGGGGGCTGGTGGAAAACGACAGTAAATGCCAACAGCTTTGTTAAGGCAAAACCTGAGCACAAACATTTAAAGAGATCCAAGCCAAGAGATACTGCCTCCCTCTGTTTTGCCTGGGTTACTTGCTGGTTAAGTGCAAGCTCTGGATGTGCTCAGACCTGTGTCTGCACCAAAAGCAGGTTTCCAACTCCCATTTATAAAATAAATAATCTTGTGGCTGTGATTTATGTCTGGCTACGTGGTAAGTTTGCAGGCCCTTTATGGCTGGAACTGAATCTTACCCATCTTTTAAAAAAATAATAATTTCATCCTGATAATTTAAATTTCATAATACATTGGAGCCCACTTAAAAGGCTAACTCTAAAAGGGATAGAATTGTTAATAAATGTTCTGTCTGGTGCAAACTGTAAAATATTCATTTAGGTTGGTTATTTCACATTACTGAATAAGTGCAAAAATTAACTTTCTATACCGCTTAAGGTACAATTCAACAATAACCTGAGCAATTTAATGAATGAAATATTTAACATAATTTGCATACATTAAGTGACAGAATACAGAGTATAACAAATGTAACTCTTGAACTGAAGGATAAAACTAGGAGAAATAAATAGAAATTGTTCAGAGTAAATCTGAAGAAAAAAGGTTTCCATGCAACACAGCAATAAGATATCCTCTGGGGAGGGAGGTAATTTATAGTTCTAGAATCCTTTGCCTCAGGATCTTTTGGGAGCTGGGTTTTCATAATTACAGGCCCCTCCTGCATAGGAGGATCTGTAGTTTTCTGCATATGATGCATTAGGGTCATGCAAAGGGTAATCTGGTCAGGAACCTGGGACCACTGGGCTCATCTCTGGTCTGAGTTGGGCCCCTTTCCTCTGAGCGAGCGATGATGTGAAATGTCACCAATAACATGTGATGGGAGAGGCAGAGCTCTCTAGACGAGCAGTTCTCTCCGGGACTCTGTAGCCCCCTGCAGGGCTGCAAGCAGGTTTTGGCAGGTCCGCTCAGTTGCCCTAGCCCCTGAGGCTGAGCTGAGTCCCAGGGAAGGGGTACAGCAGTACCCACCCCACCCAGCCCTTCATCTTGCGGGCAGTGCTGCAGGCGGGCAAGGCTCTGTGCTGATGCTGGTCAGGTGAGCGGGGCCCCAGGGCTCCATGCTGCGGAGCCCTGCCTGCTGCACCGCAGGCTGCGCAGGTGGGGCTGGGGAGCCAGGCCGGTCCTCAGGAAGAAAAAGGTTGAGAACCCCGGCTCTAGAAGACGCTATCCCCCCTTGCCTTTACAAAAGTACATTTCAGTTGCTTTTTACACTGGAAACGCTGCAAAAGGTGGCATTAACATTGATTTGAAAAATGTAGTGTTTAGGGCCTTGTCAGGAAAAAGAGCATGCATACATGGCCATTTTCAGTTGCTTTTGTCTGTGTGCATGTGTGAGCTATTCTCATTCCAGCACAGTGTGGGGAAGCCTGAGCTAGGTATGCTCAGGGTCTGTAGTGTTCTCTGAGCTCAAGGCCCTGGGAAGAGCATCATCAACCGGATACAGGAATTAACCTAGGAGACATTTCCATGTTAGCCCATATGTGGTTTCTGTTGTTTTCTCTCTTTTTCTGTCAAAGGCCTATGGGAAGGACATGTCAAAACGTTGTCTGTTTCTGTGTCATTGAGTTTGCTGTCAGTTTGAGCTGTGCTATTTGCTCTTGCAGTGCCTGTAGTCAGAACCAGATTAACACATAGGCAAACAAGGCATATGCCTAGGGGCCTGAGCAGCGAAGAGCCTTGGTCCTTCCTGAATGACCCCTCCCTTCACTTCCCTTCCTCTCCCCTCTCCTCTGCTGGCCTTGGCACCACAGCAGCTGTTTCCTAACAGCAGCTCCAAGCCTTGGCCCCTGCAGGTAGCAGTGCCAGGATCGGGAGGAGGGGGGGTCTCAACTGGCCCAGGGCCCACGAGTTTGTTTGCCCATGGCCCACTAAAGGGTTAATCCAGCCCTGCCTGTAGTTAATCCATGCAGGGTATCATGTTTGCCTCCAGCAAGTCTTGCTGGGAAATGCAGAGGAGAGCAAGCTCCTCTACATATGTGCTTGATTAGGGGTGCCTGCTTGTCTGTTGGAGAAGTAAGATGTGTCTGAGAAACTCTACCTCTGAGGTATTGTGAGTGGCTGTGATCCCTGCTATCACTTTACTCTAGTGCATTTGGCATCTCTTTCAAACCCAGCCAGGTGATGATGAAATAGCAGACCTACAAAACAGTGGTCTGTGAATAGGCGCATTGGTCTTCTTGACATGTGCTCTAGGGCTGTGGGGGCTCCAAGAGCCACTCTAATTAAAGCACCCACAGTGACTTGTGTATCAGTGCCCATGCACTTCAAAATAACAGCACATTCAACAAGTTTTAATTAAAGTGGCCTGCCGCCATTTTGAAGTGCAGGGACACTGATACACGAGATGAGGAGGCTGATCCGAGCATGCTAATTAGCACGCTCCAGCAGTCTTGGTATCAAGTCGGCTCCATTGCGCTGTAAGTACAGCATGTTAGAACAGCGTCCCCGCAGGTGTGCAGGCGCTCATTAGTACCTTGATTAGCACACTTTGCACCCTTGGTTCATGGGTGCTTGAAGAGTGTTTTACAGAACTGCTGCAGCTTCTGGCCACTGTGACAGAAAAACCTTTTGGGTTAGGCTGTCTTGTTGTTTCCAGGGCCTCACTGCTGTTGTAGCTGTGAAGTGTTGATGGAAATTAACTGCCAGATAATGCTTGAAATTAAATCTGCTCAGACAAAGCCTAAGGGAAGGTGTCTATTGAGATGGAAGCCAAAAGAGGGACAATTTAGTGTCATCACCTCTGTGGGATCGTGCGTGAAACTCTTTGGTAAGAAACCATGGTGCTAAATGAGGCATGAAGAAATAGAGGGGTAGACAGACATCCATAATGTTGAGCCTTCAAGAGTGAGGAGGTACGTGCAGACACAAAAGGCGGCCTGAGGGAGTCTGCAAGAGACTGCACATTTGGAGGACTGAAGTCCCCTGATTTAGATAGATCTTGTCCACTTGGAGATGAAATTCAGCCTTGGGACCACCAGCACCCTGGTTCCAGTGTTTGTTATCCCCAGATATGGGCCTCAACCATCGTCTGACTCGCTCAGTCATCACCATGTACTCAGAGATAGTAGTGGGCTCTGTCTGTGCTACTCCACATGTGTACAGGGCTCTGACTCGAGTCTAATTATGTAAGCAAATATTTGGGGAGGGTAGTGGGTGAAGAAATGGGAAATCCTTTCTTTGAGTGCACTGTCAGCTGCGAAGCATTTGACTTCCCAAAGAGGACAGCTGCCTATATGGCATCAGTGTTTTGATGGAGACGTCAGAAAGGCTTTTTCTGGCCTGTCTAGGCTTCTGCTATCATGTAGCTTCCCTTGTTGACAGCTGTGTGAAGCAGCAAACTGCATCTCTCTTCCCTTAGGTTGTGCTGGTTTTCAAGATAAGAACAGAGGAAAATAGCTTTGGTACCTCTGACCTGGTGAAACAGACTGAACAATTCGCAGATGTGCACCATGCCATCTGAACACATGGACCGTGGTAGGTGCAGCCAGCAAATCTTCTGTTTGGCTGTGGAGGAGCTTCAGGTGTAGTTGCTGAGGACAGAAGTTCGAGCGGCCAGGTTGCTGAACGGCCGGCTGGGGTTCCCACAACAGCTGGCAGCTCCTGGGGTTCTGTACCTAGCGTTAGGCGTGTGAAACCTTGCTAATTCTACTGCTCGCTGATAATATATTTGGGTAATAATAATATGGCAGAGCTCGCTACCTCATGAGCAGGGTTTCCTGAGGCTTATAGTACAATTCCCACTTGCTCTTTTTTCTCTGTATGACCCTTCACATAATGAGCCTGCAAAAAGTTCTGTGGAGTGCCTCATGTCCTGTTGAATTAGCTCAGACAATTAAGGAAATAGCTCCTGAGAGTGATGGGCAATGCACCTAGAACATTTGTGGGCCCTTACTATTCTCTAGTGCTGCTAAATGTCATTAATATAAGCATCCTTTCTGTTCCTGTTCTTGCTCTCCAATCTCCTCGTGTCATAAAACACAAACAATCTCATTTTTAGATCACAATGTTTCTAGAGCTCCTGAAAAGCTGCAGCCAAAGGTCTTTGCCTGCCTCAAGTTTTCTTTTGACAACACAGTAGCTTTATCTGACAATACAGGGTAATTGGGCTTCCAGGAGTTTGCAGACTTCAGAGTAAGCACGTGCCCCGCCTGGGGTGTAAATCATCACAGGACGAGTCTCTTCAAAGGAAGACAGTAGTGGTCCAGGTTTTGCTAAAAAACATATCCTGACTGACAGCTTTGAAAGGAGACCTGGCTGGCACTGGAATGCAGAAAAGGAAAGAGCATAACATCCATATTCAAACCACAACTATGGAAATGAAGCCTTTTCCAGGGCTCTGGGTTGATCCAGGGTAACTGGATGCTGATGTGGAGCAGGCACTAGAGTGAGTCCAGAGCACTCTCCTCAGCCACTCCTGCATTTTGCCACCCTTATCTGAAAGGAGTATTGGAAACTGCTGGGCTGTAGCCAAATGAACAATTCCTGAATGGATCCCACTGCTTGCCTCTACTCTGCACGTATAGAAATCTGAATCAGAAATGATCCTTAATTTAGTCCTTGTGAGAGCTGCAAACAAGTTTGTGCTTCAGGTGCAGTGCCATTAAAAATAGCCAAGGAGGCTGGAGGGTGTTTTGCGATTCACTCAGCTGTGTACTCTTGGGAGGCAGGTTCTCCTTTATGGAAATCCCAAAGCCCTGAGGTAATGTGAATTTGCTTTGCTCTGCGCTGTCCTATAGGCTTGTGCAGTGACAGCACATGATCCAGGGGAGCTGGCTTACAAACCCAGTGCACTGGGAAACTGCTCTGGGAATGAGCTTGTTCTCCTGTAGCACTTCTAGGCTCTCTTGACTTGCAAGCGCTGTCCGGACTCAGCGGCTCTATAGTCACCTTTCACAAGCATGGATGCAGTTCCAAAAAGAGATCTGTATGATCATGTGGGACTTCCAACTTGCCTGTATGATGTGACAGAACTGATGGGCACAGTGACTTGGGATCAGAACAGGTTTATATATATGTGTATCATGCATTCTGCCTGTGTAGCATAGACAGCTTTCCTGCGGTGCTAGTATGCCAGGGTGGTTGTAGCTGCCACTCACTGGAAGGCAATAAACACACCAGAATATTGCCAGAAGTGATTCTAGCTTTAGACTACGGCATATGCTGAAATAATTTATTAATATGCCAGTCATCTCAGTGGACCAAACTTTGCAGAGTTTAACATGTTGCAACCAGGGCACCCACTTTCCTCTAGCTCTGTGTAGCAAAGGCCTGTCCCAGGAGTGTCCATGATGCCCTCTTGTGGCTGCTTAGCCTCTGTTCACCCTTTTCTCACTGCCACCTTCCCCTCTGCCTTCCTGCCACACCTTGATCTAATATGTATTTAGAAACAGGAGGCTGCCCCCAGGATCCCTGAGTGAGATCTCATCCGCTCATGAGCTACAGTATAATTGCCTTTGAGGGCTAATTTTGTAGCCTCCTCTTCTCCCTTTTTTAGCCATGTCCAGGCTTTGCAGATTTTACCAATCATTTGCTTATCACTGGGCATTAAGTCTCATTGTCCAATCTGGTCAGTCACCCATCCATGGGCCTTCAGCTTCAATGTCAACTCCAGTCAAAGCGGGCCTCTAAACCCCAAACAGTTTCTGCCACTGTTGGGTCTTGCAGCCCTGGTGCTTTTAATTGTCCTGGTCCCTCCTGGGCTTGGACCTCTATACCTTGCAGAATCTTAAACCCTCTTGGGCTTAGGCCTGCATTCTTGGCCCCTCCTGGGCTCAGGCCTCACTACCTCCAACAGATTCTGCTCCTCCCAAGCTATGGACCTTTGGCCCTGTTTGTTCTCACCGCTCATGGGCTATGGGTCTCTGGCCCTGATTCTTACTTCTCCTGGGCTACAGGTGCCTCACCCTGCCTGCTGCCATCACTCTATGGCTGTGGCCCTGCTCCTTGGCTTTGACCCCTATCCATCAGGCCTTGGCCCCGCTCTGTGGTCAGTTGAGACCTCCACCACCTCTATAGTCTCAATCCCTAAACCACCAACCTCGCTTACCCTAGCTCAGGTATTAGCCAGGAGCCTTGCTGCCTTACACAGGGGCTCTTCCTGCCATGGCTTCCAGGTCAGACTGCTTGCCTTAACTCAGGCCCTGGGCTTATTTACACTCTTAAGCCTGGCCCCCTTCTAGTCAGGTGCCTTCCCTTGACTGTCACCTGTGCCCTGTGTGCAGCTTTTCTCCTCTTAAAGTAACAGGAGCTCTAAGCTCCCTGTTACACTCTATGACAAGGGTGGGCAAAATACAGCTTGTGGGCCAGATCTGATTTACCAATGGATTCAATGCAGCCCGTGGGTGGATGGTCCCTAATTCATTTGATCTGGCCTGTGGGTGGCTGGGAGCTTTGGCTGCTGCATGGTGCCAGGTGGGCTGGTGGGACTGCTTCTGCCCAGTAGTATCAGCCCTTGATGTGGTGGCATCAGCTGTGGACCCAGGTGGGGCTTCCACCAGAATGGGTGGGTGGTGACGTCAGCTGTGGATGGCACTGGCAGGCTCATGAGCCCTGATGCAGAACCTGCCGGCAGCATCCACAGCTGATGCTGTCACCCTCCCAGTGCAGTCAAAGCACCCACAAAAAGCCCTGACCCAGTGTCAGCTGTGGACCCAGGCAGGAGCTGCTGCTGCTCCGGGCGGGCAGTAAGGTCAGCAGTGACACCACGTCTGGGCTCTGGAACCTGCTGCCTTCACCCACAGCTGATGCTGCCACCTGCCCGCTCCAGTGGAAGTCCCTGTCTGGGCCCATGGCTGAGCTTTGGGGCTTCTGGTGAATTACTGCTCCGGGTAGATTCTGGAGGGAGAGTGGAAGGGAGGGATGGAGAGAGAGAGAGAATGAAGATAAGAGTGAGAAAGAGGGGGAGAGAGAGAAGAGAAGAGGAGAGAGAGAAGCACCTTGTCACCTGGCTTGTGGGGCTCCTCATAGGTCTGTAGGCACCTTGTGGGCTGTGGCCCTGTGTGTTAGATTCAGCATATAGGGCAGCATGGGGCCTGAACTTGGTGTGTGGCCCTGATACATGCATGTGGAGCCACGTAGGGCCAGTGTGGGGTCCTAGGGCCTGATCCTAGTATGCAGTACTGGGTGGCGGTGGTACAGTCTGGATCTGGGTGTGTGGCCCAGTCTTGGGGCACAGGGTCCAATCCAGTCTGTAGCCTGCACTACACATATGGCCCATGGGGCCAAAAGGAGTTGAGCACCACTGACCACTGACTTATTATATCAACAACCAAGTCCTGACAGCACTATGCAAAGTAGTGAATGGTCTCTAGGCTTATGCTTACCTCTGCACAGGTAGCTGCTTTAATATGTTTAGTTGGCACAATATGGGGTGCTAACTTCAAAGTGCTCAGACTCACCACACTTGTGAGCATACAAGTGTATGCCCCAGCAGAATATTGTGCTCCTGTATGGTGCAGAAGTTATCATCCTGAGAAGCTCGACACTGTACTTAACAGTGCCCTGAGACTCATAACAGCCTGCACAACTTACGCACACACTGATGTACTCCCTGTACTCTTGGGCATTAGACCAAGTGATATAAGAAGACAGACCCTAACATCATTACTGGCAACAAAGGCAAAAGATGATGAAAATCACCTCCTCCATAACTGCTAACTGAAAACACAAATGGAGGCTTAAGAGGCCTAAAAGTCATAAACAGTTTATACATGAAGCCCACATGTTCCTAGAAGAGATTGGGAACGATGAACCAAACCTATGGGCAGCAACAGAGTGGGCTGACCTCTGGGAAAGGTCAGACCTATTTCTGCAGCATTTTATACAAACACCAAACGAGTCCCCCACTGGGCACAACCTTGATGGAGAAGCATGGGTCAAGCTGAACAGACTGATGTCTGTATATGGATGCTTCAAAACAACACTTTACAAGATGAACATCTTAGACAGCTTCCTATACGAATGTGGTCTCCAACAAACAGCATAGCACTTAATCAAAAGCTGCAATCTTTACAAATGCCCAGGTGGGGAAGATGGAGTCTGCACACTGAACGATAATACCAGACAGTGACTCATCGATTTGGAAGTTGATATCTGAAGCCATACAAAAAAGAAAAGAGAGACTTAAGTTTTTCAACTCAGTCTTCTCCAGGGGGGAAAATGCATTTCATTAATGTTTCCTTAACCTGAGGTGGGATGGAGCTGCAATGATGTTATTTAGGGCTGTAACTTCAGAAGGGCTTTTGTGGAGATGCAGGCCCTTCATGCTTTTCACCCTGTTGCTTATCCAGGAGCAGCAAAGCATTCTCTCAGCTCAGCCTTATTTCTTTCCCTCCCTGCTGGCTGACTGTCTAGCTCTGACTCAAATTCAGAATGCTCCATGGACTTGTTCCACATAAATGCCATCTACTCCTTGCCAGAAATCCTGCTTCTCTGGGCTTGGCTGGCTCTTTCCACAATTAGGGATGCTCTCTGTCTGGAACATGCTCCTTTCTTTCCAAAGAAACGGTCTTTTTCCTTTAGATTTTGGCGCAAAGTCTCCCTTTTAACAACAGTTGATAACTGATGTCCCTCCCAGTCCCACTGGCCATACAGTAAAGGTTGCCTTCATGAGCTCCCATAAAAGATTACTGCTCTTCACAGTCCTCTCCTTTCTGTCGTGAGCATTAAAACAATTGTAACGGTTTGGAAGTCACACAGCCATTCCTATTGCAGGGGATAAACTGGCTGCAGGCATCATGCAGGACTAGATGGGCCCCTGGTACTGTGTACCTGAAGCACTCCCTCCCCACTCATTCCTGTGGAAGAGCCATAAATAACTGGGTAGTCATATGTCATCACTATATCGATCAGATGAAAATGTGCATGGCTTTTGGACGGTCCTTCTCCTGAGTGTTGCCTTTAACTAGTAATGGTAATTTAATATAAACCTTGGCTGAAGCAATCTCCTTGATTCGTCCCTTCCTAGACCTTACCCCACTTTCTCTCTTCCAAGGCCCTACTCTCAGAGCAATTAGGTTTCCAGCCTTTCTTCTTTCCTAACTGCAGCTGATCAGTTCTACCAGGCAGTGTGACTCAGAAGTACTCCACAACTTTGTACAGGGTGCTGCAGGTATGATGTGACATCAGGTCATCTGAAGTAAATGGAGTTGCACTGATGTACATCAGCTAAAAGTATGGCCCATAACTGCAACAACGAGTGAGATCCACTGTGGATGTCTGTTTTTTAACTGTTCTGTATAATTTGATAGCAGGAATCAGATTCTTGGAAGCTTTTCTGTAGGAATTCTCATCTTCCCCATTCTTTCAACCCTTTTCCCCTATTCATTTCCCTTTGGAAATGGGGGTTGTGCGTTTCTCTCACCTTGCAATACTTTGCAATACTTTTACTTTCTCAAATTAAATAGTTCTGTATTGCAGAAACATTTAGGGATCTGTTTCCTTGTTGGTCCCGGCCTTTTAACTCATATTAGCAGCACTAATGGGTGTTGAGTGTGCATGCTGCTTTCCAGAGAAAAGAGACCCCTCAGCTAGCATTTCTCTCAAACAATTACAGAGTAAATTGGCCACAGGTTAAGGCAGCAAAGACACAGGAAAAATAAGAGTTAAAACTTGATATTTCCCTTCTACAAATAGAGAACATTAAAAGGCATTAGGTGACCAAGCAATTTGTTCTCAGCAGGCACCTGTGGGAGGAGGCGGTTGCTAATTTGTCTGTACCTATAAATTGCAGTTTATAATCAAAACACTGGCAGGGCTGGATTCTCAATTATGCCCAATTAATACGGGGTTTTCAGTTAGTTTTCCCTAACTCAAGTGCACTTTAGTAATTCATTAAATCCCTTTTCTCTTTTATGCAAGTGGCCAGAATTCTGGAAACTATACAGTGAAATTAAATTAATTCTAAGGAGAAAATGAAGTCTGCTTTTAAAATAATTTTCCAGTGAGTAATATTGTGTCCTATTTCTAAAAGATAGGAATTTTTTAACATTTTGGAATCCATAACATTAATTCTGGAACTCATGGTTAAGAATATAGATCCTGGTTTATTTTATGTGTGTTATACTGACAAGACAGGAATGATGTAGAAGCTCTTACTGGCTCCTACCCACCTCATTTTTAGCCTTTCTGAAGTTAGAGATGCACTAACAGTGCTATTTTATCCTCAGTAACTAAACTTAATTTATGAATCTGCACCACAGACAGTTGCTATTGCAGCACAATACAGCACAGCGCATTTGGCACTTGTACTTTCGGCACTAAGGAATGAACTAGACACACATATGCATATTCAGTGCATAACTACAAGAGCTAGACATCTCTGGTGCAGAATGGCTTCTTCTTCTTTTTAACTCACCCCATGAGTCTGGAGTCCTGGCTTTTATGTCAGACTGAGAGAGCAGGAAATATAAAGAAGAAAAATATTGTAATGGTTGAGTGCCTCTAAGCTTTCTGGGAGCCGAGACTGTAATTTGTAGCTTAATATAATTCCTGAAAGAGTCTGAAAATCTTTGATTCCAGATTCAGTGATGCTGCTTAAACTAAAAAGTAGCCACAATAACAAAATGGAATAGCCTGTGCACTTATCCCCAAGGGACTGAGGCAGACATGACATCCGTGTGGTCTGTTGTCTTTTCAGCAGTGGTCAGTACCTGATGCTTTGGGATAAGGTGCAAGAGCCCTGCAATGGGCAGATGTAGGATAGTCTCATCCTGGTCTCCATTCCTTAGAGCAGTGGTCTCCAAACTTTTTTGATCGTGCACCCCTACCATTAAAATATTTTTGAGCATGCACCCCCAATATATGTATATTTATATAAATATAAATAGAAGTTCTAATATTTTCTTCCCACACCCCAATGGATCGTCTTGTGCACCCCTTGGGGTATGTGCACCCCACTATGGAGACCACTGCTTTAGAGGTCTTAAAGCAGGGGGTTTAGTGCATCCTTTCTGCACAATTAGTTGTTTTTACAGTGATGCTAGATAGGCTTTTTATTCCTGGTGATTTCTCTCTGAGTCATACATTCTTGGCCTCTGTGACATCTTGTGGTGATGAGTTACATGGTTTACTTATATGCAGGGATCCTGGTTTTCTCTGTTTAATAATCACAAATTCTCTGATGAAGAGACAAAAATTTTGCAAATTTTCTGATTAAAACCCCCAAAATCTTTTTCCACGATTAAAATTAAATGCTGCTATATTTATAGGTATCAAACGAATACAATGTTTTATTGTTATATTTACACTTTTGAAGCCATCTGAAAGCTTTCTAGTGCCTCAATCATTATAATGAAATAAATTCTAAATACCTAAAAATGTTGGCATTTGACTTTGATTTTTTTATCACGGACAATCAGAAGTCCCCCTGCCCCCTTCACTCACCAGGACACAGGTTCAGCTGTGGCTGTCCCTGCCCCCCACTGCTTTGTGGTGCTGAGCAGCCTTGATATGCTGGTGACCTGCCCATGCCATTGCCCCTCACTCCCGACCCACAGCACCCCAGCCTGCTGGGGCCCTCACTCCTCAGCCCTGCTGGAGGGGGTCCCCAGCTGCTAGGGCTACAGGGCCAGAAACCCAAGTCTACAGATCACTGCCCCCACAAGCAGCACCTAAGCCCCAGCTGCCACCTGTGGGAGGTGGTGGCTGCTGCGGTGGAGTGGAGCGCAGAGTCCAGCTCCCCATACCCCACAGGTGACAGGGCTGGAGCGCAGCCCACAGGGGGCAGGTGTGAGCTTGTTGCTGCAGGCTTGGGCAGGGGTGGGCAGCTCTGCACTGCTGGGGTGGGGTGGGGGGGCACATGCCCCCCAGAATTGTGCACGGGGTGGGTGCTAGCTCAGGCTGTCTGCCCTGCTGCCCTCCCCTTGGGGCCTCCACAGCCCAGCATGCAGGACCCAGCGCGGCAGGGCACAGCAGGCCAGGTGTCACCTCTGTGAGCCCCGCACCATCATGGTGAGGTGCTCTCCACACTGCCACCCCTGCTGCTGCCATGTGGGCAGGGGGCACCTTGCCATAGCACCACAGGGCTCCCAGCAGCAGCATCGGGTTTCTCTGCCTTGCTCTGCCCTGCTGCACCAGGTCCTGCCTAGGAGGAGAGCAGCAGGGTGGGGAGCCCGATCCTGCAGTGGGTAGCCCACCCCCACCCC
>NW_017728926.1:1125475-1148411 GCF_001723895.1 Crocodylus porosus | reverse complement strand
CCCCACCCCACTCCTCACCAGGGCCCTGCAGGGTGCATTCTGGCTCTGCTCCCCCCCCCACACACACACACACACCAGACTCACCTGCAGGGAACTGCTCTCCAGGCTGCCTGGCAGCCATTTGTATGTGTGTGTGTGTGCTCATGCACATGGCAGCTGTCACTGACCACTCTCCTCCCACTCTCCCCAGTCCCTTGCAGGCTGGAACTCAGCCAGCCTGCAAGGGGAAACCCAATGTTTCCTTCATGTTTCTCCTTTATAGGAGAAAATCTGGGTTTTTCATCTTAAAATGAGAAAATCTAGGTTTTTCTCCTTCAAATGAGAAAACCCACATTTTACCATGGCAAATGGAAAACCTGTATCCCTGCTTATATGTTACGTGGAAAATGCTTGCATTGTCTGGTTTCTCATTTCATTAATATGCCATTGTTCTGTTCTTGTATGCGGAGACAGGAAAAACAGACGTTTGTGAGCTACACCTGAAGATTCATTATTTTGTAGTCTTCTATCACATCTCCTTTTACTCATTCCCTCTAAAGGGAACAAGCCCAGTCTTATTTTGCTTCTCCACAGGATTTTTTTGTTTCAGGTCTCTGATCCTTCTCATTGTTCTTCCTTGATCCCCTTTAGCTCTGAACTATTCTTTTGAGATGCTGTGACTAGTGCTGTTCTCAGACTTCCAGACAAGGTTTCACAGTGGATCTGTACAAAGACATTATTATATTCTCTGGGTTGTTCACCATCCCATTTTTATGCAATCTGACACCTCATTTGTTTTTTGACCATAGCTATGCACTGACTGAGCAGAAGGCTCCTTTTGAGCTCTCTGTGGTCATATCCATATTCCTTTTCTGAGCTGATCCTGTTAATTTAGGACCCTACAGGATGTATGAATAATTTAAATTTTTCTTTCTAATGTCAATTTTTATTAACCATGAATTCAATTTGCAATTTTAGTGCCTGATCACCTGGCTTGGGAAGTGTCTGATATCGTTGGTCCTGACTAACCTAAATAGGTTTTGTCTTCTGCAGATGTTGTCCTCTCACGTCTCACCTTCCTTTTCAGATTTTTGATAGATACACTGAGCGCGTCTACAGGTGAAATTAATGTGAAACAATAAACTGGCACATATCACACTGGAGGCTATTGCTCCTGGGTGCTGCGTTTACATGCGTGTCTGGGACCACAGCACATTGGGCTTGGTCAGAGCAGCTGCAGCTGGCAGGGAACCTAGAGGGTCAGCCTGCCAGCCCAGGGCTGCTCCAACTCAGCTCAACATGCTGCAGAGGGGCTGGCTGGGGCATGAGGGTGATTCAGTGCAGAGCTAGCTGGCAGGCAACCCCCGCACTGGAGCACCTTTGTGCCCCAGCCAGTCCTGTCAGCATCTACACATGTTGCTGTGCACTAAAAGCCACCATAGGATAGTTACTTGTATTTACAAGTACTAACCTACAGGAGAGTTAATTTGTTTACTGCAGCCTAATAGGGCTGAACCTGTAGGTACTTAGACCTTACTGTGGAGCTAATTAGACAGCACCACCGTAAACATCTTATTAAATACCACAGGGCTTAGTGTGGGACCTTGGGGCACCCTGCTATTGGAGTGTGTTGGCTATTAGAGAGTAAGAATAGGTAGTTAATGGCTATCATCCTTATCCAAAAGACCAAGAATGGTGATGCCTATAGTAAAAGGAGGTAAACAGCTAAATCCACAAGCATCTTGCTGGAAACAGTGTTTCTCTTGATGCCAAATAGTGCCCTTCTTGAGAAGTCAGAGTTTAAAGAATGGGGAAAAGTATATTTTGGTTGGGAATTATCTCAAGAAGACTTAGATGATTGCCTATGTGCCATACCTCCTGTCCCATTGATCAGACTGCTTCCCTTTAATGCTTCGTTCTAATGTAAGCCATGTGAGCTTCTTCAATACCAGATGAAGGCCAGGCAGTGCTTGGGAAATGACTGCTATACTGGTGACAAGCAGCAATTTGACAGTAACTGCAAAATCTCATGGTAATGTCCTCCTTTCCTATTGAATAAACTGAAGTGCTGGTCAGAGAATGTACAATTTAATGACAGATTTTAGGTGACCTTGTGATAAAACCAGTCACCCTGTGCCAGCATGGTTTGCATAGACAATACATTAACCTGCAGTTTATGCAGACCTGCCAAATGTTACCAGACAGGAATCTGTACGAACATAAATTGGCATTATTATCTGTACTCTGGTATTCACCAGATCAACCCTACCATACATGATCATAGTGAGTTTTCTTTTGGTTTGAGATGGCTGTGCTCATGGATTTTATAGACCCATCTTAAATGTCTTTCCTTCTCCCATGGTTATACAGAGTATAAAAATGATTGTTTGTACTTGAAATAACTGATGAAATTGGCATTAATGAAATAATTTGGGTGTGGAACACTGACATGGGAGACTTACTCTGGTGGATACACAGTGGCCCTTTTCAAAGATTGGATTTGGAGTACAGAAGAAGAGGGTTTTTGTTTTGTGTTTTTTATTGCTGTGGCTTGACAGCACATTAATGTCAATATTACCCGTAAAAACATTTTGCTTTTATAACAGGCAATTTTGATTTTTGTTGAAAATACGTTGTTTGAATTCTAAAGTAATTCATTATAGGATCAAGGCTTTAAATTAGAGCCAATTAGGGCTAAGAGCTGCTTTAAATGGCTTTTTCAAACACCAAGAGCTTAAAGGTTAAAATTCAATGAACTAAACACAAAGAGAAGCATCTGAATGAAGCCTTTAAGTGGACAGATATATGAATAGGCTGTGTGAAAGCTAGTGCTTATAATTGAGTTTATACTTTAAAATATCATTACTGTGAACATCAAAACATGTGCAACAAGTTTTCTCAGTTTGGTATGGTAGGGATGGCATGTCTCCAGCACACAGTTGCTTGTGTTTTGCAAACTGGATTACATATAAGTTTTCCTGTCCCATACACTGAAGCAGTGTGCATGTGTGTACCAGTATACCCCGATTACCCCTCAGAAAATCATCTAGGAGGTCACTCACTAGAAAGGCAATTCTCCTTGCTTCCTTTGCCTACAATGTGAACTTGTAGAAAGGGGAGTTAAAGACCCCCTATCAGACCTACAGCAGGAAGAAACAGTAGCATAAGGGGAGGGGGCCATAGGGACTGGAGCAGGAACCAGTGGGACTGGAGGGCCCTGACTGGCTTGCGTTGTAGCTGTGAGGACTGCTGGCCTTGGGTTGGGGCAGTGATGCCAGCTGCTAATTTTCCACAACCGTGAGCTCTTTCAGTCAGAAGCACATCAGGTCCCTGCTTGACCTCCCAGCATCTCAACCTTTTCAAGCTTTGCTCCACAATCACAAGAGCAAGAAGCTGGATTTTGTTTAAAAAATGGAATCGGAGATGCAAGCTATCCCTCAGCTACAGGAGCTTCAAGCGGCTAAACATTATGAATGTTATGCTTAACACCAGGAGAGTCAGCAGCACCAGGTTACCAAGGACCTGTCCCTTGCCTTGGTCTTCAGGGAGTTGTGCCACAAGATTTGCCATCCCTGACTTTCATGTGAAGTATGTCCATCAGGCAGGGGCTGTGCCGAGGGCTGTCTCCTACTGCAATGGGCCTGTGCACCAAGCAGCAACTCTCTCAGCTCTGACAGGACAGTCCTGGCCACGTGCTTTGCACTGAGCATTCCTGTTTCCCAGGTCAAAGGTAGGGTGTGTTGTCAGGCTGCAGCCTTGCCATAGCTCATGATAAATCCTCTTCTATATTTAGCAGAAATGCATCAGCACCCTTTGTTCTAATTCGCTCTTCTGAATCAAACTAGTAAAAAATCTTGTGTTAAACTAAAAATAACACCTTGCACAGGCTCCCAGCCAGCCAGTCCTTCCCTCCATTTCCTTCCCTCGCTGTCTCCTTTCAGGGCAATAAAACCCAAGCCAAATTTAATAGCTCTGAAATTTACATAGGTATTTTTGAAAATGGTAATGATGAATGGTGTTCCCGCATAGCTCTGACAGTGAAAAATGTGACAGTGGTATCTCACCGAATGGAGCTGGGTCCCTGCCGAACTGGAGCAGATCACCTGATCTTGGGAAGGCTGTGCCCGCCAGAATCTTCTGTACTCTGGTACTTTTGCAGGTTTCCAGAAGCATTTGTAGACAGATGTTTAGATTCCCTTTTTTGACAATAATCAAAATTTATCATTTTAAAATGTAAAAACCATGAAACAGCTTGTAATGCTTAACCTTTGGAAAATATTAGTTCTATCAGCCCTTGCTTTACAGTTTAGTAAAGCATGAGGGAATGGTGGGAAAAGGGCTTACAGTAATTCTGTAGGTGTTGCTGTTTAACACTATGCAATATCCTGTCTTCAGAAAACAGAAAGATAGAGCCTATAGGATGGCTGAGTTTTTTCAGGGGCTTACCCGCTTTGTCAGCCCTTAAGGTAGGCATGATGAGGAGTCCTTTTGGACAGCAGGAGACAGCGAGCCAGACCTAGCACAAGAGACATAGAAACAAAGGTACCATGAAGACGCCGTGCCTGAATGCTTTCATGCCCCGGAGGCAAGGTGGCTGAGCCGCAGAAGCCTGGTCACCGTCCCTGAGATTGTGGACAACGCCTTTGTGGACAGCTGAAGTGTGAGCTAAAAATTGTTGTAGGTCACAAGCCCGATGTCATGGTTTCCTCTGTGTCTGTGGAGATGTCTGTCGTCCACCCAAAGCTGTCTGTCACTACAAGATGAATGAGGATTACAGGTGTTATGTAGCAAATGTCCTAGATGTGATTCCATGATGAACATCATGGTAGCAGTCAGTGGCTTTTCAAATCTTATGCTTTGGGTGCAAGAGCAGGCTCTCTGCCACAGACAGGACCTGCGTATACCCAGTGATTTTTGTTAACTGTGCAGAGGTTTGCCTCAGAAGGGCAGCTTGAGGAAGAAGAAGGGATAAGTGGAAGTGGTAGAGGTTTACCTGGTTAGCCTCCCCAGGTTTTACACCCATCACAGTCTTCACCTGCATATTTTGAATTCAACTCCTAACTTTCATTCATCAATTCATTTGCTGAAAAGCGAGTACTTGACACATGTATTCTACTTGACTCCTTTCCAAGGGCAAATGCAGGAAGCCTGGGACAGTTGGTTTAAAATTTTGCTTGCCTGGCAAAGCTCAGAATTTGGAAGGTCCTTTATTACACAAATGTTTGTCCCTTCTTCTTAAAAATATGGGTAGCAAAAAATCTTTCCTGCTAAATGAAATATGGGCCAAGTGTCAGAGCTCTGAAAATAACTTGCAAAGAATTTATAGATCCCTGAAGTTCTTCTGGTTTTCATATTGCTTACTTTCCTCTCTAAAATATCAAATCGTTTACAGGTGGTGGGCTAGTTTTCAGTGTGGGTAATTCAGCACAAAAAATCAGTGGCAAGAAGAATTCCTTCCAGGGGGGTCAGTTCCACCACGACTACTGGAGACTAATGGTATTGGATAACACAGGCCTGCTTTGATATTCATAGCCTGTTCCTTATGTAGGCCAGAAATATTTTCATTTTTATGGCCTGCACAAAACTGTAAAGAGAGGACAGTTTCATTGCAGTTGTGTGCATAATGAGTTGCACAGGAGCTGATCCTGTACATTAATCAGCATTTGTTAGCTGTTTCTAGAAACTTGACCTATCATTGCCATTACTGCTAAGAATTCACAGATATTCTGGATTAAATGTGGTGCACAGATGCAGAAATTGTGAACCGCAACATAGCAGCACTGGGTAGGTCTTGAAAAACTGCTGTCAGGTCCTGAGTTTAATTTGGGGAGGATTTTTCTTTTTAGAGCTCAGATAATAAGTAGCAGTGAGCACTGGTAAAATATGGGGGGGGGAACTTAATGAAGCATGGAAATTTACAATTAAGTGAGTAACCCGAACAGCTGAATTTACAGTGTGATTTGCCAGATTATACCTGGGATATGACATAATAGAGAATGGAGCCCTAATATATATGTTTTTGCTATAGAGTGCCAGAAATAATGTGTGTTCTTCCTTATTAAACACTTTTTTGCAACTTTTCTTCAGAGTACAATATATTCAGTGTATACTGACTAAAGACCATAAACAAAGGGTAATAGAAAACTAGTGCATTGAGTTACAGGGAGGTATCTGGTGGGTTACAGGAGAGACTGGTGATAGGCCATTATCTTTCTTTAAGAGTTTTAGTGTTGAAAGGGAGATTAAAGAGCACCTTCATAAAATTCGTAGATGACACATTATTGGGAGGAACTGTGAGCTCCAAATGAGACAGAAAAATGCAAAGAGCCTAAGAGAATTAAGAAACAGGTAGAAATCAAGAACATGAGATTCAGCTAAAAAATACAGGATGTCCATCTGAGTCATCCATATCGCTGCTTCTCCTTTGGGCACAGCAGGTTTGGGGGCAATAGCGGACACCAGATTAGAGCCAATTGTGCAGTACTACAGCTGGAGGTGCAGCAACAGAGGCATCCTAGCACAGCAGGGTGGGGGGTAGTGGGGAGTAGGGGATGGAGCTCTGCCTGGCTCCTTTGTATTGTGCTCAGAACAGAGTACCATGTCTCAGACTCTCTGGGAATCATATTCTACAGGGAACCCCTGCCCCTGTCACTAGTTAGGTAGGGGGAGGGCAGAAAACCTAGGGCTAGGAAAGACAGCAAGTAGTAGCTGTGCAGGTAGACTGAGCCAAGGACTAAAAAGGCCAGGCAGTTAGTGATACAGTTAACTGAACCTGGTCCCTGGGTGCAGGAGATCCAGTCAGGACCCAAAGGCTAGACTGGGGCACAGTAAGCCCAGTCTCTGACCATGTAAGGGGAAGTCAGGAGGACAAGGAACTCCCAGGAGAGCTGGCTGCAGCAAGGAGCCAAGCCAGCATGCAAGAGGTACTCAGGGGCTGGAAGCGAACCAGCCTGAGAAGCAGGACTTGAGCCCCAGAGGGGTTTAAGTTAAGACCAGCTAGGTCACTGTTTTGTGTTGGAGCTTTTCTATTGCAGGACTGATCTGTGGCTACATGGGAGGTGGAGGCCACAGATGGGGGTGCCTACTGTAAGCGGCAGAAGCTAGTTCCAAGCTAGAGGGGCTGAGGCTTGTGGGGTGAAACTGGAGCACCAGGAGGGGGGCTGCTGCCAAGTCAGGGCCCAGTGCTTGGAAGACGAGGCCTTCAACAGTGGACCAAGTCTGAGGGTGCGGCTGGAGAAAAAGGGAGGCAAGGCTGTGACAGCTGAAGCCTGGACAAGTGCTTGTAAGCTTGATTGTATCCCTTAAAGGGGAAGTGCCTAAGGGGAAGCACACAGACCCCAGGGGGGTGGTGTGGACCTAGCTGTGAAGGCAGAGCTGACTACTGAAGGAGCCAGTGTGGCTACCTCCAGCCCCAGGGACTGCCTCCCCAACAAGGCAAAAAATAACATTAAAGTTGTGGCAGACAAGAGAGGTGAGGTGCAGCTGGGAAGGAGCCAACAGGTGGGTCAGACCACGTGGTGGGCAGGGGAGGGGAACCGGGTGCTGGGATAGCAGACCTCTGAGGCCTGATACACATATGAACCCCCATGGGGATGTGGGACAGATGTGAAGAGCTCCAGATGTGAAGAGCTCCAGATGCCTTGCTTCTCTAGGAGGAACAATGTGGTACAACTCCCCAGATGTTTGGCAGGAGTGGCAGGAAGAAACAAAGGAGAGAGTAAGAGAGGGCTCCTTTTTTAGTTGGGTGGCAGGTGCTCAGGTACTGCAGTGACAGAGAGCATCATGGTACCAAGACGAAGCCAGAATTACCACGGCTTGTGATGCTGTTTCTGTCCTGTGCCTAGATCCAGGGTTTCTGTTTGCAGAGCTGTTAGGCACTTTGCACCAGTATGGAACTCAATAACAATTAAAAAAGCAAACCAAGCCCCCCAACTACTGTAAATGCTGAGCCTCCCGATAACATCATGAATATTAGCCCTAAATGTTGTTTTGAAGATCAATAATACTACACTTGCGGCATTTAAATATTTGTAATCAATGTAACAGCCTGGAAACAACATTCCTGGAGGACCGCTGGGTTTAGAGAAAAATGACAAATTGAATGTTAGTTATATTTTTCAGTGACTTGGAGATCAATAGATGCCAGATTATATTTTTGTTTCCATTTAATTTCTTCTTTATTCTGAGTCTCATTTTGGTAGGTTTTTCTAGCCTATCCTGCTATACACTTCCAGCTGCTGGCATTCTTGGGACCTTGTGAATGCTGGGACAACATAGCAGAAATGAATCACTTCTTCTGTGTAAGGAACCATGCATGTATTACTTGCAGGAAGGGACAATGGCAGGGATCGAAGTAGCTGGGAAGGAGAGAAGAAAATGTATCAGGATGAATTCTACTCATATGGTATGTTTTTGAAGAGATTGTGCACAACTGTCTGATTGGTCAGCTGGAAGAAAGCAGAAGGTCCTTCAACACTGGCCACAATGTATCATTGCATACTGCAGCCTGATCTCAGGTGTGGGTTGACTGAAAAGTAAGAAACAGGAAAAAGATTGGAGCAGCTGAAAGTGTTGCGGCATTGTGCATTGCTTTTTGCCATTTTCTACTTCCTGAGTAATGGCTGAAGCAGGGCACAATGCAAGGAAATATGCTCTGGCCTATCTTTCTGAAAAGTTGGGTGTTTGCTTTATGAGCCACAAGTGTGCATGTTATCTCAGGATGGCTGAGTTATCTGCTTCACCCCCATCTCATTATTTGTGGGAAACTTTCCTCCTTTGCATTCATTCTTAATAGCTTATTTTGCGCCAGACTCCCATTTTGTAGCTATCGTCTCTATTGCCTTTAGACAAAATTCAATGCAGCTTTCAATGAAGATGGGGGACCTGAGCAAATTTTAAGACTTTCTAGTTGCCTGGTTTTCTGTCTGTCAGAAGCAAGACTTGTTTCTTAATTGGTTTTGTAATGGGATCATTTATAAAGTTTTAGGTAATAAAAAGACCTTTTGAGATTGTTGATATTATCCCACTGACACACCAAGTATTGGCTGAGATTTATTTGGATTAATTGGGTATATGTTTGGAAAAGGGAACAACTACCCACTCATATTTTATTTTATTCATATGGCTGCATGATCAAGAAAAATGACAGCAGAAGACTTTAAATTCTATTACAGTGTCTACAGTGAGATTTGTGGGGGATGTTTGGGCATTAAAGATTTCAGTTTGGAGCTTTTATCACCACAGTTAACTAGCGAATTCTCAGGTCTGAGCATCAAGGTGTCCTGTAGATATTTTAATGAACAGGCAAAGCAAAGTAATTTGTGGTCAAGTACTGGTGAATTGCCTTCTCCTTATTTATCTGAATTTTTTGTTGCCTTCAAAATGTTTTTATAGATAGTACTTTCAACTATAACATGTCCTAGATAAGATACCACCATGGTTATTTTCCAGGCATTATTGTGCATACATATTTAAATTATATGCTTTTATATGCCCCTCTGTTTTGTCCTCTGTTTGATGTGTTAATCATTCTCTCTCTCATTTGTCTTTTAGTTGGTCCTTTTTTCCCCAGAAAATGTGCAAATAGGAAAACAAATGTCAATAGTGTTGAGGTTTTTGTTAAACAGTATTTCAGAACCCCCTCTATACCACAAGGAAGGAGTCTGTCAGCCCTCGCAGGCATTTTATACACTATTAGCATTTTACTCTGATGTGAACACCAGTAGGAAGCACTCTTAAAATCTGCTAGGAATTTATTGTGTTTTTATTCCAGCACTACCAGCCTATGAACTCTAGGCAGTCTCATGCCAATTGGCACACAGATAACCTACCTTTACACAGTGTCAGGTATCCAGCTGTATTGGTCTAGAGGAAAAAGCAGTCCGGGCTCAGGGTAGAGGGGATATCTTTTATTAGGCCAATAAGAGTTTTGCAAAAAAAATTCTTTAATTGCAAGCTTTTGGGCACAAACACCTTCATCAGGCATTGGAGAAAAGATTGTAAAAGTTATCCTGGGTAGAAAGGAAAGTTCACATTTCATAGGATTTCACATACACAGAAATATGAATTTTAATTTTTACCCAAGAGAACTTTTACATGAGTAAAAGTTTTACCTCTACTATGAGCCCTGATTCCTTTTTCCTTTAGACCAATACAGCTACAACCTGGATACCTGACACATGGAAGATACAACATTTTAGCCATATTTTTCAATTAAATCTTCATTATTTTCCCAAGGAGGAAGCAACTTTGAGCACCTGAAACCTGAGATACTGCTCCTGCTTTTGTTTAAGCTAATTTGCATCATCACAGAACCTCATGAGGGGTGAGAGGCTCTTTACCAGCTAAGAACTGCCTGCCCAGAGGAGTTTTCCATCTATTGTCTCCTCTGTGAAATCCTATGAAATATGAACTTTTCTTTCTACCCAGGAGAACTTTTACAATCTTTTCTCCAATGCCTGATGAAGGGTGTTTGTGCCCAAGAGCTTGCAATTAAAGAATTTTTTTTTTGTGCAAAACTCTTGTTGCTCTAATAAAAGATATCACCTCTACCATGAGCCATGATTGCTCTCCACCTTTACAGAGAAATACTAGTTTTCAGTGATCCATAATGTGGCCACAGGAACTTTTTGGTATCTGTTTGTTATTATTTGGAATTACAGCAGCCTGCTCCATGATTCCATTAATTACTTATTTTTAAACTTTCAAGCACTTTCCTCTCCTGTAGATACTGAATCAGGCAAATTACCACTAGTGTAGGGATACTGTTGGGATTTTTGTTCATGAGTGATGGCTTATGGGTTCAAGCCCTCAGTACCATCAATACATGGTGGACTGATATGATAAGATGGGTGGACTAAGTATGAAACATTGTCTAAAAATGTCTGCATGATAGACTGTAAACAAAATGTCTGACTACATTTTTGTATGACAGGCTATAATGGCTCCTCTGGAGTCATTATGGTCTGTCCTGCAAATAATACATAATTTAACATTTATCTTAATAAATGCTTATCCAGTGGGTGGTAAAGCATACTTCTGATTCCTAAATCTATCAGGAATGTATGGTAATATATTTTTAGAATAGTCTAACTACTTGTTACACCACATTTAAGAGCTTATATCATTTAATACAAATCCCATGAAAGCAATCTTTAAAAAGAATTCTACTTAAAAAACACAGAAGAACTTAAGCCATTATCCATTTTAAAATAATGCATGTTATTTGACTTAGGAGCATTTAGGGTTTGAGAGACATGGTTTCATATTCACCAGTTGAATGGTGATGGGTGATCACTTGTGAATGAGTAAGATTTTCTTCTAAGGATCTTAATAGTGAGTCTGCAAGTGGCTCTGTAGCCCAGTTCTAGATCCATGTCTTGTCGCAGTGAGGACATGTGTTTCCAGGAGGGATGGGCCCTGTGTTGCTGTGTTGGATGTTCTGATATTCTTTTCACCTGATCCTCTTTTCCTCTTATGCCTGTTGATGAGCTGATTCAAAGGGTTGAGGTCCCTCCCAAAGAGCCTGCCTCCATTTTGGTCGGTCTTGAATAAGGGTCTCCCAAGTGTTGATGTTACACCTCTTCATGTTTCCCTTCAGGGTGTCTTTAAAGTGTTTTCTTTGCTCTCCACTACTTTGCTGACCTTCTTTCAGCTGTGAGAAAAAGATTCTCGTTGGAAGGTAGGAGTCAGACATATGAACAACATGACATGTCCAGCGAAGTTGGTTTTGAACGAGCATGGCCTCAATGCTGTTGGAATGTGCTTCGGCTAAGATGCTGATGTTTGTTTATCTATCCTCCCAGCTAATCTGAAGGATCCTGTGAAGGCACTGTTGGTGATACTTTTCCACGTTCTTGAGATGTTTTCTGTATGTGGTCCAAGTTTCTGAGCCATACAGCAGAGCTGGAACGACAGCGGCTTGATAAACCAAGAGCTTCGTTTCAGCAAGGATATTATGATTTAAAAAGACTCTCTTACTCAGACATCCAAAGGCTGCGCTTCCACATTTCAAGCAGTGTTGTAGGTCTGTCTTTGATGAAAGATGGCTTACAAGATAGGCAAAGTGATCCATGTTCTCCAGCAATTCTCTTTTGATTTGAATGGAGAGGGAGTTTGTTTCTCCATCTGGGGCAGGTTGGTAAAGGACTTGCGTTTTCTGGATGCTTAGAGTTAGGCCAATACTCTTGTAGACGTCTGAGAATACATTAAGAACGGTTTAGGGGTCCGTTTCAGATTAAGCAACAACAGCATTGTCATCTGCATACTGGAGCTCCTTTATGGGTATTGTCGTGGTCTTTGTTTTGGACTTGAGTCTGTTGAGGTTGAAGAGTCTTCCATCCATCCTATACACAATTTCAATTCCAGGTGGGAGTTTTCTGTCAACAAGGTGCATTATGGTGGAGATGAAGATGTAAAACAAAGTTGGAGCAATGACACAACCTTGCTTCACTTGTTTTCAACTCAAATGGTTCTGTTTGATTCCTGTTTGTGGCAGTGCACACGGAGTGCCTGCTGCTTGAAGGGCTGAGTCAGGTGCTTGATTGCAGTGGCCATTTAAGAACACTGGCTAGCCATATAAACACAGCAGTTTGCTGCTGCTGGCCAGGCAGAAACATCACCTGGCTGAACTGCTGCATGGAACATCTTGCAGGTAGGAGCTAGAGGCTCTTGGTCCTGGGCATGGCCTAAAACTGTCCCCTGCTGGGGGAAGAGTGGCTTGGTGGGGCTCCTGGTGGCATGGGAGTCCCCAGGACATGCCAGGTCAATACCTCCCCAGCAAAAGGTGAGGAGGGTTGCCTTAACCGCAGCCCCCATCTTCAGGTGGGCTTTGGAGGCAGTAGTGGTGCCAGGCGTGGCTGAGCCCATGTGGGGGTGTAAGACCCTGGGGAGTGAGTGTAATGGGGCCAGGCACAGCAAACAAAGTGTTACCTGAGCCTATGGGGGTGGTTGACCCTGAGGCCCTGAGAGGGTGGCATAGTGTGGCCCTAGGGAAGAGGGTTGAGTGGGGCTGTAGGGCAGCCCAAGGGGGTGTGCTGAGTAGGGCTGTGGGACAGCTTGAAGGGCAGCACATAGGCCACCCCCAAGAGGAGGAGTCAGTTGCAAAGATGATTAAAGGGCATGGTAGGAACACCACGTGAGGGGAGTAGGCCAAGGTATGTCTTTGGATGCCTGAGGCCATAGTTTGGGCCAGAGGCTGAGTAAGGCTGCTCAGCCAGAGAAATAGGGGCAAGTCCTGACCCCAGTAAGTCCTCCACTGCTGGGAGGCCGAGTATGGGTAAAAAGACCTATAGTTGAGCACAGTGACCTACTGCTCCAGGTGGGGAGTGAGAGTCCCCGTGAGACCTGGGAGCACCAGTCATGGTGCGGGTTAAGAACATCATGTGGATGCCATCTGCAAGGCATGGGCTGCGGTGTAGGGCAGGTCAGAGTTGCAGATAGTGCCTCGTGGCATCGCAGCATGTAATGTGTAGTCTCCTACATTTTACCATCCGTTTATGAGAACACCGAAGTTGTGGCAGGCGAGACAGGGCAGGTTGCCCCATAGAGACAGATGGGCAGACCGGCACGGGACCCAGCCTTTAGCTTCCCCCATCATACCATTGCTGAGAACCCTTGCTGACATGTTGTTGTGGAAAAGTCTCAAAACACTAACGAACTTGTTTGGGCAGCCAATTTTGGACAGGATTTTCCATAGGGTTTCATGGTTTACAGAATCAAAGGCTTTTGAGAAGTCGATGAAGGCCAAACAGAGAGGTCGATTTTGCTCATGACACTTCTCTTGGATTTGATGCGCTGTAAAAATCACGTCCGCAGTTCCTCAAGGTGGTCTGAAGCCCCTTTGAGATTCTGGAAGAATTTCTTTCACAAGTGGGAGAAAGCTGTTAGCAAGGATGTGGGTGATGACCTTCCCAGCAGTGGCCAACAGTGAGATGACTCTGTAGTTTTTGCAATCAGCTCTGTCTTCCTTCTTGAAGAGAGTATCAATCAAGGCATCCCTTAGGTCAGCTGGGATTTCTTCCTTGTTCTAGATTGTAAGAATGAAGACATGAAGCTGACATGTTCTCCTCCTCCTTTGAAAATCTCTGCAGGTATTCTGTCAACACCAACTGCTTTGTTATTCTTCATTTTCCTGATGGCACTCCTGACCTCTGCCAGGGTAGGTGGCAAGCCAAGGTTTTCTCTGATTGCTTTGTGTGGAAAGCTGTTAATCTTATCTTCATCAACAGTTGAGTCATGATTCAGAAGGTCCTGGAAATGTTCTTTCAAGTGAGCATTAATGGATTTGCTGTCTTTCAGGAGCGTTGTTCCATCCTTTGACCTTAGAGGATTAAGGACTTGTGTGCTAGGGCCGTAGAGAGCTTTGGTAGCAGTGAAGAACCACAAGTGTCATAGATGTCAGCAAAATGTTGGATTTCTTTTCTGAATTCACCACTCATTCTTCAGTTCTCATGTTCTCCTCTGTACCTCTGATTTTGCTTCTCGGTGTGCATTTTTCTTGATGGCAGAGTTGATGTCATTATGCCAGAAAGCGTTCTGTTTCCTGTCTATGAGACCTTGATTTTCAGTATCATTTTTGTCAAACCAGTCTTGATGTTTCCTGATCTTGTATCCTGTGGTATTTTCACAGGATGAAAGAACAGCTGTCTTGAGTCCTGTCTAGTGCTCCAGGACTCCTGCTGGGTGCTCTGCTGGTAGTGTCTTATTCAAGAGTTGCTGGAACTCTCTCTGCTTGAGTGGGTCCAGCAAGCACTTGATGTTTAACTTGCACCTGATCTGCTTCCTTTGCGTTCTTCATTTAGGAGAAATCCTAATGGGCATGCAGGAATAGATGAGGTGGTGATCAGTCCAACAGTCATCGGTGCTAGACATGGTTCTCGTAATCAGAACATCCTGGCGATCGCAAGTTCAGACAATCACATATTCGATCAAATGCCACTGTTTCAATCTAGGGTGTTTCCTGGATGTCCTGAACTTGTTCCTTTGACAGAACAGGGTATCTATGATGAGAAGTCCATGTTTTGCACACTTCGTCAGGAGAAGGACCCCGTTAGCATTTGAATTTCCAACACCTTCTTTTCTGATAGTACCATTCCAAAGTTTTCAGTCTCTGTCCACTCTGGCATTAAAACCTCCAAGAAGGATGATCTTATCTTCCCTTGGTGTATTTGAGAGGATGGTGTCAAGCTGTGAGTAGTTCTTCATGATCTCATCTGCATCGAGAGTTGGGGCGTATGCACTCACAATTGTTGCCTGTTGGTGTTTGGTGAGTTTCAGACGGCAAGTCATGAGGCATTCATTAACGCCAGTTGGGAGTTCCGAGAGTTGGTTCACAGCGACATGTAATGTACTTGTAACAGTAAATACCCTCACACACTGGTTATGATAGGAGCTAATCTGTGTAATTCTCATTGAAGTCAATAGAGGACAACTCTATAATATCTGGGTGTAGTCTGGAATGGAAAGCTCATATTTCAGCCCTGCTTCTGAATCTCCTTGCTTTGTGGCTTTAAGTTGGGCCAGGATCATCACTCCAACAGTTTTTGCCATGATTTAACGTGTATCTTTCTTTTAAGAAGGATTTTAATTCCCTGTCTGAAATAAAAAAGAAAACATAAATCAGAGACAGAATCTTTTAACATTTACAGGTTGAAATGAATTCCTGTTGAGAGTCTCTTAAGCTAGATTTATATCTGATTTTGCATTGAACTGTGTCGTTATATGGGACTGAAACTCTTAGAAAATTAGGCATAATGCAAAAACATGCTGAAAAGACAGTTCTGCAGAAATGCGGAACATTATTATGTTAGAGAATATTGGAGTGAAGAACATGCAGAAAGGGACAATTACCATGGACATTTTCCTTTTAATGATCCTTATACAATTCTTTAGTGGATAGGTTTGCTGATGTCTCCTTATAGATAAAGGTAAATTGAGAAAGCATTGATGTTTTCAGTTCATCTTGAGTTTCAACACATATGAAATCAGTGCAGAGAACAAGCCTTTTATTTGGAACCTGATGAGTGGGAAGCAAAGATGAGCTGGGCTAGACACACTGCCGTTTGGACCATAGAGTCTTGGAAAGCTAAGTCCTGAGGAATAGAGAGCTGTCATTCCTTCATCCCCCAAAACACAGAAATGAATGTAATAGAAATGACTCAACACAAATGAGTGTTTTCTTCCTGATCCCCTGATCTGTGCCACAGCTCTCAGCATTCTGACTCTTAGGCTAGGGACAGACATTCAAAAAGCCAGAGCCTGAATTGATTCAATCTTTGCAGGTTAGTCTAACCTGCCTAGATTGAAGCAATTTACAAATGAACAGACATTCACAAAACACGGGCACATACCTGCAGTGGCTCAGGCCAGGAGCAAGGGGACACTAGAGCAGCCCTTGGCTGTAGGGAAGCTGTGCTGAGGGGGTGCAGCCAGCCCTGGCAGTAGCTTGGAGTGAACGGGGCAGGGAGGGGGTTTAATTCCCCACTCCTTGTCCCACTGGCACAGACCTGGGCTGGGGTCCACTGGGTGCTCCCCCTTGCTGCTTCAGTGGTGGGGCCAGGGCATGGCCAAATGCTGGCTGGCATGGCCTCTGAGGTGCAGGGTGGGGGGTTATTCCCCCCCCCCCACTGCCCCCAAGGGACTGCAGCTGGGGACTGGCTACCCTGACTGCTGCCACTGTTCGTTCCCTGCGCGGAGCCAAGTTGTGGGATAAGCCCTTTCCTGCCCCTCTGCTAGATGCTGAGGGATGCCCCCATCCCTGCCTCGTCATCTAAGGGGCCTCTGACTCTGCCACTGAAGCAGTGTGGGAGTGGGTCCTGACAGGGCAGCAGCCCCTGTCCTGGTGTCTGGGGAACAAGTCTCTTCCCAGTGGGGGGCCACGGGTAGGGATCAGAGCTGCCGTGGACTGTGTGGGTCAGGCAGTAGCACCAGGGCTTGGAGGGGCCATAGCTTGGAGGGGCCACAGTATGTGGCAGCTGTGACTGCCCTGCAGCACAGCCCCCAGCTGGGGAGAGGCTCACACTCTGGGACACCATGACAGGGGCTGCTGCCCCATCAGGGTTGCTCCCCCTTTGCTGTTGTGGGGGCAGGGCCAGGGCCAGAGGCTGGCTGGCAGGGCCTGTTAGGTGGGGCAGGGAGGGGTGAGCAGACCTCGCTGCAGCCCCCCAAGGGCAGGAGGGGAAAAAACCTCTCTCCCTACCCTCTGTCTAAGGGTCCATGCTCTGTCTGTGCCCCCACCCCTGGAGTGGCAAGTGGGGAGCAGCCCTGATGGGGGCTGCAGCCCCTGGCATGGTGTCCCGGAATGTGAGCCTTTTCCCAGTGGCAGGTTGCACTTCAGGGTGGTCATAGCTGCCGCAGACTGTGTGAGGTGAGCAGCAGTGGCAGTGGCAATGCTAGGAGGGTTTGGAGGACTATGGCCCCCTCCGAGCCCTGGTGCCACCATCCCTGGCATCTCTGAACTCCACTTGCGGGCTCCCTGCCGGGAAGAAACTTGCACTCGTCAGACACCAGGACAGGTGCTGCTGCCCTGTCATGGTCCCTGCCCCATCACCACTCCAGCGGCTGAGGCAAAGCATGGTCAGAAGCAGGCTGGCAGGGTCCCTGAGGTGAGGGGAAAGGGGGGTTATTCCCACCTCCCTCTGGCATCTGGAGGAGTGGGCAGGAGGGGGCTTATCCTACCGCTTGCCCCATGCAGGGAGTGAGCAGTGGCAGTGGTTGGGGCAGGGGAACCCGCTGCAGTCCCCCATGGGGCGGATGGGGTGGAGGGGGAAATAACCCCCCTCCCTGCCCCCGCTCCTAAGGGGGCCATGCTGGCTGGTGTCTGGCTGTGCCCCTACTGCTGCAGCAGCAAGGGAGGAGTGCCTGGCAGACCCTGGCTCAGGTCTGTGGGACAGGGAGGTGGGAATTAAACCTCATCTCTGGCCAGCTCACTCCAGGTCTCCAGCCAGAGCTTGCCATGCCCCTGCTACTTCTAGCAGCCCGCAGAGACATGATGGTCATGCTGGCAGAACAGGGGATGGAGGGGGCAGGGAATGAACCTCTCCCCAGCTCTTTTCCAGGGCCAGCATCTGGCCAGGCCCCTGCCTGTTCCTGCTCTGGCTAGGTGGCAGAGGGGTGGGGCCAGCCCTTCATTGGAATAGAGAGCGCAGCCCAGAGAGCATGCTGGGATGCTGGGGGGCTCTAGTTTAACTGAAACTAGGAAGGGGTCTGGGACAGACTAGGTTGAACTCAATAAGTTAAGTTTGGTTTATCTCAACCAGGTTTATCTCCAACCAGTTTCAGCCATTTTGAAACTGGTTTATGTGCACTGAATTTCTGATCACGTAAAATGGTTTATGTATAATGTCTGTCCCTTGCATTACTGAGATGAAACTTTTTTTCCAGCCAATGCTTTTCTTGGAACCAGCCCTGCAAACGAGTTTGCAGACTATCTGTGGTGCCTATTGGTTCTGATCCCCCCCCTGAGGCACTGGGAAGCAAAGTCCTTGCTAGGAACATACAACTGAAGCAGCTTTCTTGAAGTGATTATGTAAAGAAGGAAATCACAACATACTTTTATCCAGCTGCATACCAAAGTGCTGTAGTACATGGCTCTGGACCCCTGGATGCAGTGGCAATACACTGATTACTTATGGTAACTCCTGAACATGGTACAACCAAAATGGTAGGAAAAAGAGAAAATGTTTTTGGTTTTGTGGGTAGATGAGATCAAGCCTTCTGCTAAACTTAAGGCACTAATGTAGTCTAGCTAATTTGATCAGCAAATGGCATTTCACTCTATTACACTATTCTGTTTATCTTTAGAATTATTTAATTGATAGGGTGTGCAAATATGGCCCACAGACCTGATCCAGCCCACCAAATTATTCTGTGTGGCCCACAGCTGCCCTGGCTTTCAGCTCCTCTCACCTTTCTTCCTTTCCTGTGCAGTAGCTGGCTGCAGCAGCAGCTCTAGTGACCAGCTCCCCATCCTGACTTGGCCCAGCCTGCCCCACAGCCTGGAGTGCATGCTCCAAGGCAGGGGGCACTGAGCTCCTGTCCAGGCTTCTGCCTGGTGAGGCTGTCTGTGCACAGCTCTGCTCAGGTAAGGTTCTTCCTGCTGGCTGGGGAGGGACTGCAGGGGGAAGAGGGCCAGGAGCTGTGGGTTATCCTGGCCTTGTTGGGCTGGGTCAGGACCTGGTAGGGGTGTGGGCACCGCTAATGTAGTGCTGTACTGTTTCCATGTACCACATTTTGCTGCACCACAAAGGCACAGCTGGAGTGGATGGTGTGGCTCTGCTCAACTCTGAGTCCCTGTCATGTAGCTTGGTTTGGCTGTGCCAGCTGTGCCCATGTGCCCTGAAGCAGTGTGTGGGAACATAGTGTAGCATCAGTCTGGCCGCATGCTGGGGACTTGGGGTGGGGCAAGGGGTCCAGGGAGAAGTGGGGAACATAGCACAGCACTGGCCCAGCTGGACTCAGATCTAACTTGCAGCTCTCAGCCCCCTCCTCTGCACCATTTCCTCCACTCTCTGAATTCCTAGCATGTGGCCAGGCAGGGCTGGTGCCATGCTGTGTTCCCATGGACTGCTTCAGGCCATGTGAGTGCAGGTGCAGCTGCAGCAGCAGGCGTGGCTTCTGCCTGACCCAGCTTTGTGCAGGGATTGGGAGGGTTGCAGGGAGAGCTGTGGGGAGTTCATGTGTGTGGCCCTCAACATCTCAACAAAACTAATTAAGTGGCCTTCCAGCCCAAATAAATGCACACCCCTGATTTACTTTGACAGTAATGTGATAAAACTGGTGGAAATCGTGAAATTCTAGTTCCCAGCATGATTGGACAGGAAGGACCAATTCTGGAAGTTGTACCAAAGCACTGACTCTTGCCTAATGGCAGGATTCAAGCTCTGTTTATTATTTAGTTTTAGATCCTTTACCTGGATCACTGCCTGCCCCTGGCTTGCTCTAGTTATTTAGAGCTCTTTTAGCCAGACTAGAACTTCCTGATAGGGCTGTTAATGAAACCTTCACCAGCATATGCAAAGGGAACTTTGTAGCTTTTGTCCTTGTAACCCTTCTTGGCTCCTCTGTATTCTTTCTGCTGCTATCACCTTTCTTCCAAACCTGAAGGATTTGGAACAGCTGTTATCTCTTCTCCCCTCAATAACCATGTTAAGAATCACTTGCACAGCAGCCGGCTTTCTAGTAAGTCTCCTTCTGCTCTGACTTGCCATTGCTTCTCAGACTTTGTGCTGGGAATATTTTGGTAGCAGAATCAGAGTGCTAATCCCTGCTTCCTGCAGAAGCAGCCAATTGGTCCCTTTCTTCAGCAAGCTGCAGGGTGAAGTGCAGCACTCCCTTCTGTGGAAAAGCCCTTTGTGACCTCAGTTTCCCCTTTATCTATATGAGGATCAGGACAAATCCCTTTCACCCTGACCTCCACTTGGCTGCAGATTCACTAAGTATGAGCCAGAGGGAGGCCAGACAGACAATTAAAAATGGCAGCATGGCCCAGGGCCTAGCAGAGTAACCCTGTGTTTTAAGGAGAATGACATCCCAGATGTGCAGTGCAAAACTGGATCACCCCCTATTCTCCCCCATCCTGTAATCCAATCAATCTCCAGAGGAAAAAGCGATAACTGTTGTGTGCTACTTGTTGGGCCTCCCACTGTCTTGGGCATCTGGGTCCTTGTGACAGTGCAAAGGGCTGAAACTGGCTCAGTTTTCAAAGGACATATCCACCCTGCTGGCATAGATGTACATCAGATAGGGGCCTCTGAGACAGCACATTATGTGAATCTGGTCTTGGGGTTCACCTGATGCACTGAATCAAAGAATGTGCAGCCGGCTTTGTGACTGCAAACCCCCGAGCAGGTGCCCTCACAAACTGGGGGCGGCATCCAGTAAAGTAGCTACTGCGGTTCCGTTTGGCCACTTAGATTGGGGTGATGGTGTTGTAGATGAAACCCCACTGGGGCACGTCTGGAGATGCTGCTATGCGTGAAGCCTGTTAGAGATTCCCTACTGCTGTCCTCTCATCTCTTGGTTTACTTTCTCTTGAAGATGCAAGTATTTGGACATTCAAGCTGAATGCAGTCCTCTGCAAGCTTTATATGATAAAATACCACAGCACTGCTGAGCTGTAATTTAAGATTATGAATTTAGCAATTAAAAAAAGATAATTACAACCACCACACAGTATCCTGCTTTGACTAATTTGGAGCCACTCGCTTGTGTTACATATTGAAAGTGGTTTCAGGACAGATGGATCTTAGAGAAAGGTGAATATATTTCCTGTGTTCTCTGGAGGGCTTTCTCAGCTGCTGGTAGAATGACTGAGAACAGCAACCTAGGAGATGTTGCTCGGTCTCAGATTAGCAGGAGTTTCATGTATAAATTTTATTCTTTGAAATTCAGAAAGGAAGAAAATTCTGCAGTTCATTAGCCAGATACTCTCAGCAGCAGATTGGAAGGTTGTAATAACAAAAAACAAATGTTTCCCAGAGCACAGCTAGTCCCCACTTTTCCAAACACCAAGTGTTTTTCCTACAACTTGTTATCAAACTATACATATAAATGTGCTGAAGGGAGTATTGGTGTGAGAATTAAGTGTGTGCAGGAGCTAAAGGAAAATCCTGGAGGGCCTGTGCTCCAGAAATACATGTCTGTTTTAACAGTGTATGTGTCTACCACACAGATAGCCCTGTTTCTTCAAAATAGTTTTAAAACTCTGGTAGAGATTTCTGCTGTCACTCGTGAGCATATTTCTGAGGGCCCTGTTACATATTAATTTTAGGCAACTCCTGAAGCTCTTACCCCCCAGATTGTCTAAACATTAACACCTGAAACTAATTTTAAGCACACTTTAGGCAGCTTAAAGTGATGCTACTCCATGGCAGGTTTATCTCTGATCTGAGCTGCCCAAATTACAGTCCTCCAGCATCATAGGACAGGGTTCAGCAGCCCCCAGCACATGTGCTGAGCATGGCATGCAAGGCCATTATGCTCGGCACACCACCGCCAGCCCAGGCTCTAAGCAGCTTCTGCTAGCCACGGAGCCCAGGCTGCTCCCAGCACGTGGCTGGGAGGCTGCAAGCCCTGCTGCAAGCAATCGGGCTCTGTGGGCCGGCTGCAGCTGGGAGGCTGCAAACAGCTGCTCCAGGCTCTGGCATGTTGGCACTCCAGCACCTTCCAAGGTAGACATTGTGGTTTTCTTGGCACACTGGCCAAAAAACGTTGCCTACCCCTGTCCTAGGATGTAGTGTCCCCTCCCCCACCCTCCTGTTTTCTGTGAAAAGACTTTCCCATGCAAAACAGCCTGCAGAGCCAATGCTACCTGGCTAGTTGGCAGGTCCAGGAGTAGGGTCTAGCGGGTTGGGGGCAACAAGGTATGGGGCTGGATTGGGTCCCTGTGAGCTGGGGCTTTCTTCCTGGGACAGGGGCAGTAGCTCCCCCAGAAGTACCTTCCTTTACCGCTCCTACCTCCCAGGCATACCAGGAAGCATGACTACCTCCTCCACACCCCAATCCTAAATCACAATTTATTAAAACATGTAACCTTCTTTAATTAATTGTATTTACCTGCATATAAGATGACCCTGCATTTAGGACGATTTCCCAATAATTAATTCAATAATGAAAAATGTATAAATATATTACAATTTTCCATGTATGGAATCTAATTATTGGAGGATCATCTTAAATTCATCCAACCCCGTACTGCCGGTGGTGAGTGGAGCAGTGGTAAGGGGGCAGTAATGTAATGGAGCAGGTGGGGGGGGACAGACAGTGGGGAAGGCAGTAAGGAGGCATGTGGTAAGGCAGGTGGGGGGGCAATAAGGAGGCAGGCTGTGGACAGGCAGTAGAGGGGCAGGTGGTAGGGGGCAAGCAGTTTGGAATTGATAGGGCAGGCAACTTGCCTCCTGCTGCCTGTTCCCTACCATGTGCTGGAGCTGGCTGCCTGCCCCACCCCCTGCTCTACCTC
>NW_017728926.1:1121856-1125375 GCF_001723895.1 Crocodylus porosus | reverse complement strand
CCTACCCAGGCGAGCTCTGCACTGCCACTGCCCCCCTAGCCAAGGGCACTGCACTGCAGCCAGCCTCAGCCCCATGCTTCCTGCTCCCACCAGCTGCAGCTCCGCCCCTGCCCCCACCGCCACTGCTTCCCTACCTCCTGCCTGGAGCGAGCAGGACACCAGGCAAGTTGAACAGGTCCCGTGGCAGCTGCTACAGTGGCAACAGAAGCCCCATCCAGAAGCTCCATGCTGCCTGGGCCAGGCCCTTCTGCCCAATAGGGTATGTTGGTGGAGGGGGGTGTATACATGACACATACTCTACCACTGATGTTTTGGAGGAGAGCTTTCCTTCCCACTCTTCTCTCACAAGATTGAGGGGACTCCTGACTCGCCTTCCGATCATCAGCTCAAATGGTGAGAACCCGGAAGGTTCCTGGGGTACCTCTCTGTATGCAAAGAGCAAATGTGGAAGCTTCTCATCCCAGTCATTGGGGTTAGAGTCCACATAGGCCTTCAGCATACCCTACAAGGTCCCACTGAACCTCTCTATGAGCCCATTAGTCTGTGGGTGATAGGCTGTGGTCTTGAGGTGTTTAAGCCCACACCACTTCCACAGGCACTCCATCACCTCAGCCAGGAAGTTCCCACCCTAGTCAGTCAGGATCTCAGAGTGGAAACCCAACTGGAAAAAGATCTTTGTCAAGGCATCCGTGACCACGGATGCCTCTATGGAGGCTAAGACAACTGCCCCTAGGTACCATGTCGCAAAATCTACAAGAGTTAGGATATATTTCTTTCCTTTATGAGTGTTATGCCTCAGAGGGCCTACAATGTCTATCCCCACTCTTTGGAAGGCTTTATCGATGATAGGGAGGGGCTGTAGGGGAGCTTTTCTCTTAACCCCACTCTTGCCCGTCCGCTGGCACGTCTCACATGATCTGCAATAGTTATCGTGTTCTGGGCCAGCCCGGGCTTGTGAAAGTTTGCCAGTAGTCACTGGAGGGTCCGGCCCATGCCTATGTGATGATCAGCACAAAGTAAATCATGAGCCATGGTGAGCAGTTGCCACCTGAACTTAAGCAGTACTACGAGCTGGTGATCAGGCTCCCAGGACTTGGTTCTTAGGTACTCATAGCTGATAAAGAAGTCCCTTATCACAGACTACCTGTTCTTTCTTATCTGGGATGAAGTCTTTGTCTTGTTCCTGGGCCACCCATCAGAGTTTCTCCAAGCTGGGGTCCACTAGAACCTCCTTCTTAAACTCTTTCTGCCCAGCTAGGCAATCAGCGGGGAGTTCTGGTGCTTTGATAAGATGTGCACCTTCCTCCACAGACTGGGATGTTCTTTAACTCCTCCCCAAGAGCCTTGGCTCCCTTTGCCACTGACTGACTGGGCTTCTCCCTGGGGCTGTCACTTAGCTTGTTCCCAGGGTCATTGGTTCACTCAGTGACCAGCTGGCTGCTACAGGTGGGATTCTCTTCCTTTTCCCACCTCAGCCTCCGCAGCCGACTGAGTTACTTGGCTCTGGGAGGTTTTCCTATCTCCCGCCTTTGCCTTCTTGCTCTGTCAGCAAGTCACCACATTAATGTGGAGGGGCTCTATCATGAGCGACTGGTGCCTCCTGAGTCTGAAGGGCACTGGATCACCAATGGTGGGGGGTTACCTGTGGCCCATTGCCAAGTGGGGGGGAGGGGGTCAGAAGTGCACTTCCACCGGCACGTCCAGTTTCACAGCTGGCACTTCCACAGGGTGCACATGCACTCGTGTGCACCCGCTACACATCACCAATGGGTTCTATGATGTTTCCCCATGCCACTTTCATATGTTAAAGCTCTGTAATATCCTATCCCACCAGCAGAAACATTTTCCATCACTCCTATCTCCACTTCCAGTCCCTCCACCGGATAGGGAGATGTGCTACCTGTACCTCACATGGCTGATGTCCCTCCCCCCGCGACGGTCAGGGTCTTTTCAGGTATTATATCTGAAGGCGAAACAAAGTTGGCATCTATCAATGACACACTGGCCTCAGAGTCCACCTCCCCAATGATGGTATTGTTACCTCCTCCCTGTGGGAGGCCATCACCTCCTCTGGGTTTGTAATCCTGTAGATGCAGGTACGCCCCTCAGAGTGGCTCGGGGTTCCCTCCTCATTGTGTACAGCTGTTGCTCGGTTGACAGGCCTACTGGGGATACTTGGCTTTGGGCAGTTGGTTTATAAGTGACCAGATTCCCTGCTGTTGAAGCCACCCTTCCTCTCTGATTTAGGTGTATTGACCAAATCCGGGGCAGCCCTGTGCTCTGCAGGGGGAAGCCTACCCTCCTGTTTCAGGCCTGGCCCTCTCTTCCTCCCTTTTTGGACCCCTTTCTGGTCTTTCCCAAAGTGGGAAGGCCTTTTGTCCAGCCTCTCTCCATTCAGCATCAGCTGATCTGCAATGTTAACAGTTTTGGGCTGTTTTGGGCTCCCTATCCTTGACTAGGTGTTTAATCTCTGTAGGGCACCTGAAATAGAATTGGTCTAGCCACATAAGATTTATCATGTGATCCTTGGTGTCAGCTTTGGCTCCCTGCAGGCATTTACAAAGTGAATAATTCAACTGGGCTGGAAACTTGGTCATAGACTTTCCCTGCAGTGAGGTAGCATTACCGAGCTTTTTCCAGAACATATTTCAGAAGCTCCTCCTCTTTCACTTCCCATTGGCTCACCTGTTTCTCAAAGTTGCTTAGGAATGCTCCTGGATCCCCTCTGTCCTTGTATGGGGTGAAGATCTTGGGGTCCACTCAGGGTTGGGGGTGCAGCTGGCGTTGGCTGGGGCAGATCGACTCCAACTCCAAGTTCTCGCTGCAACCAGAGTACTTTGAGCGCAAGCCTCTTTGGCTTCTAGCTCCATCTTGCACTGTGCCTCCTTTTCTGCTTGCCACCTCTTGTGCATCAATCTCATGCTGTCGCTGTACCTCTTTGGCTGCTTGGTCCAGCTTGAATTTCTGGAGTTCCAGCTCCAGCTTGCAACTCTCAGCCTCCAGGTCTAGAAGTGAGACTGCTCCTTGGCACTCCCTTCTGGAGGCCTATTGGAAGAGGGTCCATCCCCACTCAGATCTGGGGCAAGGGGTCAGTTGGCCTGGTCACTATCCTGCAGGGATTTAATTAGGTCCTTTTTCTTTTGCCCTGGTAGTATTGGGATGTCTCTTCCATTCAATTCCTTCACCAGGTCATCCACAGTCAGGTGGGTAGGCCTGTGCAAAGCAGGTAGCATTCATTTCAGATTTGGCCCATTCGGGGGACAGTAATTTGATTCCGTGATTTGAATCACTGTCCCAGATTGATTCGGCTGAATCTGATTCAGAGATCTGGCTGCTGCCAAATTTCTGAATCTCCGAATCAGCCAGTTCCATCCCCCCCCAGCCTGGCAATGGCTGCCTCGCCTGCCCCAGCTCCCGGCTCTTTGGGGAAAAAAAGCCCCGGATCACTGGGTGCTGCTGGGCAGGGGGATTCCCTGCTGCCCCCCCACTGCCTCACGCTGCATGGGGGGCTCTGCATGA
>NW_017728926.1:1119017-1121756 GCF_001723895.1 Crocodylus porosus | reverse complement strand
AGTGCCTGCCAGTGGGGGGGGAGGGCGATCCCTACTGCCCCACGCCATGTGGGATGCTCTGCACTGAGGCTGATGCTTGAGCAGTGAGTCCTGGGGCTTTTCCCCCTTTTTTTTTTTTCTTAAAGGGCAGGAGATGGCACAGGCAGAGCACCCATGGGGGGGCTGGAGGAGTGTGGGTGGGGTCAGGAGTCTCATGGCAGAGCCCCCCATGCAACATGGGGTGGTGGTGGGGGGCAGCAAGGATTGCCTTCCTGCCTGGCAGCACATGGTGAGCACCAGAGCTTTTCTTTAAAGCACCAGGAGCTGGGGAAGGTGGGGCAGGCATTGAGGGGGCTGGGGGAGTGGGTGGGAATCAGGGGGGATGGGGGAGCAGAGAGGGCTGGGGCAGTAGGCAGGGGTTCCCCCATGATTCCCTTCCCCCTCCCGTAGCCCCCCGCTTCCCCTTCCCCACCCCTAGTACTTACCAGCTCGGAGTCAGGCTGCAGCTCCCTTCTGCAGCCACTGGGGACTGTAAGAATCATCAAAGCTCTCCAAATCTTTTCTGAAAATTCAGAGAGCTTTGAATTGATTTGGACCTTTAAATTGGTCCCTTGGTTCGATTCGGATTTGGAGATTTGGCCAACAAATCAGGCTGAATCTCCTCTGAATATAATCACCACCCAAAGCTTCACACAGCCCTACAGGTTGGTATACTTGTCAGTCATTCTAGCTACCTACCGCATCCAGTTGACCCAAAGCCAAATAAAAGACTCATTTGCTTAAGGATTTTCAGTGACTCTACTTCCTTCCCCCAGATTACGCCTTCCAGACAGCAGTCTGTGGGATCCTACTATTACCACCATGTGTGACGGGACAGTAGGGGGGTACTATTATGCTGAACCACCCATTTCCCTATGCCCTGCCCAATATTACACTTTGGGAGTCTCCCCTGGGGTGCCTACATTCAGCCATCCCACTTCCTGGAGATCTCCTGCAAGCCTGAGGTAATGCTGCCACCACTTGGGCACTGGTCTCTCTTAGGCCATTGTGCAGCCTGGGGTACACAGACCCAGCCAGTTCTTGGGATGTTTTGCCCCCTAGAAGTGTTTCTTGGTGCTCCTTATAACCTGGAGTCTCCCAAGATACACTCAGCTTGGACTGAATTCTAATATAATTAGTCCATCTGTCTGTAATGCTCTGGACCAACTGCGCATGAGCCACTGAGAGGGCATGCACCAATTGGCTGTGAGGGACCAGAGTGTTACAGACAGAGGGAGTGAGGGAGCTGCAGCGCCACCCCCCACCCCCCAACAATGGCCAGCAGGGAGGGGGAGGTGGTGGGGAAGAGGGGAAGAAGGGAGGGAGGGGAGCAAGAAGGGGAAGTGGGGGCTTCCAGTGGAAGCGCTTCCCCACTACTGCCATGTCCACCCCCTCCCCTTGCTTCCACTGCCACTGCCTGGCCCTGACAACAGCCAGCAGAGACAGAGAGGTAGTGGGGAGGGAGGAAGAGGGGGAGCAGAGGCAGGGAGTGGGGGGCATGTTGCATGGCTCTGGGTGCCAGCAGCTGCTGCTGCGTGCAAGCTCCCCTTCCCACAGTTCCTCAGAGCTGCCGGTGGTGAGGGCACAGGGGGCTGCACTGGGAATGGGGGGGGATGTGGGATGGGGGGGCACACAGGGCTGGATGCCAGGGTTGGGAGGGCGCAGGGCAGTTGCACGGGGCTGGAAGTGGAGCGGTGGCACTGCAGGGCACTGGGTGGCAGCACTCCATCCCTGCCTGCACCCCACTTCCCATAATTCATGACAGACAATTTGCTAGTTAGTTAATAAACAGCCAAGTGCTGCTGCTAGGAGTTAAACGCATCTCTGGCTCCTCTCCTCTCAGGCATTCACACCTAGGTGTGCTGAGCCAGATAGCTTTTTATTGATCAGAGACAGGGTGAATGAGGAAGGGCTAGAACGGAGGAAATTTAAGAGAAAACTAAAACACCTTGTGCAATACAGAATAAATTGAGCCTGTCATCAAATCTGGGTTTGGAGACTCTTTTAACACGCATCTAAAATCCCTTAATCCTAATACACTGGCTAAGTTTCCAAGTCTACTCACAGTAAAATGAGAACGGGGTGAGAGACAGTGTCGAATGCCTTCCAGAAGTCCAGGAAGACTATGTCCACTGCTACCCCTGCATCTAATGATCTGGTAACCTGATCATAGAAGGCCACCAGGTTGGTCTGACAGGACCTGCCACTGATGAACCTGTGTTGGTTGCCCCTAAGCATGCAATCACCTGCTGGCCCCTCATGGATGTGTGCCAGCATAATTTTCTCAAACAGCTTGCCCAGGATCGAGGTAAGACTGAGTGGCCTATAGTTTCCTGGGTCTTCCTTCCTCCCCTTTTTGAAGATTGGAACCACGTTGGCCCTCTTTCAGTCCTCTGGGACCACAGCAGAGCACCACGAGTGCTCATAGGGCCATGCCAGGGGTTCTGCAATGACTTTGGCCAATTTCTTAAGGACTCTAGGGTGGAGATCGTCCGGGCCGGCTGACTTAAACATGTCCAGCCCCTCCAGAAGCCCCCTAACTAGATCCACGCTAACCTTTGGCCCAGGTGTGCCTCACCTAATGCCCGTGGGGGGGCCCAGCAGTGAGGTGGCTGTTCTGGTCCCTACTTAGGAAGACAGAGGCAAAAAATCGTTAAACATGTTAGCTTTGTCGTCTGGTGTGATGACCAAATTCCCCAACGCATCCTGCAAGGGCCCCAC
>NW_017728926.1:1098205-1117407 GCF_001723895.1 Crocodylus porosus | reverse complement strand
GTCCTGGCTCCTACCCTGGGGGTTTTTAAGAGGAGGTTAGATGAACATCTTGCTGGGGTTGTTTGACCCCAGTATTGTTTCCTGCCATGGCGGGGTGTCGGACTAGATGATCTACTCAGGTCCCTTCCAACCCTAGAAACTATGAAACTATAAAATCACGTGGAGCATCTCTCCAGAGGTCCAAGCTTCTCTGAGTCTCCAAAATGACTGCCTCTCCCCTTCCCACAATGCCTGCTGCATGACAAAAGACAAGTGAACTTCCCCCTCCCTTAGGAATTTGTTTCAGCCCAGTCACCTGGGTGACCAGATGACTGAAATCAGGCAGCAGAGGGGGCTGGACTGTCTCAATACAGGGGTGAGCCAGACTAAGGAGGATTTCTTCACAATCTGTAGCACCATCAACTTCACTAGGATGGCTCATTGGGATAGGCATTAGTATGTTATTATAAGTTTGCAAGATCTCCACAGTGTAGTATCACCTGTATTCCTCCAGATCAGATTTAACTATGCAGGATGGGCCTGATTCTCATTATGCTTACACCACTCTAGTAAGATCCAGGAACTGTATGGGACAAGTATATTAGAGCTGCAGTGAAGTGTGAGTGAGAATTAGGACTGTGACTCCATTGGCAATTATAGGTGTTCAAGAAATGAGGAACAATGGCAGGATATTATAGTATTGATCAAAATTCTTTTTTTTAATGCTAAATATTTTTTGTATAAAGTATTTATTTGTAAATGCAATTAGCAGTTGTTTGTAAATTGTTTGTAAATAGTTCTACATTTTTTAAAACTGGTGCTTATTGCTATTGATATTAATGAAAGGCCTTTCTGAAAATGGAGACATGTACAGCAAACTTGAACATTATGGGAATAAAATCTTGATTCTAGATATGAAATTGCCTTTCACAAAAGGATGTGCCTATTCATACTGATAGGAGTTAATGTAAATAGATTTGCTGGGTTTTCCTGTCCATAGGTATTCTCTGATATCTGCTATTGAATTGTGCTGTTGATACAGGTTTGGCTTTAAGCAGTTCTTCACCTGCTACCAACTCTCACTTTACATTAAAAAATGGAAATCAAGCGACTTTGAATTCTTCCAGTTTAGATTTTGGATTTTAAAAAAGTCAAATTCAGAGCATTTGCTGATGATGTGGTACTTAAAATTGAATAAAGTAGGAAGAAGGATTAAATTAATAACACAGACATTTCTTGCTGCAGTTGCTACTATTCCTTCTTAAATTAACTTGACTGTATATTTTTAAAAAATCAAGCAAAAAGCTACATAACCTCAGTTTGGATTCCTTGATAGAATAAGACAATAAAATACCTGGCACAGTGGCTGAAAGCAGCTTAACAACACAGCCCGACTCACTCAGCTGTTGATTAGATATGCAGGAGATCCAAAGAGGAGAATAAAAAAAAAAATTCTGAATTTTAAAACATAGTGCTTTAGTTTGTTTTAGATTGAAATCCATGGCACTTCTGGTTTGCATGCAACATGTAATTGAAACGTAACATAATTTACTATACTTTCAGGTATCAAAATTGAAAATAATTGTCCTTGCAGTTTTTAATTGAAAACAAGATCTCTCTTAGAAAATTCTTCTGGTGTGCTCCCAGGATAATGCACAATGACTTGCCTGGGGCCTAGTATGAGGCTTTGGTTGGGTACTCGGCTCTACCCACTTAACTCTGATCTCAAGCTTTGGGTTTTATGGAGCTTCTTTTGATGTCCCAGTACATTTCACTGATTCATGAAAGATTGTGGTACAACAATTTCCTTCTTTCTGGGAGTGAGATGAGGGAGGAAAGAGGAGTCAGGATTTGTGGAAATAAAGAATATTTCCCTGGGGATTTAATGCATGGCATAGTATTCCTATTCAGTGCTTAGTAACCAGATCCCCTGAATTCTCAGTCATTCCATTTCATGTTTCTTGGGCACAGCAATACTGAGCGTGTCTACGTGAGATGCTTTACTGCACAGTAGACTAATCTACTGTGCAGTAAAGCATCACCATGTAACTGTGCACAGCAGCTACTGTGAAGTAAATTAGTCTAAATGAATTAGGTTAACTAGATTAACTGCACAGTATTTACTGTGCTGTAGCACTTGTGTAGACACTGACTAGGAGCAAATTTCCTCCTGGTCAGCCACACTAGCATGGGACCCAGCTGTGGCACTGCTCAGCTCCCAGGTCCTGTGGGGAGCTGATCAGCATTGAGATGGGGTCACTCTCTGCCCTGTGTCCTGGAGCTGCCTGGCTCCCCATAGGAGCTGGGAGCTGAGCAGCACTGGGACTGGGGAGCTCTCTGCTTTCCCACTCACCCAGGGGCTCACTGGCGGCTGTTGGGCTTGCGGGGCAGCTACCAGTGAGCCCTGGTCTGGGGAATTCCCTTCCAGCAGAGGGTTGGCCAGGAGCTGTCCCTCTGGTGAGGCAGCTGGCAGCAGTTCCCCGCCCAGCTGGGGGCTCACTGCCAGCTGCCCCACTGGGAGGACAGCTCTTGGCCAGCCCCCAGCTGGACGGGGATTCCCCACCCAGCCACCCCCTTACTGGCAGCTGCCCCATCAGCTGATCAGGGAAGGGGGCTGGGAAACAGCTGCGGGGGAGGGGACACTTTCCCAGCTCCCTGCCCCAATCAACTGTTTGGGACACAGGACTGGGAAACAGCTGCCCTAGAAGTGGGACAGTGTCCATGTCCCAACCCCCAGAGCCCAGGCCTGACCCTAGTGCTCCTGCCAGCCCAGGGCTTGCACACAGGAGAGCCTAGAGCTCCCCCAGCTGCAAATTTCTCTGTGTAAAGTATCCAAATTTGACTTCAGATAGGATGGAAGACATGCAGAAGTAGGACTCTTGAATTATACTTAATAACTTACATATTTCTATAGCAACCTCCTTCCTGATGTGCACTAAAGTTTTTCCACATTTCAGAGCTGATCTGCAAATTACACAGAGGAACTGGCAGACTAGAGTTTAGGTTAGGAAGTATATTCCATTATTCTTTAGGAGGAATTTAAGAGAACAGAGTGTAACTGATTGCATAAGGGAATGGATTTGCTGTATGGTTGGATCATGCTTAAATATAATTGCTTAAACAATATACCTATTAATTATTACGATGGGTGTCTTAAAAAGGAAAAGTATATAATTCAATATGCTTGTGAAATAAACCATTCTAATCAACACAGATATGATATTCACATCTGGCTCCACTTGAAAAATAAGAAATATTGAAAGAATTTCATTCGTGACAGAATTAATGAAGAAGAGTTGAAGAAAAGGATGCTGTAGAAAATGAAATACTCTTGTTTATTTTTGTAGAAGTTGATAGCAGGCTGGAGTCTCTTTATAGTGTTTGCCTGTTGGGTTTCCAAAGCTCAGAGAGACTCTTTAGTATCTTTAGACTGGTTAATTATTCTAGTTTGAGTTATTGTTAAAGAATTGATTTTTTTTTAACTATTGTGAATGTATCTACAGTATGTTAATTAGCATCCCTTATTGAATTCACTGTTTTTTCTTTTGCATCACAACTATTATGTTGTGATTAAGCAGCTCTTTCAAGCTATCAATAGAGGCCTCATCTGTAGCTCGAAAGCTAATGTAAAGCAAGTGAGGAGATGATTTAGAATTTCTTTATTTATTTAGTATTTATAGTAGGGGTGTCCCTAGCCCTTTCTTCTTCAAAAAGTTTTCATTGAAATTTGTGGGCATGTCCCAGTGGCTTTGAATGAAGGTTCAATATCACTTATTGAAGTACATTGTTACCAAATATCCTTTAATTTAAAACTGTGTTTAAAATGGCAGATAAAGACTAAGTGAATCCCACTAGATGTTAAAAACCTGGTTAACTCTACTGGACATTGGCTGTTCGAGGGCTTGTTTCTGGAAACATATACACTTTACTCATGAAAATAGTCCAATTGTACTCAATGGGACTGTTCAGAAATGTGAATATTCAAAGTTAAGTAAAACACTTGGCAGTATGGTAGGTAGCAACTTACTGGTGTGCATTCCTGTGTGTGAATACTAAAGTATTGCTGTACAGAGTTTGGTTAATTGTGGTGTCTTTCAACAACCGTTCCTTGTTCTGCTCTGTTGCAGTTTTTTGGAGCTGTAATAAAACTGCATATAGAAATGTCAGAAATCACCAGATATGCAGTTTCTAGGATTTTACATGGGTTAGATGACTTTCCTTTTGTAAGATACTTCAGACCCTAATTTCTGAAGTGTGAAAACAGACAAGAAATTGAGTTATCTGGAAAGAACCCTGCTTCTGACTGCCAGGAGAACTGTGCAGTAACAGGACATGACTTTGGTGGGCCCTTTCTGAGATGTTGCCCTATTAATATGCAGCTGGGGCAGCCTTCTGCCCCTGTGCCTCTGTCCAAAGGTGCTGTGTATTGGTACATGACGTTTAAGGAGAGTTACAGCTTGTAATGGTGTTTTCTTTAAAGTTTTACATTTTGGGGGTTTGCTTGTTTAAACTTTTAAAGGCTCTGACAATTCTGTAGCAAATGCATTATATTTATGATTAATTAAAACAATTCCTGATTTTTCAAGTTAATTCCCTCCCCTGGTCTCCCACCTCCTTGTGCTTTTATAAGAATCACTGTCACCCTTACTCCAGGAATTGTATGGTATGGCCAGCTCTGGCAGTTAGGCATTTCATTTTTTTCACTGAGCACATTATGAGTGTTAAGGATGGAGCAACAGTGACTAAACATAGTTTTAAGCTGTGACTCTGCTGACCCGAGAGAAAGTGGCTGTCAGCATGGTTCCAGCTCTGAATGGGGCTTTAGGAAATGGTATGGCTTTAACATCAGTGTTTTCTTTTAGCAACAAGCATCTCCAGAGATTTACCCGCACAAATTAGGTTTTTATTAAAAAGTTCAGCTGAGAGGCCTAAAGTCTTAAATGTGATTTTAAAATGATTTAGCCAGATCAGGAAAAGGCTTACTCTGCAGAGGGCAGGAGTACCTGTCCTTGCTAAACATTTGCAATGGAATAATTAATTTTTCATTTTTAAGTTGCCTACATTATTTTTAAAAGTGCAGTTGTGCTTTCCTGTGGCAAGGAATGCGAAAGCGTGGCTGTCTGTCTCTGTGCTCGCTGGAATGAATGCTGAACAGTTTCTTTTCAGGTGAATTATTCAGATGCTTCTCTGGGGATTTAGCTGATGGGCATTAATCTTCAGAAGCTCGGTGCTGGACGACTGTTGAAAATCTGAATGTCCTTCTCCAACTCATCATCTCAGCATTGTCTTGCTTTTTTCCCTTTGTCATTGTGACTAGGGAGAGAGGTTGACAAGGGGCTGTATGGAGCTCTGAAAGCTATTGCCAATGCTAACATGATGGACTGGGAAAAGTGATAGTTAAATGGAGATGTTGTGGAAGGCCTTTATCTAAACCCAGGAGGAATAGGAGAGGGGAGGAATATGTTGATGCAGGGGCTGATTCATGTTAGGAAGAATTCAGTGGTTTTCTTTAGGAGAGAGGGTGGAGCAGTATTAGCCTGGGAGAAGGTAATAGAAAGAATTTTTAAATGAGAGCTAGTGGCAGGAAATTAAACTCAGCGAAGTTAAAAGACAAAGTTTATTACAAGTTTTTTAACCAGGGAGGTAAAACTGTACCGTTGCCACTGGAACAAGTTACCAAGCGACAGGGTACATTCTCAGTCGTTTGGTTTCACATCAAGAATGAAGCTCTTTTTAAGGGACATGATCCACTTAAAACAGAGTGTTGGGCTAAAAGTGGGAAACTGGTTGGAATTCTCTGGCCTGTGGAAATACGGAAGTCTTGACCAGGCCAGTGGCTGTGCCTACACGAGTCGCTGATGGCACAGTTGTTACTGCACGGTCATTTAGTACTTTTATAAACAAGTACTAGATGACTGCACAGTAACCTAAGTTGCTGCACAGCGGTGTTGACATACAGCTTTTTTGTGATGCTACTGCTGCTCAGTAGTGTCACGTCACGGTTATCATGCAACACTACTGTGCAGTCGGTGTCTTGTCTGTTGCAGCCAGCGTTCCCTAAATTTTCAAAAACAGTCCTCCTTTAGGAAAATGAAACTGGTCGCTTCCATCTCCTGTCCTACTGCATCAGGTTTCTGATGAGTTACTGACCTGCCTCAAACCTTCCAACTTTGGAGGCTGGTTTTGAATCTGCCAGAGTGGCTACGTCTGGAGTCCTGAGATTTCCATGCCCTCCCTGTTAAGGTTTAGACTTGGGATGGTGCGCAAACTGCCATACTGGTGAGCAAAGAATGTCAGCTCTTGCTTTGTCTTGTCCTGTTAAAAGCCATGTCTGGAAGGAGTCTCTTAAATGCAGGTTTTCTTTGAGAGGGGTTCTCGTGTGCCCAGAGTTGTGCTGATGTGTGCATCCACTAATATTGGTTTTCTGATGCATCTTCTTGTTCATTTGTTTTACTCTTATTATAAATACACAGAGGGGTTAAGCAACAGTCATGAGCTATGAATCAAATAACCCCAATTCCTTTAAATCCTCAAAAGCTAACACATAGGGCATGTTAATTTCAGGAGCATACTGAGCACTTGATGCCATGACATTATTGTGAAACTTCTTCACAGTCAGATGGCTTCATCAGCTAATCGGAGCTCTGGATTTCTAAATGTCATTTTATAATGTCTAATTAAGGTATCAGTTTGAAGGCATGTTATTTTAATTGAAAAGTGTAAGAGTAATTAGTCAGTTTTTCCTGTTAAATTAATAGTACAGACCTTTAACAGATGGGTAATAAGACATTGTTATTAATGAAAACATCCTGCATTTGAAACCCAGCTACTTGTCTTGTTGAAACATACATCTCCAAAACCAAATGTGTTTCCCCCTAAATGGCTTTATTTTAACCTGGAGCCAGCTAGTGGTTCCAGGAGGCTGTTATGCCTCTTTTGGAAGATTTAAACTTTGTGATGCTTGGGAATTTGTTTTCTGCTGGGCTTGACTGAGTAAGTGACTTGGCAGCAGTTAATAGATGAGTAGATTGTTTGATTTGTCTCTAGTAAAATGAGGGGGAAAAAGGAAAATAATGCACATTTTGGTAAGAGAAAGAGATACAGTACTTCTTTATCTATTAGAATAATAATAACTATGATTTGAGCTATGATATGTTTGTATCTTGAAAATATATGAAAACTAAGATTACACAAGTTTCCCCCTCTGTTGGCTGGCTGATGCTTCTAGATAAGCATCTCTCAGACACTTCGATACCATATTTCTCTCAAGGGCTTGCATTTTCTTTTCCTGTGATACTTGTTTCCTCTCCCTGCAGAGAGTTAGTAGTAGTACAGACCCTGGCAGACCATGCTGTTTTTCATTTCTTGTTCTGAAGATGCCTTCATAAATGGCTTTGAAAAAAATGAAACTCTTGGAAAAGCCTTGCCCAGAGACTGGCTGGGTGACTACTCCTACTTTCCATGGTGGAAGGCTTGCTTCTCTGCAAGTGGGCTCTCTGCTCTGGAAGGAGCTACATAGCCTGTAGGGTCAGTGTCAGAAGAGAAGACTCCAGGCCTGTCAATCCTACACCTCTTGATAGTGCCAAACATGTTAGAAATGACCCTGTGCACTGACACCAGACTTCATCAACAGCAGCAGCTCTGCTGGTAGGTTATCAATTACCAGTTTCCAACAGTTCTCTGATTTTGTGTGGAGGTGAAACTTCTATTAACTCCTGGAAGATGATGTTTATGGGTTGGAATTTAGCAGAGATTTTATGTTTTATAATTATCATTCCTCCCACCCCCCTCACCCCCCAAGGGTTAAGGAAAGTGGAGCTAATGTAAGTCTCTGACACAGGGAATAAAGGCAGATAACAGAGCTCTTGTAAACTCTACATTCAGACCAATCAGTGCTGCTTGCTGTTCCAGAGAGTGGAGTGAGTCTCAGTACAGCAGTGACTGTAAATGATTCAATTAGAATTAGCTTCAGATATTGATAATAAAATCTAGCTTCCAACTAATTAGATAGAACATTAGTTGGTGTACCCTTACTCAATTAGAAAAATACATTTTAAATTAAGTTTTAATTTATTTTTGTCTTTAATCTAGTCACAATGGGGAAGGTGATTCAGTAATTTGAATGCTGACTTTCAGATACCTTGCATTACAGAATTAAATGAAATTGCCAACTACAACATTTATAAGCACAATTAAAATGGATCCCACATTAGTATCTGCAGTTGTATGCAAAATAGCAGCACCTCAGATCTTTGAAACATTGGCTTTAATAAGTAAATGTCTTGGCTTTGGATATTTAAGGAGAAAAGAAAAGTAGGGATGCTGTGTCCCTCTACTGCTCAGTAGGAGAGAGAGGCAGTTTATTGTTTGACAGCTGTTTTCTATAAGTTGTGAAATGATGGCAACACTGATGCATGATTGGGAATTTTATTACTGCCAACCAGGATCTCTCTCATATTAATCTTTTTTAATGTGGCATCCCCCACCCCATAACACACACATTTTGTACCATTTGTTAGAAGTTACCTACTAAGGAAAACAGTCTTTCTTTGTTCCCTTTGCAAATGCAGGTTTTGCAACCTATTTTCTACACTGAAAGATCTTAACTATTTTGGAAAAGGAACAAAATTAGTTGTAAAATGTTGCTGTTAGTGTCTAAATCTGAAGCAGCATTACAGGAAATCTGTATTGCTAACGTTAGATAGTCTGAAACCCAAGGCTCAGTTCTCTGCCTTCTGAATTTCCATCAGCTTTGTTGGAGAACATGTGATTTATAGAGACCCTTGTGTAATTTAGAAATGAGTGAGCTGTGTGCCTGAGTTCCACTATCTGATTTGTTGGGCTGGTTGTGAATCAAGAGAGGAAACATTTTAGCTCAAATACAAAAGCAGTGTGAAAACCTCCTTTCTTTTGTGATGTCGCAGGGGAGTAGTTAGAATGAAAATTACTTATGCCATTTACTGTGGTTGTGAAAGCAAGGAAAAGCAATCACCAATTCCCAAATTAGAGCCTGGAGAATCGATGAAAAATAATTTAAAAATGTATGCAAAAAATGTTTGGCTACTTTGCTTTATCCCAAAATTCCAGGAGACTGATTAATGACCTAAGAAATACAGGGAACTCCTTATCTGTAAAATGTCAGCCAAGATAACCCCAGTGAATTCCAGAAGCAAGTGGCAAGTGTGTCCTTGTAGTTTAAGGTGATCAGGATACCTGACACCTCACTGTGGTTGCCACTGGCAGGAATTTCCATGTTTCCTCCACTTCTGAGTGCAGTTGGGTCATTGCTGGGTAATTAAAAAAACTCCAAACAATGACACATTTGGTTTAAAAAGTCTTGTAGATATTTGCCCAGTCATATCTATCTAGAAGTACCCTTAGTCATATACACAGGCATAGCTTATTGAGTCCCTTCCCATCCATGGAGAGGAGTGTAAAGATCAAATTGGCATCTGTGCTTGTAACGCGCTGTGCTTGTAACGCGCTGTTACAAGCGTGGCCAAGCCTGAGACTCCCCCCCCCCCCGATCACGCACTGTGACGTAATCAGACACGCGCTGATCACGCACTGGTCACGCGAACGATGCATGATCGCCTGGAAAGTTCCTTGCATGACGGCGTCTAATTGGCTCAAGAGAAATCCTGGCGGAGTGGCGAGGTATTTAAGCCCCGCTCGGCAGTTGCTCGGAGAAACCGCCATTCCACCGCAACCTGAGCTGGCCTCGTGGCTCTTTAGGGCTGATCACCCCGACTGCCTCCCGCCGCCGTTCCCTCAGGCGTACCCCCGCTTGTTCCGGATTCCGATTCACAACACGTAACGCAAGCGAATTCTGGTGTCCTCACCTCTGTTGTCTGCCAACTACTGTTATAGGGGCGTGAGTAAATAAACATTGTTATTTAAAACAGTTACGCATCCGAGCCTTCCTCATCCCGTAAATCCAGCTCTGCCACGAACCGGAGGGTGCCACAAAGCCCCTCTCACGGTGTGGATATCAAGGGACCAAGGTGCTGAGAGCCAAGATTTGGGATTCTTGGAGAGAGCAGATTCCCACACTTGGTGAGGTGTCAGCAATTCAGCATATGGCTCCAGCAGGCAGAGTTCAGATGAAAAGAGGCCAGGTCCAGCTTGCCCCCATACTGGTTTTTCCCAAGTTTTTATTTATTAATTTTTTTAAGGACAATGCTTCTTTTCCAGGCACCAAGAGGTATTGTGCTTTAAACACAAATACAACTGTGATATTACTGTAGTGGGCTCCTCACTCAATGATGGTTAAGGACCTGTTAGCGATTCTGTTGTGAGCCTCTTTTTATAACTTGGCCATAACAATTGCCTCCAGAGCTGAAGTTTGGCAGATAAGAACTTAAAAAAAGTCTCCCTTCCCTCCAAAAATTGGGGTCCAACATGCAGTGAAGGAGGGCTAGGGGTACCTGCTAGTCTAGGCCCCTCATGCCAGTATAGGCCCCTCATAGCCAGGGCCTGCAGCCCTGTGCAGTTCGGGAACCTGGTGTCTTCTGCTGTGTCCCAAAGGTAATGCCGACGTACAGGGGTAACAAGGCAGTTTTTGCCATGTCTTTAGTGTGAATCAGTTTCTTGAAAATGGGGGTGAGAAGGTGCACATTTTTGCTGAGAAGAGTGCTTAAGTTCAGGGCTACACACCTGATTTTAAGTGTTTAATTAGTTATATTGAGCAGGTGAAATTAATTCTGTTCTATGGAGCTATACTCCCTCACAGTCACCAGAGGAGCTGGCAGAGCAGAAACAGCTTATAATTTAAAATAACCAGCTAGAATTTGTACTTTAGTGGAAAAGCTTTGTTATTATCCTGTCTTCTGATGGAGCAAACCTCTGCTGTGTGGTTGGTATAGTGAAATATGATTGCTCATCAGTGATTTCTGATGGGCTTGAGAGGAGTCTGGTAAGTCTGCCAACTTGTTACAGAAGTGCAAGCTTTAGGAGGTAGGTAGGTTTAGTTGCTTTTTGGGGTATAGGGCTTTTACAGTCACCTAGGCACAGGCATCTAGGCCTGAGGTCCCCCAAAGTGGGGGACCCCAAAGTGCTGTATGTATCCTTGGAGTGCAGCTGGACAGCTTGGTAAATTGGGTTGTGCATGGGCTGTATATGGGAAAGTTTCAGGTGTATCATTGGGTTGAGACAAGCAGGGGCCCATGGAAGTTTAATATTTACATATTGATCTAGAAGCCTTTCCAACTGTATATAGACAGGCAGCCTTTCAGCAAATCCTTTGAACCATTGTCCAAAATCTAATAAGAGGTCTGGCTACTGCTCCAAGGCAGTAAGATTTCCTTAGGCTGCTTTGATCATGCCCACCTGTATGCCTTATTTGGACTGGAGAAATGGCGAGTGACAGCCTAAACTTTGGGCTACTCTACAGGGCACGTTTACATTCCTGTAGGAGTCCTGGGAAGATTAATTAGTTCCATGCAGCACTTTGAACACACAAAGTGCCATATCAGGACTTTGTGTGCAGTGGTACAGATTTTTTTCCAAGTTCTTTAACATATTTCTGTTAATCTGATATTAAATGGAAACCAGACAGATGAATGTGGTTACTTAGTTACACCCTAGTTTCATGTTTCATTCAGAAGATCATAAACTTCTTCAGATCTGTTAAAGGTTTGTTGACTCCTTTATAAGAGAGGACAAACTGGCTGAATTGAAATTGTTAGGAAATCAATTTCCAATTTCCCTGGAGGGCATAAAGCACTTTCATAAGCATGAGTTTGTTGGTAAATCCTTGGGGATTTATATTAGCCTTTGAGATATAACACACAGATTTTTTTCTGTTAAGACAGGGGCGGGCATCCGACTCATCTGACCCAAATGGCTTGTGGCTGGCCCCAAGGGCTGAATGAATGGGGCATGGTCAGCTCTGCCCTCACATGCTGGATCCAGTGCACATGGCACTTGCTCTGGCTGGTCTGGGACTGTGTTGGAAGCAGAGCCCACTTTGGGCAATTTATATGGTGCTAACACCAGAGCAGCTGGGAGGTGGGGCACCACATGCAACAAGGGGCTGGGACTGACTGCCTGGAACAGATGCTGTGTATGTTATGTGTCCCAGATGATGTGCATAGGGCCAGTCTGGTGTGCACTGCATACACCATGTGGGTCAACTCCAGACCCCAAAGCAGCACTAGGGGCCAGATGGTGGAGTTGTATGGGCTGCATCCAACCTACAGGTGTATCTTTTGTACCCTTGTTTTAGGAGAAATATGCTCACTGAAGAAACAGACTTAGAATTAGGAGGGAATCTCTGATGCTTTTTGGCTGCTTGATTGGGGCTTCCTAGATGTAGTGTTTTCATGCCCGTGGAAGAACTTGCACAGACCATTCCTTTGGCTCAGAGACTCCATCAAAATTGGTGGACTTGCATTAGGGACGGCATTGTCCTGAAGTTCCTGAGTGAAACTTCCCTATTGCAGAGCTGGCTGAAAAGGCCTGTGTCCTCATCTCACTCTCACTGGACACAGTCCAGCTCAGTGTTCTCATCTGTCTGTTTGCCAGCTGGGTAGGAATTCAGCCTGGCCAGTTCTTGTGTGCTTTTGCCACTAAGGACTCCCCTCCCCTGCCACCAGCCTCCTGGCTGTTCAGTGCACATAGCTTGCCTCACCCCTCACAGCTTTCCTGTCATAAATTGCTACTGAGCCTTGCTTGCCCTACACAGAGCGTATTGGGGAATCACTCACCTTCTGCGCTTTTGCCTTCATGAAGGACAGTTGTATTTCACGTCAGGGTATATCTTTTTTTATAGATAAACACATTATATCATTTTAACAACATGAGGATTTTCCAGCCCTGACTTCTCTTTGAATACCTAGAGTTCAGGCATTTTATTGCTCCCAGAGTAAAGGTGCTCTCTGTGCAGACTCAGCAAGAGAAGTACCTATAAATAACAGGTCAGCCCATGATTGTGATGTCAAAGTTACATATTTTGATATGAATACTGGAAAACTGGAAGTACATGAAAGTTGGATAGCGGTAGAAACAGCAGAGCTTGTGGAAAGGTAAAACTGAGGGCAGGTTTATGCTGGAATCTTACTCTGTCCTACACTTCTTTTCTGAACGTTTGTGAATTTGTGCTCTGGCTCTTAGGGGCTGTAATTTTCTAATGCCCACTTCTTGCAAGCCAGGGTTTTGCAAGTGGGTGAGTGAGTTGCTGACCCTCTCTGGAGGAAGAGGGACCCCCAAACATATGCAGGTGGCAGGGCACCCTGAGGGTCTTCAGCCTGGTATTTTATGATATGGGGAGTGTTCGTGGCACAGAGGCAGTGCACAGTGGGTACGTCTATATGAGATGCTTAACGTACAGTAGACTGATTCTACCGCACATTAGCACATCATGACAAAAGCCATGCTAATGCACAGTAGAATTAGACAACTGCTCATTAAGCACTATGAAAAAGACCATGTGCTTAGTTAGTATCTCATCTTAGAGGTACTAAACTTAATGCGCACTAACAATGTCGCATTAATATATGTGTAGATGTACCCACTGTGTATTTGCTTGGCTCAGTGGGAATATCCATCATCAAGGGCTGTGTGGGAGTGAGGTTGAAATATTCAAAGGCTTAGTCTGAGAAGATGCTGCTGTTTAAACTAGGGAAATATAGAGACGAGCTCTTTCTCCTCCTAAAAGTCAGGAGATCTAGCCCTATGCCTCTCTGGGCACTTGCCGCACTGTGTATTGTGTCTGAAACAGCTCCCAGTATCTTATGCTGGGTAACTGCTGCAATGCTGTAGAGCAGCAGGGTGGACTGAAGGGGGTTCATCCTTCACTTTAAATGCCCTGGCTTTTCAGCAGTAGGGGGCCATGTTAAACAAGGTCTGCACTGTTGAAGACATGCATGGAAACTGTTCCTGTGCTTTATATGGCCATGGATACTATTGCTCATAGCAAAGCTTCTCATGAAGCTGTTCAAAGAGTCGTGGAACTCGGGAGTGGTCCTGAACGACTGGGAGAGGGCTAACATGGTGCCCATCTTTAAGGGAAGAGGGATGACCCTGCAAACTATAGGCGAGTCAGTCTGACTTTCGTCCTGGGACAAATTTTTGAAAAAATTGTTAAGGAGGCCATTAATTACAAGCTTGTAACTGGTGTGGTATTAAGAAGCAACCAGCATGGCTTTGTCGAGTGTAGGTCATGCCTAACAACCCTGGTGTCCTTTTAGGACCAGGTATCTAACCAGTTGGACAGGGGACATGAGGTTGACATAATTTACTTAGAATGCAGCAAGGCCTTTGATTCTGTTTTCCATGAGATTCTCTCAATTAAACGGGAGGGTACTGGCCTAGACCAGTCTACAGTGAGGTGGGTTCGCAACTGGCTCAGAGGCCGATCTCAGAGAGTTGTAATCGATGGGATGGCCTCATCCTGGAGGGCTGTCTCCAGTGGTGTCCCCCAGGAATCAGTGCTTGGGCCTATGCTCTTTAACATTTTTATCAGTGACTGGGATGAGGGGGTGGAAAGTGCAGTGATCAAGTTTGTGGATGACACCAAGCTGTAGGGAAATGCAGGCACATCAGAGAATAGGGAAAGGATGCAGGAGGACCTTGACAGACTGGTCCTATGGGCTGAACACAATCAGATGAGGTCCGGTAGGGAAAAGTGCTGGGTCCTTCACCTGGGTAGGAAGAACCTTTACCATAACTATACAATGGGTGTGGGTCCACTGGCTGGCACTGCATATGAAAGGGACCTGGGGCGACAATCGACCAGAAGATGAATATGAGCCAACAGTGTGATGAAGTTGCCAGCAGGGCAAATAGAACTGTAGTGTGCATCAGCTGATGTGTTGTCAGCAGATCCAGAGAGGTGCTCCTCCCCCTCTATTTGGTGCTGGTGAGGCCACAGCTGGAGTACTGTGTCCAGTTTTGGGCACCACACTTCAGGAAGGATGTGGATAAGCTTGAGAGGGTACAGAGAAGGGCTACCCATATGATTAGGGGCCTGGAAGATAGGCCCTATGAGGAGAGACTCCAGGAACTGAGTCTATTCAATCTGAGTAAGTGAAGACTGAGAGGTGACTTGATAGGCATCTACAAGTATGTCAGGGGTGAACACCAAGATCTAGAGGAGCAACTCTTCAGGAAGGCACCCCTTGGGAGGATGAGGACCAATGGGAACAAGCTAATTCAGGAAAAAATTAGGCTGGACCTAAGGAAAAACTTATTTTCTGTAAGGGTAACTAGAATCTGGAATACACTTCTAGCAGAGGTGGTGCAGTAGCCACCCTTGGTGGTGTTTAAGAGGAGGCTGGACGTGCACCTTGGTGAGCTTGTTTGAACCCAATAACTTCCTGCCCATGGCTGGGGACCAGATTTGATGATCTTACAGGTCCCTTCCAGTCCTTTGGTTCTATGATTCAATGGTACCATTGGGCTTTTCTGTCTGAGTCCCAAGTGCCTTCTGGTGCCTTTACTCTCAGAAAAGAAAGGGGACCCTCATGGAGTTGTCTGTGTGAGTCCGGCAAGCCTGGGCTCCTCCAGCTGGAAGGAACATCCTGAGCGAGTTTTGGTGGTTTTTAAATGAGGGAATTTAGTTACTAGAATATAAAAATGTTTTCCTGATGTTAATGCAGACATGGAAGCAATGAAAAGCAGCCTCTCCTAGAAACAGCCTTCCTTCACTGTGCATAAAAGAGAAAAAAAATTAAGATGACAGAACTTGATGTGCACTTGCAGCATGTCCTTGTTATGAGCAGGGGGTTGGACTAGATGACCTCCTGAGGTCCCTTCCAACCCTAATTTTCTATGATTTCTACGTTATCTGTGCTTCACTATAGACAGAGGGGCAAGAGGCGTGGGCCACAGACCCTGAGACCCAGGTAGCATCACTTCTGGCTTTGCCAACTTCTGCTTAGGAAATGAAAACATCTTAGGCCATGAGACATGGAGAAAGAGCAGTGATCCATAGGAGGCCTCATCAGCTTGAACAGTGCTGAGTTCTCTGCCTGATTAATAAGGAGATTGACACCAAACACACTTAAAATAGTGACTCCTATAGAATAGATTTTAATTAAATGGATTTAAACTAGTAGTAATTCATATCCCTTGCATGGTGCTTTCCATCCTCAAGAAGTTGTACATGCATTAGCTAGTATGCTGCAGCCCCACATTGGTAACTGAGCTCTTCTGCCTTCCTCATCCTCAGTCAGGAAGAAAAACAATCTTAGTAAGTCATCTTGTGCCTCAGCCTCAGCCTCACTTTTGTTGTAAAGAATTGCTTTAACAACTGGAGAAACTTAAAAAAATGCTTGGATGCCTCAGAAATGGAGATGCAGATTTCCTTGATGTTTTCTTTTAGTCTAGAGAAATTTTAGTCCAAATTTTAAAACAATAAACCCATATCCCCTAGGGCTCTGCAGTAACAGAGTGCTGCTCAGTACCAGATCAGAGCACTGGTCTGTGTGGTCTGATGAACTGGACCATGAGTTTCTCTACTGGGGTATTCTACTTCCTCTGGTACCATATCAGACCGTTGTTCTGCCTGCCTTTCTGAATCCTGCCTCTAGATGTGCCCAATAAGAAGGATTTAAAATCACCTGTAATTAACCTTGTTGTGTAGTAATGTCCCATGTGGGAGACATTTGTTCTTTTCCCAGCTAATAATAATCAGTCATTGCTTTAAGCTGGAAGATGGAAAACCATGGTTATAGTTTTCTAACTAATGTCACTGCAGACATTTCTTCTCATACCCACATTTTTTGCTAAGTGTGCATGTGGTATTCTTCTGTTTGGGACCCTCTCTATCTCTCTACGCATTGCAGGTGAAATTCACTCCTGGGTGCAGGGCCTATGCACCTTGCTGTTTCTCCCCTTTTCCAGTTGCAGAATGTTTTGATTTATGCTCTCAGTATTTTGCTGCTTCAGATGAGACCTTTTACTCTTTTCCTCAAAGTCAAGCCAGTTGCTAAAATGCAGAATAGCTGCTAGAACATTTTTCAAAACTTTTATTGTTCCCCTTGATATCTAAGGGTGGCATTATGTTTCCCTTTTCACATCTAAATGGCAGCTTTTAGCTGTATAAATGGCATTTCTGGCACTTGTGAGCAGGTAGCTATTGTACTTCCTTTGCACTATGCGCACGTAAATGTATGCACATAGGCTGAACTTAATAGGTGTCTGCGCACTGGCTGGGTACGTGTGCCCATAATAGAGGTGTAGCTGAGTCTAAGTAAAGCAGAATTCTCTTTCCCTTTGTGTGGGTAGCTTCAATTGTTAAGTCATCCAAAAAATGTAAATGTTTATATGCAACAAGGCTTCATGGAAGAGACTGAGAAGTAAGAAGATGGACAAACATATGCTTGGAGGGGCTTCAAAATGGGAGAGAGCGCTGCTGCTTAGGACTGCTCAGCCACTCTCAAAATGTAATGTAATAGCTGCTGTAAGCTCCTCAGTAACAGATCCTCATTCCCTTCTGCAAACTACTAAAAGTTTTTGTCCAAGCCCAAAGAAACTCCAGTCTGCAGGTGGTGTGCTGTAAAATGGAAGGGGTCTGTTGCATGTGTGCAATTGTAACAGAATGCACCCTGAAGGCAGCCATAATCCTCCCTGGTGGCCATCTTTAGTCCTGCCCTGCCTCTTGGGGTCAGGGTCACCCTGCTGTCTCACCTGCCAAGCTGTGGTGGTATTAATAAAGAGGTGGAGGCTGCGGGGCTCTGGGCACCCTTTCTAGTTCTGTCCTCCTCTGGGCTTGACTTGGCCCACTTAACTTGGGGCTCCGACCCCACAATGCACAGTCTGTCTCTCAGCCTGGGGCTCTGACCCTGCCACACACATTCTGTCTTGTGGCTCAGACCTCTGTAGCCCCAGTTGCTTTATATACTTTGCAGGTGGTACTTCATCATTTCAGAGGAGCTTCCTCACCCCACTGCAACATTTGGTCCCTTTGGGCCTCAAACCTTTGTTAGGGCTTCAGCCTTCCAGACTTTGGCCCCTCTTCTCTGGTTGTGCCCCTTCAACCTGGGTCTGCTGCCTCAGACCTCAAGTTTCTGGGCCCCTGATCCTGGCCTTACCCTTCCCAGGCTCTGGGCCCCTGGCCCTGGTCTTGGCCTTCTCAAGCTCTTCAGCACCCCTGGGGTCCCAGATGCAGGCAAGGCTGCTCTTTTGCTTCTCAGCCCCCTGCAGTCTGACTCAGGCAAGGCTGCCAGCATCCCAGTCAGGCTCCTTGGTCCCCAATTCCAAGGCCAGGCTGTTCTCAAACCATTCAGCTTTCTTGTAGTCCCTGACCTGTACAGAACTCTATGAGTTCTAGGAAATATATCTTCTCTGCGGTCTTAGTTCTGTATTGAAGAATCTCTTGAACAACCAGTTAGCCTAATATAAGGGGGAAGGCTTGCACTTATCAGTCAACAATGCACAGCTTTAAAAATATATATTTGTAAAACTCAACACCATCTGGACTTGAAGTCTTACCTGGTTAATCAGACAAGTTATTTGCCATTTTCCTGCCTTTCATTATCTCTGCAGTTTACCAGGTGTACTTCCTTTCTATATTTTATTATGATTTTAGGCCAGATAGCTGATCAATTGACATTACACTTAATTTTTTTCATTGTGATGATGGTAAACAAGGCAGTGAGAAGCCGACCAACGTGTGACCTTCAGATCAGTTTGTGTTTGGAAAAGCCAGGAATATTAATGACTTTTACTGAAGGGAAGCCCTTCCCTCCACGTAGAAAACTGTGGTAGAAAATGAAAAGTGTTTGGTTTGAATTAGGAGGATATCACAGATAAGATCAATGAGAATTTGTATTTTAATGACAAGCTGAGAAGAGAAGAGATTTAGATCCTGGAACTTATCTGTATGGATGGAGAGGACCTAGAAAGAGATTTCCCAAGATGATAATTTTGTTTGTATAAAAGGGTGCTTGACCACCTGGGCAACAGTGCTCATCGCCTGCTAGAATTCACCATCCAGCACAAGGTGGCAAAGGCCTACAGCAAGGCAGCAGCCCGGGATTTCAGGAGGGCGGACTTCAGTGAGCTAAGGAGAATAGTCAGGGAAGCACTGAGGTCCCAGAGGGGAGGGGAGCCAGGTGTCCAAGGAGAGCGGTCGCTTCTCGAAGAGACGATCCTCCAAGCCCAAAGGGAGGTAATCCCAACAAGGATCAAAGGGAGCAGGAGGGCACACAAGCCCCCATGGCTCACCAAAAGCATCTGGGAATGTCTCCTAGCTAAAAGGGAGGTGTACACCCAATGGA
>NW_017728926.1:1046518-1098105 GCF_001723895.1 Crocodylus porosus | reverse complement strand
GATTTATTTTTAAACTAATGTTATATTACAGTAGAACAAACTAGATAACCTAATCTGACACGTGAATATTATGTGATTATATGAGAGTGGGGAAAGGAAATTAGAGCCCTGCTCAGAGGCCAGATGGGAACAACCAGCATACGTCGCTCATCAGGAATACAGCAGCATTTTTTATATGCAAGAGCCTCTCTGAAATGTGGCAAAATTGGTGAGGGACACTGGATTTCATGTTGACTTCTGGCTGCATGGAATTCAGTAGCTCTTCAGGCTTAATCCCTGTGACTAAAATTAGAAATCCTGTCGTAAATGACTCAGTTCTTCAGAGCTGATGAAGCTGTGTGTGCTGCTGGATCTGACAGTGTTTAAAAACAGAAAATCTACCTCTGCCTAGAGCAAGGTAACCAGGAGTTCAGGTCTGTCAGCCCAGCCTGGCATGGGACAGGGGCATGTGGGATAGCCTCTGGATAGAGCCCTTTACAAAATTGCACTGATGGAGCCTTTGTGAGTTGTCTTCTGTGTGATGGCTGATTCCTCCCCGCCATCCCATGGTGGGTTGTAAAGGGAACTAACCCCCTTGGTGTTTGTTTTATACAGAGTGAGCACAGATGATTTTGTAAATCAACAATACAAAGAGGCATTTACAGCTGGAGGAGAAAGGGACACTTTAATACATTAAAGATCTGGGCCATATGGACACCTTATCTAGGACCCTTTGGCATTCCACAGTCAGTGCATCCTTAATGGGCCGTACAATTTGTTTGTAAAAAGTGGGATTTATTTATACCACCAGCACTATGCAACCTGAAGCCAGGTCCTCCAGTGAAGGATGTTAAAGTCTTTGCTCTGCATTAGTTTTGGCCAGCATCTGATACCGGCCTTTGCGTCTGCCATAGATCACAGAGCCATTTACAGGCATATGCTACTGCTGTCCAAAGGGGAGGGCTGAGGGGACTGCTGCACTGGGGAGCTGTACTGAAGGGCTGCGAGACTCTCTGAGGCTCCTTTAGTAATAAGTTACTGAAGCATTTTGAAACAGTCCCTCCTGTATACAACCCTCTCCCCAGAAACGATGCAGTTATGTGGGGCCTGCCCTGTGTTTCTGTGGCCTTGCAGAGCTGAATGCTGGTATGAAAACAGTGCACTGGCTGGACTCGGACAAAATGCAACCTCCAAAGTGGATGCAAAAGAATAACCAGCTTCTGCTCCATAAGTGCCTGCTCTACCTTGTGGTCATCCAGTCTGTCCCCTGCCAGCCCCCTTGACCTCTTCCCCACAATTGCTCCACAGCCTCCTGAATCGCTGCAACAGGGTAGACTCCCTGAGGCAGTCAGTTAACTGGTCCTTTTTCTTGACTTCATCTTGTGGCCCTGGAGCCTCCACCCCTTCTTCCTCAAACTACCTCTTTCTCACCCCTTGGCATTTAGCTGTCAGATGTTTGTAGAGAGTTGCATTATCTCTGGGCCAAGCAATAGAAGTGAGACCTAATTCTCCTCTTACTTACAAAGCAAAGCAGACATTCAGTAGCTCAGCAGGCACTCTTGTAGCATGTTTCTAGAAGCCCTTCTCATCCTTTTGGGCCTCTAGCATTGATCCCATACATCCAGTCTTCAGTCTGGAGCCTCCTTGCCCTGGCCTGCAGCGCTCCCTTTTGGGGTGGGATATTTCGTCTGATACCAGCAGCAAAACTGCTTGCTGATGGTTTAAATCATAACAGCATATGTGGCATATCGTACTCCCACATCACCCTCAGGCCAGGGCTCCATTTGAGCAATCCTTCTCTCACAGACAGGGAGGCTTGTAGGCAAACCTTTAAGCTTTTTATAGCTGCTCTAAAACAGCTGTTCCACTGCAAGTCAGGACAGTCCATTATCGACCTGGAGCTGCGGAAAGTCTCAGTTGTTCAGTTTCATTACTGTCAAGCATGCTGTACCCCTTCAGTGAAGCAAGAGAATCTTCCTATGATCTAAAGGAAAGATTGAGCTTCAGGAAAACAAACCTGAGAATGGACAGGGGCTTGCTCCTTTAGCCATAATGCCAACAGAAACTCTTCTGGTGCAGGATTGAGCCCCATATCATCTGAGAATGAACAACCTAGTTATCTACATACACTGTGCTTTGGGCAGTATGTTGATGGGCTGCTCTGCCTGCCTGACTGATTCCATGTCTGTCCATCTCCTGTATAACTTCCAGATGTGCAGTGAGTGAGAGCTCGTTCCAGCATCCCATGATGTTTCAGTTTGTGGTGGGAAGGTGCAGCCAAATCCCTTTTTTGTTGTTGTTACATATTATTAGGAAATATAGATTTTAAGGGAATGTGTAAAATGTAACATGATGCATCAAGGTTCAGCTCTGCTCAAGGCCTGATATAAATACTTTTCCTACTTTCCTCATGCCCTCTTCTTCCTTCTCTGGCAAGCAGACATGTAGCACAGGATCAGGCTGTTCTGTAAATATCTAACCCCCTGGTACCTTACCTGAGATTGCCAGAGAATGCAGCATTGCAGCTTCTGTAGAGCATGTTCTGTTTTACTGGTAACTAAAGCACTGAAAGTTAGATCAGGTCTTCAAGTCTAGTGTAACTCTGGACTGTGGTTTGCTGTTGTTATTCAATACTGAGAAGCCAAGAGGCTGCAGTCACATAACACTAGTTTGAAAAGATATATTTGCAGTTCTGGTTCTCTTGCCGTTATCGTAACCTTTTAGTTTGGCTCCTTTTTCTGTCACCTTGAAATTAGCTGATCACATTATAATTTCATTTCTTGGCTGACAGTAGACTCAAATACTGTCATTTAAGCACAAGACTCTTGCAAGAAGTAGGAGCGAGAGCAGTGTGAGATTCTTCAATGTCAGCCTTCCACAGACACTAGAAAATAAGTGCATGCTGGCTAATACTGTTAACTCTGGTTTATAGTTTATAGCTATTTCTTGTTGATGTATTCTGGCTAAGAAGCTCAACAGAAGTAGGAATGCAAAATAAAAATAAATGTTTAGCTGTATAAAATGTATTTAATCTCAACTAACTAAATATAAATTAAACCACTGAATTGGATGTGTTGGATGTTCAGATCTCCAATTAAAGTATAAATTGTGAGATTTTAACACTGAATTGCTTAATTGCTTTATATGATGTTTCCATTAGCTGATTAAATGGAGCTTTTTTTCCTCACTACTGTCTTGTGTCCCGTGAATGTAGAGCTTGCTTCAGCAAATTCTTGCCTATGAGAATGACCCACACTGATGAGCATTTCCAAGGAAGTTGGTGGGGATTGCTCCTATAGATTTGGGTCTGCAGCATGAGGACTTCAGGCCCTGATCTGCTGTTTCCTTGGCTCCTTTCAGCAATGCGGGGATGTAAACCCTAATCTATAAATCAGTTGTGGTGAATGTCTTGGGCCCAACTAGGGATAAGATGCGACTGGAACCATTATTTACTGCTGTGTTGTTAACCAACTAAGGTTTCACATCCATATTATTTCTGGCGTACTCCAGTAACAACCACCATTGCTTTTATAACAAGAAATCCTCTTTGGCAGTCTTTTAAACAGTATTAACTGCACCCTTTGAGAAAGGAGAAAAGGTTATTTAATATAGTTTGGAGGAGTAGTTGTTGAAATCAAGATCCTGGTTTCTTCTGGTGGAAAGAAAAACATACAAATAGAGAGAGTGCCCATTCTGCCTCTGCTGTTTGTTCTCATTGTCAGCATAGGTTCAAGACATGCAGTCTCACCAGTCTCTTTGAGTACTGGCAAACTTATAGCAGTTTTGAGCTGTTTAGAGCATTGTTTTTAATCTCTTTGGTCACCGACTTATAACAGGGTTACAAGTAGCATAATTGTCTTGGCAGCTCAGACAGTCTCATTAGTTAGTCTATAAGGTGCAATTCTACCCTGTCTTGTACTTGACTTCAGACTAACACAGCTAACTACATCTCTCTTGACTCCTTAAGGACAGAGGTAGGAATATATGAAATCTGACACCTGTAAAGGAGAGATTAAGAGCAAGAACCCAAGTCTGTCATTCTAGGTGGTAGGCAGGTTTTTACTTATGCCACTCCATGGCCCGTGACTTGGCCCTGCAGACCCCTTGGCACAGTTCTTTTAACCCAGACAGTCTAGGTTGTACCAGTCAATTAGTCCCTCATTTTTCTAAGCCATTCTGTGACTAAACTGAGTTAGATTTCTGTTAGCTTGAACAGTTTAAAGTCCAGGCCTCTGCGCAGTCAATATCATTGAGTTCATTGGGATTTAAACTCCTGCTCAAAGTTAACCATGTAGTTAAGCATACTTTGGTGAGCAGGGATGGATTTAAGCATATGTCTAAATGCATTGCTAAATGGGGACCCTTGTTAGAAAGATGAGCTCTAATGTATCAGGAAGACTAGGTAGGTATGGAATATCTGAGCATGGAGGCTTGCGCAATTGACGATGCCATTGGTAGCCTTTTGTTGTCTAAAGCAGTTGAGTGATCCAAGTTAACTCTGCTTTAATGCTGGCATATCAAATCAGTATCTTCAGCAAATTTATCTTAGCAAAATATTTCCTTAGTGGAGCTGATACATGAACTCACTGAATTCTGTTTGCATGAAATGAGGGCAAAATGGCAAATGACTAACCCTGCCCTGATCCAAAATAGGTTTTGAAAACACTTGCCTCTAAAACACTGCATGCTCTATTTTAATAGCTAATGGAAGTATGGGAATAGTAGCAGGAGTTATGTCTAGCTGTGTTCAGTCATATATACACAATCTTTTGAGCTGTCAGAACTCATCATTGGAGAGACTTAAGATTAAAGGGAACAATTTATTATGAGTTATTGTAATGTAGTCTCTGCCTTTCATTATTCTCTTGTGTTTTCCTGCCTGTTATTTAACCAAAAACATAAAATAAAATTTAAATCCAGTGAATGCAACACTGGTGGAAGGTGCTCAACTGACAGGCTCAGGGAGTAATGCCTTTTTATTATGGGGTGGTGCTACAGAGATAAACTGTCTCTCTTTGGACCCCCCCCCCCCCCCCCCCCGCCACCAAATCAAAGTTGCAGGACTGCATATTTCCAGGGAGAGATGGTGGTTGCATGTCTTTAGTTTGTTCACTCTTCAGTCTTTAACGTACATACCTGGAAATGAAATATGAAGCATAGAAGGCATCTCTGTATGCAGGACATGCTTAGAGCAAGGAATCGGGGTACCTCTTCATGGCAAAGACATGACTACAACCTGTGTGTGTGTGTGTGTGTGTGTGTGTGCCCAAGCCTGTTGTAAATCAGCTTGCAGGGGGTAGTAGTAAGGGAGCATAAGAAGCTGCTGCATGGGCATGGGATTCAGCATAGGCTGGAGAAGTTGGTCAAAGACCCCATCTGCTTAAGGCAGCTGATGTCCTGTGCTCATGGCTTTATGGCTATTAGTACCCCAACTGACTGGATCAGAGCTGGTGGATCCTGCAGTCTGCATGGTGCTAAAATGCACTGTGCTCTGTGTGCTGCCTCCTAAGCTGGGATTCAGGGCAGCTGCAGTAGTGCAACATTGCAAGCAGGCTGAGCCCCTCAGCAGAGCTAATGAGCTCATGTGCAGTGCCACACTAATGCCTTTTATGCTGGGGGCAGTATGGCAGCAGCCTGCACAAAACTGCACCATGCATCAGAGGGGTGAATGAGCAGCACAGCCATACCTGTTCTATATTCATGTCCCCTTGGCAGTATGGATATGTCTCAAAGAGCTCTCTTCACAGCTCGGGACTGAGAAAGTGATTAACACTGACTGGCTTTGAGATCTGGTTTGAATCAGCTCTGCAAACCTTCATCTTCTGGGAGTCTGTTTGTTCTCTTTATAGTTTATTGGGCGTAGAATTTAATTTAAACCACTTTTCTGGAGGTTTTATCTTAGCACAAAGTTCCTTAGTGTAGCTGATACATGTACTCACTGAATTCTGATTGCATGAAATGAGGGCAGTTGACCCCTGTGATGCTTAAAAGCGGTTCGTTTCTCTGGAGGCCACCAAAATCACAGACACACACTCATTAGATGGCACAAAAGGTGTATTTGCAAATAGGGTCAGAGCAGAGTCAAAAACTCAGATTACTCTGAACCCCCCCCAAGGAATTTTGCAGGCTGTATTTATCTTTTTCCTCCTGGGCATGTGTGCAGAAACAGGAACTCTTACAGCTCACTTCCGTTTCATACAAGCATACATGTGGTTACATCACTACATACATCGCATGTATAGTATAATTAACTACTTAAGTATGCAGGGCAGAGAGGTAAATATGCATCAGCTAATTAAGCATGCTCAGAGAGTACTATAGGTCACCAAGAGTTTAAACCCCCCCCCCCCTTTCAAGGACACAGTCAGTTGAATTCCAGCTTCTGTAATCTGCATGAGAAAGGCTAGGGAGAAGCTGGGGGAGAGTCTGCGATTTAGTATAAGAAAAGCTGTGGCAAGGCTGGGCAAGGAAAAAAGTCCTTGGCAGTGTTTCTTTCTTATCAGGTGCAAGATGCAAGCTGTGCATTTCTAACAATACTCCATTTCTAACACCTGAGCAGCTTCATCTTGCCCTCTCACTTCAAAGTCAGTGAGATCCTTTATGCTCTTTGCTTCAGTTGCCTTTCCTGGAAACCTACTCCTTAATATGCATTGCCTTTTGGGTTGTGTCCTAGTTCTGCATTTGTCTTAACAGCCTGACTTCTAGTGTGTTGTTGTTGAATGGCACCAGGACCCTGATGTGTTGGGTGCTGCATGGAGCTGAGCTCTTTAGAACTCAGCTTGAGGAACATGCACTCTGAGCCCCTCATTTAGTAGTCCCCTCCCTACTCCTTTGTCCTTTTGCCTCCTCTCCAAGGTCTCCTCTTCAGAAGGTAAGTAGTCCAAATATTCCCCTTTGTCTCAGAGCTTACATCTTGGCATGAGCCCCATCTCCAAGGCAGTAACCTTCTCCTTGCTGGACAGCCCTCAGGGTTAAGCAGACTATTCTCTCAAGGAGTCTGGAAAGGGGCTCCTGAATGCATCTCTCTGATTTGGAAACAGCCCTCCTGCTGCTAGCACCAAGTACTCCATTTGCACTGATTGCACCTATGCACTTGTACTGATACTCAGCACCTTACGAATTCATAGGTAGCAGTGACTGTCACTGCAATTGGAGTTGCAGCTAGCAATGGGTGTGAAGGGTAACAAGAACGGTTTCTACAACTGTTGGTAGCAAGAGGAAGATCAGGGAAAGTGTGGGTCCCTTACTGAATGGGGGAGGCAACCTTGTGACAGAGGATGCAGAAAAGGATTGCTCAATGCCTTTTTTGCCATAGTCTTCACAGGCAAGTTCAGTTCCCAGACTATTGCACCGGGCAGCACAGTTTGGGGCGGAGGTGAGCAGCCCTCAGTGGTGAAAGAATAGGTTAGAGACTACATAGAAAAGCTGGACGTGTACAAGTCCATGGGGCCAATTGGGGTGCACCCGAGGGTGCTGAGGAAGTTGGGTGATATGATCACAGAGCCATTGGCCATCATCTTTGAAAGCTCTTGGTGATCAGGAGAGGTCCCGGATGATTGGAAAAGGGCAAATAATAGTGCCCATATTTAAGAAAGGGAAGAAGGAAGATCCAGGGAACTACAGGCCAGTCAGCCTCACTTAAGTCCCTGGAAAAATCATGGAGCAGATCCTCAAGGAATCCATTTCTAAGCACTTGGAGGAGAGAAAAGTGATTAGGAACAGTCGGCATGGATTCACCACAGGCAAGTCATGCCTGACCAACCTGATTGCCTTCTATGACAAGGTGACTGGCTCCATGGATGCGGAGAGACCAGTGGATGTGGTGCACCTTGATTTTAGCAAGGCTTTTGATACCGTCTCCCACAGCATTCTCACAGGCACGCTAAGGAAGTATGGGCTGTACTTATGGACTAGAAGGTGGATAGAAAACTGGCTGGAGCAGCAGGCTCAGAGAGTGGTAATCAATGGCTCAATGTTTAGTTGGCAGTTGGTATCAAGTGGAGTGCCCCAGGGGTCGATTGATCCTGGGGCCAATTTTGTTCAATATCTTCATCAGTGACCTGGAAGATGGCACAGAGTGCACCCTCAGGAAGTTTGCAGATGACACCAAGCTGGGGGGAGTAGTAGATATACTGGAGGGTAGGGCTGGGATTCAGAGTGATCTAGACAAATTGTAGGATTGGGTCAAAAGGAATCTCATGAGGTTCAACAAGGACAAGTGCAAAGTCCTGCCCTTAGGATGGAACAGCCCTGTGAACCAGTACAGGCTGGGGGGCTGACTGGCTGGGCAGCAGCTCTGCAGAAAAGGTCCTGGGGGTTACAGTGGACAGTAAGCTGAATATGAGCCAACAGTGTGCCCTTGTTGCAAAGAAGGCTAACGGCATACTGGGCTGCGTTGGTAGGTGTGTTGCCAGTAGGCCAAGGGAAGTGGTTCTTCCCCTCTATTCAGCACTAGTGAGGCCACATCTGGAGTGCTGTGTCCAGTTTTGGGCCCACCACTACTGAAAGAATGTGGACAAATTGGGGAGAGTCCAGTAGGGGGCAAAAAAAGGTGACTGAACTGGGCTTATTTCATCTAGAGAGGAGAAAACTGAGGGGGGATTTAACAGCAGCTAGCAAATACCTGAAAGGGGGTTTGAAAGAGGATGGAGCTGGATTGTTCCCAGTGGTGGCAGGTGACAGAACAAGGAACAACAATCTCAAGCTGTAGCAAGGGAAGGGTAGGTTAGGTATTAGGAAGAATTTTCTCACTAGGAAGGTAGTAAAACACTGGAACAGGTTACCCAGAGAGATGGTGGAAGATCCATCCTTGGAGGTTTTCAAAACCAAGCTCGACCAAAGCTTTGGCTTGGGATGTTCTAGTTGGGGCTGGTCCTGCTTTGCACAGGGGGTTGGACTAGATCAGTGCTTCCCAACTGGTGTGCCGTGGCATGTCCAGGTATGCGAGACATTTTGGGCTGGAGCCATGCCCCCTGCCTGCAGCTGATGCGGACACAGATGGGGAGTGTGGCTCCAGCCAGACAGGGGGTGTGGCTCCAGCCCAAAATGCAGTCTGGCTGGCCATGTGCCGCCCCTCCTCGTCGGTGTCCGGCTGGCTGCACCCCCCACCCCGCTGCCCAGCTCTGCGTCTGGCATGCCGTGATGCTTTTTTATTTAGGTAAGTGTGCCATGGGTTAAAAAAGGTTGGGAAATGCTGGACTAGATGACCTCCTGAGGCTCTTTCCAACCCTAACTTTCTATGATTCCATGACTGATCATACCGTATTTGATAGGCTCTCTCCAAGATGCCCTCCCTGCCCCTCTCTGCTTCTCTCTCCTGACCTTCAACAATCAAGGCCCAGGTTATTGTTTTTTTTAATTATGGAGTCTGATGGCCATTTGTTTCTAATTGTTTTAAACTCTGCTTATAGCATTTCTGCAAGATTTTAGGAAGAATTTAGTACATGCTTCAAGGAGCTTAAGAAGGGACAGCTTGTGCCTCAGGCTAATACACAATGTGTCAGTGATGTATTTAGTCTTGGGGGAGTTCACCGAATTTACCAGACTGAGGAACAGGTTTAGGAAACAATGTCTGAGAGGGGGGAGCAAAGGTGGCAACTGAACAGTTAGATATTCACAGGGACTTTTCTAGGCCTTTTCTTTCTTTACCCACTTTTCTTTCCTGCTCACTGCATAATTGCAAGGGTTGGATTTGCAGGGTTGAATCTTTCTCTTCTGACCTTGATGGTGACATCCTGCCTTTTGTTTGTAATCTTGGGCAAGGAGCAACTGACAAATGGTTTGATAGGAGACATAAGCAAACAATAGACTTGCTTGGAAGATAGACTGAATAGGATTTAATTGAATTTTTTGTAAAGACATTGAGTTGACCCTGTAAGACATATGGAGTAAATTATTTGGGGAATTCATACACATTCAAATTCAGTTTATTATCATAGCACTTTTATTGTGCTTAAATTTTGTTTTTAATTATTTAATGACTTTCTTTGTGTGTCAGTGATAAATCTATTCCTCTTTTATATAAATGGTACTTGGTTCACAAGATTTTATACATGTTGAAATAGATGATAAATACTGAACATCCTTTAACAGTACTGCTCCTGCTGCCACAGCTCAAAGTGAACAGGGATGCATGCATCCAGAAGTGTCAGGTAATATCTAGCCTTTAAACCCCTCTCTTTTGATTCAGGCACAGAACTTTGTCTATCCTCCTAGACCCTATGAATCACATAGAAACACTTTGGTTTATAAGTGAACACAGCCCTTCAGCGTGTTTGTTTATAGCAAGAGTTGTGAACTCGGTGCTTCAGGGCAGTTTCTAAACATGGGTGGAAAAAAGAGAGTTGCCAAAATGTGCATCAAGGAGCCTGGTTTTCAAACATGCCAAATGCCCCCAGCTCTTACAGCTTCCTAAGAAGTGTGCAGTGCTGCAGCATTTCTGAAAACTGGGCATCTCCTATTCATGCCTGTCAGTGGGAATCCTAGAAGAGCAAAAAGGACATTCTTCCCCAAAGCAGTAGGCTGAACAGGGGCATTTCCCTGTCTCATACCCTCAGCTCGGCTCCTAATGTGATTTCCCTCCTTGTTCTCCAGGCTTGGAGGCTGCTCACAGAGGATTCTGACTTTTGTTCACAGAAACTGAATACATTACCCTTGTTTCTTCTTTAATCAGTTCCCTTCTGCTGGTGCTGCCTGCAGTGCCTTTAGACCAGCTGCTGTAGGTGCAGTCACTGAGCACCTGGGCAGTGCTACAGGAGTTTAATGTTGTTGCTTGCTGATGTTTCTGCTCTGGCTGAGGGATGAAAGCTTGGATAATTATAGAAAGTAGACTGTGGAAGGGTTTGGTACTGAGACAAGCTGGTTGCATTGCTCTCTGAACACTGTGTTTTGCCTTAGTGGCTTCCTAACTGCAGCCTGCTCCTTGTGGGTGAGATTACATGTTAAGAGTTAGCAGGTGCTAACTCTAAGCAATGTTAGCCAGTGTTAAGGTTAATGTGTGGCTAGCCCAAGGGGCTGCAGGGCTCTCCCAGTCCCAACTCCACTCTGGGGTCGTAGCATCGTGGGGAAGGGGTGCGCCAACCTAGGGCTGAGGTGTCTGTGATTGACAGTGAAGTTGGCTCATTTTCCTCAATAACAAGTTTTCCACTGACAGAGCCTCTAGGTATACAGCCACCCCTGGCAGGGTTGGAAGCTGGAGCATGGCATGGGAGCAAGAGGGGAAGCTTTGTAAGCATAAATTTTTGCCTGGAACCCAAAGCATGTCATGCGACAGGAGGGCTAATATCCACACAGAATACACCCAGGTCTTGGCTGCAAGATATTCCCATGGACAGTCAGTGCACAGAACTTGCATGAAGCATGATTTATACATCTCTGAAGAATGATCCAGCTGGGTCAACTTTCTGTACCATTCCCTCTGCCTTATGAGAAGATTAGTTAGGCATTTTCAATCCTTTGGCACAAGGGTGGCCCATGGGACAGATTGGGCCAGTCAATGGGCCCCTTCCCCTGTTGCCCCCTCACTCCCATGCTGGATCTGGTGCCCACAGTGATTGTTCCAGCCACTCTGGAGTCTGAACTGAGCAGCCAAGGTAGTCACCCTGTGCAGCTCAGATCCCAGACTGGCTGGAGAAGTCACCACACTACATGTAGCACCCAGATTGGTGCACGTGGCTCCTGTTCCAGGATCTGTGTAGCATGTGGCGTTCCTATTAGTTGGTCCAGAACTGTACTGCACGTGGTGCTTGCTCCATCCAGCCTGGGGTCGACACTGAATGCAGTGCTTGTGGGCACCACATACAGTGTTGATTCTAGACCAGCTGGAGCAGGCATCGTGCATGGACCATGTCCTGCAGCACCTCATGTGCACAGTTCTCAGAATGGTTGGAATGGGTACTGCATGCAGTGCCAATCTGGGTTAACCCAGGGCCTGCACTGAGGGCCAGACAACAGGGCCCTGTGTTTGACACCCCTGCTTTAAACCATCCACATCCTGGTTGGTCAAGGACATTCCAGGTGGGGCTGTGTGGGGGATTAGTGAGTCAAAATCATTCTTAAAATGGGATTGTTGCTTCTACATAACATAGCTATGGTGAGTTCAAAGTAACCTCTTTCTGACTGCAGTTTTTCATACTAAGACATCTCCAGCTGTCTGTCTTTCCATCTTTTCCCATCAGAGGTGGGCACAATATGTTTTGTGGGCTGGATCCAGCTGTCCAACTGATTGGATCCAGCTTGCAGGCAGGCTCCCACCAATTGACTGTATCTGCCTGCAGTGCTCTGCATGGCGCCGAGCTCCACCAGCTCCTGCCTGGAGCAGCCCACACCATGCTCCCAGATGCCCCAGTCCCAGCCAGGGTACCCGGCTTCCCAGAGGGCCTGCTCCCAGTGCAGCTGTAGCTGCCCAGGTACTGCTCAGCTCCCCCTGCCTCCAGTGGCTTCTCCTCCTCCTCCTTCTGCTGCACCATTCTGGGAAGCAGGCAGTGTGGGCACGTGTGCCAGACACCAAATGATCAGCCAGGTGGGGGGTGGGGGAGGCGGGGATGCTGCAGCTGGGAAGCTTCTGCCTTAGTGTGTAAGGCCTCTGCTCCCAGCTGCCTTCCACCCACTGGGCCACCTGCAGGTGGCCAGGCAGGAGCAGGTGAGGCTTGGCCCCCCTATGTGGAGCCTGTGGGGGAAGCTTTGAGCCAGATGGGGGGATGGGCAGATCACATCTGCACCTGCACGGTCCAGGCAAGCTCTGCAGCATGTGCCCCCACTGCCTGTCCCTGCCCCTGGCTGGCTCTTGGGACTTAGTGTGTGGGCAGCTCCCCACACATGTCTCCTCCCACATCCCTGCCCCGACCCCCCAATATACAGGACTAACACTGTATTTTGAGCTGTTTGGCAATTACCTCTATGCATACTACTCAAAAAACATAAATCAGGGCAAAATTTATTTTTTAAATAAAATTTAAATATAATAGGTGTTTGATTTTTAGTATATGATTTGTTTTTATCTATAATTTGTTGAAATGATACCTTCCGAAAGATTTTATATGTGCAGCCCTCAGCAGCTTACCACTCCTCACTTCCCCTCTGAGCATCTATTTGCTAATTATCCCTGCACTTTGTCAGTAGCTGTGGGGCAGCCTCAGAGTTGTGGCTTTTGTTCCTGGAGGTGATGCTCATGATTTGAGAAGCTGGTCTGTCTTTGGACACTTTGCAGGCTTATTCTTGCTGTACCAAATCTAAAAAATGTCTTGCTGGCTGTGAGAGGCAATGTGACAATAGCAAGTATTTCATAGGCATGCATCTGGGGAATGCCAAGAGACTCAATTTACATGGCAGGCAGTATCATTGTCTGCAAGAAGCATTTGCCAGCTGGGCAGGCTTTGGCGTGGAGTCTTTAGAGCACAATTCTTGAGCACAAGGAGCCAAGCATGGCATCTCTTGCCAAGGATCCTTTTCAGACATTCATTATATTTAGTTTGATTGGATCATTTTACTGTGTTGAGAAACCTGCTCTCTTTTAAACTTGCACTACTTACAACTTCGCTATTATACCCATGGATAAACACTTGATGCTGGGTGACAGCAGCATCCATTCAGTTAGGTTATCCATTAGTGCATAATTAAACACAACAAGTCCACCTATGAAAACACTACATGAGCACCTAACTAAAACCCATAAAACGAGTGAGGAAAGTTAGTGAAGGCACTATGTGGGGCTGTCCAAAGGGTGTCTGCAGGAGCTATTGAATAAAATTAAGGAAAAGGAAATTAAGGCTGAATAATAGAAAAGATCTCCTAATGGTCAAATATAATTGGAAGTGAGCAGCATCTTGTTACCTGGGACACTTGAAACTGTGCTGGAGAAAGCACTAGCAAATAGTAAGGGATTAATTTATATTGCACCTTGCACAGAGGTAACTATGCACAAATAGCAAAGTAAAGATATTCTGGAATAGCCGTATATGGCTAACTGGCCCAGTGCTGCCCGGGCTGGAGCAAGTATCTTTGCTGTTGGACTTCCAGCTGGGTCTTGCCCTTAATTGTGAAGTTTTAAGAATTCTTTATTATTGTTCAATTTAGTAGTTTTCAACCTTTTTTCATTTGTGGAACCCTAAAAAATTTTGAATGGAGGTGCAGACCCCTTTGAATTTTAAGTGTGGGTATTCACATACTTCTGATTGATTGTAGTCATTTTTCACGGACCCCTTAGACATAATCTGCAAACCACAGGTTGAAATTGGTTGGTCACTATCCTCATTCTGCTGATGACAACTGGTACTTAGCTCCATCAGGATCTAGTATGCTGTTGATTTTAACAGTTCTGATTTGCAGATAGTATTATGTACTTTCATGCACACTGTAATTCTCCAGGGCTTCCTTGGTGTCTGAATCATTGTACAAACCAACACTTTCCACATAAAATCCTATTGAAGTCTAAGCATTTGGCAGTGTAAAACTCCTTATGGTTCTATGAGGCCTACCTGAAGGTGGTTTCTTGTCATCACCATTATCAGTAATCCCTCAGTACAAAGGATGATACTTTTCCAGTAGATAGGAAAGTCTGGAAATAATTGAAGAGGACAATCCAAGATCTGCATGTTCAACTGTAGACGTGGCAAACGGTTCCAGGAGGAAGAAGTTGATCCTGGTGATATCAGGTCACAGCTCTTTTTCCCTTTGTCACTGTCACCTATCTGCCTCTGTAGTGAAGTGAGTTTGTTCAAAATGTTCAATGTCTTTTGTTGTATTTCATGGCACCACTGGGGATGATTCAGTACTCAAGTCTCCCAGGTATTGTTGTTAATATCATATTTCTTTAGATTGGTCTTCAGTGTCCTTGAATCTCTTCTTTTGCCCACATCTAGAGCAGTGGCCATTGGCAAGCTGGGAGTATAGGACCTATTTCAGAAGCTGGTTGTCACATCCTTATGCTGTGTAAACATCCTTATGCTGGTTGTGTTTGCTTGAGCCAGAATGCTTGCATTTCTTCTTCTGTCCTTCCAATTGATATGGAGCATTTTCTGGAAACATCACTGACGGAAAGATTTCAAAGCTTTTGGGTGTTTACAGTACGTTGTCCTGGTTTTACACCCATACGACAGGGTAGAAATTAGAGCAGCCTGCTGGATGAAAAGTTTGGTTTGGATCCTGATGTGATGGTCATCTAAGACACTATTTCAGAAATGTCTAAAGGCAGCACTAGCAGATTTTACTTGGTGTTGAATATTGTCATCTATGATTACTTTTTGGGAAAGGTGACTGTCTGGGTTAGGGACATGCTTAACACTCTTCAAGGATTGTCTTATAATTGTAATATGTCAGGGAGTAATCGGTTGGTTTGGGATAGGTTGGTAGAGTACCTTGGCTTTTGTGAAGTTGACAGTGAGTCCAAGCATTTCAGATGCTTCACAGAAGCAGTCGGAAGTGACCTGGAGTTCTTCGTTTGACTAGATACACATGACATAATCATCACTGTACTGAAGATCAGTAATGAAGGTGTTGTTTATTTTGGATTTGGAACAGAACCAGTTTAAAGAGACGTCCTTCCATGTGATACTGGATGATGATGCCAGAAAGAAGTCTATCAACAATGAAATGAGGAGGAATAGCTGCGATATAAATGGGGGAAACAGTGTTGGTGCAGTCACACATCCTTGCTTGACTCCAATTCAAATGGTAAAGGGGTACTTTTCCAAGCCATTGCTTAGGATGGTTTCTTTCACATCATTATGAGGAAGTCTGATGCAAATTTTGACAGGCATCCCGATCTCATCAGGAACTTCCATAGGGCCTCTCGGATGGGATCAAAGGCCTTAGTCAGGGCAATGAAGGCAATATAAAGATCTTTGTGTTGGTCAGGTACTTCTCCTGCAGCTCTCTAGCAACAAAGATAATGTCTGCTGTAGACATTAATGTTTTAATCTAGCATTGTTATGACATTTGTCTGTGATACAATGGACAATCCTGACTGCCAAAACCCTACAGAAACAGTGGAGTTTAGAGCTGTAAGAATATATTAAATAGACAAGATTGAACAGAGATGCTACTAATAGCAAAAATAAAATTGTAGACTATAACCAAACCAAAAACTAGCACCACCTATGGCAGGGCTGTGAAATTAGCTGCTATATATTCCACAGCTGGATGGCAGACAAGTATTCACTTTAACCTCTCTATATAGTTTTCTTCACAAACTGCCTGAAACAATAAGTCTGCTTTAAAGACCACATGCAAAAAAGTTTGGACAGACATTTCTTTACACCATGAGTTAGGGATGTAGTTTCTTTTCTAATAACCAAGTGATACGAGTAGCCCTGATTTAATAAATAATGTGAAGAGGCTCGGCTGGAACTAATGACCTGTATGAGCGTGGCCAGCTTGTTCCTATAGCATGAGTTAAAGCCCCCTCCAAATGGGACAGAGAACAGAAACAGTTTTACATCTGGAGTCTTTATGACCATTAATCACTTTAAGCAGTTAGTTTTTAGTTTTTTTCCTCTTTGGTGTGTGTTTCTTTTAAATGTGGCATAAAGAACATATTTTTTTCCTCAAAACATTGATGTCTCTTTATAGTAACCTTTTGAAGAGCAAAATCCCTTTGTATGTATTTGATATATATTGTATCAAAAGCTACTCAGTAAGATTTCTTTGATTGACTACATTTCCAGGAGCAGGCTTGGATCTCCCAGTGCCGTGGTAAGATGCTTTCACACTCATAACTTTTATCGACTGGCTGCGGCTGTTACAAAAGGAAGCAAAAAAGATATGGACAAGTGAACAAATTATATAAAGTTAAAAAAGGGGGTAGGTGGGAGTGGAGACTTACCATGTTAGCTGCTTCATGATAACTGATTCATGTGTCCCCACTTACTGCAGGATAGGAGTAAATTTATTGCATATATCTAAGCCCTGTTTCATTTTGGGGGCAAGCTGCCTGGGTTTAGTTTTTATCTCCTTCAGGATAGGAATGTACACATGGAACATTTGCCATATAGCTGCTGACAAGTAAGTACTCCCTTCACTCCTATTAATTCTGTATAATATGTTGTCTGTCCATATTCAAAGAAATAAAGCAGCTTTGGGTATCTGTCTGGGATCTGGGGAGGTATAGAAGTAGGTCCAACTTCCTTTCCAGGTGCTGGGAATAGCAGCATTTTGGGGACAGAGTGGCATTGTTTCCCCACACACATTGTCTGTGTTGGATGGTCTGTCTTGACCCAAAGGGTTATGATGCCACTTCCTTTAGGAAACAAGTGCATTGCTGTGCACAGTAACTGCCCAGGGGTGCAGCTGTAAGAGGAATTAGGGTAATACTTTTCCTTGCAGGTGAACTGTGTATCTTCAAGTTGCCTCTCTCTTTCTTGGTGCTGGGTGTGCACAGCCAGCCTAATGGGTGCGTGTATCCTCTGCTCCAGCCTTGAGTGCACCTTCATTGAGTCAAGGGTCCTGGATGTTCCCTTTGTATTAACTTCTGCATTGCCAGATACTGCCTAGAAGTCCCCGGCCTGTCCTATTTGTGTTCGTGCCCAGGCTGGGTGTTACTTTCTCTGATGCGGATTCCTCCGTGTTAACTGTGTTTCTAGTTGCTGGAATCAGTCACCTGGTGCACATTATCACTGCTGGTAGCTTAGAGGTGGAGCCTTTATCTTGGAAGGGTTCCTTTGATATTTGTGTTTGTGAAATTAGTTTCTTTTGTAGATAATGGGATTCCATTAGGGAGTGTTAAAGAGTTACTGAGCTGTCAGCTCTGAGAGGAGATACAATTTTGATCAGCAACTTCTGTTAGCTTGTATCTTGGATGTGTTAATTTTGATATTGTTGTTCTCTGTTCTTATTGGTTTCATTGGATTTGGGGTTGTTGTGATGTGAAGTTGAGAAGAAGTTTTTTAAATGTGCATGTTTTTATCAGTGGCTCAGCTTCTGGGTTGCCCTGATCTCCTTTCACTGGAGACTGTTTGGAGTCTCTTTAATACCAGCAAATGATTCCAGTGCCTATTTGCAGACTGTGTGTGCGGCAAGGCCTCTGTCTCTAAATGATGCATGAGTTCCTTTTACCTGTCACTCATTTCTTTTAAACTTTTTCCCTCTTTTACTGTGAACTGACAGCCCTGGAAACTGAAGGCCTGTATAGCTCAGGCAGAGGCAACAACAGCTTTCTGTCCTTGCCATATCTGCTCGTGTGCCTCCATGCTGAGCTGGAAGCGTGACTCTGAGAGTGGCTGGGACCTCAGTCCTTGGCCTCTCTGCTGAGTGTGAGCTGGGGGAACCTGTGATGGCAGCTGTGTTATGTAGAAACCCGTGTTGCCAGGAACTGGACCATGACCCATCAACTCCTGTTATGTAGACCATGACATGGCAATCTGAAGGTCCCTTACCCAGCAGCTTGTCTCCAATCAGCTGGTTTATGATACTGTGCAGAGCCAGGTGGCCTGTGAGTCAGATGACTTTCCCATCCATTGGGAAGTGATTTTTTTTTTTTGTGTTGCATCTCTCTTAAATAAATTTGTTTTCACTATTGTGTTCCCTACATGGGCCCTGGCATGCAAATATAGCTTTTACAGAGCCATGTCAGAGATTTTTCTCTTCTCCTCAATTGAGGTGACTTTCTCTGTGTGTTTCTTTGGTCCCAGTAATGCAGTTTGTCAGGAAACTATTCTTTTTTTGGTTGGCTTTGTGCTCTGAACATTGACTCCAAGTATGAGTATCAAACTGTAAGTATGAATCCCTGCTTATTTCTCTTCTACATAATGTAAAGCTGTTTGACTAGAACAACTCCTGGGATGATTAATAGAGAGGATTGCCCAAAATGAAATGTTACTTTGATATTTCTATTGTGTGTTTGAATTATTTTCATAGCTGTAGGCACATTAGCTGCATCAACAACCTGGCAGTGTGGTCACTTTAATGGTAAGTGTGTGTGTGTGTGTGTGTGTGTGCATGTGCGTGTGTGTGGACCCCTTTTCTCTGGATCATCCATATGCAATAATGTTGCTGATCCCTTTGCAGCACTGAGTTATGAATGATTTGAATTGCCAAAATTCCCTGGGTGAAGGGAAACTTTGACTTTGTGAAGGTTTTATGTATTTGAGTGTAGTTAAGATAGGTACACCTAGATTAGGTGGGAAAGTAATGACATTGACACTGGACTGCAATGGAGGGCATTTTATATGTGACAGTAAATCCACAATGGACACATTTCTGGATAGTGAGTGCAAACACATCTTATGTCATACAGGTACTCTTGCTGTTGTATGCACTGCTTGCCTGGGGTTGGCAGACATGCAGCACCCCTGTGCTTTGTGATGGGAACACTAGCACTGCTTTGCTGTTTTGGAGGAGTGCAACATTTTCTTTTTGTGCAGTAAATTAACTGAGCTCCATTGCTTCATTGGGTCCTGTGTGTTTGTTAATCCACACCTAAGTATAAGTACATAGATAAATGTTCATAAACCCCTCTGTTACTGGGATGAGTCTAGTTCTGGTATGTGAAAAGGTTGCTTCATTTAAACTGGTAAAAATCTAGGCTATAGAGTACCCAGTAGATTGGGCTGCACTGGGGCAGCAGTGACAGTGTGACTTGCCTAGTAATAGCCTTGAGAGTATCCCATTAACAGGTATAACTTTAGCCTGTCTTGTTTTCATTCTCCCAATAGTCTATTTCCATACTGTCAAGCACTTTAACAACTTGTAGTACTTGATGTCTCTATGATTAAAAAAAACAGACTTCAGGTTTAGAATAGTTTATGCTGCTGCTGTTGTTTCCTCTAGCCCTCTCCCTCGTCAAAGTCCAGGTAATCTTCCTGGAGTGGCTGTTGGTACCAGTGTTGTGGAAAGGGTCTTTCATTGAATACCTTAGACTACTTTTTATGTCGTTGACAAAAACTTGTTTTGTTCCCTCATTTATGCCTCTGTGGGCATATCTACATGTGCAAATAATGTGATTGAATTTACTTCAGCACAGTTTGCACTGGAGTAAACTAATCCAGGCACAACATATACATGTATGCCCAGTGACGAGAGCAAATTGAGCCTGGGTGGACAAGTTTAGGTCAAGGATGCTTCTGGCCTGCTTTGGCTCGCTGCTGTAGAGCCAAAGGGAGCTCCGGGCTATGGCCACAGCTGCCTGCAGCTAGCCATAGCTGGCCCCAGCTACCTGGCCAGCAGCCCAGTGCTTTAAATGGCTGCCCCATGCTGTGTTCCCTGGCTACATGGCTCTCTGGCCCCAAGCAATCTGCAGCCCTCCAGAACACTGTCCTAAGAGCCTGTGCCCAGCACGCCATGGATGTCTCACCTTCCCCCAGGCAGTAGTGGCCAGGCCATCATGTCCACAAAGTGCACGCTGACCACCACCTCCTCCATTCCCCACAGTAGGGGTGCCACCCACAAACACCAGCCCTCCAGTGCAACCCCAAGAGCATGTACACTGTGGACAGTTTGCAACAAATCCCAAGTTTATTCCCCTCCACATCACAACAACAGAGCCCTCCTTCCTTCCCTCCTTCCCCAACAACAGACCCCCACCAACTCCAACACGCACCACCAGTAGGCGCCCTCATCCCGTGAAATGATGTACACTGCGTTTCCAACTGTTGCGGGGGGGAAAGTTGGAAACACACAGTGTTCCCCTCCCCCGGCCCTCTTCCCTGTGCAGGGCTTACTGGGCAGGTGTGGCAGCTGCTTCTGGCAGTCAGGCGATGTCCGTGGCCATGAAGATGAGGTCTGACTGGCTAATGCATTCCAGGGTGGCCTGGGCAATAAGTTAGAGCTGGCATGTGCACAGGACAGCCCTGCTCTGTCCTTGTCAGAGGTGGGCCGCTGCCGGAGTAGCTGGGGCAAGTGGTGGTCTGGGCTGCCCATGCTGCTGGGTGAGGCTAATGGTGAGGAATACACTGAGACTCGGCACAGGATCCCTGAGGTGCCCTGCCCTGGAGAGTCCTCCTGGCCCACAGCCCCTGGCTCAGGCTCTGGCAGCCCACCTGTCCTGCAAAAAGTGTCCCAGGCTTTACCAGGTCTGTGGGGTCCAGGATGCTGTCCAGCTCCCTCAGGAAGGGCATGGATCTGTGGATGGCCCCAGGCTGCCTGTTATCTGGCTCCTTGCAGACTAGGCTGACCTAGCATAATTTGCACCCATGTCACCGTCTGCATGTGTGTTTAGTTGCACTAATTTATGCCACTTTAGGATAATACTTGTCTGACAAGGGCTATACTTCGGTGGAGTATATTAGTCTGCTCTGGCCTAATTGTGGTGCATGTGTAGACAGTGGTCCTTCAGTATGGGGGAAATTAATCTACTCCACAGTAAAGCATGTGTAGACACATCCTGTCTCTATAATTCTGCAGACTTCACCCTGTGCATATAGTAAAATAAGACAAATTTATATCTACAATGGAGAGGCAATAACACCTCTCCATTGTAGATATAAATTTGTCTTGTTTTTATGAGCTAGATTTTCCTTGTTATTCAAAGTATTTCCTCTGGATGAGGAAAATCAGCCTCTAATATGTCATTAAGCAGAAAGCTCCTGGGAGTTCCCATCCTAGTTGATGTGACTCCTTCCTTTACCTCATGTAAGATTTGAATCATATGTTTTGCGTTGTCTCAAGATCTATCCCTCTGGGCCTGAGCTGAACTTTTGCCTTTCATATTTTCACAGTAGGGGCATAAACTGAGAGGGTTTGAATAATCCAGCTGAAAAGATGTGCCTGTTTGGCTACTGTTCTATGGCATACTTATCTAATGGCAGGATGCATGCTGTCAAAGGTGTCTCCATTTCTATATGGGACTTTTGAAAAATTATTGCAAAGATATGGACACCAGCCCGTTAGGAAATTGTACAGTGGGTTCCAGACTGATCACACCATTTCAGCAGGGAAGCAAGCCTCCCATTGTAAAATCATTTTCCATCTCCCACTTGCAGTGTGATGAAGATCAAACCAATCCCTCAGGAAGAAAGCTGTTCTCAATATGCTTGAGTGAAAATTTGAAATTAGTTTATTTTAAAATACAAATCCTTCTGGCAACCACAGTTGTACTCTGTTTTAGTTCTTCTGCAATGTATCAGGTCTGTCATGTCAGGGTTGATGGTAGTCTTATGTAGAGTTTAGATTATGTATTGTATAGAATGGTTTGATAGGGATGATCCTGCCTCAGGAAGAGGGTTGGACTAGGTGACCTCTGGAGGTCCCTTCCAGCCCTACTTGTCTATGACTCTATGATTCCAGAATGCTCTTATTCTTGAAGTGTTTTGGAGGAATGGTGCCTTTCTCTGGGTTCGTAATCATATTTTTTCCATGTTTATTGGGTACTAGCCTAGTGTGAAGCGGCTAGTATTTGCTTTGGATTCAGATATGGATTTGGCCAATTTGAGGAAAAGTGATTCGATTTGGTGATTCGAATCACTGACCCAAATCGATTCAGCTGAATCTGATTCGGAAATTTGGCTGCTGCCGAATCGGCCAAAATCTTCAAATCATGCAGGCCCCGCCCACCCCAGCTCCTGGCTCTTTGGAAAAAAAAAGCCAGCATTCACCAGCTGCTGCTGGGTGGGGGGTGATCCCCACTGCCCCATGCCGTGTGTGTGTGTGTGTGGGGACTCTGCCATGAGTCCCCCGCCTTCTCTCCTAGCGCCCCCATGGCTGCCCTTCCTGCCTCAGCTCCTGGCCCATAGGACTTGGACTCAAGCATTTGCATTCTTCAGCTTTGTCTCTGAGCCAGATTTACTGACAGCAGGGACGTAGCTTGTCACCAGGACTTGTGTATCTAACTGCTGTATAGCAGTAGTACATGATAGTGAATTATCTTAGGTAAGAACAGGTAAAATCCTACACTTACCAGTGAGCATGGTGATTTTTGCAGGGTTTAGGAATTTGAGTCAGCTTGATCCATCTTTGTAGGAAGGGATTTGTTTCCTTAAGGCTAGGGAAAGAAGTTACACATAAACCAATTTAAGTGATCAGAAACTGATTTAAACCTGTAACAGAACATAAGTTCAGTGTACATAAACCAGTTTCAAAATGGCCAAAACTGTTTAAGATAAACCTGGTTGAATGTAGTATCAGACTTAACTGATTTGGGTGAAACTGGTTTATGCAACTTCTATCTCAGACCCCTTCCTGGTTTAAGTTAAACCAGAGTCCTTTAGCATCCCAGCATGCTCTCTGGGCTGCGCTCTCTGCTGCAGAGAGCAGGGCTGGCCCTACCCCTCTGCTGTCTAGCCTGAGCAGGGGCCAGGATGTGGCAAGACACTAGCTGGCATGGCCCTGTTAAGGCAAAAAGAGCAGGAATGGGGTTAATTCTTCCCTCTTTCCCCTCCATCCCCACTGCAGCTGGGGTCTGCCTGTCTGCTGGGAAGGGGTAGAGGCGGAGGGGGCAGGCTGGGGATGGTAGACCCTGGCTGCAGGGCAGAATGGATGGACAGAAGGAAGAATTAACTCCCTCCCTGTCCCCTTACCTTAATGGGGCCATGCCAGGATGGCGTCTGCTAATGTCTCGCTGCTGGAGCAGTGAGGGGAGGGGGAGGGGCAGCAGCTTTTGTCAGAGGACCCTGGAGGGGGTGTTGGCCCATAAAAACCTAGGATTCTGGACTAGCCTAGGAATTGACACGACACCTTGTTCCATGAGTGGCAGAAAGGCTTTATTTACTACAAGTATTCAAACTCAAGTCAAGTGAGCCCAAACCAAAGTCCAGTAATTAGCTATAAGGTGATGATTTCACACCAGACAGGTGACAAGAGAAACGGTCTGTTTCTTCCAACTTCTTGAGATAGCTGGGGCACAGTAGCAGTTGGTGCTAGAGAGATTTCTCACTCTTGTAGCATGCACCATTAGCTGTTTTCACTTTGTTCTTATAGCCTTAGTCCAGCATCTTCAAAGTATTCTTTTAGTTGTATAAATCAAGAAAGAGACCCAAGCAGTAATTGACAGGAAAATCCTGTTAATCAAACTGCTTCTCATTGGTTATCAGAAGGCTCCAATTTGAATGAATTACCTTCCTCAGTGACAAGACGTTACTCGTTTCTACCAAGTTTGGAACATATCAAGAAACTGATTAACAACCAGGAAAAAAACAAGGTTTTGGGGAGTGTTTTTGGAAAATTAAAGGAACCACTAGACAAAACAGAAGCAAATCAGGAGGAGACATCTGTCATATATGGAGAATGACTTTTCCTGTACATAACATGAGATAATTGCAAAAGAAATAGTTACCATACTAATTAATCAAGGATAGGCATTTCACACGGTTACATACCAGACAACTAGGAGCCTGTTTGAAGTCATCATGAGTATAGTAAGATAAGCTGGAAGGGATACCTCATCATTTATTTTCAGATGGCCTAGCCATGAACTTGCATCCTCTTGCACTATGCAGTTAGCATCAGTATTTTGTATTTTAACTATTGTGAGCAGGCCCCAGCTTAGCTTCAGAGTTGTCATGGGTTTATTCCCCCTCCCTTCCCTGTCCCACCAGCAGGGACTGCAGCCATTCTGGCATGGCCCCATTAAGGCTAAGGGGGCAGGGAGGAGCATAGGGGCACTCTTTCCTGTGCTCATCTCTCTTCCCATTAAGTGGGGAGTGGGGGCTCTGTTCAGTACTGGAGGGGAGCTCTTTCCCCTCCTCCTCCTCTTCCCCAAGCCACTGTGGGGCAGGGAGTGGAGGCTGTGTTTGGTGTTGCCCAGCCCAGGTGCGTGGAGTGGCTGTCATTTAGTTGCTGCCCCAGGCACTGCTCCTGACCTCGTGCGCTCAGGTGGTGGCTGGCCGGGCAGTGGGCTACCCAGGCTAATTTGGAGGTGTCAGCGGGCCCACAGCCTGGCAGCTGCCTGCCGTGGGGGCTCACTGCAGACTCATGAGCCCCCTCAGTGTCTCTGAGCTGGCCTGACTGGCCCGCTGCCCAGCCAGCTCCAGCCCTTGCGTCCCAGGTTAGGCTGCGCTCGCTGACAGGGTTCAGCCTCCCTGTCAGTAAGCTGAAGCTGCTGAGGAGTACCCCACCCCCATAGCCTAGCCTGGCCCAGCCTGGCTATGTGACCGCCTTGGCTGGGGCTCAGCGTGATTGGACTGGGTAGGGGAGGGGCCACTCCCGGCGGCTGCAGCTCATTGACAGCCACTCCCAACACCCAGGTTGGACCAGGCAGCAGCGCACAGACAGGACACAGGACTACCAGGGTAAGGGTGATCATATGCCTATAATTGGTGAAGATCTTGTGCGGGAACAGGTTGAGAGGCTGGACAACCACAAGTCAGCTGGCCCAGATGGAATGCATTCAAGATTGCTAAAAGAGTTGGCTGACATCATAGCACAGCCAATAGCAAGGATATTTGAGAGCTCGTGGTACTTGGGAGAGGTTCTTGAAAATTGGAAGAGGGCCAATGTGGTGCCTATCTTCAAGAAAGGAAGGGAGGCAGATCCAGGGAACTACAGGCCAATCAGTTTGACCTCAATTCCTGGAAAGATCATGGACAAAATCATCAAAGAAACCATCAACAAGAGGCTAACGGAAGGCAACATTCTGAGAGAGAGCCAACATGGCTTCAGTGCAGGTAGGTCTTGCCTGATCAACCTCATGTCCTTCTGTGACCAGGTGACACATCACCTGGACAGAGGAGAAGAGGTTGATGTCATATATTTAGATTTCAGAAAAGCTTTTGACTTGTTCTCCCATGATGTCCTCATGGTAAAATCGGGGAACTGCGGCCTCGACAACTTTATGGTCCAACGGCTGCGGAAGTCACTCCGTGGTCAGATCCAGAGACTGATAGTTGATGGAAGTGAGTCAACATGGTGCATGGTGATCATTAGTGTCCCCCAGGGCTCAGTACTTGGACCAGTACTCTTTAATGTATTGATAAATGATCTGGATTCAGGTGTCAGAAATGGACTGGCTAAGTTCGCAGATGACACCAAATTATGGGGAAGTGCGGTCACTCTAGAGGATAGGCTGGGAATTCAGGCTGACTTGGACAGGCTCGCAAGGTGGGTAGATCAATATCTGATGACATTCAACACGGAGAAATGCAAGGTGCTCCACCTTGGGAAAAAACCCCCACATCATACTTACAGGCTTAGCAGTGCTACACTCACTAGCACCATTTCCAAAAGAGACTTAGGGGTCATGATTGACCACAAGATGAATGTGAGCCACTAATGTGATGCTGCAGCTGGCAAAGCAAATAAAACTCTGGCTTGCATCTACCAGTGCCTCTCAAGCAAGACCCAAGTAGTCATCCTCCCCCTTTACTCAGCCTTGGCGAGGCCGCAGCTGGAGTACTGCATCCAGTTCTGGGCTCCACACTCTAGAAAGGATGTGGAGAAGCTTGAGAATACAGAGAAGAGCCACGCGCATGATCGGAGGTCAAGAGAACAAGCCTTATGAGGAGAGGCTAAGGCATAGGACTGTTCAGCTTGGAGACGCGAAGGCTCAGGGGTGACTTGCAGGCAGCCTATAAGTATATAAGGGGCAGAGGCAATGCATGCCTCCTGAGGCTGGGGGAGCATGGTGACCGGCCACAGGCAGCAGCAGTGGTGTTAGTGGCGGCTGCGCTGACATAGACGGTGAGGGTGGGCCAAATGGAGACCACCTGGAGGCAGCTGCAGCAGTGTCGGTGGGAGGGGCCCCCTGTGGCCGATTGCCAAGCCTGGATGTGCCAGCAGCACTTCTTGGGGGGAGGAGGGGGAAGGGGGAGCCACCAGCACTCTGCCTGCCCCCCTGTCCATCACTAAGCCGAGAGTGCAGGGGGCTGGACCCAATGATTTCATGAAGTCCCTTCCAGCCCTAATGTCTATGAAATCTATGAGCCCCCCTCCCCACCTCACAGTGGTGGGGAAGAGGGCATAGAGGGAAGAGTCCCTCTCTGGGGATGGGAAGTGGTAAGCCAGGACAGTTCCTGGCAGTTGGGGAGCTGCTGGGGTGGACAGAGCTCTCTCCTCCTCTTCCTCCTCCCCTGCCACAGGGGTCTGGCCACACTCCCTCTTCCCTCACCCTCTGAACCCTGCAGGGCAAGTTGGAAGTTTAAACCTCTCCTCAGTCTTACTTAGGTCTGCCAGGGCCTGGCCACCCGCCCCTCTGTCTCAGCTCAGCTTCCCTGTGAAAGGGAAGGGAGGACTGCTCTACTGCCCCCAGGCTTCTGGCCTGAGCTACTGCAATCATGTGCCTGTATTTCCGGAATGAAAAGGGAATGTCTATGCACTTGCAAACCAGTTCAGTCTTTGCAGGTTAGACTAACCTGTGAAAATTGAATCAGTTCAGGGTTGGGCTTTTTGAAAGTCTGTCCTTAGCCTAAATGGCTGCTTATATAAATCAGTGAATGAACATGGGCTACCAATGCATTAACATGAGCCAGCAATGTGATGTCATTGCTGGCAGAGCTAATCAAACACTGGCGTACATCTACCGAGGCATCTTGAGCAAGGCTAAGGATGTCATCCTACCCCTCTGCTTGGCATTGGTGAGACTGCAGCTGGAGTTCTGCATCTGGTTCTGGACGCTGCGCTTCAGGAAGGACGTAGAGAAGCTCGAGAGAGTCCGAAGGAGGGCTGCATGCATGAGACCAGGCCTAGAGACCAGGTCATATGAGGAGAGGCTGAAATATTTGCAACTGTTCAGCCTGGAGAAGAGAAGACTCAGAAGGGACTTGGTGGCAGCCTATAAGTATATCAAGAGCATATATCAGGGCCTGAGGCAGCATCTGTTGACCAAGGCCCCCCCAGCAGAGGGCAGGAAATAATGGGCACAAGCTGACTGAGGATCATTTAAAGCTAGACATAAGGAAAAACTTTACAAGTCGAGTGCTGAGGGTTTGGAACAGTCTCCCCCCAGAGATGGTACAGTCTCCCACCCTGGCGAACTTTAAAAAGTGTTTTGCTGGGCTCATCTGACCCCAGCAGTCTTTCCTGCCCAAGTGCAGGGGGGCTGGATCCGATGAGCTGTAATGTCTCTTCCAGTCCCTAACAACAATGAAACTATGAAACAGTTTCTATAGGACTCTATTGTATTAGACTGAGAACTCCCATTTGTGATGCTCATCCTTCCTCATCCAGTGTGGGTAGTTCCTTTACATTTGTAGGGCTGGTTTTCCATTTTAGGATATGGTGCATACTATAGCATGATGTGTCCATAGTACAACATAATAGGCACACAAGTGAATCTCCTAGTCCATAGCAAATTCAGTGCAAAAGTGCACTGTTTAAAAATCCCCTAAATTGATTTGATAGCTCTGTCTTGAAATAATCCTAAATGCTGGATGTTTTTTCTATAGAAATTCAGTGGATTGTTCAGAGCGCTAGCCACTTGTAAACTGAAAGCATCTGACAGTATTTCATCACTCTTGAAACTGGACTTCACACTGGGCTTTCAGGGCAAGTTATTTTGGGACCAGTTGTCTTTACTTCTTTCAGTTGCATATTGTCAAATGTTCAGAAATGTTATTTGTTTTGTCTTGTGAGAATGCAGCATTTAGTGTATACTCCAAGACTAGTCAGTTAAGTGTTGTGCCAGGAATCAGTTTCTGTGGGTTTGCCTTGTATTGTTTGGGCGCTGAACTTTAAAATGACAACCTATTAGAAATAAATGAAAGGTGTGTATTGAGAGCCTTTGTGCAGCCTTTTCCCTGATTCACAAACAAGTGGTATTGTTCAGATAATCTACTGCAATAGTAATTGTTTTAAAAGTACAGGGCAATAATTGTTTGTAAAATGAGGTATGCAATGGATTCTGGGAGAATTTATTTGCAGTGTAAACATGTTGGTTAGAAGTCATTAATATGACATTCACACAACTCTAATAAAGTACATAACACAGAGATCTGGCACCATTGAAATACCCAGAGGACATTAAGTATGAGTCTTAAAACCAAGAGTATTGGAAACAAGATATTTTTACGTCTCGTTTGGGAGTAATATAATTGCATTTTGTGGCTCTAGCAGATGCTTGGGCCAGCTGGTTGGAGAGCATTGGTTTTTTTTCCCCTTCTCTGCCCTCCCCCTCCCCCTCTTAGCTTTGGTACCATACAGATAAAAGAACTTTCATCAAACAAACAAAACTTTTTTTTATTATCTCCTGGTCAAAAGACCCATGTTTGTGTGTACATAATATTCTAGATTGCATTGCCTGTAGACACTTTCATTGCAAAAGCTCTGGAGAATAAACTACAAATGTGTTTTGAGTCTAATTTGAGGCAATAAAGCATTCAAGCCAGCTTCACTGACCTTTCCATCTAGCTGTCACCACTGAAATCTCTGAGAAGAAAAACTAGAGCCAGCTGAGGTTTGTTTGTTTATTTTTGGGGAAAGATTATTGAGTGACATAGAGGGAGGGACAGCACTGAACTCATCTGAATGTGTCCTGGTGAGTGGGTCATCAGAGGGATGCCTTGCATCAGGCTCTGAAGCACTGCAGGCTCTAGGGACTCTTTCCTCACAACCTGCCTGTGAGGCAGAGCAATGTCTATGCAAGAGCAGCCTGGAGTGGTAATGCTCTGGCACAATGCTGGACAGGTGTGATTGTGTGCAGGAGGCAGAGGGGCTGTTTGTGCTGCTGCTGTGCTATTGTGTGGCAAAGAGTTGGGAACCTTAGACTCTTGAGAAATCTTGTGCCTTATGGACTTGGGGATTTCTCTCTCACGTTGCTTTGTCTGGTGCTGCATGCTTTCCAAGTGAAGTGCTAGTGCGTGGGTTGGGGTCTTGCTGGTTGGATAGGCGAGCATTCTGCCCTGGTTATGCAGGGTTAAGGGAAGGAGATTGATTGCTGGTCCTAAAACTGCCAAAGGGTCATGTTTTTCATGCTGGATTCCGGGGGAGAACTTAAAAGGCAATCAGGACTCGTACTAGGGAGTATATTTTTTATTAGACCAACAAGATTTTTGCAAAAAAAATTCTTTAATTGCAAGCATTCAGGTACAAACACCCTTCATCAGGCATTGGAGAAAAGATTGTAAAAGTTCTCCTGGGTAGAAATGAAAGTTCATATTTCATAGGATTTTGCAGAGGAGGGGAGAGCTTAATTTTTATTTGGTATTTTGGATAGTCTGTTTCAGTGTTGCAGCTATACTGTACTCTCCTCTTCCGTGGCAGCACATGAGACTGAGCTTTGTTCCTCGAGTACTGAGACTTTTAGGAAAAGTTCTTAATGGCATTCTCAGCATTTTGGTCATTTTACTGATGTCGTAGTTGAACTTTTCCTTCTCACTTTTCTGTAAAGTAGTTGAAATTGGTTCACACATTTCCGTGTGTGAATCTGAGTTATTCTCTTACTGAAATAGACACTGACCTAGGAAAGGTCAGTTTGGGGAACAATGAGACTTAGAGGTGACATTTGAGAGAAACTGGTGCTTGCTTCCAGGCCATGCCCAGCTGTAACATTTGTACTGTGTGTATCTATGCAAGCTGCTTCTTGCTGGTACCTTTAGTCTTCTGTACAGACCCCTTGCTTCTAGATGATGCTCTTGTCCAAATGAACGGCTACAGTTAGTGAAAAGCAGCCTGTTTTTTAATGCTACCAAACCATTTCCAAGCTGCGGGGACCACCCAGCAAAGGTTGTCCTTTAGTAGATTCAGAAGTCATGGCACCTGCAGATGTTTACACTCTTGTCCCAGGTGCAACATAAATAAGACATGATGCCCAGTGGGTATCTGAGCCTAGGCTGGGGGAGGGAATCAAGTCCTGAAGACAGCAGTTAGTTGGGGCCCAGCATGACCACATGAACTCTGAGTTCTCCCTACAGTGGTTAAGGCAAAACAGCTGAGGAAGGCAGATATGTAGTGGGAAAGTCACTGGGAGGAGAGCATGAATTTTAGCTGTGTGGTGCACAGCCTAGGACAATGTAGGTTAGCATGTGTTACCCTGTACAGTGAGATGGCTCTTGGGTGGCCAAGATACATGGACACTTTGCCAAACAGTGGTTCAACCTTCTGTCCATCCAGGCCGATTACAGGAGCTCAGCCCTAAAGGTCAGGCCAGTCCCTGTCCACCATGCACCTACCCTTATGAGCAATTGGTGGTCTTCCTGGAGTGCTGCTCTGAAGGGCTATTTTCCTCTGCTGCAGCAATGCAGGGACCAGACCGGAAGACATAAGACCTCAGAGAAGGGAGGCTGAAGGGCAAGACCAGAGCATGGCAGGTTTAGGCGTGGGAGAAGGGTCAGGCTTCTCAAAGCTACAGAGCCTGGAGCAAATGTGACTGTCATTAAGATGCTGGTACCTACCCACAAGGGCATGTTCTTCTGGGCCTTTTCTAATAGAACCACTGTGACACCCAGTGGCCAGTTGTACTTACTGCATGTAACATGGGCTGACCTCTGATGGGGATGCCTGCTCTCTGCAGAGCAGCGTTCCTGGCTTGCTTGGCCTTCTCATGACAGTGCCGTCAGATGGGGTGTTTATGAACCTGCAGATTTGGTCCTGCTGTCATGGACCCTTCTCCTCGCATTACCAATATAATTGAAAGAAACAGAAATAAAGATGATCCCTACGAACCTGGTGTACACATCCAGAATTTGGGTTGACAGGTATAGCTGAGATTATTAGATGCATTTTTTCTGCAGCCTGACCTAAATTGACTGCTTTGTGCCTTTGCCGGAATGCAGCTTTGTACTAAATTAAGCAGTTTCTTGTGTACCATGGCCTATCAATCATGAAGCAGAGAACCATTGATGTAATTTATAACAAAAAGCTAAAGTAATTTTTTTTGTCTGATTGGGATTTGAATCCAAGATGTGTAGATTAAATGGTGGAAACATAAAGTGTCTGCTTTCATATTATTTTGCTTTCTTCATTTTAGCTCACTTTATACTTTATTTCATAGAGCCTTATAGGTTTTCCAGGCACCGTGAAGTCTAGTCTCAGATGGGTTTATGCTACTTGGGAAGGAGGCAAGCAGTAACCATCAAACAGGGAGAACTTTGAGGTCAATATGTCCTGCAGTGTCCATACGTAGCACAAATACTTCCTGGAATCTGCCATTTTTCCCTTTGGACACATGGACACCCCCCAGTTGGACTTTTTTCCCAGGCCAAAACCAACACCTACTTGAAGCAAGAAGAATCTGCTGTAGAATGGATACTCAGTCTTGGGGGGTTCCCATGTAAGACTTTAGATGTTGACAGCGTGTTTGAGCTGCAGATCTCAAATTACGTCCCAGGTCTTAGTGCTGGGGCTGTAACAAAGACTCCAAATACTGTGAGAGCAGACAGTGTGCTGGTCCTGTTTCTATTTTGCAAATTATTCAGGCAGTTCTAGTGAAAATTGTAATTACCGTACACACTTGCAGTGCAAAGTGCTGCATAGAGATGATGAACATGAGACTCAGGGGAAGACATACCAGAACCTGTCTGCACTGGAACATGTTGTGGCCTATGCCGGATTTGTATTTTTAGTATCTCTTTTGACACAGCTTTTGGGTATCTTACATTGAAAATATGGGGCATGTTGCTCTAAGTAGAATCACTGGAGTCTAGATTATTTCATACTCAGCCATAATGCTACACCTGCCCAGCTGCAGAGAGCTGTAGCCAGTAAGTGGGAGATGGAATTCTGCCTCTTCTCCTCCTGCTCAAGAGAAATCATTGATTAGACTGTCTTGTATAAATACAACAGATTGTTTTTGGACTCTTCTGGATGGACTTGCTCCAGAGGCCAAATCAGTCTGTTGCTGGTTTAATCACACTGACATATCATGGGTGATATGGTTCGCCCTCTTGAGAAAAACTGGCCATGACATGGTTTACTGTGGCCCTGCCTGTGCAAAAGGGAAATGAACAGCACCGTAGCAGTGTAATGCTGGCTGAGAGAGGCTGTGTGACTGCCTCTTTAGACAACAATGTAGGGACCAGGGCCATGTGCAGGTTCTGAGCATGTAGTCTCCCCAGGGGGACTTGTACTCCAGTTCAGTATTGCTACCACCTGGTTAGCTGTATGTTGTGTCACTTCCTGGTGATTGCCCTGATGCTGTTTCTTATGCCACTGCTTCCCAAACTTTTCCTCAGCATGACCACATTTCCTCAACATAGCTCCTCACTCCCAACTCACAGCCCCCCATCCCCTCATGTGCCCCAGGGCCAGGGCCCACAGACCTTTGTCTACCCCGCGCTCAGGGCCCAAGTGCCGGCTGCCACCCACAGGAGGCTGAGCCTGGAGTGGAGTGCAGAGCCTGGCTTTCCCCTGCACCCCATCCTTTCCCCTGCGGCAACACTGCCAGAGCAAAGCCTGTGAGGGGTGGTATGTGGACAGCCCACTGCAGGCTTGGGGCTCCCCACCCTGCTTCTCTCCCCCTGGGGGCTCCACAGCCTAGTGCGCAGGACCTGGCATAGGAGGGAGGGAGCGCCGCATCATGCCACCATGGCTGCCAAACTGAGGTGCCCCCTGCTCACCTGGCAACAGCGTGGGCACAACTCTGTGCGGTGGCCACTGCTATGCCTCACCTTGGTGGCCATGATGGTGCTGCACTCCCTCCCACAATGGGTCTCACCCACTGGGCCACAAAGGCAGTTCCTGTGTGGAGGTGGTCCAGCGCAGCTGCAGTCCTGCACCCCGCTGTGGGCACAGAAGTCTCGGGGCATGTTTATTGTGACCCCGTCCACTGATGTTGTGACCCCATCTGGGGTTGCAACAGTTTGGGAACCTCTGTCTTATGCGCTGTTTTGGGCTATGGCAATGACTCCCGTCTCTGGTGTAGTGCCAGCAACCTTCTCTTCCCCTTTGAGACAGTTTGCTTGAATCTTTTGTGCCCAGCTAGTGGTCAGAGTAGCCAGACTTGTGACCAGCACGTGACACAAGATGAAATTTTTTGCACAGAGCGTGCCATCACAGGCTGGCACAGAGGCCAAAGCTCATAGATTCAGAGTCATAGATGTCAGGTGCTGGTAGTGACCTCACAAGATCACCTGGTCTAGACCCCCTGTGCTTGGGCAGGAAAGACTGCTGCGGTCAGATGATCTCAGCAAGGTGAGCGTCAGATGCTTTTTGAAGATTTCGAGTAGGTGCTTGTACCACCTCTAGGGGAAATCTGTTCCAGACCCTGGACACTCAGACCATAAAGAAATTTTTCCTTATGTCCAATCTAAAGGGATCCTCTAGCAATTTGTGACCATTATTCTTTGTCTTCCCCTGGGGTGCCTTGGTGAAAAAGTTGCTCCCCCAGGCCCTGATGTGAACCCCTTATATACTTATAGGCTGCCACCAAGTCCCTTCTATGTTTTCTCTTCTCCGGACTGAATAGTCCCATGTCTCTCAACCTCTCCTCATATGGCCTGCTCTCCAGACCTCAAATCATATGTGTAGCCCTTCTTTGGACTCTCTCAAGCTTCTGCACATCCTTCCTGAAGTGCGGTGCCCAGAACTAGATGCAGTACTCTAGCTGTGGCCTTACCAAAGCTGAGTAAAGTGGGAGTATGACATCCTTAGTCCTGCTTGAGATGCATCGATAGATACATGCCAGTGTCTTATTTGCTTTGCTGGCTATGACATTGCATTGGTGGCTTATGTCCATTCTATGGGGTATCATGACCCCCAGGTCTCTTTCGGTTGTGGTGCTAGCAAGCGTAGCACCACCAAGCCTGTAAATGTGTTGCGGATTATTTCTCCCCAGGTGAAGACTTTATATTTCTCGGGGTTAAACATCATCAGATTAAGTGAGATTTTAAAATGCATGAGATCATCCAGAATTGTAGAAAAATCTCTTTCCAGAACTGAATTAGCAAGGCTGTGCAGGCGTATCTTGTATGGGCAGGCTATCCCATAACTGTTAACTAGGGGTGACTTTACCTTCCCCCGAAGCAGCTGATGCAGGCCTCTCTCCAAGCCAAGACACTGCATGGGGCAGAGGCTTGTGGAATGATCCAGTCTGGCTTTTCCTGTATTCCTATGTGTAACAGGAAGCCAGAAGGCTCCTATTAGTTTAAAATGAAAGAGTACCAGGTTGAGCTGAATCAAGGAGGATTGGCAGTTAGGAAACAAGTTAGCTGCTAATGAAATGGCTGCCAGCAGACAGACCAGTGTGCAAGGCCTGGGGAGAGACTAACTAGGGGAAGGTAATTGTTTTGCCTCAGTATCAAGTCGTTGGGCCTCAGTGACAACAGAGGTAGGAGAAAGAAATCAACCCGAAGCTGTGAATCCCACTCCCCCACGCAACAACATGCCCCCACTACCAAAGAAACCGTGCATCCAGAATTGGGATACTCACTCATCTGAGGACCCATCAAGCCTGATGGACGTCATCCTCGATTTTGAGGGACCGCTACTGCTGGTGAAATGCTGAAATGCTCTGTTATCAAGCGGGGACCCCTCCCTAGGTACATTGTCCTGCTGGGGCCTGGCCATGCCCCCCTCAGCTCAGCACTATGTAAGGGATGGCTGCTCTAGCACCCCCTGGCTTCTAGCTTGAGCCACTGCAGGCATGTGGCTGCATTTCTGGGCTGGCTGTCTGGTTACAAAGCTGATTTACCCTAGCCAGGTTAGACTAACTTGCAAAGATTGACTCAATTCAGGCTCAGGTTCTTGAATGCCTGTCCCTGGCTTTAAAGCCTGTGCCTGGGAGCACGTGGCCAGTTTGATCCTGCTAGCCACTGAGTGAAGAGTTCCTGCCCTGGAAAGCTGCAGTGAGAGGCTCTGCTGACTCCTGAAATGCCTGGTGCAATGGACAGCCCAAGGCTGGGGGGAAGCTTGGAAGACAGTCAGTTGGCTTGAAGTTTCTTTTGGGTCTGAGTGCTTTGTTTGAATTTGACAGGTGGCTTGGGTTTGGAACTAGTATGGGCAAGAGGAGTGCAACGAAGCATGGAATTAGAGCTGGAGTGAGCCCAGAGAGAGGCAGGTGCATGGCTAGGGAGCCCAGAGAGGGCAAGATGGAGCTTGTGCCCAAGAAGCCAGTCCTGGTGTAGCAGGTCTAAGCTAAAGGGACTAGCCAGAGCAGGGGGGTGGAGGCCAGGAAGGTTAAGGCCCCAACAAGGGAGTGGAGGCCTGAGGTGACCTGGAGGTTTTGCCCACTTAAGTGATGAGTAGAAACATTTGTGAGGCATAGACATGGCTGTAGGGGAGATTCAGAGGCTGTGATTAGCCCTTAAGGTGATGAACAGTGGCATCGGTGCTTATGATCTTGCTTCGTCTTGCTTGGGGAGCCCTGGGGCAGCCTCCTTTTCTGAAGTCATAATAACATCGAGGTGTGGCAGGTGAGCTGAAGGGGAAATTACCCTAAGGAACCAGAGAGGACAAGGGTACTCTAAGGGCATTATGGCCACCCCAGGGGCAGGACCCTGTTACACCGTGGATAATCAGGAGAGGTATGCATGTGTGCGGAGATGCCAGTTGAAGGTGGGGAGGCATCTTGGCACAGTGCTGTGTGAACCTACTCCAGGGTATCTCTACTGTCTGCTCCCCATGGATTGCACACGTGTCTTGTGTTGTGCCCAGGGTTGTGAGGGTTCTTACTGAAGACAGTTCCACATGTTCTATTCAATCATGGGGTTTTTTTCCAGGCTAAAGGAAATTGATTTAGTATTTGGCAGTGATGCCAAGTTCATGAAACCCATCTACCAATACCATCTTAATTTAACTTACAAACTCTCTCTACTGATTTTCCTGTGAGCAAATCACTTCTGATCTGGAAGTAATGGGCCATATCATGCCTGCAAGCAGGAGCGATGACTTATATTGATGTCACCCACTGGCTTTTTATAGAAATTATTAATAAATCAGTAATTCTATCTGCAGTGATGTTGTTGTGTTTATAAATATTTAATTCACCTTCAGGTGCCTGCATCTCCTCCACCAGCTTCCTCTTAGATCGCTGACGTAGCACTGAGCGCTCAGATGCTGCACAGGAGATGAAGTTGTCAGAGTAGCTTCTAGGGTAGAAAAGGTTAATAACAAGGCTGCTGCTTTTTCCTTTTAAGCTTTATATAATTTGGCTTTGGGGCTTGGAAGTTCAAGCTGGCAAAGTACAGTTTCTCCTGCCTGGATTAAAGACCTTAGAGATGGGTCTAACTCTGGAGAGACCTCCCCAGTGTAGACTTTTAAAACTGATGTAATATCAAATGGAGCAGGTGAGGCAGGAGAGAGAGACCTCTGCTGGGCAGTCCCTTTATTGAGAGTAGACTGGGTGTAGAGGAGCTTGGTTCTATAAAACTTTTGAGTTTCCAAAAGTTCCATGCCAATTAATTCTTTCTTCTTTGTTTTATTTTTCAGGAAATTGCAGCTTATTTAATAACTTTTGAAAAGCATGAGGAATGGCTAACGACTTCCCCTAAAACAAGGTAACATTGCTAGTATTGCAGCTGGTGAAAATGTGCATTGATTTATTTTCACTGATTACTTGACTTGCTAATCAATTCATTGACCACAAAGTGAAAACTTCAAGTCTTGCTTGATCACTTGTGACACCAAAGTCTTATTAATTGACTTAATGAGCATTTTATTGAAAGAAATCAGATTGATTAAAAATAGAACACCTGCAATCTTGACAGGTAAAACTTTTAACCTGATGGTTTAACATTTAATTGTATGCTTTCAGATGAATGGATTTAAAAGACTTGGTTGAATGAAGGCTATTTATCTTGACAATGCTCCCTACTGTCACTAACCTGCTAGCCAGATATGAAAAAGTCCCTTGTGTTTTGCCTATTTAAAATGCAGTTTTTGCAATTGTTTGTGTTTTGGCATTTCTTGTTGGGGTTAAGTGTCTGGCAGTGAGGTGGTCCCAAAAAGCCAAATTAGTAGTCATGTTTGCTGTTTATTGTGCAGTAAATGTCATGTATTCTTTTAACTGTCATAAACATTTAACTTCTTCAGCCCCATGGGAGCCAGTATGTTGAGGCTGCAGATGTTTTCCTGTTGTGGGATTCTGACGTTTTTCTTATGTTAAGAGGCATGAAGTTACGCCTACTTGCCACTGAAAACTGAACTTTTTTATGGTGAGGGTGTACATTTCTGAAATGTTTCCCGATGCACATTTTTCCATTTGTTTACATGGCAACCTCTTTCCCAGTGATTGTGGCCAGAGTTTCACAGAGCCAGTGGAGGGTTAGCTTGGCAGCAGGGCCTTCGTGTGTGCTGAAGTTCTGTGCTTTCCTCATAGTGCAGCAGATGAGAAACTCAGTTCATTTTCATACTTGGATCGCAAATAGGAGGCTATGAACACAAGTGCCAGGGAAAAATGGATTAGTTCATGTTGCAGTTCAGCCATAACTTGACCCTCGATAATTCAAAGAAGACTTCTTGTGACTTTTGTGAGGTGAGGTCAGGTTAGCTGGAAGGGGGGCCCTCCTACTTCTGGCCCCAGGATTCCTGTGTGCTGGCTGCTGTGTAGTGAAAAAGCCAATGTGTAGGACACTCAAGATGGCACTTTGAAGGCAGAGAGTTTCCCTTATGTTTCCCATTGGGGATGTCCCCAGGAAACACACAATGGGGCCCTGAAGAACCAATGCAAGAAAAGCCTGGAGTAGTTTATTGCTGGGTTTGCCATTCTATTCCTTTGTAATTAGCAGAGGCAGAAATTATAGTAAGACATGAGAACTATTATTGAGCATAACAGATAGTACAGATTAATTTGCTGAATGTTTATTTGGTCATCCTGGAAGGGAAGATTTAGGTAAAGAAGGAGGGTTCAACAGCAGTTCAGGAATAGGGAAGGATGGCTTTCTTTGGAAAATTAGAAAACAGCTTGTGTTAACTTTAAGATGTTCTTCCTCATCTTCTGGAGAACAAGAGGTGCCTCAAGATCCTTGTGAATTACATTATTAAACAGGCTCTTTGTTAATCAAAATGTAGTATGTGTTAGGGCTGAGAAGTAAGAGAGGTGAGAGGATTTTATATGTTGTTATTATCCTGAACAGTGCTGGAAATTCAACGAGACTCAAGTATATAGGGTCTGCCTCTCATTGTTGGTGACAGGGATTTGGATCTACAGTGTACAGGGCCTGCTGTTTTATGTTGGAGACTGTGTAAATTGTTTGTCTTTTGTGACTCACTGACTGCAGGCCACTAGGCAATGTGATGCAGTTGGAGAACACTATTTTCTGACCTGGGAGCCTGAGTTATAGAACTAATATATAAGAACTTCTCATTGAACCTTTGCCAACTCAAACTATTGAGTGATCAGAAGGCATATTAAGCAGAGTCAGGGGATATATGCAGTACTATTAAAGGCATCAGATTATAAATACATTTTGTAGAAGTGTTTTAAGATGTTATGGGTTTGTTTAGTTTGCTAAAGGCAATGCATGAAAACAGCAATTTTCCTATTAATATTACAATATCCTGCTCCTGTGTGTTTACACTTGAAAGCATAATGTCCCACGAGAAGGAAAGCTGTGATGGCTGTTCAAGGACCTTCTTAAATTAGTTGTTGAGTTCATTTTGAATTTTTTTTTTAATATTGAAATTAATTGGTGCAGTTAAATGCTGAGTTCATATAAACAGGCCTTTTGGTATTAAAGAATTAATGATATTGATCCAGCACTGAACTGGAACATTCCCCATTCTTCGTTTGCTGCTGCGGGTGCTGCTAATTTCATTGTAGAAAATTAATAAAAATGAATTGCACTGCTGACATTTATAGCGTTTCTTAATAAAATGATACATAGCGTGAGTTGAGGGATCACTATGAAATGAATTTCTGTAGTTAGGTCTCATAGAGATGTTGGTATGTGAGCTTCAGGAAGAGGTTGACACTTGTCTGTGATGCTCTCTGATGGAAGATGAATATGTACAAATAGATTTTCCTCCATCCTAATTATAAGGATGTTGGGAGCAAAATATTTGTAGTTCATTAACGGGTTGTGCTATAAGAGTTTCTTTAGCTGGAGGAAACAAAGTGAGTAGTAATAAATCTGTAGGGGAAAAAAGGATGAAATGGCTATTTTGCAGTAATATTTCTCTTTGTGCTAAATGTCAGGTGTCTCTGCCCTACAGTGACTGTGCGGTGGAGGTACTGGAATACTGATCAGGCACATGTGCTTTGAGAAGACTTGGAGGATCTCACTAGGTAGTAGCTAGCAGTGTGTGCCCCCAGAGCCAGATGTTAGATGGCTGTTACAGTACGGTACTGCCCTATGACAAGTGCTTGCTGCAAATTGGAATCCATAATAAGAGGTCAGCAATGCGATATTGTGAATCCTTTGTAAAGCTGGCTCCAACGTTTTGGGTTCACAAGGAAACATTCAGAGGTGATGTGAATGATTTAGGAAGGTGCAGTGCTATTCAGTCTCCATCCCCCATTTGCCACTGGTTAGCCCCACCATGTTGTCCATGACGCTAGAATAAAGGATGTTTATCATGAAAACCTGAAACCTTGCTCCAGGGTTTGGGTTTGCTTTAACTGAACTGGGTTGAATGAGACTTGATTTGGGAAATAATTGGGTCTTAGAAATGTGTGTGTTAGCATACAGGAAGCAAAAAATGGAGAGGCTTTGAATTTCAGGCAGTAGCTCTATGTTGGCAGCATAAGAAGTGGCTTAAAATTTTACCTTAAAATAATCACTTCATTATCTTAAAAACAGGTATTAAATTAAAAGAACAGATTTCCAGTGTTTCCATAGAAAAATGGCTCCACATGGATCTCCTGTTATTTCTGTATTTTGAAAACAAGCAGTATATTATGCCAGTCTGTTAACACCATCATAACAACTTTGAAGAAATGCTAAGCAAATGTCCAAAGGGTTCTTAAAGACAAACTAAAATGCTGATGGTTTTCCACAAAAATCTTGGTGGGGTGACTCTGAAGTCCACAAAAGGACAGTGCTGTAGTTTGGTTCGGTTTGAGACATTTGTACTCTTGCAAAACATGCTAATAAAGGTACTGGACTATTATAACTAATTCATTAAAACTAGACAATGTATCTACATAAATTAACAAGTGCATTTTGTGATGTAGTAACCTTGATGTTTTCTTGTAAATGTGTTTTGTTTGCTTACTCATTAATTTGCCAGCTAATACACAATCGGTCTTCTAGTCATTAATGTGAATTATTGAAGTCCTACTGTAATACAGCACTAATAAAGTCTTTGATATGTCCAGTTTCTAAATGGAAATCATGGAAAATTACTTGTCCTTCTCATAGGAAGTGCAACATAATTATTATTTTCATTGGGTTTTCAATGGCACAATGGATTTTTCTGACCCAAACAATCTTGCTGGATAAAGAAATCTATTCTAATAATAGTCTTTCCCAACATGGTTTCTGTAAATACTAATTTTTCAGTAGTTTTCATTTTCAAGAGCCTTAAAAAATATTAATTCTCATCACATCCACTTTACATATTTCAAGCATAAGAAAACTTAGACACTGATGGGTTAAGGGATTTGCCAAAGGCTAAAATGGGGATCAGCAGTAAAGTTTGGATTAATATTCAGGAGTTCCAGTTCCATCCTGAATTGTCTTTCTAGTCCACTAGATCACACTGTTTAGCTATTATGTTTGGAATTCAGTTGTTGATTGAGCATGAAGGCATGTCTCTTCTTATAACTGATGGATTTTATCCCCTGTACTTTGATGCAGAGTTATTTACCTCTTTCATGTTGCATTGCATTTTGTTGACCATATTTTCTTGGATGACAATGGCATTACTTACTATATTTTACCTTCCTTTTGAAATACAAAAATTGATTAAAACATTATTAAACAGAAAAGGGGAAGTCTACTCTATGTAAAACAAAGAATATAAATCTTCTAGTTTGTCCTTTACTCAGAGCTGGGGCGTGTCAGGATTTGAAAGTTGTGCATGAGCTTCTTGGCACAACAGTGTAGCTGCAGACAGCTCAGGAAACCTTAGCTCAGTGTCTCCTGCTTCATCTGGATTCCAGTCAGGCAGTGAACAGTGATACAGTGACTGCATTGGACTGAACCATGGTGGCATAAATTAGGAAAATCAGGCCCTTACAAACGAGAACTGCCTATCAGGTGAGGATGGTAGGGAGGATGATTTCAGATGGATATGTTTTAACTGCCAGTAAAATTTGCATTTCCATTGCTTTATTGCTGTCAGAATCAGCAGTGTTGTACTGGTGCTGAAATCCACTGCACTTAATTTGTTCAACAAAATATAACATTTTCTGTGTTGTTCTGCATGTTTAGATAGTCTGTAAGACATCTCCGCAACTCTGCTTGGACCACTGCCATATAATATCCTTGGTATTTTTGCAAGCTCAGGCCTAGGGGTTACAACAGGCCACAGAAACAAGATAACATGGCAGTTATAATGCCAGTCTATACTGGGATCCTGCACCGAGTTTCTAGTAGTTTTTAAATAAGAATGTACGGTTCGGGGGGACGGGACTGCACTTGAACTTACACTAGTGGGAGTGAGCTGCAGGATAATTGTAGCAGTGCCTTGCGACCATAAAGCCTGTTTGGTAGGTAATTGTGAGCTTTCTGCTGGGCTCAACTAGAAGGATGCTCTGGAGCAATGCTCCCCATTACCAAGTTCAGTTCTACCACATTTTGTTAGTGCAGTTTCCAAATGCTTGTTATGACATAACCTACAATCACTGGCAAACTCTCAAACCTGCCTGAATGGCTCCACTTTCCAATTTCAATTGATTGCTTTGGCAGTCTGAGAACATGCTGTTGTAGCAAAGGCCCCAAATTGATTTCAGAGCCAGTTTAAAAGATCTGGCAAACTTTGCTTCTTGGTTACATAAAATAGTTGGCCTTTTAACTTCAAGAGCTGGTTTTACAGCAGCCCCTGGAGCCTGTGAAGACTAGTGCGATCTACATAAGTCAGCTGCAGAAACTCTGAGTAACACTTTCACATTTAGTCACCTAAGCCTGAGCTTGGCCATGGTACTGTTCATTCAATAGCTCTAAGTTACATTTTACCCCTTGCCAAGAGGCCCAGTGTGAGCAGTGTCTTTTGCAAACCTACAGGCCACACCATGGCTTTCCTTAGTAGCCAGGGTAAACAGCATCCTTTTCTATAATTTGGGCAATAAATATTACTCAGAATTATTTTACGTAAGGTTGTACTGGTTGGGGTTCAGGTCTTGCTAACTAGATACTATTATTTGGTTGAAGACCACCAGGACATTCACTTGAGAGACTGCTTTATTTACATGCTTGAACAAACTGAAGCAATTACGATCCAAAGAGAGAGAGGAAAGCAATACTAAGTACCCAGCTTTCCTATTCCTCACATAGTCCTTTTGGGGGAATATGGTGAGATACCAGATAGTTTTCATTCCAACGGGGTTTCCCCACTCCCCACCTCCACAGCTTTGTGCTGGGAAGCATTACCCTAGGATGTTATGCTAGGCACTAACTTCATCTTATATTTGGGAGGCTTCCTTTTTCTTATTTAACCTGTTGTATTCCACTTGTTTTAGTGTTACTACTTTTTGTGGGTTAATTTCAACTCCTGCCTTTAGGTTATTAACATATTAATTTGGTTACTGTAGCAATACTGCTCATTTTTCCTCTAGACAAGTATTTGTACGTATTTCCTAAAAAATACTCCTGCCCAGCCAGCATTCCCCTCTGCATTTATTTGTTCAGCTCTTCAGTTTTTATAAAAAACGATTATGACCAAAGTTCACAATCTTGCCATTAGGCTAAATATTAGCGAGTCTGAGGCCTACTTTTATGCATGGATTATAGAGGGTCCTTGGGCCTTCCTCCTTGGCATTACTGCCTTCTAGTCTTAGGGGGTGCCTGTACACATGTGCGGAGGCTGCTCTCACCTGCTGGCTGGAGTGTGCTAATAAGCGTGCTCCAGCCAGCCTCTGTATCCTGTGTATCACTGTCCCCCCCCCACTTCAAAATGGCGGTGGGGGCACTTAATTAAAGCTCGTTCAGTGAGATTTACTTAAAGCACACTTGCCGTCATTTTGAAATGCAGGGGCACTGATACAGGAGATGCTGTGGGCACTTTAATTAGAGTGGTTCTTGAAGCCACTCTGTTTGAAGCGCCCCCACTCCCCACCCTGGCTAGGGGCTGACATTCAAAAAGCCTGAGCCTGAATTGATTCAATCTTTGTAGGTTAGTTTAACCTGGCTAGGCTGACCCGGTGGTGTAGAACAGTGGTCTCCAAACTTTTTTGATCGCGCACCCCTATCAGTAAAAAATTTTTGAGCACGCACCCCCAATATATGTATATTTATTTATTTGACATACGGACCGAGTGAGGGCACGAGTGTCAATCCGTATATTAAATATTAGTAAAGCTTAATTTCTTTCTTATTTTTTTAGATTAAAAAAATATAAATAGAAGTTCTAATATTTTCTTTGCGTACCCCCTGGGGTGCGCGCACCCCACTTTGGAGATCACTGGTGTAGAGGACTCCTCCCCCATGGTTGCATGCACTCCCTCCATGGCTGCAGCCTTGAGCACGGAGCTCGGCTGGACAGGGTAGAGTGGGCAGCCATGGGGGAGTGTTTGCAGCCATGGGGGTCCCCTAGACCCTCCTCCTCCACCCTGCCCAACTGAGCCCCATGCTCAGGGCTGCAGCCTTGGAGGGAGTGTGTGCTGTCACGGGACGAGTCCTCTGCACCCCCCACATCCACCCTGTTCAGCTGAACTCCACACTTGGGGCTGCCAGTCTGGGAGGAGGAAGAGGGGGAAGAGTTTCCCCCAGGATGGAACAGAGCCTCCCCCTGTCCCTCCGTTTCCCCCTGGGGCTCGGCAGCATGACATGGAGCCCCCTCCTCCCAGGCCTGTGGTGGCAGGGGGAGGGGAGGAAGAGTAAGAGTCCCTATCCAGCACCTCACAGAGTCCCCCTCCCCACCCTGGGATGAGGAGGAGGGGGAAGAGTCCCCCCCCAGCATGGAACAGAGCCCCCCTCCCAACCCTGCAGGACCTACCCAGCCTGGCCCTGTTAAGGTGAAGGGGATAGGGATAAGGATTAATTCCTCCCTCCTCCCTTACCTGCAGCCAGGGTCTGCCAGCTCCAGGGGCCACATCTATAGCCCCCTCTGCTGTGCTACTGTGCAGACAGGCTGATCCCGGCTACAGTGGGGGAAGAGGGGAAGGAGGGAAGAATTAACCCCCTTCCTGTCCACTTTGCCTTAATGGAGCTGTGTCACCTGGTATCTCTGATAGGGTTGGTCCCTGCTTCAGCTAGAGAGCAAAGAGCCCCACCCAGCCCAGATTGTATGCTAGGATGCTGGGAGTCTCTGGTTTATCTTAAATCAGGAAGGGGTATGGGGCAGGCATTGCATAAACTGGCTTGAGCCAAATCAGTTAAGTCTGATACTGCATTCAACCAGGTTTATCACAAACCAGTTTCAGCCATTTTGAAACTGGTTTATGTGCACTGATTGTTTGTTCTGTTACAGGTTTAAACCAGTTTGTGATCACTTAAACCGGTTTATGTGTAATGTGTGTCCCTAGCCACAGACATCCCCTCTGGACTGAAGAAATGCAGGCACATGCCTGCAGTGGCTCAGATTAGAAACTGCGAGGCACTAGAACAGCTCTCCCTTCCTTTCCAAAGTACTGAGCTGAGGAGGGGCCTGGCCAGACCCCAGCAAGATGCTGTTATTACGGAGGGGTTCCCCCCTCCCTTCGCTCCTCCCCCCTTTCCCTGCTTGCTGCTCCTGGCCAGGGATTTACACAGCATTTAGTTACCAGCAAGTAGTTACATAGCATTTATCACCCCATCAGGAAAACACAAGCCTCTCTCATTAGTTCAGGTTCTTTTTAAACAACTTTTTCCAAGGAAGGGAGGGACATTACCAGCTGAGCTGTTGATTAGCTCCAAAAAGCTCTAAGCGGACATTGTCCTGTTTGTCTTTGTCCTGTCTGCCTTATAGGGACACCTCTCAGTGTTAGTTAGCATACCACATGCTGGCTTTAGTTTGTGCTGTGGGAGAGAGGAGGGAGGGATCCCTGTTTGAGCAGTGAGTGGTTTGGGAGATGGGGGAATGGTGCAGGGGGGAAAGCCAGGCAGACACTGCTGTGCCTGCTGTGTGCCAGAGCTGCAGCCAGGGAGCAGGGGGGAGGGGGTCAGCCCAGCTCTCTGGAGTAGTGAGCCCCTGCAAAGTACCTGGGATTCTGGGGCACTCTGGTTTAAGTTAAACCAGGAAGGGGTTTGGGACAGACATTGCATAAACTGGTTTGATCCAAAGCAGTTAAGTATGATATTACATTCAACCAGGTTTATCTCAAACCAGTTTCAGCCATTTCAAACTGGTTTATGTGCACTGAACATGTGTTCTGTTTCAAGTTTAAGCCAGTTTCTGATCACTTAAAGTGGTTTATGTGTAGTGTCTGCCCCTAGACCCACCCCCCCCCGAGCACTTGTAAAAACACTCATAGTTGAGTAAGCAAGTGCTAATTCACAGACTAACATTCCTTCCTTAAGGTTAGCTACTACTAGTGATCGGTCAGACATTCACGGTTAATAGCCTCTCAGTGTGCATTGCTCGGAACTTCCACCAAAGGGCTGGTGAGCAGGTGCATGGCAAGGGACTGCATGTCTGCTCCACATATGTGTACTTGTTGGTACTTTAGTCACAGTATAGTCTGGAAAAGAAGGGGGAAGATCGCCCTACTGCCACTTGGCTCACCCCCTCTGTCTCCCAAATCGCCTCACTGCCCCTCATCAACACCCTGATCCCCACTCCACCCCTGGATAACTGCCCTGCCACCTGAGTCAGTCCAAGAGCAGTGATGGCAGCAGCAGCAGGGGGGAGGAGGTGGTCCCTCTCCCTGCCTGCTTCTAGCCCATGCCATTCCTGTGCATCTGGTTTTGGCCCCTATTGGGTGTGGTAGATACCTGGCAGATGGTTGCCCTCCAGTTGCCAGGTCCTGACAGAGGCTGACAGATCTTGGTGCATTGGGCCATCATGGTCTGCAGGGACCCCGGCAGTAAGCAGGAAGGAGGAACCCATCTACCAATGTCTCGGCCACTCTTGGGCTGATTGGTACAGCAGGACAGTGATCTGGTGGTAAAGGGGCTGATGGAGGTGCAGAGGGGGCAATTGGGGCAGAAGAGGAGTAATCTGGGGGTGGGGAGGGCAATTTTGGGGCAGAGGGAGTAGCAGGCTTCTCCCCACCCACCCACTCCTCCCAACCCCCCCCAGTCCTGTCCCCCCCTTTCTCCATGTGCTTCCCTCCCGACTCACTCTGTCCCCACACACCTGTTACCCAGCTGTTTGCAGCTTCCTGTTAGGGCTGTAGACTCCAGGGTGATAGCTAATCCACCTGGGATCAATGCCTCCTGGGATTAATCCCCCCACAGTTGTGGGGCAAGGTGGGCATGCTGGAGGGGAGGGACAGGATCCAGTTAGCTCTAGACAGGTTGCAGAGGTAGGCAGATGAGAATAGGATGGAAATCAACGCAGACAAGTGCAAGGTGCTGCATCTGGGGAGAAGGAACCTGCAACACACCTATAGGCTGGGGAACTCCCTTCTTGTCATCACTGTGGCAGAAAGGGATCTTGGAGTCATTGTTGACTCCAGGATGAACATGAGCTGCCAATGCAAGGAAGCAGTCAATAAGGCTAACAGATGCATCACAAGCAGATCCAGGGAGGTGATCCTTCTTCTCTATGCAGCATAGGTCAGGCCACTGTTGGAGTACTGTGTCCAGTTCTGGGCGCCGCACTTCAAGAGAGATGTGTCTAGCATTGAGAGGGTCCAGAGAAGGGCCACTCGCACAGTCAAGGGGCAGCAGGGCAGGCCCTATGAAGACAGGCTAAGGGGTCTGAACCTATTCCACCTCCACAAGAGAAGGCTGAGGGGGGATATGGTGGCCATTTACAAACTCACCAAGGGGGACCAGCGGGAATTGGGGGAGGCTCTGTTCACCTGGGCACCACCTGGGGTTACTAGGAATAATGGCCACAAATTGTTAGAGAGAAGGTTCAGGCAGGACATCAGGAGACATTACTGTACAGTTAGGGCTGCCAGGCTCTGGAATGGGCTCCAAGGGGAGGTGGTGCTCTCTCCTACCTTGGGGTTCTTTAAGAGGAGGCTGAACAGATATTTGGTGGGGGTGATATTACCCTCCACCTGTTTCTGCCCACAGCAGAGGGTTGGACCTGATGATCTGTTTAGGTCCCTTACAACCCTAAGCACTATGATACTATGATACTGGAGGACTGCAGAGTGGTGGCTTTATCTCAGGGGAACATCCAGAATTTTACTTAACTCAACCTAGGTGGTCCAGCTCATGGATAATCCTGGCCTGAAGTGAGGTAACTTTAACATGCCTAAAGGACACATAGCTAGGGTGACCATCTTATGGTTAAGGGAATCCAGAAAAAGGTAAGGGAATCTAGGATAGTGAGTGCTGCACATGCACAGACACATGCACATATACACTGACCGTGAGGCTCCCAGGAGACCTGATGGTGGGGTTGGAAAGTGTGGAGGCTCAGCTGGGCTCCGTCTCCCATGTGTGGAGGCTGGACCAGGCTGGGAATGGCCCTACCCACTTGCTACCAGCAGCTGCCTTGTGCCGTCATGCTCAGCATGGGCCTCAGTAGTGGGCAGCTGTCCTGGTCACCCTGCGCAGGTGCCTGAACCATGGCCCCCGCTTCTGGCCTGCCTCATCCCAGCTGATCCCTACCCTAGGCAGGAGAAGTAGTGCCCAGCCCAGCGTGCTCCCTGTGTCCAGCTTCTGGTCAGGAGCCAGGCTGGGCACTACAGGTGGCAGCAGCCTCTGTCTCTGCCTTTAGCAGCCAAATTCAAGACTTTTGCTTCAATTTACACCAACCTGCTGGGACTGTCCCAGCCAATCTGGGACATATGGTCACCCTACACTTAGCACTAGTTAGTGAGTCTTAATGTGTGATCATTCAGGTTTCAAGTAGTTTTAACATGATCTAACTGTAACATGTAATCTCACCCTTAAAGTCTGTAGGTTACGAAGTGTTTGAAGTGATTGCTGAGGTGTGATGGTATTTGCAATGATTACTAAGGTGCAGTTGGTGTGGATGTTTGACTAAGGCACAATTCCTGCCTAAAACAAGGCTTGGTTTCTGAACCCAGACACTATTAAGGGGTGTGCATATTCTATGAACAGACCAGGCACCTAAAGTAAACAGTTAAATGCTAAAATTTGATTATGAATATTCCGTGTGGGCACTGTTTTCTGTCAAGGTCCTGTATTCTGTCAAGCTGGATAATAGCCCAAATCTAACCTTTTTTTCCCTCTTTCTGTGGCATCTGCCTACTTAAAGTGTTTTGTTTGTTTTTTTCACTAGTGCTATATTAAAGACAGTGAGATACAAATGGTAGGCCACCTCACAACAAGCACAGAATAATTGTGCTTTGGCTATTTTACTCACAGATTTTGATACAAAGGGTTTTTAACCATCTCTTTATATCCAGTTAGCACTGTGAGCCATACACTATGCCAGTGCAAGTATGTGTTGGGGGAGGGAGGGGGCTTCCAGTTTTAGATTTTCAGCTCAGAAAGGCACCATATGGTGTTTCAAGCCAGCAAGACTTGGCAATGATTAATAATTCTGGAACTAAAAAAGTTCAGTTGCAATGTATTCATACAAATCAATGGCAATTTACATACAGTGTCAGTACCTATTTGTGGTAATTTAGTTTTACTTCTGCTACCTAGTGGTTTATTTTTAGCATTTTAATTTTCCTCTTCTGGGTTAGTAAAGCAAGCTTTGCTTTTCATTTAAGAGACAAGGATGATAGAATGTGCAGCATTTCCTATTGATAAATGTTGACTTAATAAATCAAAAACTTGGCAGCACCCAGTTCATAACAAATAAATAAAGAAGGCCTGGCCCCATTGGCAAAGTGCTGTTGGAATCAGGGAATCTGGTTTTATATCTCTACCACACCCCCAATTTTTCTGCCTTTTGGAAGCGGAGGAAAGTATCTCTAACCACCTAGGGTTTACACAGAGAGATTGAGAAAGAAACTAGGGTTGCCAACCCCCCTGGATTGACTGGGAGTCTACCAGAATTGGCATCAATCTCCCAGCAACAGTTGAAAGCAGTCCGGGAGATTGATATTGTGAACAGGTTGAACAGCACAATTAATGACATTATGTCATGTTGGAAAACAAAATCTTCTGGAGTAGCTTCAGTCTGAGTTGGCAACCCTAAGACAACTCCCTGGGCTAGGGACAGACATTCAAAAAGCCTGAGCCTGAATTGATTCGATCTTTGCAACCTGGTTAGGCTGAACCGGTTTGTAACCATACTATCCCCTCTTGACTGAAGAAATGCAGGCACATGTCTGCAGTGGCTCAGGCTAGAAGCCAGAGGTGCTAGAGCAGCCCTCCCTCCCCTTCCATAGTGCTGAGCTGAGGTGGGGTGTGGCCAGGCCCCAGCAAGATGCTTGAATCTAGCAAACCAGGCAATTCTATCTGGTCTGCAGGGCCCCTAAAAATTTAGAAAATTAATATTTATCTGCTCCTAGCTGCCTGTAAAAGACGATGGGAGCCAGGAGCAGTATGACTCAGGAGAAGCTGGCAGCAGGACCCAGCAGCCCAGCAGCAAGGCCCGCCCAGCTCCACCCCATGCCACCCCTAGCCTCCTAACACCTCCAACTGGAAGCCTCTGCCTGGCGGAGGCTTCTGGCCTGGGATCCTAGGGCTGTTTCCACCTCCCTCCTCCAGAGAGAAACTCAGATATCAGGGCTGGGCTGGGTTGGGTCTGTGGCAGGCCAGTAGGGGGCGCTCCTGCATTGAGACACCCATTTCACTGTGCCCGACCACCTTCCAGGCTCTGAGTGCCGCCCTGGGGATGCCTCACGTCTGGCCGACCCCCCTCCTGGAGCACACCCACTAGGCTGGGGGTTCCACTGCCACCACCCAGGGCACTGGACTGATTCTAGCTCTGCGCACCCTGGGAGACACAGGCCTAGTAGTCCTCAAGTGTACTTGATTCGCTTCAAGAAGTTGGGATGCTTGCCTCAGTCAGAAGCTCAAGTAGTGGTCTCCCTTAGTCAGCCGAACCAAGGGAACCCCAAGGCATAATCTAGACCCACTCCCAATAAATCTCCCACACTAGGTACAAAGGAGAACTTTATTGGTTACAGAGGGTAGGGTTAGAATAGGGTACAGGGTACAGCAATGTCAGATAAATCCCAGAGAGCAAACTCCCATGGCTGGGTAGCCTTTGGTCACGCATCTGAGTTACTGCAAGCTATATATCTAGTTAGATCTCAGGTAGCTTACTGAGATAAGCATCATCCAGAGGCAGTTGGAAATTCCCTCTGGAGGCAGGCAGTTCCTCGATCATGAGTTTTGAGAGAGGGTTCAAGGTTCAAATGGCTCTTCTGTGTCTCTGAGTCTCCCTCATGGCTGCTGCCCCCTGTGACCTCATTTACGTGGTCCAATGGAGGCCAGCACCTGTTGGGTGTCAGCCAACCAATTTGAAATACATCACTAGTTGCCGGGCAGACTCTAGCCCACCAGGGAGCAAGCCCCTCACCCAGGTATGTGATACCAGTTGCGTAGGCAGAGGGAGCATTTTTTCCCCCTCCCTCAGGAATGTATGCAGCTCAGGTTACCCAAAGAGATAGGGTAAAGGTGTTTCTCCTCTGCTGGGCACATCCTAATCAAATTGTCACAAGAGCAGAGTTTTCCGGGATAAACAAAGGTGGCCTTCTGCCACAGGGCCTGCTCCTGCTGAGTCTTGTGGTTGTGGCGATGCAGCTGGGAGTCATATGGTGCTGGAGCAGCTGGCAGCAGGCAGGAAAGCAGGAAAATGGTAGCTACAGG
>NW_017728926.1:1045218-1046507 GCF_001723895.1 Crocodylus porosus | reverse complement strand
GACTATGTCCACTGTTACCCCTGCATCTGAGGATTTGGTGACCTGGTCATAGAAGGCCACCAGGTTGGTCTGACAGGACCTGCCTCTAATGAACCCGTGTTGGTTGCCCGTAAGCATAATCTCTCCTGCTGGCCCCTCGTGGACGTGTGCCAGAATAATTCTCTCAAAAAGCTTACCCAGGATTGAGGTAAGACTAACTGGCCTATAGTTGCCCGGGTCCTCCTTCCTCCCTTTTTTGAAGATGGGAACCATGTTGGCCCTCTTCCAGTCCCCTGGCACCATGCCAGAGCACCACGAGTGCTCGTAAAGCCGTGCCAGGGGTCCCGCAATGACCTCAGCTAATTCCCCCCACACTCTGGGGTGGAGATTGTCCGGACCAGCTGATTTAAATACATCCAGTCCCTCTAGAAGTTCTCTAACTAGATCCTCCCTGACCCTTGGCCTAGGTGCGCCTCTCCTGGGGCCTGAGGGGGGCCTAGTGGTGGGGCTGATCCGGTCCCTGCTCAGGAAAATGGAGGCAAAGAAATTGTTAAATAGGTTAGCTTTGTCATCTGGTGGGACGACCAAATTCCCTAGCGTGTCTTGCAGGGGCCCCACATTACCTGGTACCTTCTTTTTGCCCCCTCTGTATTTAAAAAAGAACTTCTTGTTGTCCTTGATCTGGGAAGCTAGTCCCAATTCCATCTCTGCCTTGGCCTTCCTGACTGCCCCCCTGCGTCCCCGAGCAACCACAATATAATCCTCCCTGGTGATGGCCCCTCCCTTCCATTGGGTGTGTGCCTCCCTTTTAGCAAGGAGACGTTCCCAGATGCTTTTGCGTTGTGGGGGCTTTTGCGCCCTCCTTCCCCCTTTGATCCGTGTTGGGATTACCTCCTTTTGGGCTTGGAGGATTGTCTCCTTAAGGAGTGACCACTCTTCTTGGACACCTGGCTCCCCTCCCCTCCGGGACCTCAGTGCTTCCTGGACTATTCTCCTTAGCTCATTGAAATCCGCCCTCTTGAAATCTAGGGCTGCTGCCTTGCTGCAGGCCTTTGCCACCTTGCTCTGGATGGTGAATTCCAGCAGGCGATGATCGCTGTCACCCAGGTGGTTGAGCACCTGCCTCCCGCCCACCAGGTCTTCACCCATGGCCAGCACCAGGTCCAACAAGGTGTCTCCCCTGGTGGGGCTGTGCATCTCCTCGGTTAGATGGAGGTCCTGCATTCTGGCTAGGAACCTACGTGAGTGGTCAGACCTGGCTGACTGCTCTTCCCAGCAGATGTCTGGAAAGTTCAGGTCACCCATAATAA
>NW_017728926.1:1018775-1044803 GCF_001723895.1 Crocodylus porosus | reverse complement strand
CCTAGAAGAGAACACACACTTACCTTTAGGGGAAAGGTGGAGCCCATCCCATCCAAGCATGTCTCTCATCATGATTTGCGGGTCGTTGTCAAGGAAGCCAAAGCCTGCCTCAAGTCATCATTCCTGAAGCTACCAGTTGGTCTCTGCGATGCACGTCTCATGCCGTCTTCCACATCCGGTCACTGGTAGGACAGAAGAGAAAACCACCTATGCACCTACCTCCTTCAGCATGCCCCCCAGAGCGTGGTAGTCTGCCACCAGGTGATCAGGGCTTCTCCTGGCTGCATCATTAGTACCCACATGGATTAGGACCATGGGATAGTAATTGGTGGGCTGGATCACAGCCTGGATCATCCCTGTCACGTCCTGAATCTTTGCTCCGGGTAGGCAGTAGACTTTGCGTGTCAAGGGGTCGTGGTGACAGATGGGGCCTTCTGTACCTCTCAGGATGGAGTCGCCTATGACGATCACTCGACACTTTCGCCTCTGGGAATGCTTAGCTGCTTCAGCCTATTCGGAGCGTGGAAAGTGTGGAGTTCCCTCCTCTCCCTCCTTCTCCTCCAGTGTTGCCAGGGGCTGATACAGGGCATGTGTGTGTGTGCAGAGAGGGAGGGACAGTGTGCATATGTGTAGGGAGCGAGGGAGGGACTGAATGTGTGTATATGTGTGTGTGTGTGTGTGTGTGTGTTTGTAGGGTGAGTCCCACATGCACACCCCACCATACACATGCACCTACACCCTCCCTCACCCTGCCATACACGCAGATCTCCGCACCCACACCCCCTCACACACCCCAGCCATCCTCCCCCCTCACAGTGACCCACACCCCACATATCCATACACACCCACTCACATGATCCCCCCCTGTACAAAATCCCATACCCTCCCTCACACCCCACATATCCACCCCCCCATTCCCTCTACCCCCACAATATACAAGAGTAAGACTTTATTTTAAGCTATTGTTCAATCACCTCTGTGTACGCTACACAAATGCATGTAATTCAGGACAAAAGTATTTTTTGAAACTAATTAATAAATGTTGTAGATGTTTGATTTTTAGAATGTAATTTGGTACTTTTCTGGTTCTGATGGCAAAACCCCTTGCTGAAAGGAGTATGTCCAGGGGCAGAGGGAGGGACTTCTTGTGGCAAAGTTAGGGGTTAGGGGGCGGGACTTCTGTTCGATAAGATGGTCACCAGGGGGCGGGGCACCCATCAAGTGGCAGGGCTACCCATGCAGCCCTCAACAGCTTGCCAAAACTTAGTAAGTGGCCATCCACCCGAAATAATTGCTCGCCCCAGCTGTAGGGGCTGGAGAAGGTGAGAACGACTGTGTGACTAGCACTGTTTTAAAATTACTTTTCCTAATTTAAAACTTTCTTTGTTTTCCTAATTTAAAACTCTTTCTTTGTTTTTGTGTACTTTTTTGTGATTTTGCAGTCCCTGGAGCTTTCAGGTTGTCTGTGAAATTTGATTCATTTATGTAAAATATGGGCTCATACCCAGACTGAATTCGAAGGAGCCAACCACAATGAGATTTAGAGGGAGCTAGGGCAGCATGATGTAATAAACTTGCTGTTTCTGCAAAAGTTCCTGAAGGGACTTAAAAGTGAAAAGGACTACAAAATAAATTGTTCCCTAGCTCCCTGGTGGAACAGAGCTGCTCAGACTTTGGGGGCTGGACTGCTCCTTACCCTGCATGGGTGAACTGCATGGCAAGACCCAGCATTGTGTGGCTCAGAGGCCATGCTGCCCCCAGCCATCAGCAATGCTGGAGCTTCCATGCAGAGGAGCAAGGCCTGTTCTGTCCACCTGTGACTATAGAGTTACAATACATCCGAGTTTTCCCAGACATGTCCTCTTTTTTGGCCCCCTGTCCTTGTGCCTGGGTGAGTTTAAAATGTGAGCAAATGTCCAGGTTTTTGCTTTGCCTCTGCTTTTCCCAGGTACAAGCAGCTTGGATGCTTGGGGCTGGAAGCAGTGGGCAAGTGATTGGCTGTTGGGGGTCATGTGGTCTGCATGCTTTTCCCCCTACAGGTATCCTCTTCTTTGATTCTGGAAATACGTTAACCCTATGAGACTACCCTGCATCCTCTGCATTGGCTTGTGTTGGGGCAAGTGCGCCCACTTTACTGGGGAAGGGCTGTGTAAGCAGATCTTGCCTCACTGTCTGAACTCCCAGAGGAAAATCCTGCCTCCTGTCCCAGGCAAATTTGCACTGGCCCCTGCACCCTGTCCTAGCCATTGCTTTCTGTTGCATGTTGATAACAGAAGTGGCAGAATGCTGCCCTGAGACACTAAAATCCTCAAGAAGGGGTTGCAATTTAAGATTGAGTTTGTTGCTTGAAAGCATGGAAATGCAAGGTGAAGGAACAGCCATAACTCCAGCCTCGCAAACAGCATTAACTGTCTCCCTGTTGCAGTGCCAGATTCCATCTACTCTTTGTAAGGTGTTCAGTATTCTACTAAAGACTCGTTTTTAGGACCTTGAGAAGCTCCATTCTCCCTTTTCTAATGGTATTGAAGAGTCAGCTCTCTATAGCTGCTCCTTTCCTAACAGGCAGAGAAAACACTCACTGTAGTAGTGTATGTCCTGCGACGCTGGGGAGTATTGGCTTTCTAATCGATTCTGTATGTGTATGTGTCCAGTGCCTTGTCAGCATCTCACCTTGATTTCTTTTCTCTTCACCTTTTCTTTTCTTTTTTGGGGGAAGTTCCCTGGTCCATATGTGCCATTCTGCTAGCTCTTGTCTTTTAGCAGTTGTCAGATAATTGGGATCTGAGAGAAAAGTGGGCAATGATGATACTCAGTAAGCAATTTTTGTGACCAAGGGTCTTTCAATAAGTCTTCCTGTAGGGAGCACTTCCAATTTTAGTGGTTGTTGAAGAAACGGCGTTCTCTCGTACTAACTCGGGGGGCTATCTGCTTCTGGCTTTTCCCAAAACAGTCTCTAACAGGGGCAGAGTTAAGGAGGAATCTTCTGTGAACTTTCCTGTTTCAAATGTTGAGATTCCCTTTAGTTTGCTTTCTCTTGTAATTTCTTGAATATATAGGATGTTTTGATAAATTAATTATATTCCCCTCTTTAGTCCTGCCGACTTCAGCTTTATTCTATCATTGTGATAACTTTGTTCTTGAAATTTTCTTAATTAGTGCTTTATTGTCACGATGTTGTGTCTTGATGTGATGTTGGTTTCAAGAACTGGGATAGGCATGTGTTTTACACAGGGTTTTCGTTTTACTGTTTTCTTCATTGCTTCATTGCTTCTGCTTTGCATTGCTGTTCAAAGGTCAGTGCTCTGTTCTGGATTGATGACCTTCAGGATGGACGGTTGTGAGCGATTTGCTCCTATGACTCCAGGTCGATGCCGAAACTCTTTAGAGACACCTTAAGGTGTCCTTGTACTGCTTCTTTGGTGCACTGAGAGAGCGTACTCCAGCTAATAAATATGAGTATATGTGTGGGTGTGCGCTCATATACAAACACACCCTCTGTTAAACACGTGTATACATATTACATAATTACATTATAATTTCCCTTGTCATTTTTATTAGAAAATGCTACGGGGTTCTAAAGATAGGTTAGATTTTTTTCATTATATTAATTTTGTATTAAATAATTAATAGTAAAGTTAATTGATGAATTATTCAATTTTCAGGTAAAAATAGCCTAATAAATATTCATAACGTATTTTATTAAGGGAATTTCCATTTCCTATGTCATTTCAGTGAGATTAACTAAGGTTGGTTTTAAATGAAGATTGAAAACAATTGTGCTTTAGAATTAATTTACAGTGTTAAGGTCATTACCTTCCAAGCACAGCTCTCCAGTGCAGTGTGTGCTGAAGAGCAAGTGTGTTATTGCACCGGGTATATGTTGAAATTTTCTCAACTAAGTGATTTTTAAGTACAAAATAGGGTGTTTTAATTTTTAGGCTTGTTTCTGCATCTTTTTAAATATATTTTTATTGTAAAGGGCTCAATGCATTGCAAAGCTAATTACAGGGGACTGAAACCCTCATGGAGAATATCCTGCCACTTGTCTTTCTAATAATAACCATAGTGGTTCTTAACTTGGTGGCTACCACTGATTGCCACTACAGCAAAATGAAACAGGGAGGGAATATATTTTCTGACGCAGGAAGGTCTCAAACCATGTAAAGCTTTGCAGAGCTAAATTACTGCTTTAAACTCTACCCAGAGACAAACTGACAGCCAGCCAAGGCCACAGAGTGCAGGTATAATGCGCTATGGGTGCAGACAGAAGTGACAATTTTTGCCTGATCTGGCCACAGTCAAAGCAGTCTGTAGCTGTGATCAAGTTCAAGTGCGTAGCTGCAGACAGCTTAAAAAATGGGCAAATCAGCTGAAAATCTCTGAGGGCTCAGATAAAGATGTTTCAAAATATCTTTAAGTTGTGTAAAGTTTTTTGTGTAAAGTTAAGCTTCTGTAAGTTGTGTCTACCAGCCTGTCGCTGGTTTTAGAATGGGAGGGAGGAAAGAGACCAGAGGGAGCCTGGGGTTTTTTCAGCCCCTGCTGGAGGGTGGGGCAGGTGTTTTGGAGTAGCCTCCCTGTCCCCCTGCCAGGTGGGGGTCTTCCAGTTCACCCACCCAGGCTCCAGCGCTGGCTGGGGAACCTGTAGAGTGAGTTCCCTCTGCTCCCTTTCCCCCCTCCCATTCTGAAAACTTTTCAGCCTGGCAGGGAGGAGGGGCAGTTGCTAGGGGAAACTGGCTGCAGGCTTCATGCCAGCAGCTAGATTCCCCTCCCCCCTGGAACCAACAGTGAACTTCTGTTAGGTTGCGGGGATCGTTGTAACTCAAAACACTTCCTGCAAAGTGTTCTCAGTTGCAGCAGGGAGCTGCACTTCTGTCTGCGCCTTATGAGAGCACGAGGGAACCTACAAGTGTGTTAATACTGCACTATTGTACTGGCCAAGTTTCACAGTTCATGAGCCAACTGCTGTTCCTGATGCTTGAGACCCTCATAAGTCCAGTGCAGCTGACTGGGAAATGGGATTCCTGCTCTGTGGAAAAACTAGAATTTCCAGCATTTATTCTGTCCTGAATTGAGATGAAAATCCTAATTGTGATTTTCCCCCCTCCTCCAGAACTGAAGTTTTGTCATATTTTTTGTTTGGAAACTGAACTATTCCTGCAGCAGGGACATTTTGGTACTTTTGATATGAAATATGCCCTTTGGGATATCTGGCTGCTTATATGGTAAACTACCACAAAGCCTGAAAGGCTTTGAGAGCTCTAGTTCTACATCCACCTGGCTAGTGGGTGCTGAGAAGTAGAGAAGATGCAAAGCTGCAAATTATTTTCCAACAAGAAATACAGGAGTTTTTTTTAGAAAAAAAAATAAAATATCACATCAAAAACCTCTATTTTTTCAAAAAAGTGAATTCTGTCTTAGAAAACAGATCAAGAACTCCCTGTGGCTGTAGTCCCCAGCATAACAAATTTCTCACAGTAGTTTAGTGTTTGACGTGCAGTATAATTTGCCTAGAGAAATAAGATCCCCAAATCAACAGCTAGTGATTTGAGCTTTCTCATTAAGAGTTTTACAGGCATCCTGTAGGCAGGAGTTATGATGGTTCTCCTACTGTAAGGAGTCCTAAGAGTAGAGTGAAACCCAATGCATTATTCAGAAGAGGGCTCCCTTTTCCTTTTAATGAGCAGTTGGTACCCTGTGGATGGCCAAATGGGTGGGCCTGCCGATTGTGCCACTCTCCAGCTGGTGCTGACACAGTTTGCTTTTGAATTCTTCATTTGCAGCAATGTGCTGACTCTCTCCTTTTGTATCTTTTATAAGGTGGGTGATTTTTCCCTTAGTGACTTTCCCAAGAAGCAAGAAAATATTGTTTGTTGTGTAAGGAGTTCGGAACGTGCATCCTTGTGAGTGCAGTTATGTCCAGCACAGGTGCATGGTACGTAGAGGTGAGAGGTGAAGGACTGGAGAAGATTAAAAGAGAGAGGTCATAAGGTGTGGGGTTTTTTTGTCTGTTTGTTTCAGGACCGCTGTTGCCTTCCTGATCTGGTTATTGGTAATAAAAAAAAGGGATGACTGAAACTTTGGTACAGCTTCTTAAATACATTAGCTAGGCCTAATTAAGATACTTGCTTTCATGCATCTAGCATGTTTTAAACAGGTCAGGGTCATTGGCTGTTCCTCATCCCACCCACATATGCTGCTGATGAAATTTGTTTTATTTTTGCTTGTGCTGCTGAAAGATTTGTTTGTGTTTTATGGATACTGTATATCCTATGCGTGTGCCCTCTGTTCCTTTTTTAACTTGAGATACTGCTTGACATAACCCTTGCTAAATATGGCATAGCTCCTTTTAGAATTTAAAGGTTTTATGACTTTTAACTCTTGCTACTTATTGCTCCTAGTATTTCCAGCTCCTTTTTTCTTGAGGAGGATAAACTGTACTGAGATAGTCCAGGAGAGTTGAAAAGCCAATTATTAATCCTTTTAACAGCTCATCCCTTTTGTTTTAAAATGATGTAATAGCAGAATAGCTGGAGCACACAGGATGCCTGACCCAGATCAGTTCCTTGTCTTCAACTATTTCATTCAAATATGTTTTCCATGAATTATTCAGCAAGACAATGGGTGAGAGCTAGTGTTACTGGAGAGCTTGCTTTATTTAATATTTAACCAGTAACTTGGAAGAATATCATCACTGTTAGACACAATACATGCAGACCTCAGAGGACACTAAGATATTCACCTGTCCTTTAACGATGGGATTTGATTGGTACAGATGCTGATCTTTTACCCTGTCTGGAATGCTGTGTGAGGCAGTTTGTGCCTCTTCCAAGGGCCCTTTTCCATACATATTAACATATGCCAATGGCCAAGATATGGTTATGGTGGGCTTTGACTACATGGATTCAGTGTATTAATCTTACCTGTTCCCAAACCCACTTCTACCATATCACCACATCTTCCATTTCCTGATCTGGTTGAGGCAGAGGAACACAGTCCAAGGTGCTCTCTCAGTGAAAAAACACTGAGCTGAGAGGGTTTGCTATCAACTTGGGAGGGGCTCCAGGAGGAAATGAGCCTTTGACAGGTTTGGGTAGGTGACTGTGTAGAGGAGGATCCAGGGGTATGAGCAGAGGCAGGGTCTGGCCTCTCTGACTGGAATCCTTCTGAATGTTGTTCTGCAAAGCTTCAGGTGTTGGCACTTTTACAGAGTTGCCACAAAAGACCTCTGCTGGTCCCAGTCTGTTTGCATATGGGCAGCTAGGCAGACACCAGCCCCTGTGGCTTCAAGAATAGGCTCTCCAAGAATGGCCAAAGGTCTAATTCTGGCATAGAATTTGAGAAGCAGTTCTGCAGTTTCATCTCCTGTCCTTCTTTCTTGGGAAACGGAGAAATTCAGAAAATGTGGAATCATCAGAAAAAGCAATTATCTGATAAAATATAGTGATAAATTATTCAGTAGACTACTGTCTGCTTGTAGTGAGGCTTGGTAAATTTTTCTATCAATAGATATAGTCAAAGGAAAGATGCATCGTTACCATTTGGATAAAAGTGATGTGCAGAACCTGACTGGGCTCTGATTGTTTGTAGGTCAAGTAATATCAAGGGAAAGACCTTTGCAGGTTTTTGGAAGCTGCTGTGTATGAGTGGATTCTCAGGGTTGTCCAGGGCAGGTGGGATTCAACAGACAAGTTGAATAGGATATTAGTGATAAGAAAAGGGTGATGGAAATGACAATGTGCAGACTTCCCCTCACATGAGACCGTAACGGTGATGGCTAGAACCAGCTCTTCAGACTAATAGCCATCAGGAGGAAGGGAGAGCGCACTGCAAATCCAGAAGAAGGTTTCTTTTTTCCACTATAAGACTTATCCAGGGAAACTCCATAGGACAGGACAGCTTTTTGCTGTGAAGCCTGAACTTTGCAGCAGGACTGGAAAATCTGTTATTTGCTCATGTTTTTTTACAGGGTAATAAAATTAAAGACTTTTTGTGGCATTTTAAATGCTTTACAGCGTAACTTATATTCTGCTGTGGTAATGAAGAAGCAGCTTTGTCCAGGAGGTGAGATATACAAAAGTAACCTTTAAGTTCCTCATAATTAACCTTTAATGATAATATCTCACTTTACCAATATATTTTGTGTATAAAAAATATAGCACACAGGGACAGCAGCTGAGGCTGCTTGCTGCATTTTAATAGTGTGCAAAACATTGCTGATTAAAAATAAATGCTGTTTATTGGGGTTATTTATTTCTGAAATTTTTTCCTCCAGGAAATCTGGCACTGAAATTTGAGTGCTAAGGATTGGAGCCAAGTATCTGAGCTATCCTCCAATCTCTCATGATTAGCTAGGAGAGATCAGAATGTGCTGGATCCCATTAAACAGCATGTATTGCGTTGGGAATATGGATAACAGGCTTTTTTATATAGGGATGGTTTAAAAGGTGTAACATTTACCATAAAAAATAATGTGGTTTCTGTAAATTAAATAGCACTTCAGTTGCTTTGTAAATGCATGCTAAAAATCCTGAGTTCAGAAGATTTTTGCAGGAACATAACTGTGCTTGTGCCAGAAAAAACAGTCAAGAAAGTTTGATAGAAGGGATCTCTACATAATAGAGGACCTGCTCTTCAGATTGAGAGAATACAAATTGATTTGTATAACAAACCCTATTTGTCAGAAGATGAGCTGACTACAGAGGCTGATTTTTATGCTGAAGAACACTGTTTGGTGTATGTAATGACTTTCATCTTTGTGTGGAATGAGAAATAATTTGCTAACCCAGTAGTTTGTATGTTTCATAAATACGCATGCTGTTACACGACACACTGGTGTGGTTGTAACTGCCATTCACTGAATCTATAAAGGAGCCCTGGTGTCAGATGAGATGGAAGAAATTAGAGAATTAGATGTTTCTTTCAGGACACTTCAGCCCTTGGACAAGGAATTCACTTCCGTTTCTAACATAGCTGACCAATACACAGGGCAGCTTCTGTCGACTTCTGTGAATGGTGGGATGGTAGGAAGATGGGGTGCAGTACCATAGCAAGTGGGGGGTTAGTGGGGTGACTGTCCCGGGTGCTGAAGCAAAGGGGCCCCAACAGGCAGTGCCCAGCTGGAGGTTATGAGTGGCTCATTTGGGGGAGTACAGGGATGGAGGGAGGGCGGCTCCCGCTGCTGCGTGCACTCCCAGGCAAGCATGGAGGGGCATGTGCCCCTGGATCTGTGTGCAGGGTGAGGGTGGGCTGCTGCTGTGAGCTTTGCTTTGGGTGCCAAACTTAATTGCACTGTTGGGGTGATTTCGTTTTTTTTACGTGAAGATAGAATCAAGACAGAGAACCTGAGTGGCAAGTCAAGCCCTTTCCACATAAGCACGGTTCCTAAAAGATCAACACCGCTGTTACGAGAAATGATAGGAAATTCATTGTGTCCAGTTGTTCTACAGTCAAGCCTTAGAGCCAGTTAAGTTATACACAGTAACAAAGCTGAACTGGAAGGCACCCAGCATTGTCTGTTTGATTTCAAACCTTTCCCAGATAAATTCTGAATGGGTGAAACCCACTCTTCCATGTAGGACCTCAGCCAAGGGCCTCATTCTCATCCCAGCTTTTGGCATGCTGGGTGAATTTTACGCCATGTAAAATAAACAAGCTTCTCTGTTCCTTGCATTTCCTAACTTGCATCCTATAGCAACCTAGCTTTCCACAATAAGTCCAGAAACTACAATCCTTTCTGCTTTCAGTAATACTCATATTTGCATTGTGATAGTGCATGCAGAGGCATAACTCCACTGACTAGGCCCTATACAAATAGTCAAAAAGATAGCCTCTGCCCAAAGCTGTATACAGTCTAAGGAACATGAAGCAATGACAAGGCCATTAGGGTAAGTGTGTGGTATTTTGGTTTTTTTTAAAATGTAATCCTTCTCAAAAGTGATGTTCCTCTAAATTGACTGTAGATCTCTTTAAAAAATGGCATCCCTATGTGTATTTGTTATCTTGATTTGGAGGTGAAGAACAGCTGAGGAACTCCCATGTTGGTGGCGTAAATAGGATTAAAAATAATGCCAGGATTCAACAAAATATGGACAAGTACTTGCATTTCACTTTTTGTGCAGTTACGATTTAATAAGGCAAATGGAGGAAAAGTTGGAGCTGTTTATTATCATGTAAGTTGTGGTGACCACTCTCCCTTTCCTACCCATTCTTACTTCCACTTTGGGACTGCTGCTCACAGTCTGGCTTCCCCCTCTGGCAGACATGGACCAAGCAGAATGCTTGTCGGAAACTGGGATGTTCCAAAGGAGATGGTGTCGTGACTTTCAAAGGTTTCTTATCTGTGTTCCCCAGTTCCAAGGAGGGAGTACTGAGCCATCTGTAGAACAAGTATCTCCCTATCGTTACAGAATCAAACTCACAGAGTTCTTCAGGCAAAAGCTTAGAGTGTTGGGAGACTAGGAAATTGGAAATCTGTTCCTTTGGATAGCATTGGCTATGAGAGTCCTTGGAGCATAAGACGTGTATGTCTGTAAATGGCAACTGCTGTCTAGTTGTGTGTAATTGGAAAACACTGAGTGCTTGCTGTTTCTTGGATGTCATCAATGTTACGTTGGGATCTTCTGAAGCAGGCCCCTCCAGCGACACTGTCAGTTGATGACAAATTTGTGTCAAGACTGCAAATGAGGAATTGCAGTAAGGGATCTTTAGGTTGGATATTAGGAAAAAACTTTCTCATTAGGAGGGTAGTAAAGTATTGGAACAGGATACCTGGAGAGGTTGTGGAATCTCCATCTTTGTAGGTTTTTAAGAACGGGCTAGACAAAGTCTTGGCTGGAATCATATAGCTGGGGATAGTTCTGCGTTGAGCAGGGGGTTGGACTAGATGACCTCCTGATGTCCCTTCCAACCCTAATTTTCTTTGATTCTGTGATCCATCCCAGCTGTTTGGCAGCGGTCAGAGGAGCCAGCATTTCTTGATGCAACTAGATTATGCTCCAGATGTGCCATCTCCTGCCTAGCTTTTACCATCCTTGCCCAGTGAGTAGGAATTACCCATGCTGCGGGCTACCTACTTCACTGTCTGCTGGCAGACAAGCAGCAGAGTGGTGGGAGGAAAGGTCTCCCACAGTTGGATCCTGCAGCAGGGTAGGATTGGGATTGTTATGCACTGCTGTTTGCTCTGATGGTGCCTGAAAAGACAGCAGTCTTGTGACAAGAACCCGAGCCATTGTTTACAAAGCCACTTGGACTGAGGGCCATCCCTGGGGGGGCGCATGCAATCAGGGTGACTGCCCCGGGTACTGCACTTTGGAGGACCCGGTGGAACGGTCGTGGCCCCTCCTGCAGGGCCCACCTAGTACTGGTGACTCTGCCACTGCCGGCTTTGCATCCAGCTGCTCGCCACCCCCCTCCCACGCCACCGCCGCCACTGGTTTCTTTGTGTCTGGACCCTGCATAGGCTGATTTGCCCTGAGTCCCACACCCTGCTAGGATTGCCTCTGCTTGGACTCACTGTTCTTCTCACTGGGAAGCCCAGGAGGCAAAGAAGATGCCAGTGGAAACAAAGAAAACTCCTGGATAAAGCTGTAAAATTTGTGGAGTCACAAAAGATGATCCCAATGCAGGCTTTCTTCCTGTTTCAGGTAAAGAATATTGGCAGCTTGTCTTCCTTTCCATGTGGCAGCTCATTGGACCTTCTGTGGCAAAGCTCTGCATCAGTGGATTCATCTTGGAGAAAAAGCAAGCATTTTTGCTGCTGAGTGGGTCTGCCTTCCCAGTTGTTTTCATTACTCAATCTGGCTGATTGAATTATTTCCGTAACTGGCATTTACCCACTGGAGAGTCTTAGAGTCATAGAAAAGTAGGGCTGGAAGGGACCTCAAGAGGTCCTCTAGTCCAACCACCTGCCAGAAGCAGATCATACCTAACAAAAACCATTCCATACAAGTGTAATCTAATCTCTACATAAGATTACACTCATCCCTGACACAGCGTAGATGTAACACCCTAACATGCCACAGGCAGTGAATGCCCTGCTTCTATAAAATGTTGTCAACATATAAGAGTTCCTAGGTAAAGGGTCACACCCCACATTACAGAGGAAGGCAGAACTCCCCCACAGTCTGTACCAATATGACCATGGGGTAAAATTCCTTCCTGACCCTAAATAAGGTGATTGGTTTGGAACCTGAGTGGAGGGGCAAGACGTTTTAGCCAGGAACCTCTGGCTTTGCTCCTAGCTAGAGAAATGGCATACCCCAGCCTTAGCTGTAGTCAACACCCATTGCCTCTGGGGAGGCTTAAACACACCCTGACATATAGCAGGAAAAAAGGGAGGGGGGCAGCAGGAGCAACCAGCGAAGCCCAGAAGGATGGGAAATACTCATGGTAGAAAATAGGCATAGCTACGCCTAGATCATCACCAACCAGTAGTTGTTTAACCTCTTCTTGAACACCTCCAGTGATGGAGAGACCACAGCCCCCCTAGGCAGTCTATTCTACTGCCTCACTGTTCTCACAGTGAAGAAGTTTTTCCAATTATCCAAGCTAAATTTACTTTGCTGCAACTTCAAGCCATTGGTCCATATCCTCCTCCCTGCAGCAAGAGAGAAAAAGGTTCTTTCCCTCTTCTTTAAGGCAGCTCTTCAAGGATCATAGTTCCCAGAGAACTGCAGAAAGTTCCCTGGAAGCCCTGCCCTCCCCAAATTTCTAAATGGCTGGAAGGGAGTCCAGAGGAGTTCAAGCCACATGACATCATCACCTAGCAAGTCATCATTGTCTTTTCAGTTCTGTTAGCTGCTCTTTGTGGTGGTTATTTCATTAAGGTGTCTCCTTTGCCATTTCTTCTTGCTGTGGATTTTTAACTGCTTGTTGGTATCTCTGCAGGATTTTTAAGGCATAAGTTCTACTTCTTTTCTTTTTCTTCCTGCTGAGGAGATGAATATTTAATGAGCAACTGTGTATTTAAGTGGTGGGTTCTTTTTCACTGCCTGTCCCACCTGCACAGATGAAAGCCCAGTGTGTTTGTTTTGTGGTTTCTCTGTTTGTTGCCAGGGTAAGTGTAGTATTCCTACAAACCTGTAACCAGAACCTGCCCTGCTGGAGCTCTGAAGCCAATTGCTGCTCTAAGGAAAGGAAGCAGCAACATAATTTAAAGACCCATAAGCAGCAGCCTAGAAATATTTGACGGGGATGTGGAGAGTGAAAACAAGTGACTGTCACCCACTGTGTTTACCTGGAGAGAAAATGTTTGTGTGTCCCTTCATTTAGGCATATTAACATATCACATCTGTTTTTCATTTAAATGGAATGATTTTCCAATGTTTTTAATACCATGAGTTGGGTTAGATTTCTTGGAAGGTAATTATGTACAAGGGACATGCTGAGTGGCTGCTGCTTGCAGGTAAGGGGGTGACGTATGCATGGGGCCTGGGCTGGCTCAGTGGTTTGTTTCTTACCGGCTGTAAACTGGCCAAGCTGGAGCTTGGTGTCTGGGTTTTTGAAACACCTTTCATGGTGGTACTGAACTTTGCACCTACATACCGGGTGCATCTACATGTGAAATTCATGTGACTCAATAAACTCCAGAGCAGTTTGAGCCAGAGTAAGCTGCTCCCGGCTGCAATGTCTACATGTGTGGCCAGGACAGCAGCAGTTTGAGCCAGTGTGGAACAGTCCTGGGCTGGCAGCAGGCTCAGGGGGTCAGCCCTGGGCTCCAGGTAGTGGAATCGGGTGGCAGAGGGGCTGGCTGAGGCACAAGAGTGCTACAGTGTGGAGCTGTGCAGCAGGCAGCCCCCTCAGTTTAGCACTCTTGTGCCCCAGTCAGCCTGTCATCCTCTATACGTGCATTTCGTCTCACTTAATTACTCCTCCATAAGATAATACAGCCCTGACAGTACTGTCTTACAGTAGAGTTAATTTTCTGTGCCCTAATACTGGTGCACATGTAGACAGTGACCCTTTACTGAGGAGCTAATTAGTCAACTCTGCAGTAAAGCACATGTGTAAATGCACTCGTAAAGTATTTGCTGAACTTAAGAGGAACAGTGCAAGAGGTCATAAGAGCAGTTCTACCCACGTCAGCTGGAGTGACCCTGGCACAAGGCAGAGTCATTCAGCAGAGAACCAAGTCCAAATGATTTAAAAAAGGACTGTCACGAAAAGCAAGAAGCAAACTGCACTCAAGAGAAATCCCAATACAGTCTTTGTCCACATGCTGTAGGAATCTATGCCAGTCCTCTGCCATTTCCTGCTCACTGTTACTTCAGTCATGTTAGCACATGATGATGACCTTCTTGTTAGCTATCAGGAGCTATTTCTGCGTGCCTACTTAGTTTTACAGAGCTGTACATGGGGCATAGTGGAGCAGAAAGGTCAATTTTTCATTTGACTCTTCCTATAATTTCAATTAATTAAATTAAATTCAAAATTCCCCTGTCCTCTTATTTTCCTCAGCTTCCCTCTTAGGAACAGCTACCAGCCTGCCCACTGCCTTCTAAATTGTAAGGGCTGCTGTCCTGAGAAAGCCCATATAATATTTACTTTCTGGAGAGTTCAGTATTGGCAGATGCAAACATCAATGTCCTGCTCTGGCCTCTGTTTCATCAGACATTACTTTCTGTTGTCACATAGGACAGCAGTACTAGGTGCAAACACAATGTACAGAAAATCAAAAGAAGGTATATGACATTAGGAAGGATATTAGACAAAGTCAAATAAGGTCTAACATGATAGTGGTTGGCTGATATTTATTACAGAAATGTCTTGTTGTGTCACACCAGAGCCTGGCCCAGTCTGAAGGGTGTGATAGGACAGTCCCATTAGTTTGCAGTGCTATGTTGCAGTCCTTTGGCAGAGGTCCTGGGGTATTCATTTCTGCTGTATTCTGGACCCATCCTGCTACCATGTGATGCAAAGAGCGGTGCAGAGTTCTACAACTTTTAAGCATGCCTGATGCCATAGCTGTCTCTCTTCCATCTTCATTTCATACTGTGTGTGTCTACACAAGATGTTAATGTGCATTACCCTAAGTTAATGTGCATTACAGGCATGTATCTATACATGCATGTCCTTAATGCACATTAACTTAGGTAATCAAGCCTAAATGCAGGTATCATATTTAGGCACGATCAGTTAAATCAGCATTAATGCGTGTATGATGCGATGATGGCACTGACTTTAGTGCTGAGTCTACCCTGCCACTAGAGGGCGGCCTGAGCCTAGCCCCAGGGAACATCCGGGGGAGGGGGTGCTGGGCATCTGCCCCAGGGCCCTGCCCCCTAGACTCCCCCACCTTGGCCCTCCAGTGTGGGTTTGAAGACCCAAAATATTGTGAATAGCTTTCCCCTTGAATATAGTTTCCTAGTTGTAAGTGGGTATTTTATTATTGGTGAAAGGGGAGGGTGGTGGAGGGGCTCTGTTAGTTGAGGGCAGAGAGATGGGGGTGGGTGTTGTGGGGGTAATAATTTTTTTGTTTTGTTTCACCAATATGCATGTCCTGAGAGTGGTGCTGGGGGTGGGCAGGGGATGTGTGAGTGGCAGGGCAGGCAGGCTGGAGTGCGGAGTGCAGGAGGAGGGGGTTGGGTGGGACCTCCCATAGTCAGTGCCCTAGCACCCACTGGTGGGTATGTGGCTGTCCTGGGGCCTGGGTAGGGAGGGCGGGCGGCTACTGGGGGCAGCAGGGCCAGTACCATGGCCAGCAGGAGTTCAGGGTGCTGGTCATTACTGGCACTGGCTGGGCTAGAGCAGTGGGGTGCTGGGTGTCACTGACAGGGACAGGGGCTGGAACAGCCCTGGTGTGGGGAGGCAGGGTGGCTAAGGAGGGAGCTGTCATGTGCTGTGCCTGTGCTGGGCTTGTGGCTCCTGGGCAAGAAAGGAGCTGGCCAGGGATCAGAGTTTCCCAGATGGCTGCTGGGTGTTGGCAGCTAGCTCTGGCTTCAACATGGCTGCCAAGTCCTGGCAGCCATACGCCTGGAGGCTGGAGCCCCAGTGGCCACATGTCAGGGCTTCAGGGATTTGGGATTAACTTTAGTGCCAAGTCTATGCACGTGTAGACACCTGCCAAAAATTGCTTAAATTTAGTTGTGCTTAAATGCCAGTGTAGACATGCCCACACTGAATGAAACAGCTCTTCCTGTTAATGTAACCACAGCAGATTCATTCATTGGACAACACTGCCTCCCCACCTCTGCCTTACCCTCCCCACCAAAAAAAGTAAAGGGTAAATTACTAGCAATACCATCAAGAGACTATGTACCTTGGCTTCTGGAATTTGCTTTCTGTAGTGCACATGTTGCAGGCAGCAAGCAGTAGCAAAGGCTTGTCACATAGCAGCAGGGGGTGCTTGTACACATGACGCCATTACCATGTACATGTGATGAAAATGTCACTTTGTGTGGCTTAATGAAGTCACACTGTATATGTGCAAGAGTTTTGAGGGGTTTAAATGAGCTTTCATAGTTGCAGACTAAACTACAACTCAATGTAGTTGAGTTTGCAACATAGCAATAACAACGATGTATTTGTCAGTCCAGGAGAGGTGGGCAGGCTCCGCTGGGGGCAGGGGGGAAGGATCTGTCCCCTTGCTGCTTATGCCTTCCACAGCCTGTGGCTGGCAGGATGCCTGGAGATGCTGGGAATAGGCTAGCTTGCCCCTGGGGCAGTGTGAGGAGCTGGCAGGAAGGCAGCTGGGTTTGCTGGTGGCCAGAGAAGGTGGTGGGGATGGTGCATGGGGTACTGGAAGTGTGGGCAGGCTGCTACTGGTTGGGGGCTGCGTCAGCTTGGAGGCATCTGATCCAATGCTTCTCCAAGCCCACCTGGGTTTCCAGTGCCCCATGCGGCTTCCCTGCCATGTTCTCCAGCCATCAGCACACCAAGCCTTCCACCTGTTGTACTGCCCCAGGGGCACGCTGAGTGTGCTGGCATCCAGAGAAGGCAGTGGGGGTGGTGCATGGGGTGCTGGAAGCCTGGGTGGGCTTGGGGAAGCATTGGATTGGGTGCCTCTGAGCTGGGGCAGCACCTGGCCACCTAGCAGCCCACCTGGGGAACCCTGCACCGCATGCACCATCCCTGCTGCCTTCTCCAGCTACCAGCAAACCCAGCTGTCTTCCTGCTGCTTTCCTGTGCTGCCCTAGAGGCAAGCTAGACCATTCCCAGGTGGCCACAGGCATCCTGCCAGGTGGCCCTAGGAGTGTGCTGAAGGCAGAAATGGCTCAGGGTCTGATCCTCTTTTTATTTTTTTGGGCAGAGCCTGGCTGTCTCCCCTATGGCTGGGGGGCAAGCTGCTGGCAGACTGAGCGGTCCCTGAGCTACGGGAGGCCCTGGTCCTTTCCTCTGTAGTGGTGGCGGCCCCTGGGGCCGCCTGGGTAGGCTGCTAGTAGGCCAGGTGCTGCCCCAGCTTGGTGTTGGGGAAGAGTTGGATTGGGCCAGGTGCTACCTCCAAGCTGAGGCAGCACCTGGCCCACTAGCATCCCTCCTGTGGCAGAAGACCACCTCTGTTTCTCCCCATAAACTCTGCTCTGTGACAATTTGGTTAGGATGGGCCCAGCAGAGGATACACACCTTACCCTATCTCTTTAGGTAACCTAACCTGGATACATTCCTGAGGGAGGGGGGAAACCTGCTCCCTCTGCCGATATGACTGGTATCACATACCTGGGTGAGGGGCTTGCTTCCTGGGGAGCTAGGAACTGCCAGTCTACCCAGCAACTAGTGATGCATTTCAAATTGGTTGGCTGGCAGCCAACAGGTGCTGGCCTCCATTGGACCAGGTAAGTGAGGTCCCAAGGGCTATATAAGTTAAGGACTGCCCAGGAGGAGGGGGCAGCAGCCATGAGGGAGACTCAGAGACAGAGAAGAGCCATTTGAACCTTGCTTCCTCTCTCAAAACTCATGATCAAGGAACTGCCTGCCTCCAGAGGAAATCTCCACCTGCCTCTGGGTGATGCTTCTGAGTAAGCTACATGAGATCTAACTAGATATATAGCTTGCAGTAACTCAGATGCATGATCAAAGGCTTCCCAGCCATGGGAGTTTTGCTCTATGGGATTTCTCTGATATTGCTGTACCCTGTACCCTATTTCAACCCTACCCTTTGTAACCAATAAAGTTCTCCTTTGTACCTAGTGTGGGAGACTTATTGAGAGTGAGTCTAGATTATGCCTTGGGGTTCCCTTGGTTCCACTGCTTGAGCTTCTGACTGAGGCAAGCATCCCAACTTCTTGAAGTGAATCAAATACCCTTGAGGACTACTAGGCCTGTGTTTCCCAGGGTGTGCAGAGTCAGAATCAGGCACTGCCCTGGGTGGTGGCAGTGGAACCCCCAGCCTAGTGGGTGTGCTCCAGGAAGGGGGTTGGCCAGACGTGAGGCACCCCCATGGAGGCACTTAAAGCCTGGAAGGTGATCGGGCACAGTGAGGTGGGTGTCTCGATGCAGGAGCACCCCCCTACTGGCCTGCAACACCACCTGGGTAGCCCTGGGGTGGGTGCCACCGCGGAGGAAAAGACTGGGCCCCCCTGCAACTCAGAGGCATTTGGCCCTCTAGCAGCTCATCTTTTGGCTGCTGGCAGGCTCTGGCTTGGGTGGGGGTGGTGGTTTGTGATTAGGCCCCCTGCAATAATATGACGGAAAAATTGATATGATTTAGTCCTCAGGGTCTTATTCTATGCCCTACTGTTTCAATTTAAGGGGTATAGACTAAAACCCTTAGGAGTAAACCTCTGTCACATGTATAAGTGCCCATGGTGACTTCCCTCTGGAATTGTGGAAATGACCATGGGGATGATTATGACTTGTGGAGCAGACAAACCCCACCAGACCTGACTTAACTAGTCTTGTTGATTAGTCTAACCTTTGTCTCTCTGCCTTTTTGATCTTGAGATCCCTGCCAACCCAGAGCTGAGAATAAATTTGTTTTGCAGCTCATAGACAGTGTTCTTTATTTTAAGTATGCTGCTTCCAAATTGCCAACTGTCTGTTTGTTCCAGGCAGTTATGGAATTGGTAAAGTAAGCATCAGGTAGGGTTTAATTGCTTGCCTAATGGACAATGACTGATGAGGCCAAAGTCCCAGCTGTGCTGCACCTCTCACTACAGCAGGTTTACTCTTTGGCCTGTACTTTTAACAAATGTTTCACAGTGAGTATTTTCAGGCCTCCCTTCTCTTTCTCTTGCTGCCCCCTCCTTCACTTCCAGCCCACCAGTGTGGAACCTCCTGAGATTGAGGGGGTGGGGGGATTGATTGACTTTCTATGACAAGATGTAGTTTCATCTTTATAAATTGTTTCAAAGCCATGTAAGCCCTGCTGAGGCTCAATAGCAACATCAGTAATACAAACCCACCAGGAATTAATCCTTTGCAGTGGTCACCATCAGACCTCTGGGGACTTGGTTCTTCAGTCTGTCGCACTGCTGTGTGTCCGTACCTTGTGTCCAGTATTCTGAGCATTGTTTTCAGGGGCTGGGAATCTTTCTTTTGAATTTGTGGTAAATTGGTCTGGCTCAGCCACATCCTTATACTTGGATCTAGAGGAAATACCTTCTTTGGCAAACTTGTCACCTGTTCTGCAGGAGCTCCGGCTGCACTTTGGCAAAATGTTTGTTTTGAGGCCAGTGGGATCCTGCCTTGGTAACCATTATATAAGGCCCAGAATAGCCATCAGATCCTTGATGATTCATCCTGTGCTTATTTGGGGTGGTGAATTATATACTAATTAATAGTATGTCCCAGTCATAATTATTTAATCTATTAATCACTCAGCATCCTGACTCTTCTGTTTTCATACCACACCAGAGCATGAACTTGAGGATGTTTGAGTCAGAGAGAGTTTTTTTATTATCTGGAGAATCCGTGTCACTGTTCGTAATCATGATAGTTTAATTGAGTAAAAATGCTTCCTTCAGGTCCCTTTTGAACTATCATGTGAAGTGGTAATTCAGAGAGCATTAAACTGCATTTTATCTTGCAGTTTGAAACTGGTCTAGTTTTACTACAACAAGGTCTTATTATATTACAAAGCCCTAAATAGCTTTTCACATTAAGACCCTAAATTGTCAACAAAAAGAGAAGCAGAGGCAAAGTCCTGATGTGTATTTATTTTTCATAGTCTCATTACATAATGAGCCCCATATTGGTTCATAAGGTTGGCAGTACCCTTGTTTTTAATATTTCCCTGGCTGTATTTTAAACCTGTAAGGAAGAATCTCTGTCGAAGTGGTTTCATTACAGCCACTTAAACACAGACACAGCTGTTCCCTGAAAGGGTCTGCTTCATGCAGTTGTATTTAGGGATTGGCAGCTGGGTTGAATGCATGGTTTTTTTGTCAAGCTCTGGTGTGGCTTTGCTCTCATGACCAGAGCTGTATTTGCTTTGTTGCATCCCTCTTCTTTATGCAGAAGTCAAGGTCCTCAGAACAACTGCAGTCTGCAGACCTCTTTGAAGCTAACTTTGTTCATTCCTTTGAACCTCTCAAATGTGGTGCCCTGCCAAGGCATGTGCTTCTTCTGTATGGCAATATTTTTGGTTTGGGCACCCATTGTGCTTTGGTTTGCCCCCTTCCTTTCCTCCCCACCATCGCATGAGATTTATTTTTGGTTTGACAAGTGTGCTGTGTCCAAGAACGACTGGGTACATTGTATGCAGTCTCAGTATTTGCTGAATGTCTCACTGGAAACACAGAGACGTGATTGTTCAATTCTCACTTACTTTTGATTTTTAAATTGTGCCTTCCTGTTACTTATTAATTAAGTAGGTTAGTGGCACATTGTATCTGCAGCACTTGATGCTGCTTAAGTGCACTTAAGCACCAAACCTGATCTCTTCCTGAACTGTCAGGAATTCCACCCACCGAAGCAACAGATTGCAAAAGCAAACTTTTAAGATGCATTTTTTCTGTTTGTTTTTATGGAGGATTCTTTCTTCCCTGATGAACCCACCCAAATGTCATGTTTCAGCCTATGAAAACCCCTTTGGCTAGGGACAGAAATTACACATAAGTTGGTGTAAGTAATCGGAAACCGGTTCAAATCTTAACACAACAGAAGTTCAGTGCATGTCCGTTAAGATAAACCTGGATGGATGCGTAGTATCTTTATTTCGCTTGTACTTTATTGCAGTCCTGTATTTTGCCTGGTATTGTAGTGCTGCTCCCATGGTACAGAAACAAGGTGTGAAGATAGGGGCTTCATGCTATTATGCACGTGAACAAATGCGTCTTGATTCGAATTGGCTCACTGTGTAATCAATAAATTGTGGCTGAAAGCACAGATCCAGGTGTCAAGATAGTGTTGTAGTTCTTAGAAACGTAGATTTTAAAATATCTGGCAAAGATTTTCTTAAAGTTCCACTTGGTTAGTATTCTTGCTATGTGCTCTGTAACAATACTTTAATATAATTAAATTTTAAATTCCATGTAGAATCTAGTGGGTAGGCAGGTGTACTGGCATGTTAAACTTTATGTTGCTTGAAAATGGTTTTCAAGTACATCAGAGGGAGACCATCCAGCTGTAAAATTATCTGCTTTATGATGCTGTATCACAACTTTGTCTCCTTTTTTAAAAAATTAAAAATGTACCTTTAAAGTTGAACATCCTCAGATAATCTCCATCTCTTTTTGTTTGGTTTAATTTACCTACAAAATGTAAAATCCCATGATTGTTCTGTGATCTTTTTTGGCATTGTTTACAGGGCAAGTGCATTGTCATTAAAAATAAATACATAAATAATTGTCCATTTACTTTTGGTTGATCCACCTTTATTTATTTATTTATTTATTTTTTACTTTTTATAAGGGCACAACACTAAAGACTGAGCACTAAGAGCACAGAGATCCCAGCACCAATGGCGTCTGGCTGTGATGACTTTTGGGAAAATAATACCTCCCTTTGCCAGGCTGATCAGCCTTGCAAACCCTTAATACACAGCACTATTCCTTGCTCATGTGGGTAGTGCAGCCAGTAGGACTATTTGCTGTGGAGACATTAGGACCATAAAGGTTTACAGCATGGGCTCGCAATCTAGCTATTGCTTATGTCCTGGGAATGTAATTTCCAGTAGTCCATGAGGTACGATGTATGTGTCATCCCTACTGGTAAAAGGGGCCAGTATAGGCCTATGAACTGTTCAAGCCTTTTAGGCTTTAGAGTGCTGCATGACCTTGTGCACATTTGACCCAGATGAAACAATCTTCCCTGTCAGTGGTTTTGAGTAGATGTGTGTGTGTATATTTGTTGTGGTAGCGCCTAACTTCACTAGTCATGCTGTAGGGTGTCTTCAAGCAAGCGACCATGCGCGCAGGAAAGGAACAGGTGGCCCCTGAGCCAGTGAGGAGACAGTATGTACTAATGTCATGCTCTTTTTTTTTCATTGGCTGTCCTGTGGAAGGGCTAAACTGCTTTTGTTCCATCTTCAGTAGCACTGAATCCGTCAGTTGAGTGCTATGTGATCCTTCTCCTTTGCAGGGTAATCGATTCCCCTCCCCACCCCTCTCCCAAGACAACCAGCAGTGTGGCATTTTCACTGTTGTGGACTGAGGCAAGATTTATGTATGTACCTCTAATGGGGTTATGCCTCTGTGTCTCCAGAGCAGGCATGGACGGGATCCCTGGAGAGCTGGAGAATGAACATCCAGAGTAGCCTTGTAATATTTACACAATTGTAATTAACCTGCAGGCAGCAGTGCAAATATTGTAGATTGAGTTCAAATGTCAATGACTCTTGAAAACACAACAGACGCCTAATTCCTTTTGTGACAGCTGTGAATTACAAGGCTGTGACTCCATGGAGGACTTCTGCTGATGTCAGAAATTGGCAGATTGATGCTCAACTCCACAGCAAACTGAGGTGGCATTGTAGAGACCTGCAACTCCAGTGTTTCATTGTCCATGTGGGCATGCCATTCTAGCATGGTTTTGACAGCAGTAGACAAACTGTAACATTCCCCCTGACCCTGGTTCATTACTGCTACCATTGCCATCCTCAGTCATAGCCATGCCACTTGCAGCAAGGTTCAGGAATGTCCATCAGGGCCCAGCCCTTTCTTACAGCTGGCCTTGCACCAAAACACTTATTCCATGTGTGTTGCAGTGTGATTTAAATTGAGTCCTAGAACATCTATTCTGTTGCCTCCAAGGCAGAAACACCCCATCGTCAGTGGACAAGCTGACTTGGACCCCTTTCTTACAGTAAGAGGCAGTGTCACTTCACTTGTCATTTTGTACCATCAGCAGCGGCAAACTGAAGGTTGATACAAAAAGCTTCAGAGCAAGAGACGTTTTGTTTTATTTTTTAATCTTTTCTGTCACAGTTTGGATCAGATCTGAGCTGGTACATGTGGTTCATGTTCTCCTGACATTTCTAGTGGTGATGTGACCCAGAGATGATCCTAGCAAGGTGCAGGGCCTAGGGCAAATCGGCCTGCGTGAGGCCTGCACGTGAAGAAGCCAATAGCAGCGGTGCGGCAGTGGAGGTGGTGATCAGCCAGATGCAAAGCCAGTGGCGGCAGTGGCACAGAGTCACCAGCACTCAGCAAGCCCTGCAGGAGAGGCTATGATCACTCCACCTGGCTCTGCAGAGCCTCCCTAAGCACGGGGCTCGGGGCAGTTGCCCCAATTCATCCCCCCCGCCCCCTCCGGCTTCTCCCCAGGGACAGCCCTGATGTGACCTTCTTTCTTTCTTTGATGTTAGTTAGGTTTTATATAATTGAGTCCGTGTGAAGCTAAGGTGATTTCTAGCGGACATTTTAGTGCTTTATGCATACTTTATGGTTTCTTGCATCCTGGTTAGGTCGTAGCTGGATCTGGAAACTTGTTCTTACTTAGTTGAGCAATTTGAGGGAGAGGAACAGAAATTAGGAACCCATTTCTTGATTTGTTTATTTTCATTCAAAAGAAACTGTCTTGAGCTAGCCCTGCTTACCCGGTGTTGATTTCATTTTTATACACGTCCTTCCCCATCATTTTTCTTCCTCTTGCTTCTAAGCCTCTTGGCACAAACTGGATACACCTACATGAGACACTTTACTGCACATTAGATTAGTTTAATGAGGAGTAAAGTGTCAGTGTCTACATGTGTTCAGCAATTACTGTACAGTAATTGAGTCTAATGTGCCATTTTCTAGAACCTGTGTCTACAAGTACTAGAAATCAGTGCATTAAACTAATATGCCAAAGCACATGTAGATGCTGACTGGAAGCAAATTGCTCCTGGTCTGCTTAGGCAGTAGGGGGCTACAGTGGGAGGGGAGAACTGTCCCAGCTTGGTGTGATGCTGCTTTTCAGCCATGTGGAGTTTGGGAGGGTCCTGATCCCTACATGGCTGGGAGGTAGCTGCCTAGCAGAGATTGGGACCATCCCCCATACCGGCCCCCTGCTGGCAACTGGGGGAGCAGAGCAAGGCAGGAGCAGCCCTTAATTGAACTGCTCCCATCAGTATCAAATTTGTTCCCAATGGGGAGATGTTCAGATGCATGCAGGGGCCCAGTTTAATGCACCTGAATTTTCTGGGCAGAAAATTCAGGCACATTAATCACATGTGTATATGTGCCTACTGAATAGCAAAATCAATTGACTCCATCAAATGCTGTCTTGTACTATATCCTCTTTTGTTTTCACGCAAAAGAAACTCTGTCTTGAGCCGGCTCTGCTTACCTGAAGAGTATTGGTGTTGGCTTCATTTTTATATACCTCCTTTCCAATTTTTTTTCTTTCTTTTGCTTCTGAGACTCTTGGCATTGTTACAAACCGAGTAGCAAAATCAATTGACTCCGTCAAATGCTATTTTGCCCTTTCACTATATGCCAGTGCCGGAATATACCTGAGTTCATTGTTTAGAGGTTTTCAGTTTAATTTAACAGTAAGACATACAAGGTAAAGTTGTTGAACATCTTGACCAAGTATTTTCTAAAAAGATTGTGTGCAATAAAAAGCTTTTAAAGTAAAACAAGCACAGAGGTAGCAGTAACAAACCAATACCATTCGGAAAAAAAAAATAAGGACCGGGGTAGGGCTGAAAGCCTTGTCCATATTAAGAAATGTTACATGAGTTTTTGTTGCCCTTCTAGCAAGGGTAGATTCTGTGGGTTGCCTGGGTTTTTTTGTGATGAGAATGAGGGATCAATCTCTCAGAAGAATTAAATGTTTCATAGATTTACAGGTTTTAAGGCTAGAAGGGACCATAAGGATATCAAGTCTGACCTCATGTATGTTGCTGACCATTCAGTGTCATTCAGTTGCTCCTGTATTAAGACCAAAGACTTTATTAGACTACAGCAGAAAACTAAACTCAGAAAACTAAACTGTGCCACGAACAGAGAACAGCAGGGAGCAAAGTGACATCAGTGCCTGAGGCTTCTGCACGGGGGATTGATTAGGTAAGCCCTCTGCAGGTGATCCAGGAAGCAACCCATGGCCCAGGCAGCAGGGGGAATTAAAAAAAATACCTGATGTGATGTCTCTGTTGACCTGTCCAGGAGCAATATCCCATCCCCACCCCAGGTCTGGCAATGAGATGCGAGGAAGCCCCATTAGGATTCTCTGTTTGCCCTTCCTGGGGCATGTATATTATGGGTGCACCAATAAAGATTCTTTGGGGCTGATACTAATGGCTGATTTTTAACCAGTCATATTGGCTGTTACTGATCTAATTGCTGATATGCAGCCCAGCAGTGTGGAGAGCAGTGTCCAGCTGGTAAGTCTTTGGGGGGAAGGGGCATGGGGGAGGAAAGAGGTCTGGAGGTGCAGATCGAGGTCCCTGTGGTGAGGGAGGCAGTGGGACAGGGGCTGGGGCAGGGCAGGAGGCCAGGTGCTGCACAGCTGGGGTTGGGTGGGGCAGAGGACAGAGCTGGTGAGTTGGAGCCAAGGTGGGGGACGGAGTAGAGAGGGGTGGCGGCTCCTGCCGCTGCATGCGCCCCTGGGAGAGGCATGGGGGGTATGTGCCCCCTGGTTCTGTGCATGGGGCAAGGGTTGGCTGCCCACTGCAGATGGGGGCCAGAGGCTGTGCCAGGCTCTTCCTGGTGGGGGCCTGGGACTGAGCCG
>NW_017728926.1:1012195-1018653 GCF_001723895.1 Crocodylus porosus | reverse complement strand
CAGCCTCCAGCCCCAGCTCGCAGCAGGCAACCCACCCTCACCCTGTGCACAGCTCTGGGTGGCATGTGTCCCCCATGCCTTCCCCAGGGGTGCGTGCAGCACTGGGAGCTGCCTCCCTTACCCCCCTAGAGGAGCTGCAGCTTTGTCCCATGCCCCATCCCCACTCCTTCCCTCACTGCAGGGGCCTTGATCTGCACCCCCTTGCCCCTTCCCTCCCCCATGTCCCTTCCCCACCCCAGACTTACCAGCCAGACGCTGTATTCCTGGTTGCCTGTATGCTGTGGCTGCACGTATCCATGCTGCATGTATCGGTGATATTATTGGCTACACTGGCCAAAAAAAAGCGGATTGCTGATGATGTTAATTTTCCTTTTATTGGTGCTGATATAATAGGAACTGATGCACTGCTGCACCTCTAGCGTCTATATGAGTCGCCAACTGTGCAGTATCCTAATAATACTGTGCAGTAGCGCATCACAGCACAAACAGTGCTATATGCTACTGCACAGTATTATTAGGGTACTGTGCAGTAGCATCACTAAAAAGGTGTGTGTCAGTGGTACTGTGCAGTAACTTCAGTTGATGTGCATTAATTCAGTACTTGATTATACAAATACTAAACTTAATGTGCTGTGACTGTGGTGTATTAATGGACGTGTAGACACACCCCTGGTGTCCCACATGCTCTCCACTGCCTACTTCCACCTGTCCAGGGAGGCACTGCACTCTGGTAGGAAGGATGCTGGAATGAGACCTAGGTTCTATTCCCGGTTCTGCCCCTGAGTGGCTATGTGACCTGGGGCTGGTGTCCCTCCCCATCCCTTGTCTGTGATGTCAGTTTCAGCTGGGAACTGCTTCTGGGTACGTGTGTACAGTATCTATTATGGCAGTGCCTGGCTCTCAGTTGGTGTCTTTATGTACTACACATGGTAATACCTTTCATGTATAACATGGGATTTAGCAGCTGGGTGGAATGGCCTCAGCCTTCACCACAGCCTTCACAGCAGCATGTATCGGATAAGGAGTAGGACGGTGCAACAAAGGCTGGTGGAGTACACCTCTGGGCCTCTGCAGGAATCTCAGACTTGTGTATGAAGTCCTATGCATGTGTACAGGAGTATGCCTGCTTTACTGCTTTGGGTCAAAATTGAACTTATTTATATAAAAATGAAACCAGGTTTGGAGTGGGTTGGCAGGAGGCTGTTTTTTGGTTTGTTTTATCCAAGGAAAATAGCATCTTATAGCTCTAGTTGCTTCAGGCTTTAATAATGATAATGATAAGGGTGATGATGAAGTCTTTAAGGAAGCTACACTCTTTTTGCCCTTCTGTCTGGGGAGCTGAGTGCTGTGGTAGCCTTGGAGCTGCTGCCTGGGAATGTTGCTAGATTGTTCTAGGAAACCACTTTTCCTGCTTTGGGTTGAATTATGTCAATATGCTGCACAAGGTACAAACCAGAAGCTTTTCCAAGTCAGGCCAGGGTGAGGGTTATGTTTGCAGGGAAGGAGAAGCTCTTGTTGGGTTTGCTTCTGCTCTCTCTCAACTGTGGAATGGTGTCAGCACATTGGTTTTGGAGCTGCCTAGGATTCCCACTGGTGTGAGCAAGTGCAGGCTCGGGCCCACTTGTAACAGTTAAATATGGAGATATTGTGAATTAAAATAACAGCAATACTGATGAACCAAATGAGGGCACACCAGGCTGCTTCCCCTATAAATTTGCAAAGTTTTAGTGGTATTAATGAGTTTACTTGTTTCATCAACCTGCCAGCTGGGGTTCCAGTTGGCTGGTCTGAAAGTTTCTTCAATCTGGCTTTAGCACCAAAATAGAAGAGCTGGGATTTTGGTAACATGGTGCTTCTGGTTGTGCTTTATCTGCTCCTAGCAGGGAAGTTGACACTGAGTGATACAAATGACAGAAGGACACTGTATTTACAAGTGAAGTTATGTTGTATGCTAGCCAATTGCCAATCAAGAATGACGGGATTGGGGTGGCGGCGGCCAGGGGCAGAGGCCTGTGTCTGGCCTTGCATCTCCCTCTCCATCTTCAGGGACAGGCCCGCTTCCCCCCCTGCCCCCGGCTGCTTTGGGGCCAGGACCATGCCGTGCCCTCGTCCGCTCCGTTTCCACCACCTGCTCGGGGGGAGTGGGTGGGGACAGAGGCCCAGGCCAGGCTTCTGGTGTTTTGCATACTCTCCTGGATGGAATAGAAGCCAATATGCAAAATTCAAGTCTGTAAAAATGAAAATGCATAGCAGCAAACATCAGAGGCAATGGGAGACAATAGGTGTGAGACTGGTAGCTGGGGGGGAAGGGAGGACTATTGACCTGGAGATAGAATGTAGCTGGTAAAATGCAGACAGGTTACCTGGGGTTATCGGATGGCAGGCGGGTTATAATGTACCATAATTCCAATGTCTATATTTAGTCCATGTGTTTTTGCATCCAGTAGGTTTATGAAGTGAAGTTCATAGACTCGTCTACAAAAGGTGTTTTGTAAATGCCCTCTGAGAGATTGGAGAGAGAGTGGTTGTCTTGTGAAAAGTGTGTACCCACGGATAGTTGGGTATTTTTGTTTTTGAGAGATTTTTTGTATGCGTTCACTCCGGTACACAGTTGTTTGGTTTCTCCTACATATTTTCCATCAGGCCATTTAGTGCACTGGATGAGATGCATTACATTTCTGGAGGTGCAGGTATAAGATCCAAGAATGGTGATGGTTCTGCTGTGGGATGTAGTTATTGTGGGAATAGTGGACGTGTGTTGGTAGATTTTACATTTCTTGTCCTGACATGGTCTGTATCCATTCAGTGTGCTTTGGGCCATAGGAAGTTTGCTTTTGGTGATGAGGTTGGCAAAGTTTGCTGTTTGTTTAAAGGCTAGGATGGGTGGTTCTGGGAAGACCTCTTTAAGAATTAGGTCTTCTTCTAGTATAGGTTGCAGTTGTTTGAGGATTTCCATATAGGTTCCAGGGAAGCATGATATGTCATAACTAATGGTGTGCGGTTCATGGGGATTTTCTTTTTGTACTGCAGCAATTTTTCATGTGGTATTCGGGTGGCTCTTTTTTGAAAGCATGATCTATCTCTCTGGAGGAGTGTCCTTGTTGAGTGAAAACCCTTTTGAGATTTGTAAGGTGACTATCGCAGGTGTTCTCCTCAGTACAAATTTGGTGGTATCGGGGGGCTTGGCTGTATATTACAGCTTGCTTGGTATGTTTAGGGTGATTGCTAGTTCTGTGTAGATATGTATATTGGTCTGTGTGTTTCTTGTATATGGTAGTTTGTATTTTACCATTCTGGATATTGCTCATGATGTCTAAAAGGAAAAGTTGGTGCGGGAGTATTCAAGAGAGAGTTTGATGGAGAGGTGATGATTACTGAATTTGTGATGGAAATCGATCAGAGATTGCAGGTTTTCGGTCCTAATGATGAAGATGTCATCTATATATCTTAGGTATAGCATGGGTTTGATGGTGCAGTTCTTGAGGAAGTCTTCTTCCAGGGGGGCCATAAAAAAATTGGCTTATTGTGGGGCCATTTTGGTGCCCACAGCTATGCCCGTGGTCTGGAGGAAGTGATGGTTATTGAAAGTGAAGTTGTTGTATGGGAGGATGAAGTGTGTAAGTTCAGGAATATCTTTAGGTCTGTATTCTGGGTTGTAATCTTGTTCTTGTAGATATGAAAAGCAGGCTTGGAGAAACCAAGCAACAGCTGTATACCAGAATGACCGTATTGTACACATAAAATCTATCAAAGAAAAAACACCCTGTGGATGCACACTTCTGACAAGACAGCCACTCTCTCTCCAATCTCTTAGTTCTTTCATAGATAAGTCTACAAACTTCATTAATCTTACTGAATACAAAAAATCATGGACTAAATATAGACACTGGAGTTGTAGCACATTATAACCTGCCTGCCAGCCGATAACCCCAGGTAACCTTTCTACATTTTACCATCTACATTCTATCACCAAGTCAACATTCCCCTTCCCCCCCCCACCTACCTGTCTCACAGTGATTGTCTCCCATTGTCTCTGTTTGCTGCCACTGATTTTGCATTTTCACAGACCTGTATTTTGCATACTGGCTTCTATTTCACCCAGGAGAGCGCACACAACCTCAACAGACTAGTCTCCCTATGCCTGAAGAAGGGTGTTTGTGCTCAAAAGCTTGCAAAGAACAATTTTCCCAATTATTTAGTTGGTTTAATAAAAGATACCACATTTACCCAAAGAACCTTGTCTCACAGGCTTTATGCCTTTGAGCTCCAGCCCCCATCACTGACTGACAGATCAAGCTTGTATTAAAGATGCCCTCAGAGGAAGGTCTTCAGGCTTTCCTCAGGTTGCAGCTACTCATAAACTTGTCTTCTTATCATAGTCATGGTGCTGGCAGCTTCTTTGAGTGCTGGCTGCTCATGCACTTGTACAGAAGAGTTTGAAAAAGGGGAGAAGTTCAGATAAAATCCCATTATTAGAGGAGATGGGCAGGGCACAGACCACACACCTTTTGTCAGTTGGTTTGAATCTGGATGTGGGGCCCAGCCAGCTCTGTTGCAGTCTCTTGTGTGATGCGATTCCTCTCTGTCAGAATGGATGCTCATGCCATGAGTGAGCGCAGCATCCCAGCAGATGCTGCACATGCTTTTCTAGGAGTTGATGCTATAGTTGGTGCTACCTTGAGCTACATTAGACACATGAAACCAAATTAATTACATTTTACACACATAATTGAGTCTCTAAGTGTCGTAAATGCAGCACTTTATTTTACATTTCAGAACAAGTGGCTTATATTGGATGATCCTGCTAGCTGAGGGGAGGCCTCCTTTCAAGAGCATCCAACTCTGAGATGACCCAGGGCTCAAGAGGCTCTTTCAGGCTGTGGAAGTTGGGAACTATATAGCAGTATTGTGTCTGGGTTCCCTGCAGAGTTGTGTTGGGTCCATTGGAGACCTGCACCTTCTCATTACATCCAACCCTGCTTTATCTCCTGGTGCAAACCATGTTTTCCTTCTCTAAAGGCAGGGGAAGAACATTTCTGCATGGGCCAGTGCAAGTCCTTCTCTTTGGGAGAAAGAGATGGTGCAGCAAGTGTCTAGCAACTTCCAGCATCTCAGCGGGGCAACAGGCCTGGGAGCAAAGTAGCTGGGTGGTGCTTGTCCCCTCTGCCACCAGTATGCAGCCCCACTGAGCACTACAGACAGTTTTTTAGTCTTGGTTTTAGTAAGGGTTTTCCTGTGCTGGCAGGTCATTTTTCTCTGGTATTTATGAAAAATTATAAAGACTTCAGCAAAACTGGTTTAATTCACACAAGGTTCTTTGCTTAAAGAAATGTGTTTAATAGTGGATGGGAATGGGACCATTTACCAATGAGAAGGGGCAGAACAATCTTATAACTGAAGAAGAGCTGAGAGGAGAGGTAGGGTATGGTGTGGGGCCTGGCAACTCCCTTCACTGGCTGCTCCCAGCCTTCCTCTGAATATGCTCATGCCTCCTTGTATGTGGCCAAAATGCTATTTTTACTTCTTACAACAGAACAAATCAGAAATGTCCACTTAGACTGGGAAATGTGCTCGTGCCCAGCAGCTTGGAGCCAACTGCAGCACATCATTGGTATGGCAATAGGTGGTGGGAATCCACTGGAGGAGAGAAGAGGACAAGGATGTTAGAGGGTGTGACTAGCCCAGATCAGAGCTAGGTTCATCCACCCCAACTTCCATTCTCTGACATTAAGTGGTGCCAAATGCTACCAAGGCAGGCGTGAGAAACCAGAGTGGGCAAATATGGAATAACCTGCTCAGAAGAGAGGATTTTTCATATTCTCTGTGCCAGGGATTGCTCTGTGTCCTGAAGGAGGAAGGCTTAGAGCCCACAGAATATGTGGGACTTGTCTTTTCTGCCTTTCTGTTCTAACTAGTGTAGCTGTGACGCCCTTGGCTTCTGTCTAAATACCCAATCCTTTTGAGGCTTTCCTGGCCAAGCTTTTGGGGCAAGATTTTCAGCCTTCTTCAGATCGAGTTGCCAGACTGGCAGGAATGGGCTCTGCAGGCCCAGCTGTGGCTGTGGCAGAAATCCCCGTCAAGCCTGCTATGTGAGGGAAGTCTGTCAGGTAGGGTTGTGTGAAGCTTTGGTTCCTGATTTGATTTAGTGGAGATTTGGCCTGATTCAGTGGCTGAATCTCTGAATCTGAATCAAATCAGAGAACCCTTTAATCCAGGGACAGGCAGTTATTTCAGGTGGAGGGCTGCTTACTGAGTTTTGGCAAGCTGTCAGGGGCTGCATGGGTAGCCCCATCCTTTGACAGGTGCCATGCCCCCTGGTTACCATCTTGTGACCAGAAGTCCCAGCCCCTAATCCTTAGCCTTTGCCACCAGAAGTCCCTCCCCTTGCCCCCAGAAGTACTCCTTTCAGCAAGGGGTTTTGCCATCTCAGAACCAGAAAAATACCAAATTATATTCTA
>NW_017728926.1:1006753-1011574 GCF_001723895.1 Crocodylus porosus | reverse complement strand
GATAGAATGGCCTGGTGGGTTGGATCTGGCCTGCGGGCCGTATTTTGCCTGCCCCTGCTTTAACCTCTCTGAATCAAATCGGAACCGTCTGGATTGATTCAGAAAGATTTGCCGATTTGGACATAGACACAGCTTTAAATGTTTTTTCTACATACCTGTAGGTAGCAGGCAGTTTGTGAATGCTGTGATGTTTGGGCACATGGAGTGTCCCACAGGAGCGTGGGGGGCTCCCCAGTGTGCTTGGCAGCAGACCCGAAGTGAACCAGAAGCACTTCCGGGTCTGCTGGGGACCATGCTGTACTCCCCCAGCTCAGTGACTGGTGCTTCCTGGGTCTGGGTGGGGGGCACCCAGGGTCCCCCTGTGGCCGATCACCAAACCTCTTGGTGCATAACGTGAGATGACTCAGGGCTTCCTTAGTAGCCAGATGAAGAGCGAGCCCAGGGGAAGATTCTGATGCTCTGAAATGTCCTCCAAGCCTGAATCAGAACAAGAAGGAGACGTTTCTGGGAAAAAAAAAAAACCTTTCTGGGAACCTTGCTTCAGCCTCACCTCCAGGCTTCACTTCAAATTTACCATCTTAAAGCTAACATGAAAGATTAAGTCAAAACCAAGCAATGAATCCAGCCTCCCAGAAACTGGTTTAGATAATTTTGCCTTGAAGATTTTGATTAAACAGTCTGTGTTCCCATGAAATGGTATGCTTTGGATGAATTTTCCAACACATAGCATCAGTCTGTACTAGTTTCAGCCAGCTCTCTTCATGACCGTGAGTTCCATAGGAGAGGGAGAGTAAAAAGAGGGGAGGGGCCGGGGGAGCTAGAGCTGCCCATTGGATCTGTGGGAAATAACTCCTTGTGGCTTCTGCAATGGAGATTAGGAAATGAGCACAGTTTACTCCCACACTTATCCCACTTCTTGTTTGCCTGTGTAATTTGTCTATAAAAGTGGATGCTTTTGTGTTTGTCTTTTATTGTGCATGGCTGAGATGCCCTACAAAAGGTGACTTCTGTTAATTCACTCATCAGTGGAGTCACTTATGCAGCAAATAGGGCATGGCATGGAGATCTTTTTGCTGAATAAACAACTAACTACAACAAGACTAAAAGGAGCAGTTGGGCAGTACTTGTACTCTGGAATGAGTTCTGCTAATTCGCTTTGTTTTATATCCATACCATGTCCCTGCTGTGCCTTATTCATCCTTCTTCTGCTCAAAGGACCTTGATCCTAAGGCAGCTCCTCAACTTCTTTTCCTGCTGGATGAATGGTATCTACATGAGAAAGTGGAGCATTAGAAGTTAACTTCCGCAGATCCAAGGAAAGAAACTTAAAGATAAGAAAATATATGAAGATTGTTTCAATTAAGACAGAAATGCTTTCAATCTATTGTCTGGTCTATGAGCATCTCTTTCATTTGTTTAATTTGGCAGTCAGTATTCTCTGTGAAGCTGGCATGGCATGGCAGATGCATGATTCATACCCAAAGTGGCCTTTAGTTAAATGAAGCCAGGCCACTAAGCCTTGGAATTGGAATGCATTCTTTGAAAATGGTTTGCAGGGAGTCACTACAGAATGGCTTCAGAATGCTGGATGCAGACAGTTTCCTGACTGCCTCGCCCTAATGATGTCAGATCAAAGCTAAAGGCTGGGAGTTGATCAGGGCTGTTTTGCATGCATGAATATTGGTGTGATAGTTCGTTCATACATTTCTAAACTTTATTTTCATGGCTTACCTGAGTCTTGGGGGTCCTTTTATATGTACAGTGGAAGTTGATAATATGCAAGACTCATATTCACAAGTGGGAGGCCTGTTGCCTGAAACAAAGAGCTAAATCCATTTCAGGTTTGCACAAGTTTTGATGACCCAAGGCTCACTGTAGTGGAAAACTCACTTTGGGGAGAGGGAGGAGCATCATACCAAGATTAGACAAAAACTGGACAGGACTAGTCAAGAATAGACCATGCTGTATGGCCTTGGAGTGCACTGAATTCACCATGCCCCTCTTTTGTGGACCCTATGGCAAGGTTGAAATACAGCTCCCACTGGCAGAAGCTTTGGTGGGAGGAGGTACTACTTGCTGTCTTGTCCCATTGCAACTGAGGTACATTTAATTGCATTTATCGGGTAATTTAGTGTTACAGAACTGTCAAAGTATATTTTATAATCTCCCCAAAGCCTTCAGCCTGAGATTCAGTTATATGAAATTTCTTTCTGCCAAGGTCCCTCGTCCTATCAGGTTGGAAGGATGATAAATATGCTATTAGTTGCTCTTTGCTATTTAACTAAGGGTGTGTGAAGCGGGTCCTGTTCTATTCGTATTCATATTCAGCCCGAGTCGGGGCAGTGACTTGATTAGTTGTCCCTGATCTGATTCGGTTGAATCCAGATCTGAAGATATGATGCTGATTCAGAGAATTAGCGATTCAGACATAGACCCAACTTTAAAAGTTTTTTCTACATTCCTTGAGGTACAAGTGCACCTTGTGAATACTGTGGTGCTGGGGTGTGTGGAGCGTCCTATGGGGAGGGGAGGGGGGTCCATGTGCTTGATGGTGAGCCTGGAATTACTTCCAGTCCATTTTTTCTGGGTCCACCAGGGAGCGTGCCGGCCCCCCCCCCGTACCCCTCTGGCTCAGGGAGGGGCTGTGGGGAGACCCCGAGTACCCCCCAGACCCAGGAGGCACCAGTCGCTGAGCTGGGAAGGGATGTGGGGGGTGGGGGGGCCCAGCATGCTCCCTGGCAGACCTGAGGGTGGATCGGAAGTGCTTTTCATCCAGTTCTGGGTCTGCCACTGAGCGCGCTGGGGAGCCCTCTGCACTCCTGTGGGATGTTCCATGTGCCCCAACATGACAGCATTCACGAGCCACCTGCTACCTAGAGGTGTGTAGAAAAACCATTGAAAGTTGCATTTATGTCCAAATCGCTGAATCTTTCTGAATCTCTCCAATTTGGTTCTGGGAGACTGAAGGGCCCTTTGATTTGATTTGGATTCAGAGATTTGGCCAACAAATCGGGTTGAATCTCTGCCAGATAGAATTGGACCGAAACTTTGCACAGCCCTACTATTAACGCTACTTAGGGGCCTGCTTCAAGAATATAGTATTGGAGAAGTTCTTTGGAAATATCTAGCTCATCTCTGTGCCAAAGTACAATTATGTCCTACATCTCTTTACTCATGTCATATCTAGTTTTCTTTTCTCAGTGCCTGGCTTACAGAATTGTTTATTCAGAAGGAGAATGGTATTTGCTTCTTAAAAATAGGGAACTAGTCAGTATACAAAAACAATTTTATGTCTGTAAATATTTGTTTCTAAATTTCATTTAATCATAGACCCTAGTGATGTGTTATAGCAGGAGCACAGCCCAGTACTACAAACTTGCTGCATTTTAACATGTGGCTAAGTGTGAAAAATTGCAGCTATTGAACAGCCAATTTAGAGCTTTTCAAATACTTGTCAGTTCCCATGGTTTTAATTCTGAAAAGCCCTTTTTTTTGCCAGGCAGTCAGTTGAAGGCACATCAGTGAAGCTGCCAGGAGACCCACTGAACCAATCTGCAAAAGTCTCAGATAAATGTGTTCACTTCATCATTAAACAAAGACATAAGCTGGGTGAGAAGGTTCCACTCTGAGCATTTGGCAACAGCTTCACTGTAAGAACCAAAGACACTGTGTATAGACAACCCAGCATCTCAGGAATGATCAGGAACTTCCCAGTTAAAAAGTTTTTCACCAAGAAATGCTGATTTATCCAAACTGACACTTATTTGCAGGAACAGACCAGTTTCAACTAAATTTGTGTAGGGAAAAATGTCTCTAGTGCAGGATGGACTTTCTGGCTGAAACCTGAGGAGGAGAGAACAAGAGATATACCCCAGAACAGCTTGGGGGCACTGCCCAGGTTTTGGTCATTCAGATTCCAGGTGAGCCTCATGACCACTGGGCTGTGAACTGTTCTGTAGTGGATATGTCTGTCTCACTTCTTGGAGCTTGTTGTCAGCGATGGCAGAGGTGGCAGTCCCTCATGGTTGAAGATGATCACCTGGTGTTCTCTGTTTAAAAATACCAAATTCCCTGATTAAAAAAACCCCAAATCCACATTTTTCCACAATTGAAATGAAGCACCACTATATATATATATAGGTATCAGGTATATAAAGACTATATTATAGCCTTTTATGACCAGGTCACACACTGCCTTGACACAGGTGCTGAGGCTGATGTCATCTACCTGGATTTTAGGAAGGCCTTCGACACAGTTCTGCATACTATTGTCATAGGGAAGCTAGCAGGCTGTGGAGTGGATGCCTGCACAGTCGGGTGGGTGGCAAACTGGCTTAGGGACTGCACCCAGAGGGTGGTGATGGACAGGTTGTTCTCGGCCTGGAAGGAGGTGGGCAGTGAGGTCCTACAGGGTTCGGTCCTTGGACCTGCGTGGTTTAATATCTTCATCAGTGATTTGGATGATGGTGTGGAGAGCAACCTCCCCAGGTTCGCAGATGATACCAAGTTATGGCGTAAAGTTAACACACCGGAGGGCAGGGAGCAGATATGGGCCAACTTGGACAAGTTGGGTCAATGGGCAGAATGAAATAGGATGCAGTTCAACAAAGATAAATGTAAGGTACTCCACCTAGGAAGGAGGAATTCCCAGCATACCTATAGGTTGGGGAATGACTTCCTCAGCAGCTCAGAGGCTGAGAGAGATCTTGGAGTCATAGTTGACTCCAAGATTAACATGAGCTGGCAATGTAATGAGGCCATCAACAAGGCCAATCGCACCTTGTTGTGTATTAGCAGATGCATGGCCAACAGATCAAGGGA
>NW_017728926.1:969470-1006208 GCF_001723895.1 Crocodylus porosus | reverse complement strand
TTTTTGTTTCTTTATCATAGGAAGTCAGAGCTCCCCCTGTCCCCTTTACACACCAGGACACAGATCCAGCTGCAGCTGTCCCCTTTGCTGCTTTGTGGTGCTGAGCAGCCCTGATATACCAGTGCCCTCCCCTGGCCATGCCATTGCCCCTCACTTCCAATCCATAGTTCCTACCACCCCCAGCCCTGCTGGTGTCCCTCACTCCCAACTCGTTGCCCTTTATCCCCAAGCCCCAGCCCCCCAGTATGTGAGGAAGGGGGTGGGGTGTGGGAAATGGGATGGCTGTAGGCACAGGCGATGCATGGAGGAGGAGGCATGTGCCCCCCCAGATTTCTGTGCCCACAGTGCAGCCTAACCAGACCAAGTCCCAGCAGGAGCCTCCTCCGTAGCCCAGCAGGTGGGACCTGGTGTGTGAGGGAGTGCCATGCCATCATGGCTACCAAGGTGAGGCACGGTGGTGATGCAGAGTTGTGCCATCCACTGCTGGTGGGTGGGCAGGGGGAAACCTGACCTTTGTGGCCATGGTGGTGTGGTGCTTCCTTCCATGCCGGGTTCTGCCTAGTGGGCTGCAGGGGCAGCTCCAGCATGGAGCTGGTCCAGTCAGGCTGCAGCCCTGTGCCTTGTTGTGGGTGCAGACATTTTTTTTTGGGGGGAAGCATGTCCATCCAGTCATGTCACCTGTGCCCCCCCACGCATTGCCAACACCCTCCCTTGCCCGCATGGACTTACCTGGAGGTTGCTGTGGGAGCTGCTCTCCACCACAGTGCCTGGCTGGCATGTGCATGTATTAGTACACACATGTGTGTGGTACCCCCTGCATCCCACTACTCACAGCCCGAAGCAGCCACTTGCAGGCTGGATCTCTGCTCACCTACAAGGGGAAACCTGTGGCTTTCCAGGTAATTCTCCTTTAAAAGAAAAAAATCCGCATTTTACTGCATTTTACTGTTGCAAATGGAAAACCGGATCCCTGATGATCATTCCCATGGGTCAAGGTAAAGCGTTGTAAATGAGTCTGTTGATGGCTAAGAAGGCCAGTCCTAGAGCCACAGACTCTGGCAGATGCCACAGATGGTGTTTAAAGGGAGGGTTGGACCATGGATTTCTCAGTCTTGTTTTCTTTCCTCCTTTTTGTATCATTTTTTTGCCTCTAGCAAGAGAGAGTTTCCCTCAAAGTAAGATGTATCTTCTTTCACAAGCATCACCATATAGTCCTGTTCCATCCTAGTTTTTCCCAATTTGTGGTGTCAATGCTACACTTCTTAACATTTTTCTGAGGGTATCCTTGAAGCATTTCTGCTGGCCCTCATGTGTCCTTTGTCCTCAGCTGAGTTGGGAGTATAGTAGTTATTTGGGTAAACATACATCAGGCATGTGCACACAGTGCTCTGTCCGCTGCAGCTGTTGTTGCAGCAGTGCTTCCATACTGGTTGTTTTAGCATTGGTGAGGACACCGGCATTGTGCAGTGATCCTCCCACTTTATGCCAAGGATCTTCCGAAGGTAGTCCTGGTGATGGCGTTCCAGGCTTTTCAGCTGGTCTCTGTAGGTCACCCAAGTTTCACAGCATAGAAAAGAGTTGGGATTACCATAGCCTTATACAGTGTGAGCTTTGTTCAAGTCCTCATGTTATGATCATTGAACACATGATAATTCAAGGCAGAACTGGCACATTGGATCCTGTACTGGATTTCCTTGTCAATGTTGGCCTTCTTAGAGAGATGGTTGTGGAGGTATGAAAAGTATTCAACATTTTCAGCTCCTGTCTTTCGATGAGGATCTTTCCTGGGGGAGTTGATTGACCCAGAGCAAGCTGGTGAAGCATCTTTTGTTCTTTCAATGTTAAGAGTCAGTCCCAGGTACTGGTATGCTTGAGAGAAGAAGTTAAGGGATATTTATAGGTTCTCCTTCCATATGTGCAATAACAGCACAATCATTGGCATACTGAAGTTCCACAACCAAGGCCAAATTAATTTTGGTTTACTCTAAGGGAGCAGCAGGGATGTCCACAGATGAGGAAAGACTGCATGGTATGGGCTCGCTGCAGGGGAGTAGGAAGCCAGGGACCCATAGACAGCAAGTGCCTATTGTGGGCTAGCAGCCTAGCAGAAGGGGTGCTAGCAGTAAGTTTCCCTAGAGGCTGAGGTGGCATACCTGGGGCCAGTCAGAGGAGCACCCAACCAAAAGGTCAGAGCCAGGAGATATAAGCCTGGGATCCTGAGGCAGAGGGGCATTATAACCCTGAACTCTGCCAAGAGAGGATCTCCTGCTAGTTCAGGCTCTGGGGATTGGGAGCTGCAGGTTGTGGCAGGTATTCCTAGGACAGAGAGAGTTAGAGAGTGAGAGGGTGGTTTGGCAGAGGTATCATCATGAGGTGGGGATTTTGAGTTAAAGCTGTTGCTTGGACTTTTGTTTTAGTTTATACTAGAGGACCAGGCATGACTGTAGGGGGTGGCAAAGAAACCTATATAGGGGGTGTCTGATTGGCATGCTGTTGAGCCCTGCCAGGGCAGGAGTACAAGGCACAGGCAGGCTGAAGCCAAGAAGGCCAGGGCCTGTGCCCAGAGGTGGCAACAGATGTGGCCAGGGACTGTTCAGAGACTAAGACTGAAAGGTTAGGCCAGAGCCAGTGGGTCTAGGGTACCTGTCTACAGCCAGAGTGAGCTGTATCCTAAAGCTAAGAAGGCTGAAACCTTTACAAGGGAGTGACTGGCAAAAGTGACGTCTGTGAAGCATGGGTGTGGCTGTAGGGGTGGAAGGAGGCCACAAATAGCCCTTAAAATGACTGGGACCCTGAAACACTGACAGGGTCAAGGGGGGTACCACCTAAGGCTTGAAAAACAGGACTGGGGGTCAGCTGGGTACAGGAGAGACCCAAAGCAGACTAGAGCTCCCTCAGGGACCCTGGGCGCTTTCCTTTTTACAAGAGAAAATTATTCCATCAAGGTATGGCAGGCATGAGAGAAAGGGAAGGTATCCCACGGAGCTGGAGAGCGGCAGGATTCATGTGACCACGAGGGGGCATCCTTTGCGTAAATAATTTAAACAGTTGATAGAAGAGGGGTGAGGGAGAGACATACGCACACAGACACGAATGCACATGTGCACACATGCTCTCCATAGTTTCCTGTTCCAGGCGCTCATTTGGGATGTGACAGACTGAGGCTCAAGTGCCTGCTTCCGTGAATATTTAATGTCTCGTGCTAAGTCGGACCAGCCTCCCCAGCAGGAGAGATGCTGACTCGGCCAGGCCAACGGTGAAACATTCCAGTCTGGTCCTAGCATGCCAGTTCCCCACTGCTGACATGTGGGTCCATGGTACTACCTGCATCTGAGGCAAGCCGAGCTGATTTGGGGAATGCAGGAACAGGACAGCGCTGACTGCTGAACACTGAATGATAAAAGTAACCTGAGATAGGGGAGCCAGAAACCTGTGATTTTCCCTCAGACTACCACAGGGATCATGATTGCTGCCCTGTGGAGCCATGGCGTTTCTGTGTAGTCAGCATGGTGTGAGCTAGCATCATTAGAATATACATTTCAGACTGTCAGAGCTCTGGCAACAAGCACTTCTGATGACCTGGGAAAGTGGCCTGCAGTATGTGAAGATTTGCATGTATATTGGATTGTGCGGGCCACAAACTGGCTGAACAAGACTCCCTACAGAGCAGCCAAATGCACAGAGTAATGTGCTGTGGGGAAACAGAGCTCCATAGCCCTTCTTTGAGCCACTTCTAGCATGCTTCAGTAGTATTTGCAACTGTAGCTTCTGTTGGACTTATTTATTCCTCTCTCAGAAGGCTTTTCCCTTTTCATTGCCATTGGCTGTTTGCTGAAATGCCGATCTTATGATGAGTGAAAATATTCTTACTAATGGGCTTACTCTGTTTTGGTTAGTGTGGTACAGGCAGCTGAAGAGAGACTGCTCTGTCCAAGGGCTTATCTGAGAGCTCATGGCATTACATGAGTTCCTATCCACACACAGAGCTCTCTAACTCAAGTCAAGTGGTACTTCAAGCCTGAGGTAGCTGGCCTGCTTAACCAGGGGGAAGGGGATGAAACTGCTGATGCTAGCAATAAGGTGGGATGTGGCAGCAAATTTCCAGGATTGTTGTCCACTTGCTTCTCCTGCTGATGAAGTAGCTTTGAGGGCTTCAGAGCAATTTGATCAGTGTACATTAGAGTCATTCACTGGACTGGGTGCAGTATCTTGAGCCTAACTCTTGCAGTGGTGTAAGTATGCATCGAACACGTGTCAAAGCATGTCTCCTTGTAGAAACCACTTTTCTCTGTGACTGAGGTCTTGGAGTGCTTATCAGTTCCTGGGGACCCTCTTGAGCTAGAGTTTAACTTAATGAAGTTGAAGATAAGGAATGAAAGTAGTGGAAAGGAGTGTCAAAGCACCAATATTTTTATCTTTTGATCACTTAAACTGCAGGTGACTTAATTACAAAGAAACTCCAAAGAAATCAGTGGAACCACAAGAACTGTCCACTTATAACTGGTCTGTTCCAAGTTTAAGCCATCACTCTGGAGCACGGACAGAGTGGTAGGAGGGTGGTAACATGGGAGATCAGCTTGTTTAACCATTTCCTATACAGACTAGCCTCAGAACCCGAGCGCCCACTGCCTTGTGGGTACTCCTTGGTTGGAGTAAGGCTAAGGGACATCACTCTGACAGAAATGTGCCCCTGCCGAGGCATTAGGCAGTCAGCAGCAGTTCTTATCTGTTGCTGTCTGTCAGAAGCTACAATCATCGAGGCATTGAATGTCTGGATTCAGTCTGGCTTTTGGATTCTGTCTCAATGATCTAAAAGTGGGGATAGTAGGTCTAGGGCAGCCTCCACTCCTCCATACTCTTGCCTAGGCATATGCATCAATGATCTTGGTGTGATGGTTGGAGGACTTTGTATCAGGCACCTGACTATATACCTCTTACGCATATGCCAGGATCCAGAGGATCAGTGGTTGCTTACAATACAGACAAGCAAATGAATGCAGCAGGCATATCACTTTGAGAAATTTCACCACTGCATTTATCTACTAGCCAGCTTGAAGGGCTCAGCCCCATACAGCACACAGCTGCAGAGTGCTGGGCCTACAAGCAGAAGATCAAAAGTTCTCATCAAGGCACAGGATATTGAGCCTTCTGTAGGGACAGCACTAATATCTGGTTGATGAGTTACACATATTACCTGCACCCCTGCTTAGCCTCTGCATACATCTGCAATGAAGAATGACTGCCTTTGCTAGCAGTGTTTGTGAACTTTTGGGTCTGAGGCCAGTCATTTGAGAGCAGGGACTCTCTGCCCTAGCTGAGAGTAGAAAGGTTTCTATCCAGCAAGGGTCTATGTGCACAATGCAGGAATGGGGGAAATAACTTCATCCAAATACCAGTAACAAAATTATTGAGGATGGTGACTGAGAACACAAAGTGAGCCAGGTGTTGTGCTTTGGCACCTGCTGTTCTTTCAAGAGTTTGCCAGAGTGTTTATGTAGGGGAAAAAAAAGCCACCAAGGGATCATTTGAGCAATTTGCAGAAATAATTTCTCTCATAGAAGACACTGGCAGAAACCTGGCAAGGCTCCACAGTGGTTTCTTGGAAAACTTAATATAACTATTTGGGAGGACAAACTCTGGGTGCAGACAGAAGTGCAGCTCCTCGTTGTAACTCAGAATGCTTTGCAGGAAGTGTTCTCAGTTCCCAGGGTTCCCAGGACCAAACAGAAGTTATGGTCCCAATACTTTTCAGCCAGAGTACAGGCAGCAAAAGGAGAGCTTAAAGCAGCGCGGGAAGAAGGTGGTGCCCAGGTGGAAGACCAGGAGGTGTGAAGATGACTACAAGATACTATGAAGAGCTATACCAGAAAAAGGAAACAGACAGGAAGAAGATGCAAGATTTCTTGGAAGAGACTGAAGAGGAAGTAGAGGAGGAAGCAAAGAAGTTGGAAAGAAAGATAAGTTTTAAAGTAAGCGGAGGAGTGTTTAAAAACCTTTAAAAAGGGAAAATCACCAGGAGCAGGTGGACTGCCTATGGAATTTTATGAGAAGTTTTGGGCATGGGTAGGGAGGGATATAGTGAAAGTTTCTGAGGAAATAGCAGAAACAGGAGAGGCAGGGAAAGATTTTACAAGAAGTATTATGATTTTACTCTTCAAGAAAGGGGAGAAGGAACTCCTGAAAAACTGGAAACTGATTACACTCCTTAATGGTGTTGCCAGAGAAATTTATATGTTGGATAAGTTATTGTATAGAGAAGCAGTGCGTTAAGTTCAAGTTAATGGGCACATAAGTTGAGCCTTTAAAATCCATACAGGGGTGAGGCAAGGATGCCCCCAGTCACCACTACTGTTTGTGTGTGGCTTGGATCTATTAGCACAAAGAATAAGACAAGACAAGCTCATAAGTGGAGTACAGATACCAAGACAGAGTGAGGTAACATACATACATGGATCGTATAAATAAATACATGGATGATATAAATAAATGTAGTAGTTAGAGACAGACTTTCAAAGGAAAGGGTGCTAAATCATACATCAAAATATGGAGAAGGGACAGGGGCTAAACTAAATAGATCAAAAAGCATGATAATGGGAGTGGGGAACTGGAGGGACTTGGAGCAATTGGGCCTTCAAATAAGAGAGAGAGAAGCCAGAGTGCCTGGGATCCTGATTGACACCAAAGGGAAAGGTAATAAGGCATGGGAAAAGGTGATGGCAAGGCTGTGGCAAATACTTTGGTTACGGTCCAGAAGGACACTGTCCTTTGCCAGAAAAGTGGCAGTGTTTAAAGTTATGGTATTGCTGATTATTTTACATAGGGGAATTGTATTCCCACTGATGTGGCGGCAGATAGCATGACTACAGAGGGAAATATATGTGTGTTCTTTTGGAACACCAGAAGAGAAAAGTTGGCTCGGCCTGAACTGTTCAAAGCAAGAGAGATGGGGAGATGGGGGCTGCCAGACTTGGGAATGTGCATCTATGCAAAATATGTAAGTGTGATAAGCAAGGCAGTAATGGAGGGAGAGAGGAAGGCAGTGCATATCACCCTATTCCATAAAGCTGCAATTCTGGGAAATGGGGAGAATATCAGACCTCTTTGAAGAGTCCATAAACATGGCAACCAGTGATTCATTACATCAGTATGGAAGATTCATGCAGAGGTGTAAAATAGGGAAGGTGGAGGTTTTGAAGGATCATAAGAAATTGATGAAAGTAGTAAGAAAGAGAGACAGGATGCCACTGGTGGGAAACTTCACAGAAAGACAGGTGAAGAAGGTGTGGTCTGCACTTCTGTCTGCACCCAGAGTTTGTCCTCCCAAATAGTTATATTAAGTTTTCCAAGACCTTCTTCTGTCAGCGGTAGGTGAACAACTAAAAGGCAAACATGATAATCTAGCATGGATAGCTATAAGAAATACTTTGCTGGCGAGAGAAATGCAACACAAATGGGGCTTGACAAGCTCATCAAGATGTCCAAGGGAGAGATTCACGGAAGAAGAAACAGTGGGACATGTTTTGGGAGTGTACATATGGAAAAGGGGTTTGGGAAAGGGTCTGCTGCTTTCTGAGTGTCACCAAAATAAACCTGTCATTAGCATGGTAGATGGTACTATACGTAGTCCCACCAAAGGGACTGGAGGAACCATTATTAAGGACTTTCCATAAACTATTTTTAACACGTGCTAGTAAAGTAAGAAACCTCTGGGTTATGGGGTTGGCTTTCACTGGAAGAGAGTGCTTGAAGCTAGGGCTTCATGAACTGAAATACTACATTGAATGTGACAAGGAAGAGATTGGAGAGGAAGAGGGGAAAAAAAGAAGTGGAGGAAAAAGGACTGGATACACTTGTTTCACTGAACCAAGAGAGAGGCTGATTATGAGATGGGCAGAGAGTTTCAGGTGATTTCAGAGGCAACAGTTTTTTCATGGGGTTCTGTCTAAAGAAAAAGATTTTTGTAAGGATTTGGTTTTTGTGGGAAGTTGATGTTATGTTGTTTAAGGGTAGCTATCTATATATGTTTTTATATTTAGTTGTTCCTGTGCTATGAAGTCATGATAAAACAAGGATGTGTAGCTTTGTAAGCGTAGGGTGATACATGTTTTTTTTAATAACATTTGTTTTAAAAAAAAAAAAAGGCTCCCATCAGCATCTCAGCCTTTTGGCAATGATCAAGTCTTTTTGCCCCCCAAGGAAGGGTGTCAGGGCTATCTCTGGCTCCCCTTGTGCTGGCCTGGTATTACGGTACTTCCAGGCCCAGTGCCAGTTCCTTGTGGAGGGAACACCCCCTGCTTTATTTTTAAATGCAAAAAAATAGAACCCAACAGAAACGGGTTTCCATCAGCATGTTTGATCAATATGGGCCATGTATTTTATAGTCAAGCTCCGTGTCAGCTGCATTTAACCAGCTTCATAGTTTCTGTTACTGAGCACATGCTGCTTTTGGCAGTAGTTTAATGATAGACAATGTATTTAATGAGGTTTCCTTGTATGCAAATATAAGATGATGTGTTTTTTTTTTCCCTATGCTAATGGGGGGAGAGGGGGGAAATGTCATCTTGTATTCAGGTAACTACAATATCTTAATTGTATACATCCATTTTAGGTGGCTTCTAGAGCCACCCAAATCCCAATTTATGAAAACACGAGACCTTTAATTTACTTCCTCTTTATTTATTTTGCAAATATTAATTTTTTTGCTACTTTCTATTTTATCCTTCAGTGGCTGACTCCCTTCCTTTCACCACTCTTTCCCCCACCCCCACTTCCTTTCCACTTCCCATTTCATTACCTATCCCACTAACTCTCCACCTCCCAGTTTCATGTTCCCTCTACCCCGTCCACCCTACCCATCTCTCCCACACTCCCACAAAGAGCTTGCTGTGGCTTGCCAGCCCTGTGGTGGCAACTCACAAGTGAAGCTCCTAGCCCCAACTCGCCAGACCTCAAGTGGTAATTCCCAGCTGTGTAGGTGGGGGGACAGTCAGAGAAGGTTTTAGCCTTAAGGTGTGACTTCTCCGAACTCAAGCTAACATTAACACCAATCAGCGTAGAGTTCTGGCCTTCTGCTTCTCAATAGCTATACGCTCAGTTTCAATAGGCATGGGTGGGCTGTATGCAGTCCAGGAGAAGAATGGGAACATCTGTGTGTAGTGATGCCTGGTACTTGATAACATCTTTGTTTCTCTGATGTTTCTGGAAAACATTTCTAATCAGGTCTTGCTGTATCAGAATCCTACTGCCACATCTTAAATCTTCAAACTTCTCTACGACTGACCATCGTTGCGCGAGGCACAGTTTAAGATCTACAGGATGGAATGTCTACCCCATGCTTAAATCAAATGATGCACTAACTTTGTTCATAGTGGGTGTGTTGACGCATGCATTTACTCTGGCCTAGATTTACTCTGGTGTAAATTAATCAGGAGTAAGCATCTTTACGCAGACATCTACACATGTAGGGATTGGGGAGCAGATTTGCATCATTTTCTGCAGCCCTGCAATGATTTACTGGGAAGTAAGCATGTGCATGTGTAGACGTGCATGCTTACTTTGCAGTAAACTATGCTAATGCAAAGTTAAGCATCTTGTGTAGACATGCCCAATGATAGGTAAGTATGTGGTATTCTTTTTGTTCCTGATCCACAGACTGATGTTTCTGAAAATTTGGCAGACATTCAACTGTTCAGATCATGAGCAGAGAGTTGCCAGCAGAGCTAATTTAATACTTTTGGAATGCTCTATGCATGAAAACTTGCATAGTTTAAGTTATTAATTGCTCTTTGGGCTTAAAACTCTAAGGTGACATGAACATTTTAAGTACTCCAAAGGTTGTGTTTGGATCTTGTGGAATTGTGTGAGCTGGCTTTTCCCCAAGAGCTAGGATCAGACTTCTTTATCATAGGTTGTAAAAGCATTATTACCAGGGATACTGGTTTTCTCTGATTAAAAAAAAAAAAATCCCATTTTTCAGATAGAAATAAGTAACCCAAAATCTACGTTTTTCTGTGATTAAAATTAAACGCCGCTTACATGTATGCTCTTTTATAGCTATCTATCTATCTATCTAGCTAAGTGATGTTTCATTTTAATCACAGAAAAATGTAGATTTTGGGTTACTTTTTTTCTATCTGAAAAATGAAGATTTTTTTTTAAATTGGAGACAACCAGGATCCCTAGTTATTACCTGCTCTCTGACTTGGTGCAGATTGCTCTGCTCACTGGTATACAAGTTGACTCATCAAATGATCTACCTAAACTGCTTGGTTTGTTTACATTGAGAAAATGAATGCTATGGTACAAATGGTTACTATGTAGCAGGATCTGAAAACAGCTAAGAAACAGTTGAAACTGTTGGGCTAGTTACCAAGAAAATGCTCTTTGTGTAAAGCAGGATTTAATTCCCTGGCTAACATATTGTCCTAGCCATCAAACACGAAGGAGAAGTATGGCTGGAAGTCAAGTTTTATTTGTTTATTTTGTTTCTAGTGTGTCTATTTAAAGTGACAAGTCTCTGTGTTATGTTAACATGATGCAAAAGAGAGAATTTGGGTATGATTCCTGAAAGCATTCCGAGTCAACTATGCCAGTTGTTTAATGCTCGCTGGTAATGTATCTGGCCTATTTCAAATGCTCTTGAATTCTTCTTTGTTGTTCGTATTACTGCAGTGGCCAGAGTCCTGTCAGGAGCCAACAACAGATTGTGCTAGGTGACAGTACAAACAGGACAAACCCAGTAGTTGCAAAGCATAGCAAAGGCTGGTGGTCACTTCTCCTTCCCACATCTCTTTTTATGCAGGTGTTAAGATGCTTTGCTTGGTCCTGCAGCATTTCCCATTGAGCATCCAGAGATTTTTTAGTTGTAGAAAACCCCTCTATGCTTCTGTTCCTTCCCCACATGCAGCGAACTGGTGTTTGATGTTAGAGCTTCAGCACTAGGACATGCTGTTTGGCATTTAACAGCTATCCTAATATCTTTCCTCTAAGATTGGGGCAGGTATTTTGCTGTAATTCACCTTTCTTTTAGGATCCCCTAGAAAGGTTGTTCTCATACCTTGAAACATTCTAGCTCAGTTGTTGAGTGGGGAGGATTTCCTGAGGGCCTGACCTAGGTCCAGCTTCCAATAGGGCTTCCTCAAAGACCTGTTACACCTAGGGATGGCAGAGGCCAAAGATTTTCTTTGAAATGGTGACAGATTTCTTACAAAGCTGTTGGAGCTCCAGGAGCCACATGCCCTGTTGGCCATTGCAGTAGCATGCCTGTTGTGTCCTACCAGCTGTCAGAGGCAGGATTTTCCAAGATGGAAGTTTTCAGGATGGTTTTACATAACATTCCTGTCCCTGACTTTTGTGCTGACACTTGCTAGGGCTGGATGTGGATGCAGCCTAGAGATGCCAGCCTCAAGGCTCAAAATACAGGTGTCCTGGTGGTGCCCAGAACTTAAAGATTTTTTTCTTCTAAGAAGTGTCCTCAATCTCAAACTGCACATAAAAGCTGTCAGACCCGTCTTCTCTGGCATGTAATTTTTAATGACTTGTCTCTTTAATAACAATAATAATGAACAATGACCCATTATGTTATGTATTGTGTTTTAAAGTCCTGAATCTAAAAAGGTTCAGAAGGATTTTATGGTTTCTTTGGTATTCATTTGTCTTTCCTTTGCTGGCCCTGTTTTACTAAACAGGCTTCTCTGCTCAGCTGTGCTTCACTTCCCTCTTGTCCTTTTCCCTCTTCTCTTGAAATAAAGAAAAAAGAATATTCAAATCTGAAGTTTGTAAGTCACTTCCATAGAGTTGAGATTGGAAGGTACTGGCTAAGCATAGCATCTGACCTCCTGTGTAGCTGAAGCCAGCTAAGCTTTACCCAGTCACACCCATAGTAAGGCCAAAGACTTTATTAGTTTACAGCAGTTGAGTTCATAGGCTGAACTGTGCCACAGGCAGAGGGAATAGGGGAGATGACAGTGAAACGAGTACCTGAAGCTTCTCTCATGGCAGAGAACTGGTTAGCTGAGACAGGCCTGGATGAGTCCGGCAAGTGAACTGTTCCCCAGCCGCAGAGCTAGGCAGAAAACCCCCAAGGTCCCTGCCACTCTGACTGGGGAAGTCTCTTCCCTGACCTCAATTCTGTGACCAGCATCTAGTGTCCTGTCTCCAGGTATGACCAATGTCTAATGATTCAGTGGTAGATAGAAAAAACATCTGTGCAGTAGGGCTATGCAAAACAGCACCATTTCATTTCAACTTTCGTTTTGCCATTTCAACAGGACAGTGTTCCATTTCAAGTTTTGTTTCATTTTGAAAGCACTGTTCTGTTTCATTTAATCAAAACTGTTTCAGTGTTTCACCCATAGACCATAATGGGGAAGCATGAACTACTTATAACTTTGTCATTTTTTGGCAGATTTGGATTAGAACACCAGGGATCGTAGACTCTTATGAGGGCATGAAGCCTGCCAAGTTTCAAGGAGATAGGTGCAGGTTTCTGGGAAACTGCATTTCAAACTGTTCCAAGCGAAACTCATGTCACTTGTAAGTGTGAAGGCAAAGGGGGGTGAAAACAGCAGGCATGGTAGCCCCTGCTGAGGCCACAAAGCCTGTCATTTTAAGGAGATAGGTGCAGGGGTTTCTGGGAAACTGCACCTCAAGTTGCTGACAAGCAAAACTTGTGTCGTGTGTGTGTGTTAAGGCACAGCAGGGTGAAAACTGCAGGCATGGTAGCCCCCACTGAGGCCATGAAGCCTACCAGGCTTCAAGGAGATAAGTGGACGGGTTTCTGGGAAACTATACCTTAAGCTGCTGGCAAGCAAAACTTGTGATATGTGTGATTGTGGGTGTGTTTAGGTGCACTCTCACTGGTGCTGGGGCCTCTACACAACACAGTAGTGTGCCCCAATGAGGCCTCCTTCTCCCCTACTGCCTCAGTCTGGTCCACCACTTTAAATAACAACAGGTAATAATAACTTAGTGAGCAGCACAGTAGCATCAGCAGCATCTCAGGCAGCCAAATTGTCATGGAGCCTTTCTTTCCTCTCCTGCTTCTTTTCCAGCAGCTGCCAGAGGAATCTCCCTGCCAGCCCCAGCCCTGGGGTTTATATGTGCCCAGGGCCCTGTGTCCCTCTGGTCAGGTGCTAGGGGTGCTGGTCTAAGGACATGGCGCTGGCAGACAAGGTTCTTTGGGTCAGTCTAATCTGGTATCTTTTAGTAGACCAAGTGAATAGTTACAGAAATATATCTTAGCAAGGTTTCAGGTTGAAAACCCCTTTGTCAGGCTGAGGAAGCACCTGCAGTTGGTGTGTGTGCTCTTCCTGGATGGAAGGAATAGTAAAGAAGCCAGAGGCTGGCATGCAATGCAGGCAAGAAAGCCAGTCAGAGAAAATGGAAATGGAGGCTTCAGGGGGTGAGGGACAGGCTGGGGTGGGGGAGAAAGGGTGATGTAGCAGCACAGGTAAAAGTGGAGAGGTACTTGGGGAGTCAGATGTTTGGCAGGTTGCAGTGGGTCAGAATTCTGTTGTCTGTAGGCAGGAAGGCAGAGGCACAGGAACAGAAGGAGCAGACTCAGCTGGATGCTTGCCTCTGCAACCTCTACCTCAGCCTCTTCTGAAGTGCCTTCTGGGGAAAGAGACATGGCTGTAGTGGAAACTTGAGGGGTGTGGAGCACAAACTCAGATGATTCCCCCTCCTTCCCCAGAACTTCCCTTGCCATGGCACTCGGATCCAGATCCAGCTCCTCTGGCACTGGAAGGCTCAGCATGGGAAGTGAAATGGGGGTGCAGGAGACTTATGCTGGTGCTGCTGCTTGTTGTCATGGTGGTGGAGGAGGGTTATGGCTGGTGCTCTTGGAGGGGATGCAGTCTCAGGCTCAGGCTGTGGCACTGGCACTGCTCCCTTCTCCTTGCTGCCTGCATTAGTGGAAGCCTCATTCCTGCTTGTTGTAGCAAAGAGACTGCATCTCAGTTTGGGGAGGGGGGTAGGAACTCACACCTCTCTCTCTACCCTGTGTTCCACTCCTCCCTGAAGACTTGCCCGCTGCCTTTCCAACACACTTCAGGGTTGTGTTTCATATTGTCTTGTCTTTTTAAAAATATATAAATGCATATATGTGTCTGCCTATATAAATTCTACATTATAATATGCAATATACTTATGAAATTGGAAAGAATCAATCAATGAATATAATAATAAAATAAAAGGGTCTAGAAAAAAGCAAAAGGTATTGAAGAATCCCACTTGCCAGGCCAGCAAGTAGGAAATCAATGGTAGTAGCCTTTATTGTCTAACACTGCCGACCTTCTGGAAGATAGCTCAGTAACTGGCCCTAAGGCAGAAAGCAGGCCAGTTCAAACAATGCTGTCTTTTATGCTGTTTTTCCATCCCTCCCCCAGAGCACTGGGAATGGAAGGGACCTCAGGGAAGGATCACAGTCATTGGCCAGCTACACAGTCAATATCAGAGCAATCCTTCCCCTTCTTCCCCCTCCCTCTCCTTACTTTCTGTTTCCCTGCAGGCAAGCCCAGCTTCAACTTCAAAACATTTGAAAACTTCTGAAACGTTTCAACTGTCCTTGTTTCATCTCAAGGCTGTTTCGAAGCCTGTCATTTAATTTTGATTTCACTGTTTCGAGTTCAAAATGAGTCAAAACAGTGTTGAAACGAAACAGTTGGTGAAATTTCGCACAGCCCTACTGTGCAGTTGTGCATTGGACAGGGAGTGGGGAAGGGGCAGGTAATACATATCTTTCCTGGTTCTTGTTGTTACAACAGGCTGAAGCTGGAAGCACAACATTTTGTTATAATCCCTCTTTTTAATGCAGAGCTGCAAGTATAAGGAGCATACATTTAATCTGTCTAATGCTTCTTCTGTTCATTTTGTGTAATATTTTTTTTTAATAAATGTGTCATGTGAATGGTAAAACAAATGCCTTGGAGAAATTCAAGTGTAGTTACCTTTATCAACAAGATCCTGCCCAGAAAAGGCAATGGGCTGTCTTGCAGCCAACCTTTCTGAGTGGCAGTAATTATATTTTTAGCCTCTAATCCTCTGTTCATAGAGACCTAAAAGTCAATTGTTCCAGTATTTCCCTGGGACTGACATCAGCCTAACTGGGCTTTTGTCATCATCCCTTTTACTCTTTCTAAATATTAAAATACAATTGGCAGTTTTCCAATCTTCTTGAATGCCCTTATCTTTTTAAGACTTATTAAAAATAGCCTTTATGGTCTAGAGAGTTCTGCCAGTTCTTTTAAAACTCTTTGGTATAAAAGTTACCTGGCATTGAAGATTTGAAAAAGTTTAATTTTACCCGATGGTGTATCATTTTCTTTGTTAGAACTGGTAAACTTTCCACCTAGTGATGGGTACATCTTCCTGGTTCACTGCAAATGAAGAATAGATCATTGTTTGAATATTTCTACCTTTCTACTTTAATTGCCACAGTTTTACCATCTGCATCTAGCAGATGGACCTGACCTAAAATTGTTGTTGTTGTTGTTGTTCCTAGCACATTTTAAAAATATCTTGTTGTTATCCTTAGCCTAGTTTCTTGTAGCAGTTGTGTTGATTCCTTTAGCTTCTTTAATCAGTTATCTACATTGTTTAACTTATATCCATTATTATTTAATGCTTCATTTTCCACACTTTTGATAACATTTCTGTTGCTGTTTCTATCTTTTAACCAGAATGGCTTTTTGACCATCGTAACCTTTTTTATGTCTGTGAAATTGTGTTGTTTGTTTTGTGTGGTTTTTTTTTAAAGCATCCTTGAACAATTCCCAGTTTTAATTAACAAATCCCATGTTAAATCAACGTTCCAGTCAATTATGCTGATACTTGCTCTAAGCTTTGGAAAAAATCCAAATATGCAGATTACTGGGAGGTGCCATATTTTGTTTGCACAAGGTACGACGTAACTAGATCATGATAACTGCTCTGTTTCAGAACCTCAGAATTTAAGGAGGCTTACCCTGGAAAGTCCTTAATGGCAAACAAAAATACAACAAAGCTATTTCAGATGGCTTTCTGGTTAAGTATGAACTTGTTTATGAATAACTGAGCTGGCATTTAGTCAAAGTGGAGGACCTGCTCAGTTGCAAATGGGTGGGGTGCAGAATCTCCCCAGAAGTAGCTGGTGTTTACAGAACCTTTCAGGTTGAGCAGCTCCCTTCCCCTACTCTGGTTGTTTTTTGTGATCCCTAGTCTTTAGGGGAAGATAAGGCAAACAGGTGAATGCTCTGAAGGCAGTCAGATTTGCACCTGAAATTAAGGTGCTTATGCAGACAGTATCTTGCTGTTGCTTCCTGGTTGCACATCCACTGGAGAGCACCATGAAATTTCAGTGGACATGTGACAAGCTAGTACATTTTAGATACAATTCAAAAGGTACTAATGCCTATGTCAGGGGTCAACAACCCCTGGCATGTGTGCCAAGCACGGCACACAAGGCCATTTTACTCGGCACACTGCCACCAGCCTGAGCTCTAGGCAGCTGCTACCAGCCATGAAGCCTGAGCTGCTCCCAGCAGGCAGCTGGGAAGCTGCAAGCCCTGGTGCAAGCAGACTGGGCTCTGTAGTTGGCAGCAGCTACCCAGAACCTGGGCTGGTTGCGGCCAGGAGGCTGCAAATATCTGCTCTGGGCTCTGGCATCAGCTCCATACCGGTGTGTGCACATGTGCCTCAGAGCCGACGGTGTGGAGGGGCCTGAGGCAGTGCAACCCCGGCCTCTTCTCCGCCGGCACAGAGCTGATGACTGGGTTCTAGCGCCCGGCACAGCTGTTTGAAGCCAACCTGGGGCATCTGCAGCAGGCAGCAAGCAGGCTCCAAACAGCTGCACGGGGCTCCACAGCCCCAGCATCAGTTCCATGCTGGCGGTGACTGCATGTGCACCTCAGAGCAGACAGCGGGAGGGTTATGCTGCCTCAGGCCCTGTTCCCACCGTCTGCTCCAAGGAGCGCATGCGCCTGCTGGTATGGAGCTGATGCTGGAGCCGGGAGCAACTCTTTGCAGTCTCTCAGCTGCCAACCACAAAGCCCAGGCTGCTTGCAGCAGGGCTTGCAGCTGAGCCCGCCTGACTCCCACCTGTTCCGAGCCCAGCCCTGACCCAGCCTACCCCCCCAGGATGAGGCTGGCATTGCCCCTTGCCAGGAGCACCGCACCTCTTGTGGGCTTAGCTGTGTGGGGTGAGTGGGTGATTGGGTTGATGGGCTGGCTCCTCAGGGAAGCGCAGGGGCTCTGGTGGGATTGTTGGGTCGGACTTTGTCCAGTGGCCCAGGAGCCTGGCTCCATTTACCTGCACATCTGGTTCTGTGTGTTTGTCTGCCTCTGTGCATCTGTGTGCGCACACATGTCTGGTTTCAGATGTGTGTGTGCATGTGTCTGTTCTGAGTGTGTTCTGGTTCTCCCTGTTTGTGCATGTGTCTGGTTCTCTCCCTGCTCTCCTTTTTCTTTCTCTCTCTCTCCTCTTTCTTTTATTTGTCTCTCTTCTCTCTTTCCCATTGCAACATGCTCACCAAAAAAGGAATACACAACAAAGGCAACATTTATGACTATTAAAATATACTAATACGCAGTGTGTCCTGCCATGTTGTGCCCTTTCCTCCCCCCAACATTTTGCTGTTCTGGCATGCCAGCATTCTGGCACCTTCCAAGGTAGACATTGTGGGGTTTTTGGCACTCCGGCCAGAAAAGGTTGCCTATCCCTGGCCTGTTTTTTATTTCAAGTGAAACATCAGTCAAGGAACCTGATCTCTATACTTTGTTGCAAAGTTTATATGAAGCAATTTATTCTCTTCAAGTTGCTCATGTGGAGTGTAACTGCAAGATGTTGTTGTTGTTATTATAATAGCTGTTGGGTTAGCTCTTTTCCATGCCTTACTGCATCAGAGTTTAATCTGTTTTCCGTTTCATAACTGTAGTTTGATTCGTTAAGGAGTAAAGCTTCCTCTCAAGTGGATGGTCATTATTCTCCATTTGTCTGGAGTGTGAGACGCTTAATAGAGTCTCTGCATAAACACAGGTGGGCAGTTTCCTTGACAGCTCTTTGGTAACGATTTCCTCTGTCTTTGCCCCTTCTTGGATGAACCACTTGGGTTCCGCTTTTCCTGTCTCTTTCCCTCTCCCTCACTATTCTCTATGTCATTGTCCCCATCCCTTTCTTTTGTAGATTCTAAGTTTCTGTGATTTATTCCTGAATTACCTCACTTCCTTCTGTCTGATCTCTTCCAGCCTTACTTCAGGCCTTATAGACTAAGTCCCTTTCAAAGGCATAGGTGTATGGAATCTGACTCTGTTAACCTTGGGTCAAAGGGATAATTCTTCCCAGCTGGCCCTCATTTACTCGGGATTGATAACTCAAAAGGGATATTCTTCACTCTCCATCTCTGGTGTTTCAAATTCAAGGATATATATACACAGCAAAAAAAAAAAAGAAAAGAAAAGAAAAGAAACAAAAGGGCCTGGCTATTCTAGCTTCATTTAGCAGTTTGAGGGTTCTGTGAGGCTATCACCAGCTGGGTTAAGCCAGGCTTTTCTTCACTCAGCCTGCCATGCAGATCTCCTCTTTGCTATGGCCACCTCAGTTTCTCCCTATATCCCAGTGTCTTTGGTGGATCTGCTCTTCTCCTCCTCCCAGTCAGCTTCTACTGCATGTGTCCCAGGTCTTCCTTGCCTGGCCCTGTCTCCAAGGACTTGCTGAGATGACCTCTATTACTGCACTGTCTGCATCTGCTTAACTGTCTGGATGTGCAGGGGTGCATCTGGCTTGGGGCTTACCTGGGTTGCAATGTTCCATGAGGGTTTGGCCAGAGAGGGTCCTCTGCTCCGCTGGTCTTCTTCCCTGGCTCCGCCTCCTGGTCCCTACTCCTGCAGACACTGATTGCCATGTCTTTTATGGTGTTTCCCTTTAAACTACCTGGCCAATCAGAACTGACTCCCTGGGGCACATGTTCTTTGGCCCCAGGTGCCTGCCTCTTTCCCCAGCTTTCCCTGGGCCTTTTTCTCTGGTACTCTGGGGACATGCTGCTTACCTGGGCCCATTTGGGTAAGTTTCCTGCCAGCTCAGCTGGCTCTGTGGGGGTATAGCAGGGGCTTGGCCACAGCCCCTGCTACACAGTGCATTTTTTTCTTTAAACCAAATCTCTCCTCATACAATAAATTGCTATTTTATAATATAGGAATTATTTCTCAGTCACTTCAAAAGTCCTGCTTCATTAGCTGGGTGACTGTTTGGTAATTTGCAAAGTCACTTTCACAAGTTTTAATGCTGTCTGGTTGAGAGTCACAGTAATAAAAGTATTAAATCTTAATAGTGTTATGATTCTGTCTGAAGTGAAAAAATTAGAATCAGTAATTAGCTCTGACCTCAAGATAAGCTAATGCTATGTAAGAAATTGTGGAGACTGTGTGCAGGAGCCTTCACCATTTGGAAGGTGTTTCAGAAATACTCAGATAAAGTCTCAGAGCCTCAGCTGGATCTTGTGGCCTGTGAGTCCTGGACAGAGAGAGAGTGAACGTGTCTACGTGTTCATTAATTTGAGGTGATTACTGCACATTTTATTTAGTATGTTTATAATCAAGTACTATGTTAATGTGCAGTAACCAGAGTTACTGCACAGTAGCACTGATGAATACCTTTTAAGTGTTACTGCTACTAATAATACTATGCAGTAGCACATTAGCACTGTTTGTGCTGTGACTAATAATATTGCGCAGTAGCATGTCTATTGCACTGTTAGAGTCCCATGTAGGTACACGCAGTAACCTGGCTTTCATGCACATTACAGAAGTGTGATATTACCCTTCTGCATTCTGCTCCCACTTCAGTAAACTGGGTAGAAAAATGAAATCAGGGAGGCAAAGTCAGGAGCTAGGGAAATTCATATTCAGTTGAGCATGTTCTAGCTGCCTCTCTTCAAGTGTGGGGATAGGCAAGGAAAGTCTCCTGTCCAGACAGTTTTAACTGGTGCACCTCCCATTGCATTTCCTGACAGGCATGGATGTCCTAAAGCACATGGGTGCCCAGCTCCAAGTGATTTGATTGGGGGTGGGGTTCTGGAGTATTTTAAGAATTGTTCTTTGGGGCCCAAAAGGAGACTCCGGGCGCATCTACACATACAGTTAATTTGAAGCAATGCTTTACTCTGTAGCTAAGTAGTCTACTTTGCAGTTAAACAAATGTGTATATGTGGCCTCCGATTCTTAAAATGAAATAAGACCATTATAGTTTTGCTCTAGGAAATCAGTGTTGGGTTGGTACTTGCCCATCACTGATCTTTATTTCAGCTTCTGACTCAGCTGGGTTCTCAGACAGCACCTAGAATTAATGGTTTTTGTTTGAAATCAACATTTCAGGAAAAGTTCTTTTACATGCTTGTGGTAGTTGACCCTTCCCATCACCCCTACATCTTCAGTGGCTCTAAGAGGGTTAATAGAATTGAAACCCTCAAATTTCAAATTTCGCAGACATTGGCACAGCACCTTAGGACAGGGGTGTGAGTACAGAAAGCAGCACAACACCAGCCTGGGGAAATGTTAAGTTATTTTCCCGTGACTTTTCTTATCAGTAAATGTAAGTATACAAAACCCATTATGAATTGTTTTGATCTCTGTTACAATAATTTAAGACTGGGAGTTCCAGGGAACATTTGTGAAATTTCATATTTTTTATGACTGTCTGAATCCTATTGTTTTCTTAGTTCATTGACGAGCCCTATGAGCTTAGCACATCCTGTAGGAGCTCTCACAATTTTTTGCTCTTATATTAGCATTGAATGCTGGAAAGAGTGTGTAGAGAATCTGAGAGCTTCACATTTGTTTTTGGCTTCTCTGTAGCTCTGTTCATCTACGCATAATGCATTAATAGCACTGTGCAATTTTGTGATAGTGGCACACTGCTGACGTATTGTAAATACACATCCTCTTTGCAAAGAACTGTGGGGAAATGAACAGGTAACAACACATTTGAGTCTCTATAACTGGGCTCCTTTTTCAGATGAGAATACAGAACATAGTTCATGTTCTGTATTACAAATTTTGGAATCTAAGCTGTTTTGAAAAGTAACTGTGAACTTAAATCTTGTTTGTAAAATCTGCATGTTGCATCAGTAGCGAAACTTGGTGAAACTATGGGCAGGGCCATCCCTGGGGGATGCAAACTGGGGCGACTGTCCTGGGCCCCACACTTTTGGGGCCCCACGGAGCTGGGTGGAGTGGCTGCAGTGACTCCGTGATGCCACTGCCAGCTTTGCATCTGGCCGCTCAGCACCACCCCCCACCCTGGCCGCATCTGCCGCTGACTTTGTGTTTGAGGTATGCGGGGGCAGGGTCCCACATAGGGTGATTTGCCCTGGGCCCCACACCCAGCTCGAGTCGTCTCTGCCCATAGGTCATTTCATATATACTTGAAACAAGTTGGGATGAATGTAGAGATGTTGAAACACAGCTGTTAATCAGAATATTGCCATTTGTGGGTGTTGTGATAGATATGTAATGAATGTCTTGAACTTCTCAGTTTCTCCTGTATTTGGAATTTAAAAATGTGAACCTTTAATGGAAATGTTTTATATTGAGGATAAAGACAAACTTCCTGCTTCTTAGAAAGCTTAGTTGCAATGTTAGAGTGAATAAAAACATCATGAATAGTGTGACCTCCTAAGAGTTATTGGGATGAAAACTAAGAATTGTGCTATAAATATTTCAAGAGGCCTGTTGGCACAAACATGGCATTCTCATGAATCTTGCTTTCCTTTTCCCCACAAGATTTCAGAGTCTCATTTCCAAAGAAAACTGCCATTGGACCAGTTGCCTGAACCAGTATTAATGAGATGAACCCATCCAGTAGGAGCCATAGGGAATAACCTTTCAGAAGAGACAGTGACAGTGAAATAAATCAGGGAGAAAAGGGCTTGGAGAAGGAAGGCAAGAAAAGGCATAGATGCCACTAGTCTTAGGAAGACAATTGTGGACAATCTGTGCAGATCAGAATGTGATTTTGTGTAGCAGCTTCAGACCAAAAGGTGTCATGCAGGGGGCTGGGTACTAGTCTAAAACAATCCCTGTTTGGCAGCCCCTGTGCCATCAACATTAGTGCATGCATAGCCCTATCCATCAGAGCTGGTTTGATGGTAGGAAGACAGAGTCCCTTACTGAACGGTGTTAAAAAATGTGCTATAGGAGGAATTAACTTCTGTGACAGCAGAGACTGTTAAGGGGGCTCTAGAGAAGTGTGGGTAGAGAGTGCAGATGCTATAATATCATGGTTTCCCCACCAGGACTCGACACTTAAGCCTTCTGGCACAGCCATATTTGTCAGCATGAAGTCAGAATGAAGAATCTTAGAGACAAACACTGCTATGATCATAGAGCTGTGGTTTCTTTCCTCTTGTCTCTGGTACTCTCCTCTGCTCCTCCAGCAGCAGCAGGGTGGGCAGTTCTGACAATATAGCCATTAGTGTCCATATGCCCTGATGGGAAATGTAGGAGAGACCAAACAACAACTGTGTCCCAGTATGAATGCACACCAGAAATCCATCAAAGACATGAATACCCAATTACCTGTGGGAGCACATTTCTCACAAGAAAAGCATTCTCTCTCTCCAGTGTCTCGGTTCTAATCCTCAGAGGGAGTTTACAAAACACCTTTCACAGACAAGCCTACGAACTTCACTTCTTCAACCTGCTAGATACAAAACATCATGAACTAAATATAGGCATTGGATTTATGATACATTATAACCTGCCTAACATCTGACTTCCCCAGGTACCTCTCCACTATTTACAAGCTACATTCAGTCTCCTCCCCTGCACCTGTCTCTCACCCACTGACTCCTCACTTCATATCTTCACTGGTTGGCTTTCTTGCATGCATCCCAGCCTCTGGCTTCTTTACTATACATCCAAGAAAAGCACACACCAACTGCAGATGCTTCCTCAGCCTGAAGAAGGGTATTTGTACCCAAAAGCTTGCAAAGAAGAATTTTTTCCAACTATTTGAGTTGGATTATTAAAAGATACCAGATTTATCCAAATAACTTCATCTGCCAGAAGATCATTATAGTATTCCATTGCCAGTGGAGTAACGTCAAGGCAGTTCCCAGTGATGTTTTTGCCAAACTTAGAATTTTCTGATAAGACTTACCATTTTTATTGATTCTTCCAAGTTGTAGAATGAGGGCTTTTTACACCCTAAGGAATGAAGGCAATGCAGTATTTCTGTTTGTAACCCCCAAACCTGTAAGTGGCTGCTTCTTTTCTGTGAGTGTATCTACATGTGAAATCAATGTGAAGCAATAAACTTTGGAACATATTGAGCTGGATTCTATTGCTCTTGAGAGCCATGTTTACATGTGCGCCTGGGACCACAGCACACTAAACTGGGTCACTGGAGCCCTGGCTGGCAGGAGACCCCGGGGGGGGGGGAGGGGTGGCCTGCTAGCCTGGGGCTGCTCTGACCTGGCTCAGCAGGCTGTGGAGAGGCTGGCTGGGACACGAGGGTGCTTCAGTGTGGGGCTAGCCAGTAGGTGGCACTGAAACAACCTCATGCCCCAGCCAGCCCTGTCAGCGTCTACATGTACACTGCTGCACAGTAAATAATGTCACCTCAGGATAGTACTTGTATTTGTAAGCAGTAATCTATGGTGGTGTTTATTAGTTTACTGCCGCCTAACAGGGCCTCATATCTAGACTTGGATACTTTACTGCAGAGCTAATTAGGCACGTCTGCAGTAAACATCTTGTGTATATGCACCCTGTATGTAGGAAAAAAAGCAGAGAAGGTGGTACACAGCTAGTCTGTGCCTCCAGCATATGAAGTAACCATATTAGAAACTGTGTAGACTTCCCTGTTTACACAAAACTGCTAAAAAATTCTGTTGTGTAACCTGAATTCATTAGAAGTGTTGGCTAATTAACTTTATCAGCTCAGGCTTCTAGTTTGTTTTAATTTAGCTTTCTCAGAGCTGTAGCGTGAGATGTGAAAAGCAGAATATTAATGCCCAAAAATAAAACAGCACGTGATACTGGAATGTCATGACAACCTGCTGAAAGCAAGAAAAGTCACTTGCAAAACAAATATGTACTGGACATGGCACTACTTAACATAATTAATTTTTATATTAAAGTGGAAACAGGAGGTAGTGTGAGACAGGGCAAAAGGGAACAAACTAGCTTTTAAGAAGCAATTATAACTCAGTGAATATTTGAAAATATTCTTATTAGTCTATGAGTGTGCCTCCTGCTAGAGTCAAGAACTTGTGCTGAAATTGAAAGGAGAAAGCAGAAAAAGTACATACAAATCACAAGTGTGTTTTTCATTTTGCAGTAATTCTGTAAGTGTCTGAGCACAGAGGAAGTCCCTGAACATCGCTATGCAGAGGCATTATGACATATGTTTACCCAGAGTGACTCCACAGGGAAGAGTTGTGTTAGAAGATCTAGGCTCAATCCTGTGAGATGCACTGCTCTGGCCACAAAAAAATTATGTTCATCCTAGTTTAAGTACATCTCAGTAGAAGTTTGCATTTTTTAAGAGTGAGAAGCTTGTAGCCTGCAAGGGGATTTAGATGAAGGTTTTTCATTTAGAATTTTGATAACTTACAATTTGCAAATGTGCATATAACTTTAGTGAAGAGTCCATTGTTTAGATAGGAAATGGGGGACAGCTATAAATTCTTGGCATCTGGTATATAAAAAGGCATAAAATACATATTCCTGAAAGTTATCTATCAATGTCTCTTTAATGTATCAGTCAAGGTAGTAGTGAGGTATTTAATTTAGTAAGTAAATTAAAGACAGAGTGTTCCCCTGCCATGTATATAATTTTCTTAACTGTTGCATTTTAAATAAGTCAGCATTTTGGTACTGTACTTGTATTTAATTAAAATGTACAAGAGGTCAAGGAAGTTCTTGGTATAACCTTGAGCTGTAGCAGAATCCTTCTGGCAGAAATCTTCAGGTGTATATCACAGGGTTCTGTGGATTCTCAGCTGTTTGCTGATGACTAGTAGTTTGAATGTTGCAGGATCAAGTATTATGCCATCAATTAAATTTTTGACTAAAGCGGGTTATCCACCCTATAGAGCCATGTATCATATTGTCACTTCTGGTTTTGACTTTGCTCATTTGTATTAAACTGTCAGAAATTGGACTAGTGAATTCAAGCACAGAGAAAACCCCCACAAAGATGATCTCAGGTCTGGCTCTTCTGCTCCCGTCAGTCACTGTCACCAAATCAGGCAGCAGAGTTGCACTTTCAATATTGGGCAATAGACAAGTGACAGTGATTGAATTTTTTCATAAAAAGGCATTTGTGCTGCCTCAGTAGAACCATTCTGAATGAAAAACTGGCCCTTGAGCGCATGATCGAAGTCATCAGCCTCTGACTTATTATGAGAAGAACTCAGAAAACCTCATGAGGGCTTTGGAATGAAATATGGATGGTAAAGCTATAGTGGAAGCACAAAGGATTTCTGGAATCCTAAATGCCTGACATCTAGCCATCTACATAAAAGCAATGGAATGCTTCAGGTATTCGGAGACCTGGCTTTCATGTCCCAAATGTCTGTAGGGAGGAAGTGTGAGACAGGGGACAAGCTATGGGCCAGGTCCCGTGCTGGCCCAAGCACCTGTCTCTATGGGGCAGTCTGCCTTGTCTCGCCTGCCACAATTTTGCTGTTCCCATATACGGATGGTAAATGTGGGAGACTGCCCATTACATGCCCCAATACCAGGGCGTGCTATCTGCAGCAGCTCCGACCTTCCCTACGCTGCAGCCCATGCCTCACAGATGGCATCACATGTGGATGTTCTTAACCCACATCATGACTGGTGCTCCAGGGTCTCACAGGGACTCTCACTCCCCCCTGGAGCAGCAGGTCATGATGCTCAACTACAGGTCTTACTTTTGACCCATGCTCAGCCTCCCAGTGATGGAGGAATTACCAGGGTCAGGACTCATTCCTCATGCTCTGGCTGAGCTCCCTACTTGACCTCTGACCTCAGGTGTCCGAAGACATACCTTGACCTACTCCCCTCTCCTGGGGTTCCTACTATGCCCACTCTAGGGCTTCTACACGTGCCCCACCCTGGGGTCTTCACATCGTCTTCCCAATCAATTATGCATGGGGCTGGCCCTTGCCCTGCTCTTCAGGCTTACTCTCAGTTCGGCCCTACTCAGCACACCCCTGGGACTGCCCTTCAGGCCTACTCCTATTCAGCCCTACTTTGTGGAGGGCCACACTCTACGCTCTTCACGCTACCCTCTCTGGGGTCTCTGGGATCTTGCATCCCTGCTGGGCTCAGGTGGCACGTTGTTTGCCTTGCCTGGCCCCACTACACTCACTCCCTGGGGTCTTACGTCTCCCTCATTGTCTCAGGTGGCTGCAGCTATGCCTGGCCCCACTCCTACCTCCAAAGCCCACCGGAAGATTGGGCTGGGTTTAAGGCGCCCCTCCTTGCTTTTCACTGGGGAGGTAACTGGCCTGGAATTTCTTGGGGACTCCCATACCACTAGGAGCCCCACCAGGCCACCCTTCCCTGGCAGGGTGCAGTTTTAGGTCATGCCCAGGACCAAGAGCCTCCAGCTTCTACCTGCTAGATGTTCCATGTAGTTCAGCCAGGCGATGGTTCTGCATGGCCAGCAGCAGCAAACGGATGTGTTTTATGTTGGCAGCCCATGTTCTAAAATGGTGCTGCAATCAAGCACCTTCTGGCTGCCTAACTCAGCCCTTAAAGTGGCAGGCACTGCAAGTGCCCCGCCACAAGTGCTTAATGACTCCTTCATGTAATACAAAGGGTGATCTACATGTACATTAATGCACTATTATTACTGCACATTGAGTTTAGTACCTGTAGCAACAGGCACTAACTCAATGCACAGTAACCAGTACTACTACGCAGTAGAACAGGCACATGGTCTTTTAGTGATGCACAGTAGACTAAGTGTACTGCGCATTAGTGCATTAGCATGGCTTTTGCTGTGACATGCCAATGTGCAGTAGAATTAGTCTACTATGCATTTATCATCTTGTGCAGACATGTTCAAAGGGCATGGAAAAGAAATGCTATGGCTAACACTAAAAACGGTCTTTGTCCTTGCAAGAGAAAGTCTTGGAACTTATTCATGTGTGGAAGCTCAGACTCCGAACACTAGATTTATACTCCATGTCCCGTTGCTGCTTGGATGGATTTATCTGAATTGTTCACCATCAGCTGCATGCAAAGCAATTCTGTGAGAGGAATGTAGGAAGAAAGAAGATGGTGTAGTAGGCATACCTACCTCGTATGTTTTTCTTTTTATCTGTGGTACTAACAACAGAAATCCTTTCTGATAGATGACTACAAAAACACAACTGTTAATAATGGGTATTGTTAAAGGGTGGTTCATAAGCAAACCAATTTAAGAAACAGAATCATTCCCATCCACACAGTCAAAAGCTTTTTCATAATTTTCTAATTAAATTTTAGGTGGAGTCATTTGAGAGTAATTCACCTGGTTAATTCCTTGCCATTAGAGAGGACTGAGTGTAATAGAGAGCCTGAGGCTCTCCCTGATGGAGTAAGGGAGTAATGGTACCATGCAGTTAGCCCCTAAATGATGCTTTAGGTGCCCTGCAGTGACACAGTTATAGAGAGGCCCAGTGAGGGCCCTGGGAGTAGTGCAGCAGAGACCAGTAGTGTCTCAATTGGACTGGAGCCTGTATGAAGGCCTGTGGGCAGCCTTCCTTTTAATCTTATTATTTAATCAAAGTGTGGTGGGTGAGACAAAAGGGAATGTACCCTAGGGGCAGAGCGGGGCATGGGTGTGGTGCCACCAGAGGTCATAATGGCTGCTCCTGGGATCCCAACATCCTACACTGAGGTACCTTTTGTTTTGGTATTTTTTGTTTTTCCTGTTCTTTGCCTACAGCAGACAACCGTTTAGTCTTCTGGAGACTGACATTTAGCTGATTTTTTTTGGGTTTAACGGAGTATTTGGGTGAAACTTAATGACCTGTGGCATGCAGAAAGTCAGGCTAAGAGTTTCTAATGGTCCTTTCTGGCTTTAGACTCCATGCATTGTTATTCAGAAATGTTAAACCTGTTGCATAACATCAGTCTCTGATACATAGATTGGATGCTGTAATTCTAAGATGAATATATTTTTATTAAGTAAACAGAAAATATAATGTTCCATCCCCAGTGGCATTTAAATGACCTATGATGAAAGTACATTATTATTTGATCAAGTTTAACATACCCTTAAAAACTGGTGATAGATATTGTACATCTGAAAAGGTTGGAATAATTTTCCCCTTGCAAAACCTAGGGTTTTTACACTTACTCATTCCGCAAGGAGGTGAAGGCTCTACTTGGGTGGGAAGAGGATACTCTCCCTCAGGAAGAGCACAGTGCTGAAGTGGGAAACACTCTCATTGCTTCTGCTAAACAGGCTTAAGTTAAGAACCAAATAATTTTTTGTTTATATTGGGTGCTGTGTGTCAGTTTTTAGTCAAGATGATTTAAAATTTCATTTCATACATCACTTCTTAGGTAACCATATATGAAGGGCAAAATAATAAGAAAATCATATTTTTGAGTTTTCAAATCATATAGTTTGTATGAAAGCTGACATTTAATCTTGTTTTCTTGCATCTGATTGTTTGACATTCTAGGAAAGTGAAAATCTGATGTAGTAATAGCAAAATGAATACCCTTCCTAACTTAGTTAAAATAATTAGAAGAATTAGTATCTAAGTGTATCACATTGGAAAGTAGATTTAACATGTAGCTACTTGGTATTTAATGGTCCTAGATTATGAACTATTTGAATGATAATAATAGATGGCAGCTGATACAGTTTCAAGTAGTTAGTTTCCTAGTCTCCTCTGAATTTAGGGCTGAGGTGGAACAAGCCTTGTGGAGCTCAGGAAGAGCTGGTCAGTGTCCTTTGTGCACTTAGGATACCATTCCTTCCCCATTTGGAAAGTGTCACAAACAGAGCAGAACATGCAGGAGTAAACATATGCCAGCACACAGAAGAGGTGAGATAAATTTTACTTAGTTTGCCAAAATAAATTTTTCCATAAACATGAGAGATTTTATTGGAGGGCTGCTGACTGCTGAAATACTGGTTTCTGAGCTGGCTTTTTCTGCTGTGAGAAGTAGTTTTTACCTATCAGCACAAGTCTCAGTAGACTTTCAGGAAAGCTTCAGGAGGTTACATCTCTCCCCAGGTAGGTGCTCAGCTGGGGTGTGCCAGGGCCACATAGTTGAGATCTAGAGCGGACTTGCTCAGTAACTTCAGGCATTGCCTCAGCCATGAACAGGAGCAAGCCAGCATGGATCACAGGGACTCAAAATATTTCTACTCAACTTTTCTGGGGGGAGGCGCAGGGGAGGGGAAGAGGGAGTTGATGGAACAAGAAAACCTGGGCCAGTCTGCAGTGTGCTTTTCTGAAATGCCCATTGATTTTGTCAGTGAGAATAAATAGCTCTAGTCTGTTATGCAAAGGACAAAAGATAACTGACTTTGTGGGAGAATATAACAACTCATTTTCAGTAAGTTCTGTGTGCGTCTGCAGAAATAAATTATGGACTACAGAATCTGCCAGAGTAAGGAGTAAGATCAAATCTTGTTTGAGTTTTCAGTGCTCCCATCACCATGTGTGTTCTTTAACATGCAATGGCCTTCATCTCTACCCCTTTTATTTTTATGCCACTTACTTGGGAAAGTAGTTCTTGTTCATCTGCAGGGACAGTATTACTGGCCATTCTTCCAGGCACCAGTCCTGAGAAATGGGCGGAGCAAAATGATGAGCCTTACATCTTGCCCCAATGGTGACAAGACTCTTGTGCCCAGTTCTGGTTCCCAAACCTCAAAAAGGATATAGAAGAACTAGAGAAGGTCCAGAGGAGGACAGTAAGGATGTTTACTGGTAGGGAGGGGCTTTCATGTGAGGAAACACTAAAGAGGCTAGATATATTCAGTTTGAAAAAAAGGATGCTTGATGAGGGGCATTAAAAGGGTTTGCAAAATAAACAGTGAAGGAAAACTAAATAGGGATATTTACTATCTCTTACAAAAGATACAAGAACTAGTGGTCACAAAATGAAAATAGTAGGTAGCAAATTTTAAATTAACAAAAGAAAGATTTTTTTTACACAATGGGGGATGGGGCCAGGTGGGGCAGTGATCCAGGAGGCTGGGGGAGTGGGCAGGGGACAGGGCCAAGTGGGACGTCCATCAAGGAGGCTGGGGGAGTGGGTGGGGGATGGGGCCAGGTGGGTCAATGATCTGTGGGGCTGGGGGAGCAAGCAGGGGGTGGTCACCCCTGTGAGGGGCATGTGACCCCTGTTGGGGGGCTGTAGCTTTGTGGGGGGCAGTCTATGAGCTGTGTGGGGGGCTGTACCCTGTGGACAGCAGGGGACCCACCCTCCTGAGCAGCCCCCCCCTACAGTCCACTCATGATTTATCCACATACCCGACCATCCCTGACATACCCCCGCCCCCTTCCTGCAAACCCCACATACCCCCCCAGGACACACCCAGGATACCCAGCTGCCAGACAGGATGACACCTGTTGGCAGGAGTTGTGGCTGCAGGGGCAGCTGTCTGCACATCCTGGCTACTGAAGGGGTCAGGGGGAGCTCTAACTGCTCTATAACAAGAAAACCAAAGGCAAACAGCAAAACATATAGATATTTAGAATTCAGTTGATTGTGATGACATTGGTAGGTTTCCAAACTGCTTTAACACTGTAAATATATCAATAAAACACTCCCCAACTGATTGCATGCTCTCTCTCTCACTCTCTCTCTTGCTCTCTCTATATGTAGTGGTCTTTTGTTTTAATTGTGGAGGCAAATGGATTTTTGGGTATTTTACAGAGTGACTTTGGGATTATTTTTATCAGGGATTTTTCAGTTTTCAAATAGGGAACACTAGAACTCCTGCTAGGGAGGCAAGTGGCAGGACCCAGGCAGAGGAACCTGCTCAGAGCTGGCTCGTGGGACCCAACTGGAGGAGGCTGGCCTGTTGGCCAACTCTGCAGCCACAGCCCACTGGCAGCTGGCCCAGAGGGGCAGATTTCTCTACTGGCTGTACAGTCCCCATCTGGGTCTGGTAAGCACACAGCCTTGGGGATACATACTGTTGTAGGTGGCAGCAGGTCATAGCCAGGCAGCAGCCCTCACTGCCAGACTGCTGCAGTGGATGCAGGGAACTCTCAGGGCTGCTTCAGCAGTCCAACTGGCACAAGGGGTAGTGTCCCCAGGTACCAAATGGGCAGGCGCCAGAAGCTCCTTTCTATTTGTCCATTCAAAATTGCCATGGGCTCTAAGACCCACCCGGTAAACTAGTAACCCCCACTATATGGGAGCTAGTGGATGAATGGAACAACTGATTTCATGGGACAACTAAGGAAAAAAACAGGATAGGAGTGGTATGGGGGGTCAAAGGGTGAAAAAGTGAAAGTAAGTGCTCTAGAGGGGGACACCAAGCAAAGCCCCTCGGGCCACATCCACCAGTCCCCAAAGGCATCCAAGGAGCTGGTGGATGCCGCTTACTGGTGCTCTGCCTGGAAATGTGCTCAGACAAGTGACCCCGGAAGCTTTTGAGAGTGGCTAGCCCTGAGCTACTTGTCAGGGCAGCTTTTTGTATTGATGGGGCCAGGACAGTTGCTGGCCCCAGGCTCTAGCTCCCCCTGGCTGCAGATCCGGGAGGAACCAGGTAGGGTTATTTTGCCCAAAGTGGCACAGCTTGCATACACCGAAGTGCATGTCTGGGCGCACACACTGAAGCAAAAAGTCCTGGCTTAAATTTGCACCACTTCTGTTTGAGCTGCTGCAAGCGCATATGCCTGCATGTGTGGATATGCCCTTGGAGTTCTGTCTGGCTGTTACTCTGGGGAGGACATCCCACCCTGGCTTCAACTCTTGCATAATATCGTATTCACCACCATCCTTTTCTCTACAGTGTTTTACATCTTACTTGCTTTGAAAAACAATTGTCCTGTGTCCAGTAAAAAATTCTATTCTCTTCATTTTCCAGGGCTTAGATGCTGTTTCCTGTTAGGAAAAATGTGGTTCTGTGTATATATGTTTTTCAAGTTTTCTCTGCTATACCTTTCTTCCAGTGCCTTGGAACAACAGCAAATGTTTAATGACCTTCTACACAATGAGTTCCATCTCTTAGGAGCTAAAATTAGACCTACTTTTCTTGGCATATGAGAAGCTGGAGGGCACCCTTAATCCGTCACCTAACTGCTTGCTGTAGCTTCATGAGCCAGACCTCACAGAAGTGACATCTGGTAGAGCAGTCTCATTGGGTGCAATTGTGTAGAGTTACACTTTGAAATAAAACTATTTCTGGCTAGTAAGCACAGATGGTAGCTCTCTCTCATTAATAGATATCATATTATGTGTACTTGCTACAATGAGGCATTAAATTGCAAAAGATCTTTCCTTCTGCCTGAGTCTCAAAGTCAGGTCATAACCTGTATCCTAGTGTGTGATCTGAGTTGCATGCACAGCATGGTAATAGTATTGTACTTCCCATCCTAGGTGCTTAAGAGTGCAAAGAATCCAGCCCAGCACAGTGTTTGCTCTTCCCATCAGGCCAGGGGGGATGCCTATTGCTACAATATGATGACCATCTTTCCTAGTTACCCTTGAGAATTTAATTGGAATTTGCATATACAGTTGATCGCATTAGCAGTGAAATGGATGGAGCAAAACACCGTTGACGCTGAAACTCAATTGAAATTGAAATTGAGTAAAACCCCCAGTTTATTTCTAGGAAATGTACTTTGCAAATTGCTGCTTTTGTTAGTGTGAACGTTGGCTCAGCAGATCCTGGGGCCATTGGTGTTAACAGAAGCTTTTTCCTGACTTCATTGACATTCATATTTGGCCTTTAAGCTAAAGCCAAATGTTAGGGTAGTGTTCCTAAAAATCATGATGTTACAAGAGTTTCATGATGTTGCAAGGGGAGATGCATGGGGGCAGAGCTTATTGATCTTATTGGGCTTTTGAGTAAATTGCATTAAAATATGCCTCATATAATAATTTTATATAAAATCTCATAGAAATGCAACAGAACATGGGAACAGCTTTGAGTGGATCTTATTGTATAGTGTCTTGGCCTAAGGAATATAGTGAAAATAAAGTTTTCTGAGCCCCTGTCTTTTGCTGAACAATTAGGTAGAATTACAAAAATTACTGCATGAGTCTGTGTGGCAGTTATTAGACTGAAATGCCATACTTGCAACCTCAGCACATAGTTATTATCAAACAGAAAAACTTATGCTTTAAAAATGAAAGTAAACTAGAGTATATTAGCTTTGTGTAAGGAAGTATTCATGAGAAAGGTTTGTTTTTCAAGTAAACAGCCACAATGGAATTGTAATCAAATTTCTTAATTATTTCTATATATCTAGTGTACATAAAATACACAAGGCCCTTTTTCAAAAATAATTGCTATTTACCAGTGGCTTACATGGAATATGAAATCCTTGTATTACTGGAAGGTTTCGAAAATAAGTAAAAAGTCTGACTGATTTGAAAGCATATTCATGCAGCTGTCAACAGAGGATGCAAGACAGGCAAATGTTCTATGTGTGCCTTCGGGCTTACTGATATGAGATGTTGAGGACTTTTAGTTTTGGTAAAGGATATGCACATCATCTGATTATTTTTTTTAAACCACATTAAATGCTTTCCGTAACAGCATTGCTGGTGGTAATAAGTAAAGAACAGTGTGGCAGGTCACACTGTCCTAGGCCAAACAGCTGGCAGGTGCCTGATTGTGGCGGCTATTTTAGATCTCTGGCCGCCCATATAAACAGCTCAGTTCCCTGCTGGCTGGCAGAGGCAGTAACGTCATCTGGCTGCAGGGCTCCATAACATCCTAGAGGTAAGAGAGGAGCTGTAGGGGATGGTTAGGAGGCTCCTGGTCCTGGGCATGACCTAGAACTGCACCCTGCTGGGAGTGGGTGGTCTGGTGAGACTCTCAGTGGAGCAGGAGCTCCCAGGAAATGCCAGGCCAGTTACCACCCTGGTGAAGGGTGGGTAGGGGCACCTTAACTCTAGCCCTTACCTTTGGGTGGGTTTTGTGTAATGCCGGAGGTAGGTGGGGGCCAGGCATGGCTTCAGCCACCTGAGTCCTGTGGGGTGCAAGACCCCAAGGAAGGAGAGTGGAGCCAGGCACAGCTGTGGCCACCTGAGCCCTGTGTGGGGTGCAAGACCCCGAGAGGGAAAGCTGGGACCAGGCATGGCTTCATCCACCTGAGCCTACCAGGGAGCAAAGCACCATGGCCCCAAGCAAGGGGGGGGTGAGGAGCCCCAAGTGAAGGGGGCAGAGATGAGTAGCCTCAAGTGAGGGGGCAGTGTGGAGCCCTGAGTGAAGGGGCAGAGATGAGTAGCCCCAAGCGAGGGGGCGGTATGGAGCCCCAGGTAGGTCTTCAGACACCTGAGGCTGAAGTTTGGGCCAGTGGCCCAGTAAAGGAGGCTCAGCCCAAGAGAGAGAGAGATGTGAGTCCTGACCCCAGTAAGTCCTCCACTGCTGGGAGGCCGAGCATGGGTCGAATGTAAGATCTCAGAGTAGCATCATGACCTGCTGCTTCGGGGGGGAGTGAGAGTCCCCAGTGAGAGCCTGGAGCACCAGTCATGGTGTGAGGTACCTCAGCTCCCCACATCCAGGAAGGTGGACCTGGAGACAGTGTGGGGCTAGTGAGGCTGGAGGTAGGGTGCCACCTGGACTGGTCAATGCTGGGGCCAGGACCAAGAAGGTCAAAAGGGCCAGGTGCCCACCACGAGGGGCACCCATAGCTGCGGGCCTGGGGTCCTGCCTGGCCTTGGAGGTGAGGCCAGGGGCTGCGTGGCCAAAGGTCCCAGGGGGACCACGCCGAAGAGGGGAGCTTGGTAGCCTGAATGAAGGTGGAGTAGGCTGCCTGAATGGAGGGATCAGAGGGGTCCTGAGTGGAGGATTCTGGAGTCCAGCGTGGGGCTGGTGAGATCAACAGCATTCACAGCTGGATGCCATCTGCAAGCCATGAGCTGTGGTGTAGGGGAGGTATGGAGCCTCAGATAGAGCCCACCAGCATTGGGGCAGTAAATGGGCAGTCTCCTGCTTAATTAACAATCAATTAATGATAAGGCATGGCAGGAGAGTCAGGTGGGGGATGTGCCCAAAGGCAGTGGGGAACCTGGTACCGTGCCTAAGTGGGAAGCCCCACTTTGCCACAGACGATAATCACCCAGCTGTCATAGGATACAAATTATTGATAAAACCCAAGAGGGAAAAGGAATAAAGCAATAAATACCAGGTATTTAAAACATCACTTCTCCCAGTATACTGCTTAGACAGCAAGCACAGTTCTTGCACATGCCTTACATTCTGACCAAAAATAGAGATCCCTGCTGCTGCTTAGTATCTGGGTAGGAAGTGACAAAATTTTAAAAAGTAATTCTTATGAATGTGCATGGTCTCAAATGCCAGGTGTGGGGAATACCTTTGGAGGAGGGTTGTGTATTTTGGTTTAATTTTTAAATGACCTGAATGTATTTGAATTGTGGGGGAGGGGTGGATAGGAGGGCAGTAGTAGTAGTAAAGTGGAATGACAGAATAATGTCTGGAAGGGGCTACAGGAGCAGTCTAGTTCAATACTGCATGAATGCAGGATTTTCTGTTTCTGGAGTCATGGAATAGGATGGATGGAAGAACCCGCAGGAGGTCGTCTAGTTCAATCCCCTGCCAGTCAAGTGTCTGTCTAACCTGCTGTTAAAAGCTTCCAAGGATGGAGGTTCTTAAACCATCTCAGACAGATGCCTGGCCAGTTTCTCCTTGAATATCTTGGCAACATCTTCCCTGGGTTGTTTATTCTATTATCCTACTTCTCTTGGTTAGGAAGCATTTTTATAGATTGGAACTAAATCTCCTTGCTGTAATTTAAATCCATTTGCCCCATATCCTGCCCTTTGGGGCAAGGGGCAACAATGTTTCTCCATCTTCTTTATGGCAGCCTTTCAAATACTTGAAGATTACTATGATGATCCATCCCCTTTAACCTTAAACTGAATGGACCTGGATCCTTCTACTTTTCCTCATGAAGCTTCCATTCCAGCCAACCCCTTTATTGTCTTTGTTACTGTGCAGGATGACCTAGGGGTGCCGTGAACTCCCTTAGCGCTCCCTACCTACTGTGCCAAATCAGGTCCAAATGCACCTTCTATATCTTGCCCACCACATCTTTGATGTTGATTGTTAAAGGGAGGCTGCCTTCTTTCCTCTTTGGCACAGTGCCCTGATGTATCTTGGCTAATGCTCTGCCTAGTTGTCCTGGTGCACTCCAGCCTCAGGGTTACACGTGGGCCCTACAGTCACCTGTGCCCTTACGGCTCCCTGGGCTCGCCTCCGTTGCCCGCCTGTGCCCTCACGGGTGCCCCCTTGCTTCCCTTGTGGCCCTCGCAGCCCGCACCGGGGCCTGTCTCCCTGCAGCCCTTGCAGCCTGCACGATCGCCCTCCCTGGGCTTGCCTTTATATGATCACCTTCACCGGAGCTTTTGCCCTCACAATACCGCCCACTGGGGCCTTGCTTGCGCTCCCACCTGCACTGGGGCCTTGCCTGGCCCTCAGACTCGTGGTGCTCTGGTGAGGTGCCGGAGGACTGGAAGAGGGCCAATGCGGTCCCTATCTTCAAAAAGGGAAAAAAAGAGGACCCGGGAAATTACAGGCCAGTTAGTCTTACCTCAATCCCGGGTAAGCTCTTT
>NW_017728926.1:958913-969459 GCF_001723895.1 Crocodylus porosus | reverse complement strand
ACAGTTAAGCCCCACTCCCAAGTCCCTGTAGCGCCTCATGACCCAGCTGGGAGCACTCCGAGCTGTGTCATTGGTGCCCACATGAATAAGGAGCATAGGATAGTGGTCTGTGGGCTGGAGGAGCTTAGGGATCTTCACATGTCCCAGATGCGGGTCCCCGGGAAGCAGCAGACTTCCCGGGCTAAGGGGTCAGAGCGGCAGATTGCCCCCTCAGTCCCCCGCAGGATGGAGTCTCCCACAACAAACACCTTACTTTTTGTCTTGGGGAGAGTGGGGGTGGTAGCTGCATTTGAGCCTGTGTTGCCTGTGGGAGGTAGCAACTCAGCAGGCTCTGCTGGAGCTGCAAGAGGTGCATACCTGTTGCTAAGCTCCAGCAGGACAGGGGCCTTGGTGTGGCAGGCCTTAGGGCCCTTGACCACCTTGGTCCATGCCCCTGACTGGACAGGCTGGACAGAGTGGGAGGTCCCGGAGTCCTCCTTTGTCCTGGAGGGAGACGGTGGTCTACCCTGTGCCTCCCAGGGGAAAATGGCCTGGCAGTAGGAGTCAGTCTCCTGCTCACAGTCCCTGATGGCATGCAGGCTCTGGACTGTGGCCTGGAGCTCCTCCAGCTGGCGCGCCAGAGACCCCAAAAGGGAGCAGACCCCGCAAGGGGAGGTGGCCATGCTCCTGGGCCCCAGAGCCTGAAAAAGGGACAGGCAGCCCCCGCAGCCAAGAGCCTGGGGCTCCATCTGCCTGGAGCCCGGAACTATGGGCTCCATCTGGGTGGCCATCTCTGAGGTGCCCAATGCGGGGGCCGCAGAGCCAGAGGGGACCCGAGGGGTGCTGTGCGTGCCCATCCGTGTCATGCTTCTGATAGACTGGCTACGGCTGGGACTGACTACCCTGGGGGGTTCGCAGGCAGGGTCTCGGGCCCTCCCGCGGCCCCCTCCTGCGCGAACTCCGCTAATATGCCGCTAACCAGCTTCACTGTCCATGCTATTTCTCAAATTTGTGTCCAGTGAGCAGCATCTTGAATCCACCTTCTCTGGAGCCTCTGGATGGATCCAGCACATTTGTGTCACTACTTCTTCTCAGCCAGTTCAGATCAGGACATATAATCTCGTTTAAGCAGCAGGAGCCAGAGGTCTTGAAGCCCTGATCAGTATTTGCAATAGGACAGTCTATTTCACTTCACCAGACCCTGTCCCTGTTCACAGAAAGTTTCCTCTAAACCCTTTCCCCAGGGCCCTTATTGTCAGAGAGATCCCTCTGAACTCAGCCCTCAGGGCCCTTCAAGTACCCCAACATGACCACCAGCCACCAGCAATTACCCACGAGCATGCTCAAGGGGGCCTCACTGATCTTTTGAAGATGGATACATTTTGAAAGTTCCCTTTTCAGTACAAAAGGATTACACAATGTTTTAGTTATGGCAAGCAATTGAACATGGTTTTATTTGATGTCAAATGTTCACTTGTAGTTGGGTGGCATTATGTTACCCAGGATAAATCTTTCATTCTGTAAACATTTGGGAGAAACGCAAATAAAATATCGTTCTCTTTCATTTGCTAAAAATATTTTACTTTTAATTTTGAAAATGAAGATAATGGGTCTTCATATTTCACAGACGTTAACTAGATTGCTGCGTTTTACAGGAATAGTTTGCATTAATGAAGACAGATTAGTAATCTAGATTAAATTTTCTCTAAAGAAGGCATTATGTGGTTATTTTTAATGTCTGGCATTCTAGTTAATTGCCTTGTCATCATTAATTGATGTCACTAAATTGATATAAATAAATAGATTATCTTCATGAGGTTAATTTGGAGGATGGAAGCATGGGGCTTAAAAAAACTGCCAAGTACTAATACAGGCCTCAGTAGAGCAAGATACATCTGTGCCTCAGTGAAAGTATATGATTAGCAACCCCGGAAATCTGTTAACTGAGTGGGATGTTGTTCACATGCTGAAGATTCAGCACAATCTGAATCCAAACAGACAGCTTCACTCCATTGTCTAGAAGGTACCCAAAGCTGTGTCCCTAGGAAGGGAGAATTTTCCCTAGGCTGTGAGACCCTTGAGCACCCCTCTGCAAACTCCTCAGTGCCTGGGTTTGCCATGATGAAGCTTCCTCAGCCTGAACAGGACTAGGGCCCCAGGCTCAGCAGTGCTTCTAGATTATAGTAGAAATATTTTATCATCCCTTCAAGAAAGATGCAGGGAAACTTTATGCTGAGTTGTATCCATATCAACAGCTGATTTGTCTTGGTTGGAGGCTAAAAACATCCACCATCTGAGCCTGATTTATGTGACAGTTGGAACACCTCCCATTCCCAGGTCAGTGCAGATTTATGCATATAATTACTATTAATCAACAATCAAATGAGAGTTCACGAGTAAATCAACATTTTTAATTAGATTGCTACATTGCATAAAATACTTTTTGACTGTGTGGAAGAGGAACCTGTGAAGGCTGGTTAGCAGCACCCTCTTCTCACTCAGCCTTTTCATTAATGCTAAGCTCATTTTCTGCAGCTTTTTGCTTTGCTAATCATGGGGCTATGACTTTGGTATTCTGCATTTACATTTTGACATGACTTCCAGACTTGAGCTTAAGTGTGATGTAATGCCTTGCTCTAAAATAGGTTTCCCCAGGGCTTGTGGCTTCTGTAGAAATAGAAGCCACAAAACAACCCAAAACAAAACTAAACTAAAAGAAAATTGGGATCAAACAGATTCTGACAGTAAACAAGCAGAATAAAAGATATGTTCTAGAACAGACAGGAAATTACTCAACCTCCCTTACAGCATAGCTGTAGATAGTCATGCAGTGGTCTTAGCAGTAGCGGGCTTGAAAAGATCTACAGCATCAAATATAGTTAAACAGAGAGTATGTACAGACATTACACTTAGATCTAACTTAGGTTAGATCAACCTAAGTGCTGAACAGTACGTAAGTTTAGGAAATTAGATCAGGCAAAAATTGGCCACCTGATCTAACTTAGTTCACTTGCATGCAGATTTTACATTTAGATTAAGGGTGGGCAATTATTTCAGGCGGAGGGCCGCTTACTGAGTTTTGGCAAGCTGCCAAGGGCTGCATGGGAAGCCTTGCCCCTTGACAGGTGCCCTGCCCCATGGTCACCTGAAGTCCTGCCCCCTAACCCCCAGCCTTTGCCACCAGAAGTCCCTCCCCTTGTCCCTGGAAGTACTCCTTTCAGCAAGGGGGTTTTCTGTCTGGGAACCATAAAAATACCAAATTATATTTTAAAAATTGAACATCTACAACATTCATTAATTTGATTTCAAAACATATTTTTGTCCTGATTTACATGCGTTTGTGTTGTGTACACAGAGGTGACTGCACAATAGCTTAAAATGAAGTCTTACTCTTGTATATTGTGGGGGGGTGGGTATAGGTTTGTGGGGGCTGTGGGTGTCTGTGGAGGGGTAGATAGGTGTGGGGGGGGTGAAGGAGCCTGTGGGTGTGTGGGTGTGGATATGTGAGGTGTGGGTGGGTATGGGGTTTGTGGGGGAAGTGTTTGGGGGGAGGGTGGCTGAGGTGTGTGAGGCGGTGTGGGTGTGGGGGATCTGTGCGTATGGCAGTGCAAGGGGGTGTGGATGCATGTATATGGTGGGGTGTGCACTTGTGAGCCTCACTCTGCGAACACAGGCACACACTCTGTCACTCCCTCCTTCACTGTACACCTCCCCCCCAAACACACACTCCCTTTCCCTCCTTCCCTCATCGCACGGACACATGCAGCCCCCACCCCACTTCTGCTACTGGCCTTGGGTTACCGGCATGGGCCCCATGCTCCCGCAATCTAGCCATGCAGACGGAAGCCATATCATGAAGGACTGGCCAGTGGGCAGGCAGGGAAGTGCTGAAAGTGGTGGTGGGAGAGGGAGTGGCAGCAAACAGGTACACAGAGTACAGCAACAGGTGGGTGGGAGCACAGGGCTCATGCCAGTGCGGCCCAGAGTGGGGCAGCAGGAGTGCAGGGCACAGGCAGGCAAGGGTCTCTGGAGCTGGGCCAGGCTGCACCAGCAGGGAAAGAGGGGACCGAACCTGGCTCCAGAGCCCCTGCCAGCCTGTGCCCTGTGCTCCTGCCACCCTCCTCTGGGTCCCCCTGGTACTGGCCCTGGGGCACCAGTGTGGGTCCCATGCTGGTGCCCAGCTGTCACTGTGTTCTGTGGGCCCACTCCCCACTGCCATTGCTTTCAGTCCGCCCACCGGCCACTCCTTCACCACGTGGCTCCCAGCTGCATGGCTGGACCGCAGGACTCAGCAGGAGCTGGCCATCCCAGCCCTGAGGACTGGGGTGATCCCTGCAGCCCTCTGGCTCAGGGAGGCAGGAACAGCCCTAGGGACCCAGGCCAGAAGGCTTTGCTAGGCAGAGGCTTCTGGGTGGGGGGGAGGTGGGATGGTGCTGGGCAGGCCGGGCTGCTGGGTCCTGCTGGCTCCCCCTGGGTTCTACTGCCCCAGCTCCTTTTATCTTTGACAGGCAGCCAGGAGCAGATAAATATTAATTTTCTAAAATATTTAGGGGCCCCACGGATTGGATAGAATGGCCTGGCAGGCTGGATCTGGCCTGAAGGCCATATTTTGCCTGACCCTGATGTAGATTGACCTAAGTGCTGAGCAGTACAGACAGTCCAGAACGTTAGATTCGGAAAAAAATAGCTATCTCAATCTAATTTTAGTTTACTTAGGAGGTGATTTGTGTAGATTAGTCTAACCTGAGTGTGTGTACAGCACAGACAACCCCCACCCTGCAGACCCACCAACCTTCCGCATGGACTAGCCAGACCGCCCTGACCTGCTGATCCCTCTACAGACCTACGAACTAATCCACCCCAGCCCCCCCGACTTGCTTAGATTGGGTTGCCAGCCCAAGTCCTGGCACTGGCAAATATGTGTACACATGGGACCTGATTTATGATCATGTATTTTAAAATGAGCCATGTGATTATAGATCAAGTTCTGGGAACATGTGTACATGTTCACAGTGCAGCCCTGGGGCTGAGAAAGCCCAGCTGCTTGCCCTAGCCCTGGGCTGCAATTTTCCTTCCTTCTCCCCAAACCCCAAGAGGGCAGTCTTTAGCCCTTCAACCCCAGTCACCCCTGAACAGACAACCTTCCAACCCCCACTGTGGACCCACTAGCTCCCCAATCCTGCCTGCCCCTTCCCTCACCCTGGCTTACCTGAATCAGGCTCCTGGCACCAGTGAATGTTTGTACAGTCAGCATATGATCTACAATCATGTGGCTTAAAAGTAAGTTACCTGATTGTAGATTGAATCCCAGAAACATCTTTGTGTGGCCGGAAAGTCCATATCAAGTTCCCAAAGCTTGCATAATGGGCCAGCTGCATTGTCACCAGCTAAAGAGACATCTCCTCATTGACTCCTTTTACTTTCCAGGAGAGGTCAGGTCAAATGTGTTCATTCTTTTTTGTGACAGTGGCTTGTGCTGAGATACTTTGTGTATTGCATGTTAAATGCAAAACTTGTCCACAGTTTTGTTTAGTCACCGAATGCTTATTACCAAGCTTTCCTTTCTGCTGCTTTGTCGTAGCTCAGGTTCTGTTTGCATTTGCATTGCTTTTTAAGACTTATTTTCTGGGGTTAGAATTTGCCTGGAAGCTAATGTGTATGTGGAATGTTACATCTGGAGAAAGGATGATGCATATATATAGCCACAATAAGGATCTTATGTATACTTAACAATTTTTTCTGAAATGCATCTATTTTTTACCATCTTCCCAAAAAATGACGTTCTGATATACGGACAATTTTCTTGGGAGAATGCTGCATGCAACATGAATGTCTGTTTGCTGTCCCCTTGTTCTCTGTCAGTTCTCTGCCAGCAGAAAATGGGACCAGTGCTTGACTCTGGAGGGGGCACAAGGAGCAATTATGAATTGGCCCAGTTTGGTAGGCACCTCGATTGGGAGGAAGCCAGAGTTTGAGCCATCACAGCCCGGTCCACATGAGTAAGGGTGTGCCCACAAATAGTAGTGTTACAAATTTGTGCTGCTACTTTTTGCTGCAGTGCACACCCCTGCTCACGTGCTGTGCAGCAGGACACATTGTCCCACTGCTCTAGTCATCCCCTGCATTGAGGCACCCTGTAGCCTGGCCAGCTGGGGGGCAGTATATGGAGATGGAGTAGGCAGCCCAAGGCTGCCTGCTACACCATCTCCATGTGCTGTGGAGCTCCTGTGCTGAGCCACCCTGTGCCCCAGACAGCCAGGAAGTGGCTGGCTGGGGTGCAGGGTGCCATCTCAAGATGGGAGAGCAGACAGTCTTGGAAACTCCAGACAGCCAGGAAGCAGCTGGCTGGGGTGCGGGGTGCCTCAGCACACGGGCTCCACAGCAGTACCAGATTATGACATGCTGAGGCCCTAAGCTACATCTAGTTTAAGAGGCCCCATAAGATAAAAATAATCCAGTGTATGCATCTTTGTCATATTAGAACAAAAATGTCCATATTTAGAGAATCATTTTCCCATATCTCCTTTATTTACCAACTGATTATTATCAAACGTGATATTGAGTCACTGTTTTTTTCTTATGTAGAGGCCCCTCATATTGTGTGGCCCTAAGCTCTGGTTTATGTAGTTTAAGACTAAATCCAGCACTGCTCCACAGTGCGCAGAGACAGGAGAGCAGGCAGCCCAGGGCTGCTTGCTTCCCCATTCTGCATTTATCTTGGCACTCACCACTTGGGTATGGATAGCACCATTTCTTTTTCAGGATTTTTTTTTTGCTACCAGGAAATCCCAGTAGTAAATTTTGCTGCACACCATTTAATGCGCAACTTGTGTGGTTTGTGACATTGCAAAGAGGTTTGCAGCACCACAAACCACACGTGCCTGCATGTCTGGATCCAGATTATGTGTCCAGATTACGTGTCCATTTGCACATGCATGTGCATGCCTCTGGCATGGCAGGGGAGGAGCTTGCGTGGCTGTTTACAAGTTAAAGTTAAGTATGCATGTGCATCCATGTGTATACACTAGTATAGTTAGGTGGGTGGCATGTGCTCATTCCCAACTCAGCCCCTCTCAAATGAATACCAATACAAAGGTAAACTCAGGTAGCAACTTTTCTCCAGGCTGTGCCGATGTGAAGGCTCCTCAGCCCAGAGTGCTGTGCCTGTATATGTGATCCTCTCTCCCAAAGATTTACTCCCATCTCTTGGATCAAACTTGAGGTACAATGAGAGCTATGAGGCAAATGATACTGGATGGGGTGTATGAGCAGTGAGTGTGTAGGTGCATGCATGTTTGCCTTTGTGTAGAGTGAGGTGTATTGAAATTATTTCCTACTGGGCACATCTACGTGAGATGCTACATCCCTGTAGCTCATCGCTATGGCAACATAGTGTCGGCAGGCATGAACCATGATGTCAGTGCTACTGTATAATAGCAATGAGCTGCTACGTTGTAGGTTGTTGCTACTGTGCAGTAGGATCAGAAACAACCTGTGCGCCTCCAGGACTGCACAGTAACAGTGGTTACTGTGCAGTCATTCAGTACTTGGGTATGCAAGTCCTAAATGACTGTGCAGTAACAACTGCCCAGTTGGGTGCACGTGTAGATGTGCCCACTTGGGAATAATTTGCTGCCACTTCTTTTGGCCTTCCTAAAATGGCTGGTTTGTGCAGGAGAGCAGTAGGAGGAGAGCTGTATTTACTTCTCCACTTGTTCAAAGGGCTGTAGACATAGACTAAGTAGGGTCATGGGCCCTGTCCTCATGCTGAGCAATCTGCTGGTGGTATACAGCTTCTTCAGAGGGCAGGGAGAAGCTACAGGGACTGTTGATGGAGTTGTTGAGCCCTACGGTGCCATATACCTGCTAGGGCTACATGCCACAAGGGCTGCTTTGGCCAAGATTTATTCCCATAACAGTACTTTGATCTTTCTGTGCCCCTGTTGGCAGAGGGTCATAAATAGTTCTACAAACAATCCCATACTCCTGCTATGTCACATTTACCCTTTGTTACAGGAAGTATGATAAGGAACAGGGCAGTTAAAAACTTGTGTGTTTGGGCAACCAAACCATGGTAGAGCACTGAATAAAATACAGGAAACCTGGCTGTCAGTCCTCTGCTCTGTCCACCAAACTACTTCCTGTTGTGTTCAGCAGTAAGGCTGCTGAACTGATGTTGCCTGTACAGCATCTGCAGATAAACTTTCCTGTTGGAGAATAGTGAGGTTAAAGCAATCTGTTGTGTGTTTCTTAGAGACTAGCTACATACTTTTCATATACTACCAAGTGAACAGCTGCTACAGGAGCTAGGTTTTTTGTATGTAAATTGGAGTCCAAATTACTTGAAAAGAAGTTGTAGGATTATACCACGAGGTCCATTTATGAAGCCACTCAGACCTGTCTATCTCTCATCACGGGAATTGCCCAGTTTGGAAGCCAGTGCAGTATCATGAGTTTCTCAGACAGTGATCTGAATAGCAGTTTGTCATCCTAAATTACATTGTTTAATCTTACATGGCTGCGGATCTAAGGTCTCTTCAGATACATGGAGTAAATGGATGTCTGTAATCACTATTCTACCAGCCACTTTGTAGGCTTCAGTATTGGAAGTTCATTGCCTGTCAAAATGTAATTTTGTTTTGAAGTGATTCTCAATTAAAATGTCTAATTTTCAAATATTTACTGGTTTTTATAATGTCTCATCTGCCAACCACTCTGCTAGCTAAGAGAAAACCAAAACCTTTGTAATCATTTTTCAGTTTGGTTAAAAGCCCCTTTCCTTTTCCTTTTCTTCCTAAATTTTCTCATTCTGGAACTGAACCCTAGTTGACTTGTTAATAAACCTGCTTCTTGTCTTCGTTGCTGGAACACTGTTAAAGCTGTCATCCAGTGTCATGTGATAGAAATCCTGGGGCAAATCCAAACCATTGAAACCCATAGAAATCTTTCTGTTGACATTGGTTTGGGCTGTGGATTGAGCCCCAGAAAAATGTATCCAAATAAATTTGCAAGTACCTGGGGATGTGTAGGATAGTTTCACATCCCAGTTAAAGAGTTGACATCACTGGGGGCTCTAGTCTCTGTACAAAATTCTGATTTTAAAATGGAGCCTTTGTTTTTTGAACAGATGGCAATGAATTAGCTTTTAATATGGAATTAATTTATATTCTTGGCTTAGATTTGCAGCATTACAAAGACTTTTAAAAAAATCTTTATTGTTCATTAATATAGATTAACAATTTTTATCACAAAATTGAGGGAAATTGTGTTTTCCTTCCCTTATTTTTGCTTAACAAATGAGAAAACAATAGATTGATTAGAAATACACCTAACTATAAGGTTTGCAGTCACATTTATGAAGGAAGGCTCATCCAACTAGTAATGTCTTCCCAAAGCCTTTTTCAACTACTCTTTAATTGTAAATTGCCATCATTAGCATATTCTCTATATAAATTGAATTTTATTAGTAGATGTTAAGAGTCGTGAACCAAAAAGATGACAAAGCCAGAAGGGAAATACAGAGTGCCTGAGCGAGAGACTAACACAAGAGGGATGGGGGTGAGAAGGGGAGTTCAACTAGGTTACAGAAAATACAATGTTAGCCAACTAAGCCTGGGGGTAGGAAAAAGGGAGGGAGGGGGGTTGCAATGCTCAGGGGGAAAGAAGACTGATGCACACAAAGCTGTACAATGGTCTGCAGTGGTGGAGGGGGTAGGTAGGAGAAAGTTTCTCAGGCCGTATAAAGTCTCATTGTGGGGGTCCTCTTTGAGTGGAGTGTGGCAGTCCGTTGTTGAAGGTTCCTCTCGGAGTCCGTCAGGTACATATCCTCTTCTTGTTCCAAATTTCCTCAGTGTCAGTAACTTATAGGGACATTATTAAGAATTAGGCAGTGGTCAAAACACCGTTTTTTTTGTTGAAGAATCAGTATTTTCTCTCTCAATCATTTTTGCAGGGGTTATGTTCTGTCTACATTTCCTTGGAAAAACGAATGCTCCAAGTACAATACTGATTGTATTAATTTCAGATTTTAAACAGGCCTAAACCTCCTCTTTGTTGTTTTTGATATATACCTCCCATTCAAGTATATCCCTTGACACCCATTTACAAAACCACTATCATCCACTTGATGGTGTAGTTTTTTTCAACTCCACTTTCTATGCCACCTCTCAGTTGAACTGTTACTGGTTTAAAGCAAATGTTTAGGATGCATAGAACAGAGCTGTTGTTTCCCTGGGCTCAGTGCATTCTACCGGCCTCAAACACAGCATTTTTGCCCCAAATACATTACAGCAGGGGTGGGCAATTATTTCGACTAGAGGGCTGCTTAAGGGGTTTTGGAGCCAGAGCATCTCTGTGGCTGGCCCTCACCCTGGTGCTGAAGCATGCTGCCTGCCTGTACAGGGCAGGCAGCATGTCAGCTGCAGGGAGCTGGACCTGGGCTCCAGTGCCAGTAAGAAGTAAGGGGGAGGGGGCTGAAGGAGGGAGGGGGGGACCATGAGGGGGAACCCTGCCAACCCCTCTTGCTCCCCTACCTGGTCCCACCCCCCACTGGCCCCTTGAGCCCCCC
>NW_017728926.1:942329-958571 GCF_001723895.1 Crocodylus porosus | reverse complement strand
TTTTTTTTTTTTTAAAGTGCCGGCGGCTGGGGGTGCAAGGAGAGGATGGGGCTGGGTGGAGCAGCCGTTGGTGGCTCTGGGGGAGTAGGGGAGTGGGGCTGGGTGGGACAGTCATCATGGGGGGCCGCAGGAGCCTGCAGGGGATGTGGCTGGCAGGGCAGCAATCCAGGGGGTTAGGGGAGCAAGCAGGGGTGGGTCATGTGGGCCCTCCGGGGGGGAGTGGTAGTCCCTATGTGAGCCATTTGGCCCCTGTTGGGGGCAGCAAAATATAGGTATTTATAATTAACTTTCTTATGATGATAGAGACATTGGTAGGCTTCCAAATTCCTTTAACACTGTAGACATATCAGTAAAACATTGCCCAACTGATTAGTGGTCTTTTATATTAATTGTGGAGGAACATGGATTTCAGAGTATTTTACAGAGTGACTTTGGGTTTTTTTTATCAAGGATTTTTCACTTTTCATATAGGGAACGCCAGAATTACTGCCAGGGAGGCCAGTAGCAGGACCCTGCCTGCTCAGAGCTGGCATCTTGGACACATTTGGAGGTGGCTGACCTCCTGGCCAGTTGGGGTCAGGAGGACATGCTTTGACAGTTCAAAGCAGGCCACCACACCCAGAACATCTTCCGGGTGATAGCTGCCCAGATGGCTGGGCAGGGGGCACACCTGGCAGTAGTGCCACACAAAGGCCAACTCTGCAGCCACAGCCAACTGGCAGCTGGCCTGCAGGGGCAGATGCCTGTACTGGCGGTGCAGTCTCCATTTGGGTCTGTCAGGTGTGCAGCAGGTCACAGCCAGGCAGCAGCCCCTACTGCTAGACTCGGCTGTAGTGGGTAAAGGGTGCAGGGAACTCTCAGGGGACAGGGGAGCTTTATATACTGCTGGGAACAGCACAGATGCTGGCCTAGGCTCTAGCTCTCCTTGGCTGCAGATCCAGGAGTAGCCAGGCAGGGCTATTTTGCCCCAAGTGGCACAATTTGCCCCACACTGAAGTGCATGTCTGGGTACGTGCGTGGAGGCAAAAAGCTCAAATTTGCACCGCTTCCATTTGACCTGCTGCAAGCGCATGTGTTTGCATGTGTGGACATGCCCATGTTGGTCCCACAATCCCCTGCCCCGTCACATTGTCTCTGACATCTAAAGGTCTATCTTTAGACTGGGAAACATTGCTCCTCCAAAGAGCCTGCTGTCATGGAGCATGGCCTGCCTCTGTTGCCCAGAAGTTCTGCCTTCTAGGCCAGAAGGTACAGGCATGACTTATCAGGTAGCAAGGAGTTGTGACCTCTCTAACAACCTGCCTTAGCAGCCTCAACCAATCAGTGGGGATTTCAGGGGTATCAGACCTCCCCAAGACTGGTATCAAACCATTTGAGTTGAGGGGTACGTACATAAAATATTTCAGAAGGAATCTTTTTAACAAAGTATAGATAGAAAACAAATCATATACTAAAAATCAGCTGTCTACTATAACGTATTTTAATCTTATTTCAAAAAATATTTTTGTCCTTATTTATGTGTTTAAGTTGTGTATACATAATAGCTTAAAATAAAATCTTACTCTTGTATATTGTGGGTAGGTGGGTAGGAGGGAGTATGTGGGTGTGTGTGTGAAGAGTGTGTGGTTGGGGGCTGGGTATGTGTGGGTGTTTGTGTAGTGGGGTGTGTGTGTGGGTATGGTGGAGTGTGGGGGGTGTAGGCCTTTGTGGGTATGGTGGGGTATGGGGTTGGAGTGTGGGTGTGTGTGGGGTGGGTTGGGAGTGCATGTGTATGGGAGTCCCTGGGAGCTAGCTGAGAGTGGTTGGGGGTGGGAGGGGCAGGGCATGCATGTAGGAGAGCTTGCCCAGGCAGTGCATGTGTAAGTGCAGGTGCAGCCTGTTTCCCTCCTTCCCTCTGGCCCACAGCTACTCCCTGGCACTCCCTATGGGCTGATCCCTGCCCACTCCCACCTGGGGAAGCCTGCTTTGTGTGCCTGCCTGCACCCACCCCATGCTTTTGCCCGCACCCTCCCTGAACTGCCTACACCTGTCCCACGCTCCCACCTGCACCTGCCCTGTGCTTCCACCTGCACTCAGCCTGACCCTGGCCCTGGCCCTGGCCTTGGCCCAGGCCAGTTCACACAACGTCCTGGAGGAGCTACCTTCCAGCCACTTGGCCACCGACAGGTGGCTACTGATTGAGCTGGGTGGGCAGAGTGAACGGAAGGTGGCCAGGAGCTGGAGCCCCCCATGCGCTGGGGTAGGAGCCAACAAGCTGCAGATTCTCTCCTGCCCACTGCTGCTTCCCTTCCCTACCTACTGCCTGAAGTGCTGCAGCACGGGGAGGAGGAAGAACAGCTGGAGGCGGGGGTTGCTGAGCAGTTTGCTGGGTGGCTGTAGCAGCTGCAGCAGCAACCCCACCAAGAAGCTGAGTGCTGACCAGCGTCTTCTGATGAGGGAGGGGAGGGAGTGTGCAGTGCACTGCCCTGGGTGGGAGTGGGCAGGGCTTGACCCCATGTGGAGCATAGCAGGAGCAGCTGTGGGCTGGATACAGTTAAGGTAGGTGCTCACCCATGGGCCAGACCCAGTCAGCTGGTAGATTAGCTACAGCTGGCGGGCCATATTTTGCCCATTCATGTATTACAGTGAGTAAGGCAGAATCTAAAGGTTTAAGCTAACTAAAAATGTGATGCTTGTTAACACATCAGCTCTGGTGTACTGCTGACATGGGTTGACATTTGTGATCCTTAGAGAAAAAGAACTATTTGGGAGGAGCAGAGAGAGTAGGAAGTGGAAACAGCTTGGCGCAGTGGGCAACAGTCACCTTCCAAAAATCAGGAAGGGATCCCTAGGGAGACGCATGCAAGTTGGTGCAGTGTCTGGATCAAGCAGTTGTCTAGAATCTGTTACCAGTGCTGTTCAGAGGCAGAGGAAGAGGAAGCTTTTACTCAGCATAGTATCTTGTAGAGTGATTCTACGAGAGTTCTGCTCACATTGATATAACCTTCTCCCTGGAAAGCATGAACAGAGGGTTTGGAATTTATGGAAGTCTCACAATAGCTATAGCGTCAGCTTCTCATTGCAGCTTGCTTTTTAAAAAAAAACCCTCGATGTTCCAGGAATGGGGAAGGAAAGATGCTGTTCTCAAAGGCAAACCAAACCAAAATGAAAACCTAACAATGTGCAAAGAGACATCTCTCAGGAGGCCGAGTCGGGTGCCTGATTTTGGGGTTAGTGACTGATGTTTAACAAGCCCATGCAAATTGCTTGGTATAAGCATACTGGGGAGTTCCAGAGGAAGACTTTGGAATTGCTCCTTATTTGCACCTAGGCCCTTTACTCTGTGCTGGCAGTGTAAATGATCTTTAACATGGGCATCAGTTTAATTTATGTTCACTTCAAGGATTTTTACACTTCCAGGCTAGGCACAGACATTCAAAAATCCTTAGGCGGTTTCAGTCTAAGTTGCATGGTTTTCTGTAAGCAGTGTAGTTTAGATTGATAGTGAACAGAACAAACATTTGCCCTGTGGTGGCAGGTTGCAAATCTTAGACCAGGTTCCACCATTTTTAAATCAGGCTATGTTTGCTGAACTTCCACTCTGTTGCAGGCATAAATCAGTTTCTGATCACTTATATCAGTAAAAGTGTAATTAGTCTGTACCTGGCCCCAGAATTGGGTAGAAGAGCCAGAGCACACATGTGAGTTAGGTTTCTGAACTGTAAAATAGCTGATGAACAAGGAGACTTCAAATCTTCTGGTGATTCCTGCTGGCTGGAAGGCTAGCATATTCTCATCCTGGTAAAACTAATTACGTGTTTTTGAAGTGTAATTACAAAAAACCCAATTTGGGAAAAGATGCTTAAAATCTGAGAGAACAGATCACAGTAATCATGTTATACAAGGACTTCTGTGTCTTTTTCTGCGTATGTAATAGAGATCATCATTCATTTATTACTCCAAAATATTTAATTAGTATTGTGTGAACTTTATTTAGCTTTGTAGACTGATCCTATACAATTCCCTGTACTTTAAATTCATCAATCAGATTTGATTGGTTAGCTGCTATTGGCAAGATTAGTTACATATTTTTATTTTCCTTGATCAGATGAACATAACTTCTAATATGTATTCTTATATATACACATTTAAAATAAATTCACTCCATATTCATGTGGCTAAGGTCTACTTCTCAGAAAGCTTTTAGCTGGTAAAACTTGGTTGCCAAGATATTTTTAAAAAAGTAACCCACAAGCACAGTCACAGCAACTTATTTTAGAATTTTAACAGATAGTTACGAACAATGATTTTGCATTTTTTTCTCCAGTATAAAAGTACAATTTTTTTGATTAGCTGACAAATAATCCATCTTTTACCCTGATCACAACAGCATTGAAGTAATCATTGACCCGATGGTTGTAATAGATAGAAAGCCATTTAATGTGCAGCCCATATCTAAATATTCATATGCGAATTTTACACTGTTTCCTAAATCTTAGATGTATTATTTTCCAAACAAGCGTATGGTCAATGTATTTAAATGTATATTTCACCTCTGTCCTTGAAAGTTGCCTCAGCCTAAAAATGATATCCAAATGTGGTCCTATTAGTGTAGTGGGTATAATTTCCTACTGTTTTATAGTGATGCTTTCAGGATTTTTCTCTAAAATCACACCAAGAATTTCTGTACCAGAAAGAAATCTGAACAGAAAGACAGCAGGAAAAGAACACCTGCTGCAGCTAATTTACCTATGATACATTAAAAGGCACTAAAGATGCAGTGTTTTGCTAACTGCTCTCATTGGACTTTGTTTCTGCCCACAACACCTCAGTAGTGTAAAGAAATCTGTGCTGTACTAACACTAATGAATTAGTCTGACTTTATAGAAAGATTATTGGAGCACTGTGGGCTAGCTCTCCAACTTTTCTTAGAAGACTCTCTTTCTTGCTTTGTCCTTGTGCAACCTCAGGGTCACTTGTAATTATTACTTAAAGTCTGTGTTTGAAAATCAGTCCTAGACACAATTAACTGTAACAGCATTTATGTTGTGAAATGCATTAAACTTTGTTCCAGTTTGGGTTTTTTTTAGTATGGGAGAAGGGAGGCAAAGGCACTAATACTTTGCTTAAAATCTAAATAAACTGTGAAAAGGTTGCAGTTTTATACACTCTTGCCAAAGGTGTCTTTTATGGAGAATGAGATGTTTTTCCTTTCCAATTGTACCCTCCCCACAACACCCCACCTAGCATAGACTTGTAGAGAATTAATGTTGGAAGAGACCTCAGGAGGTCATCTAGTCCAACCCCTTGTTCAGAGCAGAACCATCCCCAGCCTAGCTCACTCCAGCCAAGGCTTTGTCTCTAGCCAGATGTTAAAAATCTCCAAGAATGGAGAGTCCATAACCACTCTGGGTAACCTGTTCCAGTGTTTTACTGCCTTCCTAGTGAGACAGTTTTTCCTAATATCCAATCTAAACTTCCTTGGCTGCAACTTGAGACCATTGCTCCTTGTTCTGTCATCTGCCACCACTGAGAACAGTCCAGCACCATCCTCTTTGGAACCACCCTTCATGTAACTGAAGGCTGCTATTAAATCCCCTCTCAGTGACACCCCTCTTCTCTACTCTATACTAAATAAGCCCAGTTCCCTCAGCTTCTCCTCCTAAGTTATGTGCCTGAGCCCCCTAACCATTTTCATTGGTCTCTCCAATTTGACCACATCCTTTCTGCAGTTGGGGTCTTAAAACTGGACACAGTACTCCAGGTATGGCCTCACCAGTGCTGAATAGAGGGGTAGAATCACTTCCCTTGATCGGATGGCAAGTCTCCTACCAATGCAGCCCAGTATGCCATTAGCCTTTTTGGCAACAAGGGCACACTGCTGGCTCGTATTCAGTTTATTGTCCACTGTAACCCCCAGGCTGCACTGGTACATGGGATTGTTCTGTCCTAAGTGCAGGACTTTACACTTAGCTTTACTGAACCTCATGAGATTTCTTTCGGTTCAATCCTCCAATTTGTCAACAGCTAGAGTCCTAGCTCTACCCTCCAACATAGCTACTACTCCCCCTAACTTTGTGTCATCTGCAACTTGCTGAGGGTGCACTTTATGCCATCTTCCAAGTCATTTGATGAAGATATTGAACAAAACTTGACTGCAGGACCAATCGCTGGGGCACTCCACTTGATACTGGGTGCCAACTAGACATTGAGCCATTGACTACTATCCTTTGAGCCCAATTATCCAGCCAATTTTCTATCCACCTTACAGTCCATTCATCCAACTCGTACTTCCTTAATTTGCTTGTGACAATGTTGTGGAAGACTATCAAAAGCCTTGCTAAAATTAAGGTATATCACATCTACTGGTCTCCCTGCATTCACAAAGCCAGTCATCTCATCACAGAAGGCAGTTAAGTTGTTCAGGCTTGACTTGTCTTTGCTGAATCCATGCTGACTGTTCCTAATGAGGATCTGCTCCATGATTTTTCCAGGAGTTGAGGTGAAGCTGACCAGTCTGTAGTTCACTGGATCCTCCTTTCTTAAAGATGGGCACTATATTTGCCCTTTTCCAATCATCTGGTACCTTTCCCAAATTGCCTTGAGTTTTCAAAGATGACAGCCAGCAGCTCTGCAATCACATCAGCCAACTCCCTCAGGACCTTCAGGTGAATCCTGTCTGGCTTCATGGACTTGTATATGTCTAGCTTTTCTAAATACTCCCCAACCCAGGAGTTCTCAAACAGTGGGTTGCAACCCCCTGGCAACTTAAAAGGGGTCCACAAACTTCCCAGGGGGTACCATGGCGGTGTGGGGAAGCTGCACGCGGTGGTGGTGTGGAATGGTGGATGGCAGTGACAGCTACCATGTGCAAGCTCCCTGTCCCCCGCTGCCACCATCCAGCACTCGGGGTTGTGGTAGCACAAATTTTGAGAACCCCTGCCCTAACCTGTTCTTTTACCATTGTTGGCTGCTTATCTCCTCTCCAAACTGTGCTGCCAGGTGCAGTAGTCTGGGAGCTGACCTTGCCTGTGAAGACTGAGGTGAAAAAGGCATTGAGCACTTCAGCCTTTTCTGGATCCTCTGTCACTAGGTTTCCTCCCTCATTTAGTAAAGGACCCATACTTTTCCTGATCCTCCTCTTGTTGACATATCAAACCTTGGCATGTAGAAGAGCATGTTTCTTGGAATCCAGACAATGCACCAAAATAAGATAGAGTTAAGTCTTATTAAGAAAAATTTTTAAAAGTTAATTTGGGCCCTAGGTCCTCTAGATAATGACTGGTTTCCATGGAGAGGGTAATCAATAACTGGCAGTGACAACGCAAAAAGCAGTTTTGGAAACCCTGTAGGTGTATCTGAAAGTATAGATCAAGCAGGGACTCTCCTAGGTACAACAACAAACATATGAGTGATTTATAGTAAATCTGTAAGAACTAATTTTTAATAAATCAAACAGCATCCCCATAGGAATAATATATAAGAAATAAATGAGGGCAAAAGAAATTGCTGAAGGTTGTTGAGCAATAAAGACATGGGTTCTAGTTCTCTTAAAATTATGTTTAAGTGGACAAAGTTGATTTAATTGTCTTTTTTCATTTCTAGTACTAAGATTTAGGTCTATAGCATGTCATTGTAATAAGAAATTATTCACGAGAAGACGTTTAGTATTTCATATGAATTCCACTTAATGGCAATTTTAATATTCCAGCTTCAGTCCTAAATCGTAATAAAGAGGTTTCAATTGCTTGGTATATGAAGAAGTCCATAAAAATTGTTTCTAGAAAATGTTCAGATCCGGTAGAGAAGATAGAATTATCGACATCTGATATTATCCAGTTATTTGAAAGGAAAAATGCCCATGATACTATTGTTAGCCTGCCAGTTGTACTAAATATATAGCCTGGAGACACTGCCATTTCCAGAAGTATATTCCTGCTTAGTGAGCCTAATGACAAGGTACTAAAAACAAGTTCTGACATATTACTTGACTAGAAAGAAGTGAACTTTTCTTTATGGTCATATTCAGAGAGGGATGTACTTCATTAACACTGGAGTTATATAACTGTCTTAGCCCTCATAGAGGCACCCGTTCTGATGTATTTGGTAAACAAGAAGAGAATTCTTTTGATCAGTTCAGAGTGACCTAAACAACAGAGATTGATGACTTGGCCACAGACTTTTCCATTTTCCTTTAGAAATTTTGCTTTACAAATAATTTTGCTTCACAAATTATCTTACAACTCAGCCTCTAAATGTCAAATCCTGGCCCTAAACATGACTTCAAGAGTTTTGCCATTGATTTCAGAAGTTGGGAATTCTCTCCGAGGAGGGAAGGGGGACATGCAGAATAACATAAGGATAAAGAGAAATTCAAATCATGATTTTTTTTTTTTTTGGTAAGAAAAATGTCTTCTTTTACAATTTGTTTTTTCTGTTCTTTCTTCCCAACATTAGGGCTAAGTAGGGCTGCATCAATTTGATGTTTGCAAGTTTCTCTAAACTGCGTAGATTGAACTGATAATAAAGTGAACTGATGTCCGCTCTTGAAACTGGAAAGGCAACCAGACCTCTGCAGTGGCCCATACCAGTAGCTGGGGAGAACTGGTAGCTGGGGTCTGGGGATGATAGAGCACTGCTGAAAGTACCTAAATTTAGCTAAGCAGGCCTTATCCTTGATTGGCTGCCCAGCCCAGGTGCGTGATACCTAACCCACTGTTCACCTGAGACAGCTGTGGGGTGGGAGGGAGGACAGTGAGTGTGGGCTGGGAGGCATCACCACACCTTGGGGCATGAGCTCCTTGTCTAGTTCCCTGGTCCCCTCACCCACGGCCCCTGGGTCCTGGTCTTGCTCTGCAAGGACACTGATCCGGGAACCCTCAGCCACATGGGGTGGCTTTGAGACTGGGGCCAGCAGATGCCTTTTCCTGCTGTGGCTAGAGTGTTCCTCTGAGGCAGAACTCGGACCAGGGTCGTGTGAAGTGGACTAGTTCCCCCATGGGTCCCCTGCTTGGCGGAGGGAGGAGCTAGAGCTCCCAGGCTCCATTGCCAGTTGCCATCCCAGTGAGTCTGGTAAGGCAGGCTGATGGGCTGTGTTCCCACCCTGGGCCCAAACGCTCCGGTGCCTTGCTGGGGCTATCCCGGAACCTCATCGGGGCCTGCATTCACAGGGCAAATGCTAGGGCTGTAGGAGGGTGGGTTGGCCTAGGAAGGAGGTGGCAGTGGAGGGGTGGCCTTGCTCTTGGGCCCCAGATGCCTGAGTTCCACTCCCTTCTTCTGCTATCACCCGCTGAAGCTGGAATCTCTTGGGGTCTTTCCGTTTCCCTAGCCTCTACGTCACTTGGCCCTTTGCCCCACTCCCAATCCCTTTGCTCCCAATCAGGGCACCACTGGGGCCAGTCCTCCCCACCCTGCCTTCAAGGGTCCCATCCATGGGACCCTGTTCCTCTTGCTCCAGGAAAGGTTTCCTAGGGCAGGGTGTGACATGCCAGTGGGGACTTGGCAGCTTCTCCTACCACATGTTGCCTGACGGACTATGGGGTGTCACTTTAAGACATTGCTCTTCTAAGTCTGAGTTGTCATAGGTTGCCACAGAGCATTTCAGTACCCTGTCCATGAATTCCCTGTCCTGGCACTGGGACCCTGCAGCTCTGCTAAGGTGTGAGTAGTTTCCTTGAAACTATGGATGGCCAGCTCAAATCCCTTTTCCTGCACTGTGGTTGCCTGACTGTTGGCATCCCCTAGCCTCAAGTGTTCCCCTCTCCAAATCTGTAGTCTCTCCTCATGCTAGTGCCTTAGCTCTTGGTACCAAGAGTCTGCAGTGTGTGCCTGGCACTCAGAGGCAGCTACCAGGGCCTGCAGCATCTCCTTCTTGCTCCTTTGTTGCCTCCCCATGGCATGCCTTATACCCTCTGCAGCTGTGCAGCAGTCTTTACTGAGCCAGCATTGCATCCTCTGTAGGCTTCCATCCTGTATACAGATGTTGCCTCTGAAAATAGACAGGGGAAATATTGTACCTTTGTGTAATGTAACAAATATTGCTGATAAAATGGGGTATAACTGGAGAAGTTTTGACTCATGACAGGATTTGGTTGGGTACTTGTGCAATTATGCGACATTGGTAATGGTAAGTCCTTTGTCTTGACCTTTTGCTTCTGGGTGTAGGAGTTGTGCCAGGGCTGCCAACCCAGCACAACTGGGATTGGGTTTTTGGTTGTGCTGTGAGTGCACAGAAAGCTCTACAGTGGTGCTGGGAGGGATGTCTAGGAAGGAGTAGAAGGAGGGTATGGATCCCACCCCAGAAACTGCAGTAGGCATTTGCTTTGCTCACTGTGAGAGTCCTGCTGGGATTCTGGCATTCGCAGGATTGGGTAGGTACTGGCTATGTGAGGGATACTGGCAGAGAGGTCTCAACACCACCTGGCCTTACATGAGTGGTACTCTCTTCCCAATGTTTCTGTGGTGAAATTCAGTCGGCTCTGGAGGGACAAGATTTATGACTATTCCTGGGGCTCCCATTCTGTACAACCTGCTCTTATTGCAGGAGATGGTCCCCTAGAAGATGTACAAGTCCTGGAAGGGGTGGTCCTTTGTTTGGTGGAGCCAAGAAGTTGGGGCTACTGTTCAACATGAGAATCAAGCTCAAATGCTATATCGGGCTCTGCTGTGAGGACCTGACACCCAAAGGATGCCTTCTCAGTCAGGGCAGTTATTGACACGGAACTCAACTTGTGATGACCTACCTGAGAGAGAGCTCCCCCACAACTTGTACCAGCAGTGGTAGCTGGTTGCTTAGTCCCTGAGTCATCACTGGAATTGGGAGGGAGGGTGGGTGAGTGCTGCATGGTTCCCTGTGCTGGGACCAGGGGGTCTAGGCACCTGAAAGGGGCTACTGAGGAGACATTGACATCAGAGGGTTGGGAGTGAAACACCCTGTGACATCAACACAGGAAATAATGTCCCTGGGGACATAGGTTCACCCAAAGTCAGCGGGGTCAAGGACCATGGGGACCATATACTCATTCTAAGGACACATGCAAGGTGGACAGTACAGCATCAGGTTCCTGGGTCTCGGTGACCATGCTTTCAGAGCTGTCCCCTGTGCCTCTGTGGCAGGATCCATGGACTCAGGGCCTGGGAAAAGGTTGAAAGAACTGAAGTACAGCTCTGATTATCCTGACATACTGAGGACCAACATCAGCAACTCAAGGTCCTGAGACCACCAGCAGTGTGGACCAGTTGCGTGCGGGCTGAGTTTTGGAGTGCCCCCTCCCCACAGGGGAGGGCTGGTGAGGGACACAATGCACCGTGGGATGCCTGAGGACAGCAGACTGACTTGATAGGGGAAGAGTGCAGGCATTCAGTACGGCTGGTCTAGTCCCTATCTATCTAGACTTAGTCCAGCTTGGACACGATCTAAGTTTAGGTTGCATGCAGGTTTTTTTGCCCAATCTATGTGCTGTGAATACCTGTACTCCTACAGGTTTAGATCGAGCTACATTCACTTGCACTGATCTAAATGTAATAACTGTATGTACCCAAAGCTGACATACTTGCATAACTTGCATGTAACCCCTTGGCAGATTTCATCAGGAAAGTTGTGTTGATGTCTATGATGTCCATGATATAGGCAGATGATGGAAGGTCTGAGTGACCCTCTCCTCCCATAATGATTTGATTATCACTCACCCTGGAATCTGACTCTGTAATCCATTTCTCACTGAGGTGAGAAACAAAAGCATTGTCTGAGGTCTTTTTTCTGCCCTGTTTTCAGGTTTGCTGCACACTTACTGACTATAAATGTAGGGTGACTTGCAGTTCCTCTTACCTGCATGAGCAGCTCAGCCCCTACCGCCCTCGGTGCTCACCAGAGTGGCACCCTGCTGCTAATGCTTCTGTTTCCCCTGTGCCTTTTGAGTTGTACCAGCAGTTCTACTGGATTTCCTGGTAGCAAATTTTGTCTCTGCGCTGCAAATGTGCAGCGTGGGGCACATTTTAATATGTTGGGTATGCAGTTTGTGGTGCCACAAAGAGGGTTGTGGCACCGCAAACCACATGTGCCTGTGTTGACCCTGGATTTAATTTGAACGAATTAAGTGCCCAATCAGTGGCTGTTAGTGAGTCCAGGTCAACAAGGGGTGGTTTTTGACCCTGGGATGGTTAACAGGTTAATCAGGGCGTATCTGATCACTGCCTAGTTAACCCGACAGTTAATGAGCTATGATTAATTAGAACACTCGCACAGGATGTAAATTGACATGAATAGAACGGTTTATTAAATCACCACACACAACAGGTAAGTAAACCACACACACATACCTGGTCCCCACAATGACCCTTACTAATACAACAACATAATTCTTATCTTATACTGATCCTATCCAAACCTTAATAACTCTCATCAACAACAATATATTATTCACTCAAGGATGGGGTAGACTTTATTGAGGAACAGGGGAAACTTTATTAGGCTCATGTCCCTGTCTCTTGTCTTCGAAGTGTGGTCTGCTCCTCAGGCAACTGCCCGGTAGGGCTTACGTTCCCCTCACGAACAAGGAGGGGTAACCGACAACCCGGACAAGAGTAAGGGAGAAAAGGGATGCTCCAGTCTCTCACCCTAGCAACACAACCACTAGTGCCCTCATCCAACACCCTTCTCCAATCTCTCAGAGCCTCTCCACACCCCAAAACACACGCACATCTCTCAGTCAAGCTCTCATACTACATGCCCGCAGTCTCACACACACACCGACCTGTCAATCAGAGCCCGCTTTTATATGGGTAGTGCACCCCATTCACTCGGGCTTTGCACCCAGCACGTGGGTGTGCGAACGCCCCTCTATTCCCAGGCCCTTGCAGGCAGCTGACTTCACTCTGCAGAGGGTGGGTCAGGTAGAGGGCATCTGCTGACCTACTTAGCATGGAGTTCCATGATCCAGGCCTGAATTTCCTCTCAACACCTGCACATCTGGATTCAGCCAGTGAGTGCAAATGTGTTTTCCTTCTGTTGCTATATGGAGCAACTGCAACAGCCTGCTGTTTGTTCTTGAGTGGAAAGAAGCATGTTAACCCTTTAGTGCAGCTTAGGGACGTGTGAGTGCAGAAACTGCTGTGCCGTGTCCCTGCAGACTGTAGTACATGCGTGCATGTAGTGTGTTTGCACCAATCTCCCACAAACCCCAGAGCTGCTGTCCTGATTCCTTTTCTTCTTTGCTACTCTGCAAGTGTCTGTGCATCAGTCTTCACAGTTGCAGCTTATGTGGTACAGTTGCAAACAAACAAGGAGGAATGCAACCTGAGGTGAGGGTTGGTACTTAACACTGCAGTTCTAAGTGTTCATCACTTAGAATTAATTATTAGATAATTATCACCAGTGATAATTATAGTCAGTGTATGACATGTGTGAATGAATGAACAACACTTAGAAAGATGATGGCACTGTGATGAAAAAGAGTTCACAAGTCTCTGTCAATACCCCCTTCTTGCCAACCAGCCTTTTTAAAAATGGCTGTTTGGAAAGATCTGATTACAGGTTCTGATCACAGAACCTTTTGGGTGGATCTTATTGCAGGCAGTAGCATCATTAGGCAAAGAAATATTTTGCAGAAATCCACGTGAACTAAAGCCCTTCTTTCTGCTTTCCTGCTTCAGCAGTGTCCATGATAAAAGAGGGTTGATGTTTTTAAAATAGATTTCTTTCCCCAAACAGACCAGCCTATGCTCCCACAGTCACGATTTAAATACAGTAGTTGTCTAAGTGCCCTAGGTATTAGGTATTTCTATGTCTGTAGAATGGAAGCGGTAAAAACCACTGTGGTGTTTGCCACCAAAATACTATAGACCCAAGGTTACATTCTCTGTACATAATGCAGTGCTGTGCAGAGATATCCAGAAAAGATTTAGGCAAGCTAACTTACATGCCAAAAGCAATATGTTCATTCAAGTTTACTCTGCCACCTAGCCTAATTTCCTATGCTGAGAATCAGGATGGGTGTATTAGCTTGGGAAGAGTGCTGTACTACTGTAATTGTGCCATTTCTGGTACTCAAGCTACCTTGTTCAGAGCTAGGTCAGATAAGTCCACACAAAACTGCTTTATGCCATACTTACATGCCAGTGAGGATCAGTTCAGGAAAGCATCTGTACTTGGGACATCATTGTTTGCTTAAATTTAAGCAGATACTGAAGTTCCTTCCTGAATCAGGACTATAATAATGTTCTATAAAAACAGCTTGACATAAATGCCAAACTGCATGTGAATGCATATGAGTATAAATATACATATAGATGCCAAATGCCATAAATTTCACAGTGGAATATAGGATCCTGAATACTCTTAAGGAAGGCAGTGACCTGTGGTAACTGGTCTCAGAGCAGAATCTGCCCTTAAACATCCCTGGCAGTACTTTGCTTGGGCATTTTTGTCTTAAGAATGTATACTAATCTTATAAAAATACTTATTTGGCAGCAAATAAACAGTCTTATGATATGGTATAGATGCTAAATTCGTACAGATGTTCACTTGTTCAGTCATTTTTTGTTAGAGCTGTAGGTAATTACACCCGTACTTAATGAATAGCATTAGTTTTATTGATGAACACTGAGGCTACATGCTGGAAAGAGGAGGTGAGGATTAAGTTTTATGGCCTACTGCTGCTATGAAAAGGAGCATCTAGACACCAATTAATGTTTCCTTGATGGGATTAGTTACTATATTAACTGCAACTCTGGATAGAATTGCTAAGTCTGTTATTTTAGACTTTAACTTTTAAAGTATTGTAGATATGGAATAAAATCATTTTCATCTTAAATGCAGACTATATTTCATTTTGGAAACTAAAAGTAGGCGGTGTATTTACCTTTTTGTGCGGTTTGTATCTGTCACTAGATGGGTAAGAACTGTATTGTCACTGGAATCTTAATTTCATTACATGTAGAGCCCAAAGACCAGATAAGCTTCAGACTGGCATAACTCACACTTCATTTGGCTGCCATATTAATAACCTTAGCTTTAAGGAAAGAGAACAGAACCTTTCAAGGAGAGGAGTAATTCACTCTCCATGCAAGCTGAAGTATTACTGTGTCCTCAGTAGAGACTGTGTATTTTGTGAATTTGTGTTAAGTTATTGTTGTAGGTGGTGGTCTTGTTTGTAGCACTGCTGATACAGGCTGAACATAAACTAGGATTATTTTCCCTTCAAGGCGAATGTGAATCACCTCCACAGGGTGAAAGGCTAGCTCTGATTTTGAAAAGGAAATCAATAGCAAAAATTAGTTTTTTCTTGAATGATACAACCAGGCTGCAGCCCTTCACAAGCTGTGAAGGAAAAGTAAGTTTGTCTAAGAATTATTTAAAAATGGAGAAGAAGAATGATTTAAAAGTCATTTTCCACAAATTTGAATGAATTCTTTTTGCCATAACAAAGTGAAGTGCTGTTAGAGAATCCTGAGACCTCAGGTACTGTGTGGTATGTGCATTTATTTGTGCAATACTGTTATGGGGAATTTTGTGTCCCTGTATTTATTTTTCCTGTAATTGAAAGTTGTGACTTCTGCAGTCACTAAGTTAGCATCTAGAGCAATGAACACATACAGTGCCATTTAAATGGCTTGAAAGTTTTTTTCCTTTTCTCCAAAAGATCCTTTATCCGATGTCTTATTTCAGGTAAAACCGGACAATGTAATGACACTTCCCCACTTCCAGCCCTTCTCTTCCCCCCCCCGCCCACCTCTTTTCCTTTCTCACAAAAAGAAGAGCAGTAATGGAAATATTCAGACTTTTTTGTTTCTAGCTTCTATAAATGGGAGGAGGGAGCCACCAATCCCTGGCTTAAGGGCACTTTTCAGAGTGAAAGCTCTTTTTTAGACAAAGAATGTATTTTAGAAATGTCTGTTTAAGCTGGTCAGTCCATCAGTATGCTGTTGGGTATAGGGCTAGTGTGTGTGCCTCCCTTCACCCAGCACAGAGGGATGAGCGTGACAGTGTGACTGAATCTTGTGTGCTTCCCGTGTCTTACTGGGAAAATGCAATAACTCTCATACTTCCAAACATAGCCCTTGTGGCTATGCCACTGCTTAGCCCCATGGCAATGCAGACTAGGGCTGTGCGACGCTTCGGTCCCTGATTCAATTCAGCAGAAATTCAGCCTGATTCAGTGGCTGAATCGAACCCTTTAATCTCTCTGAATTGAATGGTACCCTCTGAATCGATTTGGAGAGATTTGGAAAGATTCGGCGATTCAGACATAGTGTAGCTTTAAATGT
>NW_017728926.1:934475-941640 GCF_001723895.1 Crocodylus porosus | reverse complement strand
TTGGCAGATTTCATCAGGAAAGTTGTGTTGATGTCTATGATGTCCATGATATAGGCAGATGATGGAAGGTCTGAGTGACCCTCTCCTCCCATAATGATTTGATTATCACTCACCCTGGAATCTGACTCTGTAATCCATTTCTCACTGAGGTGAGAAACAAAAGCATTGTCTGAGGTCTTTTTTCTGCCCTGTTTTCAGGTTTGCTGCACACTTACTGACTATAAATGTAGAGTGACTTGCAGTTCCTCTTACCTGCATGAGCAGCTCAGCCCCTACCGCCCTCGGTGCTCACCAGAGTGGCACCCTGCTGCTAATGCTTCTGTTTCCCCTGTGCCTTTTGAGTTGTACCAGCAGTTCTACTGGATTTCCTGGTAGCAAATTTTGTCTCTGCGCTGCAAATGTGCAGCGTGGGGCACATTTTAATATGTTGGGTATGCAGTTTGTGGTGCCACAAAGAGGGTTGTGGCACCGCAAACCACATGTGCCTGTGTTGACCCTGGATTTAATTTGAACGAATTAAGTGCCCAATCAGTGGCTGTTAGTGAGTCCAGGTCAACAAGGGGTGGTTTTTGACCCTGGGATGGTTAACAGGTTAATCAGGGCATATCTGATCACTGCCTAGTTAACCCGACAGTTAATGAGCTATGATTAATTAGAACACTCGCACAGGATGTAAATTGACATGAATAGAACGGTTTATTAAATCACCACACACAACAGGTAAGTAAACCACACACACATACCTGGTCCCCACAATGACCCTTACTAATACAACAACATAATTCTTATCTTATACTGATCCTATCCAAACCTTAATAACTCTCATCAACAACAATATATTATTCACTCAAGGATGGGGTAGACTTTATTGAGGAACAGGGGAAACTTTATTAGGCTCATGTCCCTGTCTCTTGTCTTCGAAGTGTGGTCTGCTCCTCAGGCAACTGCCCGGTAGGGCTTACGTTCCCCTCACGAACAAGGAGGGGTAACCGACAACCCGGACAAGAGCAAGGGAGAAAAGGGATGCTCCAGTCTCTCACCCTAGCAACACAACCACCAGTGCCCTCATCCAACACCCTTCTCCAATCTCTCAGAGCCTCTCCACACCCCAAAACACACGCACATCTCTCAGTCAAGCTCTCATACTACATGCCCGCAGTCTCACACACACACCGACCTGTCAATCAGAGCCCGCTTTTATATGGGTAGTGCACCCCATTCACTCGGGCTTTGCACCCAGCACGTGGGTGTGCGAACGCCCCTCTATTCCCAGGCCCTTGCAGGCAGCTGACTTCACTCTGCAGAGGGTGGGTCAGGTAGAGGGCATCTGCTGACCTACTTAGCATGGAGTTCCATGATCCAGGCCTGAATTTCCTCTCAACACCTGCACATCTGGATTCAGCCAGTGAGTGCAAATGTGTTTTCCTTCTGTTGCTATATGGAGCAACTGCAACAGCCTGCTGTTTGTTCTTGAGTGGAAAGAAGCATGTTAACCCTTTAGTGCAGCTTAGGGACGTGTGAGTGCAGAAACTGCTGTGCCGTGTCCCTGCAGACTGTAGTACATGCGTGCATGTAGTGTGTTTGCACCAATCTCCCACAAACCCCAGAGCTGCTGTCCTGATTCCTTTTCTTCTTTGCTACTCTGCAAGTGTCTGTGCATCAGTCTTCACAGTTGCAGCTTATGTGGTACAGTTGCAAACAAACAAGGAGGAATGCAACCTGAGGTGAGGGTTGGTACTTAACACTGCAGTTCTAAGTGTTCATCACTTAGAATTAATTATTAGATAATTATCACCAGTGATAATTATAGTCAGTGTATGACATGTGTGAATGAATGAACAACACTTAGAAAGATGATGGCACTGTGATGAAAAAGAGTTCACAAGTCTCTGTCAATACCCCCTTCTTGCCAACCAGCCTTTTTAAAAATGGCTGTTTGGAAAGATCTGATTACAAGTTCTGATCACAGAACCTTTTGGGTGGATCTTATTGCAGGCAGTAGCATCATTAGGCAAAGAAATATTTTGCAGAAATCCACGTGAACTAAAGCCCTTCTTTCTGCTTTCCTGCTTCAGCAGTGTCCATGATAAAAGAGGGTTGATGTTTTTAAAATAGATTTCTTTCCCCAAACAGACCAGCCTATGCTCCCACAGTCACGATTTAAATACAGTAGTTGTCTAAGTGCCCTAGGTATTAGGTATTTCTATGTCTGTAGAATGGAAGCGGTAAAAACCACTGTGGTGTTTGCCACCAAAATACTATAGACCCAAGGTTACATTCTCTGTACATAATGCAGTGCTGTGCAGAGATATCCAGAAAAGATTTAGACAAGCTAACTTACATGCCAAAAGCAATATGTTCATTCAAGTTTACTCTGCCACCTAGCCTAATTTCCTATGCTGAGAATCAGGATGGGTGTATTAGCTTGGGAAGAGTGCTGTACTACTGTAATTGTGCCATTTCTGGTACTCAAGCTACCTTGTTCAGAGCTAGGTCAGATAAGTCCACACAAAACTGCTTTATGCCATACTTACATGCCAGTGAGGATCAGTTCAGGAAAGCATCTGTACTTGGGACATCATTGTTTGCTTAAATTTAAGCAGATACTGAAGTTCCTTCCTGAATCAGGACTATAATAATGTTCTATAAAAACAGCTTGACATAAATGCCAAACTGCATGTGAATGCATATGAGTATAAATATACATATAGATGCCAAATGCCATAAATTTCACAGTGGAATATAGGATCCTGAATACTCTTAAGGAAGGCAGTGACCTGTGGTAACTGGTCTCAGAGCAGAATCTGCCCTTAAACATCCCTGGCAGTACTTTGCTTGGGCATTTTTGTCTTAAGAATGTATACTAATCTTATAAAAATACTTATTTGGCAGCAAATAAACAGTCTTATGATATGGTATAGATGCTAAATTCGTACAGATGTTCACTTGTTCAGTCATTTTTTGTTAGAGCTGTAGGTAATTACACCCGTACTTAATGAATAGCATTAGTTTTATTGATGAACACTGAGGCTACATGCTGGAAAGAGGAGGTGAGGATTAAGTTTTATGGCCTACTGCTGCTATGAAAAGGAGCATCTAGACACCAATTAATGTTTCCTTGATGGGATTAGTTACTATATTAACTGCAACTCTGGATAGAATTGCTAAGTCTGTTATTTTAGACTTTAACTTTTAAAGTATTGTAGATATGGAATAAAATCATTTTCATCTTAAATGCAGACTATATTTCATTTTGGAAACTAAAAGTAGGCGGTGTATTTACCTTTTTGTGCGGTTTGTATCTGTCACTAGATGGGTAAGAACTGTATTGTCACTGGAATCTTAATTTCATTACATGTAGAGCCCAAAGACCAGATAAGCTTCAGACTGGCATAACTCACACTTCATTTGGCTGCCATATTAATAACCTTAGCTTTAAGGAAAGAGAACAGAACCTTTCAAGGAGAGGAGTAATTCACTCTCCATGCAAGCTGAAGTATTACTGTGTCCTCAGTAGAGACTGTGTATTTTGTGAATTTGTGTTAAGTTATTGTTGTAGGTGGTGGTCTTGTTTGTAGCACTGCTGATACAGGCTGAACATAAACTAGGATTATTTTCCCTTCAAGGCGAATGTGAATCACCTCCACAGGGTGAAAGGCTAGCTCTGATTTTGAAAAGGAAATCAATAGCAAAAATTAGTTTTTTCTTGAATGATACAACCAGGCTGCAGCCCTTCACAAGCTGTGAAGGAAAAGTAAGTTTGTCTAAGAATTATTTAAAAATGGAGAAGAAGAATGATTTAAAAGTCATTTTCCACAAATTTGAATGAATTCTTTTTGCCATAACAAAGTGAAGTGCTGTTAGAGAATCCTGAGACCTCAGGTACTGTGTGGTATGTGCATTTATTTGTGCAATACTGTTATGGGGAATTTTGTGTCCCTGTATTTATTTTTCCTGTAATTGAAAGTTGTGACTTCTGCAGTCACTAAGTTAGCATCTAGAGCAATGAACACATACAGTGCCATTTAAATGGCTTGAAAGTTTTTTTCCTTTTCTCCAAAAGATCCTTTATCCGATGTCTTATTTCAGGTAAAACCGGACAATGTAATGACACTTCCCCACTTCCAGCCCTTCTCTTCCCCCCCCCGCCCACCTCTTTTCCTTTCTCACAAAAAGAAGAGCAGTAATGGAAATATTCAGACTTTTTTGTTTCTAGCTTCTATAAATGGGAGGAGGGAGCCACCAATCCCTGGCTTAAGGGCACTTTTCAGAGTGAAAGCTCTTTTTTAGACAAAGAATGTATTTTAGAAATGTCTGTTTAAGCTGGTCAGTCCATCAGTATGCTGTTGGGTATAGGGCTAGTGTGTGTGCCTCCCTTCACCCAGCACAGAGGGATGAGCGTGACAGTGTGACTGAATCTTGTGTGCTTCCCGTGTCTTACTGGGAAAATGCAATAACTCTCATACTTCCAAACATAGCCCTTGTGGCTATGCCACTGCTTAGCCCCATGGCAATGCAGACTAGGGCTGTGCGACGCTTCGGTCCCTGATTCAATTCAGCAGAAATTCAGCCTGATTCAGTGGCTGAATCAAACCCTTTAATCTCTCTGAATTGAATGGTACCCTCCGAATCGATTTGGAGAGATTTGGAAAGATTCGGCGATTCAGACATAGTGTAGCTTTAAATGTTTTTCTACATACCTCAGGGTAGCAGGTGGTTCGTGAATGCTGCGATGCTGGGGAGGACAGAGTGTCCCACAGCAGCATGGGGGGCTCCCCAGTGTGCTTGGCAGGAAACCCGGATGCTCCATCCGCCCCCCCATCTCAGCGTTCACAAGCTGTGCCTGGTACTTCGAGGTATGTAGAAAAAGCATTTAAAGCTGTGTCTATGGCCGAATCACTGATTCTTCGAATTAACATCAAATCTTCAGATTCAGCCGAATCAAATTGAGGACCACGGTCTGAATCAATGAATCAAATCACTTTCCCTGATTCCGGCCAAATCCGAATCGAATATGGCCCATTTCATACACCCCTAATACAGACCAATAAGAAGTGAGTCTTGCCAAGGTGCTGAATTCCCATCTGGTAGAGGGAAGAGTTGGTCTTTGAGGCACCTGGGAAAAATTTGTGCTGATGGAGCTGGATGGACTCTTGTGCCTCAGTTGCAGTGTAACACTGGGAGCTGGAGTACCAGCTTCAGATTTTAATCTTCCTATAAAGCCCATAGTATAGCGCAGAAAAAATGTCACAACAAATGAAGACTTATGGAAGCATGTTTCTCAGGGGAGAAATAACCTTTGTCATTAGGTTGTTTTTCTCTAAGTACAAGAAATAAGAAAGATGCAATATCTCTAAAATCTTGTTGTTAGTCAGAAATGATCACAGTCAACAGTCACTGAGAATCACTCGTCACACTGCACATGACTGCTGCAGTGCTGGAGCTCAAGAAACCCCACATGGCACCAAAAGCAGAAATTAATGAATGGTTTAGTAGAAATCCATCAACTGGACTGTTAGCACTCCAGGGGAGCAAATTCTACCACATAAAATGTATCTCCCCTGCAACACTACCTGACAAGACTCTGGCCTAAACATAAAGCCTTGGGGAGCACTCGTTCTTAGCTTCCTCACCATCACAGTCACCCTTCTTTTTTCGTATTTGCTTGCAGTCCTGCCTGTGCCCTTCAGATCACTCTCTCATCTGAGACACTGGAGGGAAGAGGGGGTGACTCGTATAGAGGATGCTAGTGCCCAGGCAGAAGGAGACTGTTTAACTGTGCTGCAGCTGGCTGGCTTCAGTCCTGACACTGTGTTTTCCTTCTCCACTTAAGGAACCAGAAAGCACATGTGGATGTCTAAGGTGATGGGTCTGCTGCCAGATGATCTCCACAGGACTCTCAGATTGTCAGACGTGGCTGGGAAATGGACCAAATGTGATTTCCAGCTAAATGAAGCACTTCAGTGACATAAACTAAATAGATGATGCTTTTAAGGAAATCGACTGAGTACCAGAGATGAGGGAAATTACAGGACTGCGCTATCCTTTCAGATGACATTGTGTATAACTCAGTGCTGTTTTTTAGGATGCCCATTTCAATATACTGAACATATACTGACTGAACTCTTGAATGCCTTCAAAGTACTGTATAAGCGTGGTATCTCACAGACTTCTGCTTGGTTTAATCAGCTACAGCAGAACATTTTTGTGGCAGTTTTCAGCTTTTCTAAACTGTAGATTCCTATTTAAGACAGAGATCTTCTTGTGAGTCATCTTTTGTGCCCACACTGATCCCATACCCACCCTGCAGCACTCTGTCTTGTCCTGCTGGGGCGCAGCAGGGAGATTTTCAAAGGCATTCATTACTGTTGCGGCTCAAATCCCATTGACTTTCAAGGAGGGTGAGCAGCTAACTTATCATGTTCACTTTCCAAATTTCAAAGTGAGCCTGAAAGAAGATATACATATGTGCAGTGCTGTTGAAATTCAAACTTTTGTATTTCTTTGCACCTTATTTTTGCTGTGCAGCGTTGAAAGGGGAACTAACAGTTATTTGCAATGAGGTATATATTGTAAACAGCAGAATGATAGTAAAAATCTTCAAAAAGACATCTTTCTACTAAAGGACTTGAACAAGAACTAACCCATGCGCTAGGAGGAAGCACAGGCACTGCAATTGTTGTCTGTTGCTTTGGTTTCTGAAGCTGGGTGTCTGATGACCAATTGCCACAGACAGTTGAAACTTTCTTACTGGGATAGTAAGTAAATTAATCTCTAATGAAGTGGCAGCCATTTATACTGAAGTCAGTGGTGTTGCATCTGCTTAACCTAGAGCAGAATTTGTCTCAGTCTGTTTATGTTGTACAACTTTCCTGAGCACAAGATTTGACAGAAAAATCAGACTGTGGCCTGATGTTTTCTGCCATTTTTCTCTTTCTGTTCTTTGTTCTGTAGAAATGATGAAATTTTCTTTTCTTGCCATTTTTATAAGCCAACAACAGCAAGTCTGAGGTGGGGGAACAGAACAACATGAAATATCTACACATTTTGCAATTGTTTAGACACTGTGGGAGCATCTACACGAGAAGCTGACTGCACAGTAGCTGAAAAGTAGTGCGCAGTAGTGCATCACAGCGTGGACAGTGCTAATATGCCACTGTGCGGT
>NW_017728926.1:920656-934375 GCF_001723895.1 Crocodylus porosus | reverse complement strand
TTTTCTAAACTGTAGATTCCTATTTAAGACAGAGATCTTCTTGTGAGTCATCTTTTGTGCCCACACTGATCCCATACCCACCCTGCAGCACTCTGTCTTGTCCTGCTGGGGCGCAGCAGGGAGATTTTCAAAGGCATTCATTACTGTTGCGGCTCAAATCCCATTGACTTTCAAGGAGGGTGAGCAGCTAACTTATCATGTTCACTTTCCAAATTTCAAAGTGAGCCTGAAAGAAGATATACATATGTGCAGTGCTGTTGAAATTCAAACTTTTGTATTTCTTTGCACCTTATTTTTGCTGTGCAGCGTTGAAAGGGGAACTAACAGTTATTTGCAATGAGGTATATATTGTAAACAGCAGAATGATAGTAAAAATCTTCAAAAAGACATCTTTCTACTAAAGGACTTGAACAAGAACTAACCCATGCGCTAGGAGGAAGCACAGGCACTGCAATTGTTGTCTGTTGCTTTGGTTTCTGAAGCTGGGTGTCTGATGACCAATTGCCACAGACAGTTGAAACTTTCTTACTGGGATAGTAAGTAAATTAATCTCTAATGAAGTGGCAGCCATTTATACTGAAGTCAGTGGTGTTGCATCTGCTTAACCTAGAGCAGAATTTGTCTCAGTCTGTTTATGTTGTACAACTTTCCTGAGCACAAGATTTGACAGAAAAATCAGACTGTGGCCTGATGTTTTCTGCCATTTTTCTCTTTCTGTTCTTTGTTCTGTAGAAATGATGAAATTTTCTTTTCTTGCCATTTTTATAAGCCAACAACAGCAAGTCTGAGGTGGGGGAACAGAACAACATGAAATATCTACACATTTTGCAATTGTTTAGACACTGTGGGAGCATCTACACGAGAAGCTGACTGCACAGTAGCTGAAAAGTAGTGCGCAGTAGTGCATCACAGCGTGGACAGTGCTAATATGCCACTGTGCGGTATTGCTAGGCTGCTGTGTAGAAGTGTCACCTAAAAGACATTTGCTGGCACTACTGCATAATAGCTCTGGTTACTGCACATTAATTTAGTACTTGCTAATACAAGTATTAAATAAATGCATGGTAATTACTGCAGTAGCTTCTCATGTAGACATGCCCTGAAAAGCAGAAATATGATTTAGCAGGGAATAATCAGTAATCAGTCAACTCAGCAGTACATGTAGATGCCCCCAGTAATATGCAGACTTCAGCCAAAAACAATAATTTAACTGAAAGAGTTAACAAATACCAAATCAGCTTTTGCATTAGGACCATAGAGGAAAAATATTCATTAGGAGTCTGGTGGGAAATCACTACTCTTACAGGGAGTGTAATATCTGTGATTGCAAAGGAAGGGCTGTGAGCTGATGTTGTGGGATGCTCAGAACTAGTCTCAACTCCCAGGCCCTTCTTTTATTTTTTACAATGAATACTTATTATATACCTAGTCAATAATGCTTTTGCATTTAGGTATAAGACTATTCTTGAGAGCAAAATGAAGCCTTACAGTAGCTGGCACTTCTTCTTGTGCCCCAATCCCAGCCACTCTGACCCACTGCCATCCTGAGAGCTGTTTGAAAAGATTAGCAACAGTGACAGATCTTCAGAGCTGGTGTTGCTCAGGCTCATCTCTTGACAGCTAAATATGTTGGTTCTTGCTTAGCTACTGTATTGTCATAAAAATGTTTGCTTTGGTTTGAACATACGAAAGCTGAGCCATAGCAAGCTCACTGAGTGCCTGGGAAGGAGGGGAGGACCATGAGGTTATGGTGACCACAGCTGATGGGGTGGGAACAAGGGGCACAGAGGCATAGGTGAGAGAAAGATAAGTCTTACCGACCTGGACTGTGGCTGCTGCTGCTCAGCATCAGCAGTGTCAGCACTCCAATGGCTGAGCTTCCCCAGAGTGTATCCTGGTGTCCATTTTGCCCCCTCCCCACCATGTATGCAAGTTGGGAGCAGGTCTATGTTTGCTCTGGCAAAGGCTCCCTGGGGAGTGCGGAGGTGGGGTGGAAAGAGCACCATTTTGCTTACCCCACTCACCCCATCCCCCCCAGGTACACTTTTGGGTGTGGTGCTATGTTGCTTGGCTCCTTTGGCCAGGCAGGGCTACCACAGGGCTTCCCCTGCTGTGGAAAGGCTCCCAGTGGGGGGGTATCTTGGCATCCGCACCTCCATAGTCAGTGCCTGGGGTGAGTGTCCTGCTCGCTGTATCCTGGTTATACTACTTAATGCAGGACATGTTGCTCAGGCCCTAGGCCCCTTTGTGCTTTTAATATGTGTGTGATAACAGTGCTGGGGAGCACAACTAAAGCTTTTTTGTGTGTAGACACAGCTCATGCATTTTGTTTAATTCAGGGCTGATGCCAAGATGATTGATTGTGGTTCCTAAATTAAATATCACTGTTTGATTTGTTCTACTTTTGCAAACCTGGCTACTGTGCTATCTGATTTACAGTAGACTCTTTACCAGAGAAAGAGGTATCAATTACCACTCAGAAGTTGGATTTCCATAGTGTTATTATGCATATTGTAAAGCCCACACAAAATAAGTGTTCCACGGCAGTTGCGTGGCATTCATAAGCAACACTATGTTGGTGGGTGATACCATGCATTTTGGCTGATTGGATGGGAAGAGTCAGCTGAAGAATGGGGGAGGATGACTTAGGCATAAAGAACCAAAGAATAGAATAAATGAACAAAGGAACTTCAAAAAGGACTCCAGAGGTGATCCTGGGAACTGCAGACCAGTGAGTCTTGCTTCTAACCATGGCAAGTTTATATAATCTATTTTAAAAAAATCAGCAGTCACATGGATAACTCAGCCAACCTACACCTTTGTTGAGGATGGTATTTATAAATGGGATAAATATATAACCTATAGTACAGGTAGGCAACCCCTGGGATGGATGCCAGAGTGTGGCATGTGAAGGCATTTTGCTTGGCACATGCTCCTTGGGTCAGACAGGGAAAGGGGCTGGGGCTGCATTGCCACAACAAGGATTGGGCTCCTCTTGGCTACCCTGCCATCTGCCCTAGCATGCCAACATCTTACAAGTTGAGGCTGTGGGTGTTTTGGGCATTGTGCCCAAAAAACATTGCCAACCCCCAAGCTATGGTATTCTGGAGAAGAGGCAGCATGGCTTTTTCAAGCAAAATCCTGTCTCACCAATCCGTTGGAGTTCTTTAAAATCATGCTCATCTCCATGTGCTCTTAAAAAATATGAGTTGCCACAGGATTATTGGAAAGGCCCCTTCATGGATTGAAAGCTGGTTAAAAAATAGGAGGTAAAGGGTAGAGCTGAATGGTCAGTTTGGAATGAAAGCTGAGAGAAGATATGATACAGGTCTATAATATCATGAAGGGTATAGACAAAGCGAATAGGGAACTATTTCCAGGTCCCAGAATACAAGAACTAGAGGGCACACACTGAAATAAGCAGGAAACGGGTTTTAAAACAGAAACAATAAAGTACTTTTGAACACAACATATAGTTGTCTTGTGGAACCCATTGCCACAAGAGGCTGTAGCACCAGCCGTGTCCTGTTCATCTGCTCACCCTCTGAAGTACCTACTACTGCCACTGTTGGAGACAGGCTACTGGGTTAGATGGACTGTTAGTCTGACCTAGTATGGAACTTCTCATGGTCTTATGTGCAGAACAAAACCTACCAGGATTCTGAAAAGTCTGTAAAGCAGGGCTAAGTAGACCCAGCACCTGGTTTGAAGCATGACTATCAAGAAGTCAAATTGCTTTGGAAAGGGTAGGTGGAGCTACTGGATTGTTCAAAGAGTTGGTGGACACGGCAGTCTCTCATGGAGCGGGACCCAAAATGCTTAGGGCTTTGCAAGTTAAACTTTGCTTAGTAATCAACTTTCTGCCACTGTAGAGCTGTGGTGCAATGTGCTCTTGGTGTGAAATGCTGCATAGTAAGTTTATAGCACTGTCTGTTGTAGCTAGGATTTCCCAGAAGTTTAGAAGTGTCACTGCACATTGAGCACATTACACGAATCTGGCCCAGAGGTGAAAATGCGCTTGGATAACCGTGGTTAAAGCCCTGCACCCAAAGGAGAATCTACAGCTCCCTTACCAAGAATAGGTAGTGGGCAACTGTCATTACCTGAAAGTCAAGCAAGTGCTGATATTCAAAGGCTGGGAGCATGCTTCATTTTTTATCTACATCAGCATTGTTTTTGAGTAGTTTTTGAAACTGCTGTGACTCACACAACCCAAATACTAAGAAACAAGTGACCTGGTACTGAAGGAAGATGTTTCCAATGTTAAAAGACTTTTCTAATGTGTTGCATATTTGATACAGACCTGGGGCTCTGTTTTGCATGATCTTACTTGTGTGCTTTTGGTCCCACTGTTTTCACCAGGCAGCAAGGAGTCCTCAGGTAAGAAGAGGCTTGCTGGATCATACTCATTCCAGGCCTTCTGGCCACCTGCCATGAGAAGTAGGTTGCTCCAGGACTCATACAAGAAACACACCCTCTTCCCTTGAGTTTTCACTTTGTGTGTGTTTAGAATATGAGGGTAGTGATTCAGTATAAGGATTTAGTTAAAAACCTCTGCATTTTTCTTAGGACCTCCCTTGAAGGCTCCAGCTGTCAGTTTCTGTACGAGTAGTTCTTTCCCTTAGGAATGAAAATTAATTTCTTCATATTATCATTCAGAGATTCAGAGGAGAGGAGAGGCCACTTGTCCCTCTCCCCTGAGTGCCTGTATCACCAAATGCAGAGAACATAAGTCAGCAGCTTCATGGGAATAAGAATTTGTGCCATCAAGACTGTTAGCAGGAGCTGTTTCTCAACACCGTACTTGGAAAGCTAGTCTGCCTGCCTTTCTCTATTTACTATGTGTTGACAGAGCCTGCTTCTCATAACCAAACAAGATACAAGAAGTATCCTCAGCTCTGCCATTTCTGCAGTGCTGTGATATTGTCAAACAGGAGCACCCTCCATCCATGTTTTAGTGTGAAAACGAAGTAAATATTCTGACAAAGCCCATATGTTCTAGTTCATAGATACCATAGCAGCCAAAGCATGGCAGCAATAAAATCACATCAGGCTCACAATAGAGATATATGTATCTTCTTGGTGGATTGCAGAATAATTCTTATTGTCTCTGGAATATAAACTTAGGTGCACAGTCATCATCTACATGGTAGTTTTGAAAAGCACTGTCAAGGCTGGTTAGCCAAATGTTTGCCTTTAGTAACTTCAGCTTGACTTGTATCATCACCAAGCTGTAACTCTGTTCCAGCCCCCTTCTCCAAGAAGTGGATTGTTGTCACTGTTACTACCCTGCTGGCTCCCAAAACTAGAATGTAGTGTCTGGCAGTGTTGCGGGGCAGGTGAATACATCTGCATTTGGGTTTGTTAGGATCATCCAGTGAAGGAGCTGGATTTTCTTCTGCACTTTCCCCGTGGTTTGCTTTTGCTTTCTCACTCTGGACAAGCTGGAGCTTATTGAAACCATCCCCATTTCATAGAGAGCTGCTTTTCTGGATCCAGCAGAGTCTGTTGTTGAGGTTCCTGGTGCCTATTGACCTCGGCAGCACCCATTTGAAAAACGTGTTTAGATCAAATTGTACACTTGTATGGCAAAGAATTGGGACAGCTGTTTGGCAGATGACTGAAATAATTACAGGGAGAAATAGTAAAAGATCAATTTCAGAGGCAAAGATCCTCTAGGGTAAGGATTTGGGGTGACCTTACTCCATTGTATCAGAAAATGAGAGCTGCCATTAGCTTTCTGGTATTTACAGCACTCTGTCAGCAACCCACCCTCTGCAGGCAGTAAAACATAGTTTTCCATTAAATGATATGTCTGACATTTACCAGATTTTTATGTGACAATTTAGAAGAAACTGGTTGTATTAAACAGCCTTATTAATATTGCAGTAACATGATTAGGGGAACATGATCGTTTAGACCAAAGAGGCTTTAATTTATGAGCTCAGCAGAGAGGCAGCTAGGAAGTGTCTATTGACCAAATACCTTTACCACAATTCTCATTCTGTTTGCTCTCCTGGTGTCTCTGTCTTTTGTGCACAACGGCCATGCTTCTTTGCCTTTCATTATCCAAAGAGCAGAGTATATTAAACAAGAGTGGAACTTAACAAAAAGCATAAAAATTTACAGATGAATTCCAGCAGACCTGGCTGTTATGATACCCAGTGTAATGTGAATTTGCTTACATAGTCTTGGTTTAGATTTGCTGTCAGATTTATTTTCTCCATGGGAATTTATGCCATGAATCCATTTGTCATTTGTGGCATTCCCTATGTGCAGGTTGCCAAACCCAGGCAGAAAAGAGCTTATCAAACACAAAAGCCCAGTTTCTTTGCTCTGGGATCTAAAGGAGATGAACCCATATCTTTGCAAAAATGACAGAAGCAGCCAGTCTCCTCTCCAGTTGTCTTGACTCTATTTTGCCACTTTATATAGGTGAGCAAGGCCAAAAGAGTGGGATCGACTCCATGCAAATCTTCCCTATGCTGCCATTTATCCACAAGTGAATCCCCTTCCTCTCTGCTCACATGACCACCATCCTCTGAAGCCCTTTGGCAATTGGCAAGCAGTGAGCAGCAAGGATAAATACACTGCAGCTGTAGTTACAAACCTCCACACAGGCCACTCAGTTATAGGGTTGCTCTTTGCTGAACCAAGGCATCTGTGAAGTTTGGCAACCCTGTGGGAAACCAGATGGCCCTTTAAGATCACCAGGGATCCAGGTTTTCTGTTTCCCATGGAAGAATGAAGTAAAATGCAGATTTCTCCTCTTACCAGAGTAAAATACGGATTTCTCATTTTAGCTAAGAAACCCATAGATTTTGCAGTTTTGCAACAAGCCATCTGCAGGCTGGCAGAATTGCAGCCTGCAAGGAGCTGAGAGGGAGCGGGAGGAGGGCGGTCAGACAGGGGCACCATATGCATGTATATGCACATGGCCACTAGGCAGCCCGTAGAGCAGCTTCCACAGGTGAGTGGGAGTGGGGGGGAGGGGATTGAGGCCCCCATAGGGAGGGAGGGGTGGAGTTGGGCAGGACTAGGGCTGAGGCTGCTGCCCAGCTGGGCAGTGTGTGCAGCTTGGGGCCCCAGGCCAAAATGTGTGGCCTCAGGGCCCTGGCAGGGAGCGGGGTGGGCCTGCAGACAGCTTGTCAGGGGGATGAGGGGGTGGGGCCATCTCCCTGATGCTGCACACACTCCAAGGGGCAGGGGGGATCCCTGTCCCCGAAATCTATGGGCAAGGCGGGGGCAGGTGCGGGCTGCCCACTGCAGGCTCGGGCTCCTGCCCTGCTGCCCTCCCCCAGGGCCTCTGCAGCCTAGCAGGTGCAACCTGGTGCTGCAGGGCAGAGCGGGGCCATGCAGAAAACCTTTTTGTCATTGTGAGCTCTGTGCTGCCCTGGCAAACAGCACTTGAGGGTGGATCTTTGGCAAACATGGCTTTGGAAAGTGTAATAGCCATAGTCTTTTAGAGGGGCTCAAGGCAAAAAGCCTCTCACAAAGCTAAATGTCAAGAGACTGAAGTGTTGCTGTGAAACAGGAGCCACACAAAGCAGTGAAAAGTCAGCTGCGTATCTATCACCGATGCATTTTCTAGTACCAATGAAGCTTACTGGAAGTCTTTTAAAGATACTATCTACACAACTACTCTAACACTTTGGGTTCAGTTATCTGGAAACACCAGAACTGACTGGCTGAGAACACTGAAGACGTGAAGAGGGTCACTGTGAGAAATTCTGCCCGTGTTTAGCTTGGGTGACTGATAAAACATCTGCATTCAGGGAAACTTTTTTCACAACAGTTAACCTGAACAGTGTGTAACAGTCTTTGGTCTAAACCAAGAACTGTCATCCCTGGTGAAGCAGGAGAGCAGATGAATGACAGGCACACTTCAGCCAAAATGACAGGAAGAAGCTTTATGATGCTTTTAAAACAGGATATGGGCTTCAGCCAAGTGGCCAAACCCATTACAAATTCAGATGGAAACACCCTTCTGACTGAAAAGAAGCAAATCTTAGAAAGGTAGGCTGACCACCTTAAAAACCTGCTTAGCAAGGAACCTAGTGTCAGTGATAAGCTATAGATCAACTACCTCAATATGCCATCCATTACATCTTTGCTTCTGAACCATCTCAGCAATGGAAAAGGCAGTCACATTGTTCTCTACCCACAAGAAAAAAGGTGTTAGTAGTCTTTGACAGCGAAGGATGATGGCCATATACATTGCCAAGAAAATTACAACAAAGTGATGTTTCCTCCCTGAAAAAAAATTAACCTGAAAAATTCCCTGTAGTCAGATTCTTGGGAAATACTGAAGAGCTCATTCAAAAAATGTTGTAGGTTTAGATCAAGTGTCTTAAGGTTAAGATACATGTTTAAGTTTAGGGGAGAAGGTAAAATTGACCTTCCTGTGCTTGTATAGATTGGGGCCGAGGATGGGGGATGTTTTTGTCTTGCAAATTTCCTTATTTATTACTAATTTAATCAGTTTAGAGTTAGGATAAGAAACATCATTGGAGACTGAGCTTTGATGAAACAGAAAGGTCTTTGCTTTGGACTAAGATAATGAGATTTAAAAGCCAGCTACAGACAAGAAAAATTATTTTCAATAAGTAGTCATATTTATTTTTAAATATTTTTAACAAGTGATGCCATTGTGCATATGTGGCATGAAAAAAATTACCCCATAATGTTCTCAGCTCCAGCAGTACATTACATGGCAACATCCTTTTAGGATTGCTTGTGCCTTTGTAAAGAATGTCTGGACACCTTTCTCCCCTATCAGGGAAGTAACACAGTTTGGGAAAATTAGCTCATGCTCCAATATGCCTATTTACTCTATTTACCTGATATTCAGGATGTTAAATTACACAGTAGGATGAGGGGAGGGGCTCAAATCTCATAAATACTCAAGACAAATGGTTTTCTGCTTTGTAATTATACTTCCTGTCCTTCTTCCTCCTTGCCCTAGGCCACAAACAGGAATCCTAAAGACAAGCAGGCAGCTTTTAAATGCCACAGAGTAATAAGAGAGAGGAAATTCAAAGTTATAACTTAAACATCATCTTTAACTAATGTGTTCCATTTCAGTTGTAAAACAAACACAGTGCCAAGCACAGCTGATAGCTAAAGGCCACGCAATGAGTTTGCAATTAATGAACCTCAGTGTCCTTTCTGTCACTTTTTTTGTTCCCTAGTTACTTACTGTAATTCATGACAAGTGAAGCAGGCTGCTCTTCTCTCACTGCTGATATGCTGCTGGCACAGAAGGGCAGACTTAGGGTCATTTTGTTTTCTTGCAGTCAGGAGTTCCCAAACCAAGCCCAGCTGATGAGACTGACCCAGTCCAATGTCCAGAGCACATTCACCCTGGGCACCGATCGTTCCTGCACCCACGTTGAGTGGCAGCTTTTTCAGTGGTCATGGTGGGAGAGACCAACCAGGTGGACACATCTAACTGCAGGAGTGGGGCCTTTGGAGTTTCTCTGTTCATACCACCTTTCATTTGTGTTGGGTACCATCATGAAGGTTCTTGATTGTCATTCTTCCTTTATGGTGTTATTTAAGTATTGTAAACAATCTAAATTAAATTATCTCAATGGTTTTTTGCTGTGCATGAGTAAATTCCCATCAGGACAGATGAGATTGTTCCATTAACCAGTTTTTAAAAGCCATCACCATATTTCTTACTTCTGGAACAAACACCGTTTTGTCTCCTTGAAAACAAATTGATTGAATGTGGGAGAGGGAAACTGTTTTCCCCCCATTAGTTGTAAAATGTATATCCTGGAAAATCACCAGGGCCACTGAACTAAGATAATTGTTATATTTATCATGAAATGTTTTGAAAAATTCCCACCTGAGTGTGGTTTCTGATGAGTTCCTTGGGCTTTAAGTTGCATAGTAATCTAGCATGGCAGGATGACTGGCTGCTGTGTTTGGGTGTTCAATTCTCTCTGACAGATTAATTTTCTTTTATATTGTATTTGATTGTTAGATAGGTATTGCCATTGGGATATGACAACTGAGAGGCTTTTGTAAGCCTCATTTCATGGGCATTTCACAGGCACAAGATTTTTCAGTTTGCAGTGTGAAACTTATACTGCATGTCAGTAGTTTGCTTCTGAAATTGTAACTGTTGCATCTTATTATTTATTTATATCAAGTGAAAAGGTCTGATTTCAAGTCTATCAAAGAACTGAAAAAATATGACTTGCTCTCTTCCTCTCTTTTGGCCTAGCTATAAAATGGCCCAGAGGAATTTGACAGTCTTTTTACTTTCCTTGCTTTCTATTCCATTCTGTTAGTGGAATAGAATGATTCGTTACCTTTGTTAAGTAGTGCACTGCAGGCCTCTTGGAGTCCTTAAAGTCTTAGCTTCACTGAACTTAATGGAAAAACTTCCTTTAATGTTAGTGGAGTCGGACTTTCACCTCATGTTTTCATTCCACATCTGTATCAGCCCTATATAGGCAATGGCATAGGCAGGCCACATCTGTTAGAAGTCAGTTGTAGACAACATGTGAAAGTCTTTTAGCACCAGTCGTGGTGCTCTGACCCTAGAGTCTGGGACAAGAAAGTATTTGTATCCAGAGCAGAAAGTTTTAAATGAGAAAGATCTGCACTGACATAGTCTGCTGTGACCACACATGCTTCCAAACCTGCTGCCAGAGTAGCCTCACATGATGCAGTATCAAAACCTATCCCTTTCTTGGATTTGATTATTCTATGTTAACAATAAGATAATATAAGGCTTTCCTGAAGCTGCCTCCCCAGAGGTAGCTCTATTGTAGGCTTCCTCCATTAGGCCTGCTCAGCCTATACCATAGCTCTTGGTCTTTAGTGAACCAATCCCAGTAAATCTGGGGGAAGGGAGTAAGGGGGAACCTTGCCAGAAGATTTTCTGACTGAATAAAAATTCAGAGTGTCATAGTATCATAGTGCTTAGGGTCGGAAGGGACCTAAACAGATCATCAGGTCTGACCCCCTACCGTGGGCAGGAATGGGTGCCGGGGTCATATCACTCCATCGAAATATCTGTCCAGCCTCCTCTTGAAGACCCCCAAGGTAGGAGAGAGCACCACCTCCCTTGGGAGCACATTCCAGAGCCTGGCAGCCCTAACTGTAAAGTAATGTCTCCTGATGTCCCACCTGAACCTTTTCTCTAACAATTTGTGGCCATTATTCCTAGTAACCCTGGTTGGCGCCCAGGGGAACAGAGCCTCCCCCAATTCCTGCTGGTCCCCCCTGATGAGTTTGTAAATGGCCACCATATCTCCCCTCAGCCTTCTCTTGTGGAGACTGAATAGGTTCAGGCCCTTTAGCTTCTCTTTGTAGGGCCTGCCCCGCTGCCCCTTGACCAAGTGAGTGGTCCTCCTCTGGACCCTCTCAGTGCTAGCCACATCCCTCTTGAAGTGCAGCGCCCAGAACTGGACACAGTACTCCAACTGTGGCCTGACCAATGCCACATAGGATCACTTCCCTTGACCTGCTTGTGATGCAGCTGTAGATGCATGACAATGTGCGGTTAGCCTTATTGACTGCTTCCTTGCATTGACGGCCCATGTTCATCCAGGAGTCAACAATGACTCCAAGATCCCTTACTGCCACCGTGTTGACAAGAAGGGTGTTCCCTAGCCTATAGGTATGTTGCTGGTTCCTCCTCCCTAGATGCAACACCTTGCACTTGTCTGCCTTGAATTCCATCCTATTCTCATCTGCCCACCCCTGTAACCTGTCTGTATCTAGCTGGATTCTGTCCCTCCCCTCCAGCGTGCCCACCTCGCCCCACAACTTGTTGTTGTCAGTGGATTTGGACAGCATGCATTCCATGCCCACATCCAGATTGCTGATAAAGGTGTTGAACAGAACAGGCCCCAGGACCGAGCCCTGGGGGACTCCACTGCCCACATCCCTTCAGGTCAAAAACAACCCGTCTACCATCACTCTCTGGGTGTGACCATCTAACTAATTTGCCAGCCATCTGACTGTGTAGGCATCAATGCCACAGTCACCTAGGTTTTTTAAGAGAATGTGGTGGGAAACTGTGTCAAAGTCCTTCTTAAAATCCAGGAAGACGACATCCACCCGACCACCCTCATCCAGGGACTTTGTGACCTGATCATAAAAAGAAACCAGGTTAGTCAAGCTGGACCTGCCCTCAGTGAACTATGTTGGTTGCCCTTGAGCATTACCTCCCCTGCTGAGCCCTTGCAGATGTGCTCCTTGATAATTTTCTCAAAGGTCTTCCCAAGGACCAAGGTAAGACCGACTGGCCTATAATTGCCAGGGTCATCCTTTCTCCCCTTCTTGTAAATGAGAATCACACTGGCCCTTTTCCAATTCTCTGGTACCTGGCCAGTGCCCCATAAGTGCTCATAGAGCCATGCCAGAGGCCCTGCTATGACCTCTGCCAATTCCCTCGGCACCCTCGGGTGAAGAGCATCTGGACCTACTGATTTAAACATGTCCAGCCCCTCCAAAAGTTCCCTAACTAGGTCGTCCCTGACCCTAGGCATGGCAGTGCCTCCCCTGGGTCCATCTGCAATTGTAGTGGGGGAAATGTCCTGGTCCCTATTCAGGAATTATAAATGCGTTATGAATATTGCCACTATTGAATGAAATGTTCCAATCAAAAAAGCTCCACATGAAAAATTTCCATTTTAATCGATTCAAAATGAAAAAAGTTTCAATTTGAAATTATTTAAATTTAGATTTAAAAAAACAAAACAAACCCCCTTCACTTCCCCAACTGAGGAAGGGGAAAAAAACATTAAAACACGGATGATATTTAATGTTTTTATTCTGCTCTATTTGATTTCCTTTAAATGAAAAAGTTGTCAAAGTGATTAGAGTAAAATATTTTCATTTCAAATTATTCTGCTAAAAATCTGAAAAATTGAGGATGAATCTCAAATAATTAGAACCCTTTTTTTCCATCAGAAATTTTCCACAGGATGGAGCCCCCCTTTTTTATCCAGCCGTAGAAATGAATATTTTGTCTATGGGAGCCAGTAGAGGTGTTTGCACACGTGACAAAAATTGGCCATTTTTGCAGTTTAATTGTGTTACGCTGTACACGTGTGGGGGTTTTTTACAATTTAAATGAGTTTGCTATGTTGCAAAGTAAACCACATCCATGTGTAGTTTAGTTTGCAACATAGTTATTCATAACTTACAGCCTTTGACAGCTCACCCCCCCACTGTGAGAGAGGCAGGCTGAAGGCACAAGCAGTAAGGGGCCTGATTCCCCCTCCCCTTTTTTTTTTTTTGTGGATCCTGCCCATGTTTCCCACAGTTGTGGGGAGTGGGGGTGAGCAGCCCCTGAGCTGTGGAGGGCCCAAGTCCTTCCTTCCACAGTAGTGGTGGCCCCTGGGGCTGCTGAGGTGGGTTGCTAGCAGGCGAGTACTGCCCTAGCTCGGGCTCAGGGAACAGATGGATTGTGCTGGGTGCTGCCTGCAAGCTGGCACAGCACCTGCCTGATGGCTTCCCGCCTGAGTGGCCTCAAGGGGTGCTCCAGCCATAAAAGGAAGGTCTGTGGTGCTCTGCAGCTCAGGGCCTGCCAGCAGCTTGACCCCCAGCTGTGGCAGAGGCAGGCAGACTGAGTGGTGGGGGAAAAAAGGATCAGGCCTCTTGCCACTTTTTTTTCCCCCTCAGCAGAGTCTGCCTGTGCAAGCTGCAACCAGGCTGCACGGCCCCTGAGCCTCTGCCAGGCACTGCTGCCCA
>NW_017728926.1:917637-919791 GCF_001723895.1 Crocodylus porosus | reverse complement strand
TTGGTGTGCCTGGTAAAATCTTATGAAAAAGAAAAACAGATTTCTGTGGTCCTGCCCTATAATTAATGACTCATTCTAGAACATCAGTTTTCAGACTTTTTGAGCTGAGCCCCCCTTTGAGTTACAATTTTGTTTATGTCCCCACCCCCTGAACCCAGAGGAGCAGCGCAGCCAGGCACAGGGCACCCCTCATCCTAGCAGCTGCCATAGCTTCCTGGTGGGGTGGGCTCCACCCCCTGTGGCTCTAGCGCCTCCTGCCTTGGCCCTGCTCTAGGCTGTGAACCTGTTGTGCTGTGCTCCCAGAAGTGCAGCAGTGCACTGGCGGAGCCTGTCCAGGGCTCCCTGCCCCTGCATTTGCCCACAAGGCAGCAGCAGTGCTGGCTCCTTGCAGATTTCTTCCTTACGCCCCTCCTGAGCTGCGCTCCCTCAGTGTTCCTTCACATAGCACCCCCCCGGGAGGGGGCACACACCACAGTTTGAAAACCACTGGTCTAGAAGGATTCTTCTATCAGCTGTACATTAGGGAAATGGCATTTACTATTCAATAACATACGGTCAACAATGCATACACTGAATGGCAAAAAACAACAGTAGACCCCTGATTTACGCGATTCCGACTTACGCGTGTCTCGCGTTTATGTGATTGTTTATTAGGGTCCAGACTGGAAAATGCCTCTCAAGATGCATGTCATTTGTGTATATATGCGAACGCTCATGAGATTTGTGTATATACATGAAGGCCTCACAAGATTTGCAGGTGGAATCAAGCAAAGCTGTGCTGCCATTGTGGTAGCGGCATCTCAAGATGCATGGGTGAGACACTAGACACACCTCCTAAAGGCAATTCCACTGAGAAAAGGGGAAAAAAAGTTAGGACTAAGGTGTATCTGGGGTATGCAACCCCTCACTATTCTGTTATTTCCTATGTGGAAATTCGTCCCCACTTACATGAATTTGACTTATATGAAATTCCCATGGAATGCAATATTGCGTTTGGAGTCGGGAGTCTACTGTATACAATTCTCAATAAATGCAGGCAACCTATTTTTAAATATATTATGAAAAATATATCTAGACTCTTGTAATTCACAGAGATAAGATAATTTTTTTGCCCGGAGTGTCTAAAGAGGCTAAGCTAGGAGTGGGCAAAATATGACTTGCAGACTACATCTGGCCTGCCAAGGTATTTTATCTGGCCTGCAGTGGGGCCCTTGGCCCTGCCCAGGCCAGGCAGATGAAGTGCAGCCCAGGTGATGGTATGTGTGGCCAGTCCCGGTGCCCTTAGGTGTACAGTGGGGCTTGGGGGTGTGGTGACTGGACTCGCTTACCACCAGCTCCTGCAGCAGTGGCTCCCTCGAGCTGCCACTGTCAGTCTTCACCACTGCTGCCAGACCTGGCCCCACTGCCAGGGTACCCTAGCCTATCTGCCCTGCAATCACCGCGTGGAGTGTCAGGTGGAGGGGGTGGGCTGGATTTCCATGGAGATTGACCCAGGACCTGTGTGGGCAGGGCATGCGCAGCTGGGCAGATGGGATGGGGCTAAGGGGGGGAGGTCTGGTTCTGGGATTGGGATTATGGGGCAGTGACAGCACAGGGCCAGGGCCCAGGCCCAGGCCTAGGGCAGAGCCACAATCCACTGCATGCATATCCCTGCAACAGGTGCCAGTTCTGCAGGCATGGATGCGCAGGGAGTGGATTGTGGGCCTGCCTTGTGGCCCAGCCCCACTCTATCACCATCCCGTGATTCCAGCCCTAGGTCCGCCCCCAACCACCTGTCCCACTCCTGGATGCTACTCCCTGCTCACCCATGGCCCATCACATCCATCTGGCTGAGTGTGCCCATATGGGTCCAAGGCTAGTGTCCATGGAATCCCAGGATCCCTGTGGATGGTGACAGCTCTGGGTTGGGGCCTGGGACAGAGTTGCTATCTGCTTCCCACATACACGTGGAAGTGGCACTTGTCACAGGAGCATGCAGGGAGCAGATCACAGGTCTGCCTCAGGCCCTGGCCCCACCCACCAACTCCCTGATGCTGCCCCCTGCCTGCCCACAGCCCTATCCCATCCACCTGGCTGAGTGTAGGACAGAGCCACTTAAGGATTTTTGGTGAGCTGTTGCAGGCTGGAGAGGATGGTGCTGACCCAGTCCCCAAC
>NW_017728926.1:915989-917197 GCF_001723895.1 Crocodylus porosus | reverse complement strand
TCTGAATCAGAACTTCCTAGACCTGAAATACTGGAGGCTGCAAGTGAGAAAGAAACAGTGGGGAAAAAATCCTGGTCATACCCTGTTCACTCTCCCTTTCAGTACTCACTCTTTGCCACTGTGTGACAGAGGCCTATTTGGTGTACCATGGCATCAAAAGCTCACACTCTTACTTGCTAGCACACAGTATGACCTAGTCGGCTTAACTGAAACATGGTGGGATTCTGTGCACAACTGGTTAGTAGGCATTGAGGGGTGCAGGTTGTATAGGTGGTACAGAGTGGGGAAAAAAGGTGGGGGGTTGGCTGTCTATGTTAGGGAGCAGTACACATCTTCCATCATAAAGGTGGGGGTAGAGGAGGGGAATACCAAGGCATTGTGGGTCAGGATCTGGGGGTGGGGTAGGGGAAAAGGACTTGCTAGTTGGGGTCTACTATAGACCTCCGCAGCAGGATGATGAGCTAGACAAGGTATTCTCCAGGCAGCCTTCAGAGGCCATTCAGGCAAGGGTGGCAGTAGTCATGGGGGATCTAAATTACCTGGACATCTGTTGGGAGGAGCAGATGGCCAAAACAAACCACTCATCTAGGTTCTTAAACTGCATGCAGGACCTCCACCTAACCCAGGTGGTGGCCAGTCCCACCAGGGGTAGCACCTTGCTAGATCTGGTCTTAACAGGACGGGATGATCTCATGGCGAACTTGCAAGTACACAGTAACCTGGGAGATAGTGACCATCACTTGGTAGAGTTCACTATCCAGTGAAGGGTGGGAAAAATATCCAGCGAGGCTAAAGTGTTAGACTTCAGAAGGGCCAACTTTAGTAAACTTAGAAGGCTAGTTAGTGAGGTGGCAGAACTCAAGAGTATTGAGCAAAAGGGGGTCCAGGAAAGTTGGACGTTTCTCAAGGGGGTGATCCTTGGGGCACAAAAGAAGTCTATCCCCTTATGCAGGAAAGGAGGTGAGGGGGTAAAAAAGCCCTCTTGGCTGAACAGGGAACTCCAGAAAAGATTGGGAGCAAAGAAAGAGATTTATAGGCAGTGGAAGCAGGGGGCAGCCACCAAGGAGGAATATGCCTCCCTGGTGTGCTATTGCAGGGAGTCAGGCAGGCCAAGGCAGGACTGGACCTTAGCCTGAATTCAACAATTAAGAACAATAAAAAGTCCTTCTAAAGATATATCGCGAGCAAAAGGAAGGCACAGAGTAACA
>NW_017728926.1:907578-915194 GCF_001723895.1 Crocodylus porosus | reverse complement strand
GGGCAGGGAGCAGATACAGGCTGATCTAGACAGGTTGGATCAATGGGCAGAATGAAATAGGATACAATTCACAAAGATAAATGTAAGGTACTCCGCCTAGGAAGGAGGAATACCCAGCACACCTATAGGTTGGGGGAAGACTTCCTCAGCAGCTCAGCAGCTGAGAGGGATCTTGAGGTCATAGTTGACTCCAAGATGAACATGAGCTGGCAATGTAACAAAGCCATCAACAAGGCCAATCACACCTTGTCGTGCATTAGCAGATGCATGACCAACAGATCAAGGGAGGTGATACTCCTCCTCTATGTAGCATTAGTCAGGCCACAGTTGGAGTATTGTATCCAATTTTGGGCGCTGCACTTCAAGAGGGACATGGAGAATTGGAGAGGGTTCAGAGGAGGGCCATTCACATGATTAGTGACCTCTGTGAAAGACCCTACAAAAGACCCTACAAGGGGAGGTTGAGGGATCTGGATCTCTTCAGCCTTCATAAGAGACGTCCATCTCCTGAAGGGGCAGGATGCACAAGTGGACGAATGCACCATGGGCGTAATTGTTGTCCAGAGCTTGGAGCTCTTCCCACTTCTCCCAACACTGCAGAAGGATGGGTTGTCTGGGTCAGCAGCCAGGTGCCTCTCCAACTCCAGCACTTCCCTCTCCAGCTGCTGTTTAGCTGCTTCCCACTGTTGGATGTGCTCCTGGATGTAGAAGTGACAGTACTGCCTGACATGCACCTTCCCCATGTCCCACCATCTCTGGGCCAAGGGAAAAGCTTGCTGCTGTCTGTGCCAGGCTAGCCAGAACTCCCAGAAGGTGGCCACAAGGCCCACATCCTCCAGCAGGCTGTCATTGTACTGCCAGAAAGCCAACCTCAGATGCCTGGGCTGCAGCACGACCTGAATGTATACTAGGTGGTGGTTACTGAAGGGGGCCAGCCTAGTGCTGGAGGCATGGACCTAGTCAGTGTTTAACATGGACATATAGATTTTGTCCAGCTGGGAGTGGCATGACCACTGGTTCTCCATCCTGGTAAAGATGAAGGTGGTGGTGTTGTCAGGGTGGTGGGCATGCCAGATGCCCACCAGGAAGTTCTCTGTGATGATCTCCCTAAGGACGCCTGCAAATGTTTAGATCCTGGTTGAGAGTGTGTACCCTTAAATATATTTTCCATACATATGCAGCTAATAGACTTATGAACATTATACATATGACTTGATTTACTATAGTTATGACTATTGTAATAACATATTATATATACTTGTAGCGATTGGAGACCAATCTAAAAACCTTTCCCGCCAACTGTGATGGCTCATGTCTTCAATAACAAGTTGAGGCTTGTATCAGTTTTTGGTTGTCATGTTTTACAATTAGTTTCAGGGGATTTGAGGAATGTTTCCATTATCTTAATTTTTGCCATATATTGGAGAAATCTGTAATTTGTGGCAAGAGTGCATTGGATGGTCCTACCTTATAGGTGTTAGGTATAAATCAAAAGTTAGCTCCACTTCTTGATTTTACTCCATTATTTTTGGAACTCTGACTAGAACTCAATTTACTTGACTCATACCAGTCACTGTTCTATTTAGGCAATATGTTCCTGCTTGCAATGGGTACACTTCTCTGTTTATGCTCACGTCACCTAAGAGAGAATGAAAACACACCTTCCCTTCCCCTAGATAATAGATTTCTTGTTTACTTGCCCATTTTCCCTTAAGATACACTCTGTTCGACTTTCCCAGCAGTTTTCATTTAAGTATTGCCACTGACCAGGTTGACACTCTCCTCCTCCAAGGATCCAATGGCACAATGATAGATTTACTGGAGCCCATATATTTGATAGGTTTCGTAGATTTTTAGGTCAGAAGGGACCTCAGTAGATCATCAAGTCCAACCCTCTGCCCTGGGCAGGAAAGAGCACTGGAGTCAGATGACCTCAGCTAGGTGCTTCTCCAGTCTCCTCTTGAAGACCTCCAAGGCACCACCTCCCTTGCAAGCCCATTCCAGATTTTGGCAACCCTCACTATAAAGACATTTTTCCTAATGTCCAATCTAAATCTGCTCTCTGTCAGCTTATATCCATTGTTCCTAGTAACCCCAAGGGGCGCCCTGGTAAACCTTGTTGGACCCCCTGCCCCTTCCAATGAATTTGTAGACAGCCACAAGATCCCCTCTCAGCCTTTTGCGGAGGCTGAAGAGATTCAGGTCCCTCAATCTCTCCTCATAGGATCTTACCTGCAGGCCCCTAACCATACATTTGGCCCTCCTGTGGACCCTCTCAAAGTTATCCACATCCCTCTTGAAGTGTGGTGCTGAGAACTGGATGCAGTACTCCAGCTGCAGTCTTACCAGTGCCACATAAAGGGGAAGTATCACCTCCTTAGACCTGCTCGTGATGTATCTTCTAATGTATGGAAGAGTGTGGTTGGCTTTACTTATCACTTCATCACATTGACAACTCATGTTCATTTTGGAGTTGACTATGGCTTTGAGATCCCTTTCTGCTGCTGTGCTGCTTAGAAAGTCAACTCCCAGCCTGTAGGTGTGTTGGTGATTCTTTCTCCCTAGATGTAGTACTTTGCACTTATCCTTGTTAAACTGAATCCTATTCTGTTCTGCCCACATTCCCAACCTGTCCAAATCCACCTGAATCTGCTCCCTGCCCTTGTTTTTCTTTATTACAAATTTGGGTTGATACTCAGGTTTTATAATTATTTTATTTACTAGTACACCAGTAGAGACTACTGGATATACTTCTACATCTTCCCCTTCTGGTGGAAGATGAGATAGTGATAACACATTGATCTGTATCACTACCCTTTACAAATACTTTCCACCAATCTTGGTGGTCTCTCACAAATTTAGAAAGAGAATTATTAGCGTAGTGATTTAAAACTAGTGGTACTTGTCCAAATTTAATGGGCAACACCATTTCCTTGATTACATCTTGCAGAGACTCTTGTGCTTGCATGCAAGGTACAGCTCTGCCTCTTTGGCTGCTAAGTTATTTAATAGCTATTACTTCCTTTTCTATTTTGGCTAAAACTTGAGGAACTACATTAGTTATTCCATCTACCACCATATGGTTCAGTGTTGACAGCCCATCATTTATGTTTGCCTAAATTTTCCCTAATTTGCTTACTTCATTTCCCATTTCTGAAGCTTTGTTAACTAAAACTTCAATGTCCATGGAGTTTAGGGTGATAAGGTCTATTCCTGCTCCTCCCAAGACTGTGGCTAAGTGATCTCATTGTTCTGTTTTTTTTCAAATTTATCACACTAGGGGTGTGTGAAGCGGGCCCTATTCGATTTGGATTCAGCCTGAATCAGGGACAGTGATTCGATTAGTTGATTTGGGTCACTGTCCCTGATTCGATTCAGCCAAATCTGAATCTGAAGTTTCAGTGCTGATTTGGAGAACCAGTGATTCAGACACAGACACAGTTTTAAAAGTTTTTTGTACATATCTCGAGGTATGAGCATGGCTCATGAACCCGTTGATGCAGGGGTGCATGGAGCGTCCCACAGGAGTGGGGGGGGGGCCCTCCATGTGCTCAGAGGCAAATCTGGAAGTGGACCGGAAGTACTTCCAGTCCACTTCTGGGTCCTCTGGGGAGTGTGCTGGCCCCCCCTCACCCCTGTGTCCCCTCTGGCTCAGCAGTTGGCCATAGGAAGACCCTGGGTGCTCCCCCCCAGACCCAGGAGGCACCAGTCGCTGAGCCAGGGGAGGTGCGAGGGGTGCCCCCTATGTGCTCCCTGGCAGACCCGGAAGTAGACCAGAAGTGCTTCTGGTCCACTTTCAGGTCTGCCAGGTGCACTGGGCAGTCCCCCATGGGACTCTGTGCACCCCAGCATGGCAGCATTCACGAGCCGCCAGCTACCTAGATGTAAGTAGAAAAAACGTTTAAAGTTGTGTCTATGTCTGAATCTTCAAATCTCTCCAAATCGATTTGGAGGGTTCCAGTTCGTTTTGGAGAGATTAAAGGGTCCTCTGATTTGATTGAGATTCAGAGATTTGGCCACCGAATGGGGCTGAATCTCCACTGAATCAAATCAGGGACTGAAGCTTCACACAGCTCTACTGAGCACCTTTTCTTTTTCATCCATTGAACAATTTATTCATAGGTTGGACATAACTGCTACCGTTTTTATAAATTTGACTTACATTTAAATGATTCAAGGGTATAACCCATGTTATTGCTTTCAATATTGCATTTTTAATTGTAGCTTTACCATCAATTTTAACTTGCAGTGGATTTCCAGGGATTATTTCATTGCACAGTTCAGGATCTGATGTTGTAGGTATTTGGATGGTTGTTGTGGAATATTGTGTGATAATTTGTATTTGGGAAACTATCTCTCAAAATTCTTATGCAATCAGCCATGACCCTGTATGATTGAACTTTATTATTAAGGTATATGTATTTTCACTTGTAATAAAGAGAGCATGGAAGGGTACATCTAACCAAAAATAAAACTGTGTTGCTGTGACTTGCATCACTGGGCACCCTATTTGGGAAAAGGACTGACTATAATAATCATTGTCATTTATTGACATCCATGTTTATGCATCTCTTTTTGCCCTCCATAAAGGTTTAATTTTCCAGTGTTAATAGAGATTTTTCCAAGTCATACTTACTATATCTCCTTGTTTTCCTCCTGAGTAGATCCAAACTCAACTTAATCTTATTCCATTGGGACCAACTATGCATGCTCATTTTGAACATCCTAATTCTGTAATTGTGTACTAGCCCACTGCTGTATTTTTTTCTACTGGAACTGCCTCTATCTATTTGGTGGAAGAATTTACAATTACCAGTATGAATTTGTTTCCATGAGCTATTTGAGGTAGAGGTCCCACATAGTCCATTTGAAATTGACTTCATGGTACTTCTATTCTTTGGTGCCTGTTTCCCTTTCTTGACTGCTGAATCTGTGTTTTGTTATAATGGGGGTTGTTTGTATCCCATGTTTTTCATGCAGTGATGATCCATATAATCACTGTAGAAAGCACTATTCACTTTGTTTTCAACTTTTGTGGGTGAAAAGAAACAAAAACAAAACAAGACAGTCCTTACTTGTTAGATGAGTTGTCTCCTTTCCATTCTTTCAGTTGTATTGAATGAAACCATTTGTGTACAGGCCCTACCACCTGTGGGAGTGACACCTCATACTTGCCCGTCACACTTTAGTTAACAATAAAGATATGGAGGAGTCAGTGATGTCGTACTAGGTGTCCCACAGATTTACTCAGTGTGATGGTCTGTTGATCTGGGGCTCCGGCTCCCCTACTCCCCATCCACACGCCAGCTGTATTGTCACCAGGTACATGTGGTCCTCTGTTTTAATGATGCCAGGGTCTTATGGTTGGATGTCCGCAGGAGAAATCTTGTCTCCTCAGAGTACAGCCCCAGAAGCAATTGAAACAGGTAATAGTCCTCGCAAATAACATATGTCCCTGGATGGGATTGTCGTTTCCTCAGGCACAACCCTTTATGGATGCCTGATGCTTCTCGGGCTGGGGTCATGACCCCAAGGCTCCACAGTCTCAATGAAGCCTATTGCTCTTGCCTCAGGACAGGGCTTTCCTGGCATGCTGTATCTGCACACCTTCAGGTCCAGGAGTTTTCCTTCTGGTCCCTGGCCTTCCTGGCTTCCTTAGGGGCTTCCTGCCTCTTCTTCTCCTCAGTTTCCTTCTCCTGGGTCTCTCTCCTGGCATAGGACAGGACCTACTTGGCTTTCTTTGCATCCTTGTCCTGTGCTCTTCCTCTTGCTGCTGGGTCTGCTTGCTTTTTAAATTTCCTGTCTTGGCATAGCTTTCTGATGTCATCAGCTGGGTGAATGCCCAGCTGAATGACACAGGAGCTGATAAAGCCTGGTGGCAGTGGAGTTCACTGCTCCCTGTCTGTCTGCCACTCCCCTGGAAGTAAGTCTGTCTGAGATCCTGCCTGTGCAGGCCCCCACTGTGCTGGAGCTCTGCTACTGGCTTCAGGTTCTGCCTTGGAGTGGCGCTGGGGAAACCCTTTTCCCCAGTCCACTCCGTCACATACCCCCCTCTCCCCCCACTTTAAGTTGCCTTGGGGTGTTGTGACCTGGCTTGTTCTTCTGTTACCTATATTCAAATTTTCCCCTCCATCTTGAATCCTTGGGACATTCAGAGCTAATGTGGCACCTGGAGAGGAAATCAGCTACAATATTGTTCTTTCCTGATCTGTGTCACCACAAATTTAAATGGCTGAAGTGTGAGATCCCAACATGTGATATGGGCATTATCTATTTGGGCTTGCATAAGCCACTGTAGGAGGGCATGGTCAGTCTCCAACTGGAACTCTGTCCCCAGCAATTAATATCAAAAGTGTTCAATATCCCAGGAAATGGTCAGACATTCCCTTTCTATTGTTGCATACCTTGTTTCCACCATGTAGAGTTTGTGACTAGCATACACTACTGGTTGCACTTCTCCATTCCTTTGTTGTGACTGTACGGTCCCAATGGCTGTATCTGATGCATTGGTCTGTAAAATAAGAGGTTGCTTAAAAATGGGTGCATCAAGATATCACTACACAAAGCAATTTTTAGGAGTCGAAAGCTTTCTCTCATGTTTTGGTTCCACCTGAGGATTCCATTAGTCATGCCCTTGAGAGCATCTGTTAATAGGGTAGCAAGCTCAGTGAAGTGTAATATGAATCTCCTGTAGCAGTTAATCAACCCCAGGAAGGAACACATCTACCGCTGGCTATTAGGGGGTTGAAATCACAAATGGCTTCCCCCTTGTCAGCTATGGGTTTGATAAGGCCCTGGCCCACCAAAAAGCCTAGATATTTTGTCTCTTTTCCTGCTATGACACATTTCTTTGGGTTGGCAGTTATACCCATGTTCCTATGTTCCTCAGGAACCCCAGTTACAGCTTTCAAATGCTGCTGCCAGGTCTTTGTAAAAATAGCAATATCATCTATATATGCTGCAGCATATGCCCCTTGTGGAGCTCGGATGCTGCCTATTAACCTTTGAAAGGTAGCTCCTGTACCATGCAGGCCAAACGGCATTCACAAGAACTCATAGAGGCCCCATGGATTCCCAAAGGCAGTTTTAGAACAGTTCTAAGTGGTCATTGGGATTGCCAGTAGCCCTTTGAAAGGTTGAGGGTTGTTATAAACCTAGCTTCTCCAATCTTTTCTGAGTTGCGTAACCTGTGGCATGGGGAATGCATCAAACATCACTAACATGTTCAGGTTCCTAAAATCAATGCCTAACTGTAGAGACCCATTAGGTTTTATCACAGGGACGACTGGAATTTTTATCAGGTAGGTGTCAGTACTACCTATGCCAGATGACTGACATTGACCAGTGGGGCATAACTCAAGTTGTAAACCTGAGGCCTCACTTACCCTGCCCCCCCAAAAGTTAAAAAAAAATAAAATTAAGTAACCCCCCCCCAACAAAACAAAGACATTTCTATCACACAACAGCCTGGGCCCTGCATTGGGCACCAGTTATGTTGCCTATTATTACAGGTAACCTTGTGGGTAGGTGTTGTGGGGCTCTCAGGTGTCCTGCGACTGAGAGTAGAAATGGCTCAGGAGAGACCCCTAGTGGCGGAAAAGGGGAAGCACAGCTGC
>NW_017728926.1:905324-906763 GCF_001723895.1 Crocodylus porosus | reverse complement strand
GAGAGTAGGCAGGCGATCAGCCCATTGCAGGAGACCGGAGCTGCACGCCCAGTGAAGCTCCGAAAGCAGCACTCCTGTTACAGTAGGCTACTGACAAAAGAGGCAGAAATAGGTCTGCAGACCAACCTTTTATTTGCTTACGCCTTAAAGCAGGAGATCAAGCATTTATCCCAAAGTTTATCTGGCTACCCACAATAGCACAACACAGATTCTCACCTGTACCAGCTAGGAAAACTTGAGAGGCAAGAGAAGGGTGGCACACAGATTGGCAGCAGATCTTAAATGTTCTGAGTTCTCCAAATTTCCCTCCAGGCTATGCCCAATATTTATAGATGGCTGGTTTAAATATTCTAAAAAATGACCTGTGATTGGTTTTATTTAAATTTCTTTGTTTCTTTGAAACTTTTAAAATCAGACTGAACCAGATCTCTTGTGGACTTGGAAGGTGTCAAAGGGCGTGTCTACATGTTCATTAATGTGCAGTAATTATGGCTACAGAGCTGTGCTTTAGTTGCTATGGCTATGGCACTGTTGCTACAGTACTGAGGTTTATTACTTCCTTTTGGAAGTACTAAGGCATGGCACAGTATGGGTGGTTAATGTGCCATGCGTGCAGCACATAGTTAAATTTTGGTGCTATGTCACCATAGTGGCATGCTGTACCCAGGGAGCACACCAGTACAGCAACATAGCTGGCAACCACATGTAGATACATACGGCAGTGTAGCGCATCGCTATGTTGCCATAGGGTGAAGTATAGATGTGCCCAATGCGCTATACTCGACGCTACAGAGCATTAGCACAGATGAACTTTTTTGTGATGCTACTCTGCATTAGTGCATTAGCACGCTTTTTTGCATGATGTGTTAATGTGCAATAGGCTTAGTCTAATGCACATTTAGCCTCTTGTGTAGATGCTCCCAATTAGTTGGGATTTATATCCTTGGGAAAGAGGGAGAGTTTCTTATTTCCTTTCCTTCCTAATTGTGGAAGCTGTTTCTGTTTCTTCTTTACCTTATTTTATGGTAGTCTCTAACAGGCTGTTTTTCTTTTTACAAATTATTGAAGCATTTTAACAAAAATATATCTATTATAGCAAAATAACATCTAATACATTTGGTTATATCAATCGCTACTACTACTACAACTACTACTACTTTTGGCTAAAACTATGAGAAAGTGTATATGGTTTATTGAATGTATGTTTTTTCTTATCTCCTTTTAGGCCTTGCACTCTGTGTAATTGTGTTTGATGATTTTCTTTTGGGCTGACCAAGTTAGTTGTGTGGGACACCCTACACCAAGTTAGATGTCACATCTTCAAAGGCTAACATGGTGGTTACTCAGAACCAGGCTTTGGGTCTTCTGCCTAGCAGCACTTCTGCATCTTATCTTAGGCCCCTTGAAAATGGCCAAAGCTGGCAACAGTGAAAATCCAA
>NW_017728926.1:902580-905064 GCF_001723895.1 Crocodylus porosus | reverse complement strand
AAGGGAGAGATGCATCCATTTGGGGTGAGGGAGGGGGTAGCATGAGCAGTGACAGGGTGAATGGCAGAGTCCCCCTCAGGGTTGGAAAGGTGTTCAGTGGGGGACCGTGCTGCTTCCCCCTCGGTACTGGGGCCACAGGACACATTGCGGTCTGTGCCAGGGGGGCTTTACCTGGGGTTGGAGAAGACAGTTCAGACCCCTGGGTGGTGATGGTGCCTTCCCTGGGAACCTGGGGAAGGCACTCTCCCCACCCTGGGCCCTCTGGCATAAGCCCCAGGACTCCCACCTCTCCCAGGTGATTGGAAGAGGAGGGCTTCACTGCTGGACCTGTCCCTGGGGTGGCTGGGGCCAGAGCCCCAGCACCCATCATGGGAACAGGGCCAACCTGCTTGCAGAGTTGGGGAACTCCTCCATGGGCTTTTTGACTACAAGACAGCCATGTGGTCCTGGGACCCTCCATGGTGATGATAGCTATAGATATATTTTTTTTTCCTAGGGGTGGGTTTCTGATGCAGCCTCAGGAGGTGGTGGTAATGACATCAATGTCAGCCCCCTTCTTGGGTGATGGAAGATGGGATCCCTCCATATCAGAGGGTCTGAGTTATGCCTGGGCCTTCTACTTTGCTTTCCTCTGAGTGGCAGATTTTCACCCATATGGGACCAGCATCCAGTCAGCCTCAGGGTGGCCTGGGGGGGGGGAGGGGCATCCTGGGATGCTCAGAGTGGTGTGGTGCTAGGAAGGGGTGGCAATGGTGGTGGGGGCTAGTGTGCCCCCCTAGCCACCCTCACCTGTCTGCATCTCCCTGCTTTTGGACCCCACTGGTGGCTGCAGGGTCCCCTGAGCTTGCCAGGGGGCTGAATGCTGGGGCTGGGGTGCCAGGGTTGCCACTGATGGTGGCATCCCTCTCCTTGGTGGGGGCCTGTGGTGCCCCCTGTTGCTGATTGAGGGGGCACTTTTGGTGGAGTTGGCATGGTACCTGGCACTGGAAACACCTCACCTCTCCCGGCGTGTAATAGATGCAGTTATGGACCACTGAAAGGGGACCATAAAGGTGTCCCTCTGCTTCCACCCTCACCCTGAGCTAGATGTTGACTTGGCAGCTGAAGGACTGGATGTGGCAGAGGCTGGGGTTCTGGCACTCCAGCAGGAAGGTGGTTACTGGGGGTAGAACTCTCCCTAGGTCCTGTTGGAAGGGCATGAGGGCCCAGTTACAAATGTAGGTGGGGGACAGGGCTGAGGAGCACCTGGATCCCCAGCTTCTCTGGGGGCTTGAGTGTAATATGCTTACCACCCACTGTGATCTCCTTCTCCACTGCCTCATGTGCCATAGTATCTGGAGGCCACCACAATCTTTTCACATGTCATCAGCTGTATCTCAGGCATGTCACATTGCATACCACTGCACCTGCTGATATTGGGGAGGGGCCCAGATTGCCTGAGGTGGTGGAGGCAGAGGTGGTAGAGGGTCCAGGCTCTGAGGATACAGGTAGCCCTGCAACCACCTGAGTGTAGCTCCAGATGCTGGGCCGAGCAGCTGGGCTTGCAGATGTGGGGAGAGGCTGAGTGGGTGGGGTGCCTGCTAATGAAGGGCTGCTGGTCCCTGTAGGTGTTGCTGATTTGTTCTTGTTTTTGTCTTTTCCCTGTGTTTGGAGGAGGAGGACCAAGAGCCCTTTCCTTTTCACCTTTCCTGGTTGATTTTAGGGGGCCTTGTAGCCCTCTCTGGGGGAGACTGGCTAGGTGGAGCCCCTGGCCCAGTGGGATCTCCCCCAGCTCATTAGCAACCCCTTGATTTGGAGCTTCAGGTGTGGCAGTACCCTCTGGCTGATCTTGCTCTGCCATGGGCCTATTTGATGTGCCATAAAAGGGCCATCGGACTAGGCCCGTCACAGGGAACTATAAGCCTCCCTGAGGAAGGGAGGCCACTGAGGACACATCAACTAAATAAGTGGGACAACAGAAAAGAAAACAGGAATGGGAGTGAGGTCATAGGTTAAAAACCAGGCCATCAGAAGGGGACGTGGAACAGAGCACACTGCCACCTGAAGGAGTTGAGGGAACCTGTGGATACTGACCAGTGAAACTCTGTCTGACTACATGATTGGAGTAGTGCTAGCAAAGTAGCTCCATACTTGCCCTGGCACCTGCTGGCCAGAGCCTCCTTCCTGGTCATACAGATGGCCAGATTGGCCAAAGCCAGGAGGAGGTTGACCAGGAGGTCCCGAAACTTGGTGGGGCAGTGGATGGGAAGTCTGTAAAAGAAAAGGTGCGAGGAGAAGTGTGGAAGAGGGGCTGCAGCCTGGCACACTCGGAAGAAGGATGCAGAAGAAGGGCTGCAGCCTGGCACACATGAGGTAGGCATGTGCCAGGGTCTCCCTCTGTAGGCAGAATGGGCATGTGTTGGGGGTGTCCATAAATCATGCCAGATACATGCCTGTGCAGATGGTACCATGGAGGAGCTGCCAGCTGAGGGCCCTGGTGGCTCA
>NW_017728926.1:889240-902480 GCF_001723895.1 Crocodylus porosus | reverse complement strand
GGATGCTTTTGGTGAGGCATGGGGGCTTGTGTGCTCTCCTGCGCCCTTTGATCTGTGTTGGGATTACCTCCCTTCGGGCTTGCAGGATCGTCTCCTTAAGGAGTGACCACTCTCCTTGGACACCTGGCTTCCCTCCCCTCTGGGACCTCAGTGCTTCCCCAACTATTCTCCTTGGCTCATTGAAGTCTGCCCTTCTGAACTCTAGGGCTGCTGCCTTGCTGCAGGCCTTTGCTACCTTGCGCTGGATTGTGAATTCCAGCAGGCGATGATCACTGTCTCCCAGGTGGTTGAGCACCTGCAGCCCGACCAGCCCGAGGTGGTGGGCGATAAAGCGCCATTGGGCCATTGGCCCCACAACGAGCTTCAGAGGGCTGGGGGTCAGGGACTGCCCTGGCTCAGGACCTGGTCAGTGTAGGTATGGGCAGTGGGTGGTAAGGGAGCCTTGACCTCCTGGAGTATGTGGCAGGGAGCATGCAACCTGGGCAGCTCCACACACTGGGCCAATGCAGAGGGATGCAACCACCCCTGCCTAGAATAGTTCAGGAGATCTCCAATGTGAGTGATGTGGGCCAGGATTATCCTTTGTCACACCCAGGGCACCTCTATTGCCGCCATCTGTTTTTTTTCATCATGGGCTTGATGAGGAGGTTATTGCCCTGGCTGACCATCCCTGGTGACCTGGAGGTGGAGAGCAGCCTCCAGGCCCTAAAGAGGTCCTGGTAGAAATCTGGCAACTCTTCCAGGTCCTGGTTGGGGAGACCTTGGAGGTAGAAGAGCTGAACTGGAAACTTCAGAGGCAGCGGAGGAAGGCACAGCCAATCAGGCACCACATCTCCTGGCTCCCAGCACTATAGAGGACTCTGCAGGACCTGAAGGTGGAGAGTGTGGACCTGGCTGTGGAGGCAGACCAGGCCTTGCCTGCCCTCCCACACGGGGAAGCTCAGGATACCTGCAGAGATCCAGTGCCGTCGCAGCCGGAAGAACCCCATTGCTTGTCTCTGGAGACTGGCCAGGAGCTCCAGGGTGCACAGCCAGGGTGTTGAAACAGTTCCAGAGCATGGACAGGACCAACTGGTTGATGACCAGAGCCATCCCACAAAGGGAGAGACACTGCAGCAGGCCTGTCCATGCCCACAGCTGCTCAGACACCTTAATCTCCAGCTGGTGCCAGTTCTCTGGCAGGGAGGGGTGACAGGCCCCCAGATAAAGCAGTGAGCCCATGCTCCACTGAATGTGTTGGAGTGCAGGTGGGAGCAAGCTCACTTGCCACCCGTCACCCACCATCAGGCCATAGTTCTTGACCCAGTTGACCTGGGCAGAGGAAGCCACCAAGTACATGGACTGGCAGGCCTCCACCTGTGCCAGGTCATCTGGATCCTGGATGGCAAGGAGCATGCCATCAGTGTATGCTGACAAGACTCTGTTCATGGCTGGCTCCTTGAGCACCAGCCCCACCACCTGCTTGTGCAGGAGGCAGAGGAAGGGCTCAAGGGCAAAGCTGTAGAGCTGACCTGATAGTGGGCAGCCTTGATTCACCCCCTGCCTGAATGGGATGGGCTCCATCAGCATCCAGTTGAGCTTGATCATACACTCTGTGTAGGTGTACAGTACCTGGAGAAAGCTCACGAAGTGGGGACTGAATCTGGACACCCTCAGCATGCCTGCAAGGTACCCGCCTGCAAGGTACCTGTGATCCGTAGTGAGCTCTAGGACGTCCTGGACCAGGTACAGATTATTAAAGGTGGAATGCCCTAAAGCCTTGTATGTCTGGTCAGGGTGAATCATGTCTGCCTGCACAGATGTCAGGTACAGCGAGATAGCTTCCCCTATGACCTTGTAGTTCATAAGGAGGAATGAAACTGGGCACCAGTTCCTCTGGTCACAGAGGTTCCCCTTCTTGGGGTGCAGGGACAGGATGGCCCTTCTGCACAACAGGGGGAACTCCCCATCCCCTTCAGACTCAACCCACACCCTGGTGAGGCCCAGACTGAGGATGTCCTAGAAGGCACAGTAGAACTCCACAGTCAGCCCATTGACACCTGGCGCTTTGTTAGCAGGCATCAGATGGAGGGTATCTGAGAACTTGAACAGGGTGGGAGGAGCCTCCAGCTGATCCCGGTCACTCACACTAACCTCCAGCAGTCCCTCCCACCGGGTCCAGCAGGAATCAACATCAGTCACTCAGGGAGAAGAGCTCTGCGTAGAAAGCCCTTGCCCTTTCTCACATCTCACCTGGGTTCATGAGGAGGATGCCATTGCCCACCAGGAGGCAGCTGATGTATTTCTTAGTGTCCCTCCTTTTTTCCAGGGTATAGAAGAAGTGGGAGCTACATTCCATCTCCCAAAGGAGCTGAATATGCAAGTGGATGAATGTGCTGCAGGCGTGGCTGTCGTCCAGAGCTCAAAGCTCTTCCCACCTCTGCTGACACTCCACACAGAGGGACAGATTGTCTGGGCCACTGGCCTGGCACCTCTCCAGCTCCAACACTTCCTTCTTAAGCTGCTCTCTGGTTGCCTCCCACTGCTGGGTGTACCCCCAGGTGTAGTAGTGACAGTACTGCCTGTTGTGTGCCTTCCCCACATCCCACTATCTCCAGCCCAAGGGAAAGGCTGGTCGCTGCTCATGCCAGGCTATCCAGAACTCCCAGAAGGAGACCAGAAAGCCCACATCCTCCAGCAGGCTGTTCTTGAAGTCAGTGTGGTCCTGCACCTCAAGAGTGTCGTTAAATCCATGCCCCCCCCTCCACCCCCAAGAATGAGGCATTTGTGAGGGCTCAGGGTCCCAAGGTAGGTGGTTGCTTGCCAGTAAAAATAGGCTATCTCTGAGTTGTGCACAGGGTCATAGCTGTTGACCAAGTTGAGGGCAAGTCCCTGTACCCAGATGCAGAGATGCAGCAGGTGGCTTGGTTCTGCCTCAGTGGCCAGAAGGACCTCCAGCTGCAGGCTTGGGGAGAACAGGGTGGCCGCCTCACACGACGTGTCTGTGTAGAGGGTATTGTGGAAGCTCCAGGCTCGACGGTAGTTTTTGGCATTGCTCTGCTTGTGCCCCTTGGGTACCACTGAGGCAGAGAGATCTGCAGGGTCTACGGAGCTCACAGAGTCATGGTTATCCTCCTCCTAGCTCTGTGATTCAGTGGGCTTCTCCTGACTGCTGGGTGGGGTGAGTATTTCCCCCTTCTCTGCCCCTGTCGAGTTGGAGACCCAGTAGAGTCTGCCCAAAGCACCTGGTTTGCTATATCCCCCAATACCGGGGGAGGGAGAGATGCAGCCCCTTTGGCTGGCAGAGGGGGCAGCGTGAGGCGTGGCAGGGCAGATGGCAAGGGTTCCTGTGCAGGGTCCCCCCTTCAGGGTTGCAGTGTTTTTCAGTGGGGAACCCTGCTTCTCTCCCCTCAGAACTGGGACCACAGGAGACACTGTTGTCTGTGGCAGGGATGGCTTCAGCTGGGGGTGAAGGAGACATATTGGGCACCTGGGTGGCATCAGTGCCCTCCCGAGAACTCCGGGGAAGAGAATCCTCCCCATCGGATCCACTGGCATGAGCCCCAGGGCTCCCATCTTCCCAAGGTGGTTGGAGAGGAAGGGCTCCTCTGCCAGACCTGCCCCCAGGGTGGCAGTGGCTGAAACCCCATTGCTTGCTGTGGTGGGGGGTAGGTTGCAAGTGATAGAATTGGGGGTCTTCTCCATGGGCTTCTCTATCTTAGGACAACCGGGCCATCCTGGATCTTCCTCTGTGGTGGCAACAGCTAGCTTTTTTATTTTCTCCGGGGTTGGGATTCCTGGCACAGGTTAGGAGGTGGTGGCAATTACAGTAATGTCAGCCCCCCTCTTGGGTGGTGGGAGGGGCACCTCCATGTTGGAGGGCCCGAGGTGTGCCTGGTCTTTGCATTTGGCTTGGGTGGCTGATTGCTGCCCATATGGGACCCACATCCACCCAGCCTCGGGGTGGCCTGGACAGGGGTCATTCTGGGGTGCTGGCAGCATTGTGGCAGTAGGAAGGGGTGGTGGTAGTGATAAGGTGTTGGGGGCTGGCATGCTGACTCATCATCCTCCCCTGCCTGCATCCTTCTGCTTTGGCACCCTGCCTGTGGCTGTAGTGTGGGGTCCCCTGAGCTTTTGGGGAGGCTGGATGCTGTGTCTGGGGTGCCAGGGGTGCCGGTGCTAGTGGCAGCCCTCTCCTTGGCGGAGGCCTCCGGTGACCCATGTGGCTGACTATGGAGGTGGTGGAGCTGGAAGCTCATCACTTCCCTGACTATATAGTGGGTGTGGTTGGGGGGGCCCCTGGAAGGGAACTGTGAAGGTCCGTCGCCCCCCTTCCTCTGCCCTTGCTGCCAACTGGATGGTGACTTGGTGGTGGAAGGACTGAATGTGGTGGAGGCTGGAGTTCTGGCACCCCAGTGGGAGAGTGAATACTAGGGAAAGAATCCTCCCCAAGCCCTGTAGAAAAGGCATGAGGGCCCAGTTGGGGCTGTAGAGCAAGACGGGCCTGAGAACCACCTGGGTCCCCAGCTCCTCCACGGGCTTGAGTGGGACATACTTGCCTCCCACTATGAGCCCCTTCTCCACCACCTCCTGTGCGGTGGCCTTCGTGGCAAGGTAGAATACTCCCTTGTGGTAGTACCTGGAGGCCGCCACAATCTTTAGGGGCCCCACCTGTTAGCAGCACTGTCCATCAGATAGAGCTTAGGGTTCATTAAAGCACAGTTAGCCTGTAAATGGAATGTGAAATATGAATACAGACAACTCAGTGTCCAAAAATCAAAGTGTAACTTTATTAGTACAATAGGTATTATTTTAGCATTTTCTATATTCAGAGAGAGGAAACATTCTCATTGAATCTCAGATGTTACTTTACTCAACAGAAAATATGGCCAGTTAGTTTCTGGAAGCAAGGGGTACATCGTGGGCTGGGATGGTTCAAACAGGTGTTGAAGGCTGGGTTTATGATGACAACGATGACTAACTTTCTTGCTCCGCCCTTTTATGCTTTTCTTCAACTTCACTTCTTTGATGACTCTTTGCTTTTGGATTGGTCTCTCTGCAGTCAGCCTACTGTCCATCATTTATCCTGTCAGCATATTCCTTTGTTTAACAGACCCATTACAAGCACACCTCTTAATTTGGCTTTTGCCATTATCCTATTTTGGGCATTGTCCACTAGTCTCCCTTATCACCTTTCATTAATATATCCAGTCCTTTCATCCCTCTGGTTCAGCTGGTTAGTGCCAAGTTCAGTTAACTGGAGCTGGTGACAAGGCCATTTCTATGCTATGTTAAAGGAACTTCTCATAGTGATAAAAAGAAAAAGATATAATATAATGAGCACCCTCAGCTCTATAAAACAACTCAAAGCCAGCTAATAAAAAAAAGTTAATAAAGCTATACAAAACTTAAGCAATGATTAAACGAGGCTAAATATAAACAATGCTATAAGCATTATACATAACAAGCTACCTTAACACACTGCCCCAGCAAGTGCATGGACATAGGTCTCAAATGGAGGTGGCTCAGTTTTGGACGTGTTGCACTGCACCCTGTTGTGCCTGGTGATGATGGGGAGCGGGCCCCAGTTCCCAGAGGTATTGTGGGCAGAGGTGATGAAGGGCCCAAGCTCCATGGGCATAGCTCTGACTGCTGAGCTGAGCTTGGAGAGTTGGGAGAAGGCTGGTTGAGTGAGACTTCTGCTAATGAGGTGCAGGTAGTCGCTGCAGGTGCTGGTAATTTGACCTTTTTTTGCAGGCCCTTTACCCTTCCCCCCCTTGTGGAAGAGGAGGAGGAGGAGGAGCCACCACCACCACCACTGCCTTTGCCTTTCCTTTCCTTTCCCCCTGCCCTAGTCAGATTTGGGGGGGGCCCATGGCTCCCTCTGGGAGATGATGCTCAGGGGAAGCACCCTGGCTCTGCAGGGTCTCCCCTGGCTTGTTGGCAGTCCCTTCGGGGGGCTCTTGCCCTGCCTTTGGAGGCTAAGTGGGAAGGGGTCAGATGGGGGCAAGAGGGGGAGCAAAACGGCTTGCTGCGGGGTGGTCCAGGGTGCCTCCTCCAGCAGCTCCAGGTGGTGGGTTGTTGTGGGGTGGTGTGCACGTGAGGGGCTGGGGCTAAAGCTGGGGGGGACACAGAAAGGCACACACACAGGTGGGAGGGGGAAGCACACTGCTAACTTACTCAGCTGATCACAAATACCAGGAGAGAGGGAATGCAGCACAGGAATCGACACAGGAGGACAAACACAGGGGGTGCTGGTGGAGCAGCTAGCAAGCAGGCAGACAGCAGGTGATAGTGCTGACAGAGGGGCCCCGCTGGCACTGTGAGGTCCTCTCCAGCTGCAGGTGGCCGCGGGAGCAGGTGGTGGCTGGTGCTGGTAGTATTAAAGGGATCCCCCATCCCACACCAGCACCCCCTGTTTGCTGTTGGTCCAGGAGAAGTGATAGTGGGGAACCTACAGCAGCTCCTCAGGTTCATGCTGCTCCCTGCCCAGCTCCAGGAGCAGCCTGGGGGAAGTGGTAGTGCCCCCTGGTGGCCACAGGCAACTGGGCAAGTTGGACCTATGGTCTGACCCAGTAAATGACAGGGCTGTGTGAAGCTTTGGGTGGTGATTCAGTTCGGACGAGATTCAGCCTGATTCGGTTGCTGAATCTCTTAATCCAAATCGAATCCAATTGAATTGATTCCAAGCTCTCCAAATCTTCAGAAAAGATTTCAAGAGCTTTGATGATTCGGGCAGTCCTTGGTGGCTACAGCAGGAAGCTGCAGCCAACTCCAAGCTGGTAAGTACTAGGGCCAGCAGAGGAGGAGCTGGGGGATGGGGAGAGGACCATGGGGGGACCCCTGCCAGGCCCTATTCCCTGCCTGCTCCCCCAGCCACCCTGACCCCCACCCACTTCCCCAGCCCCTCCATGGGTGCCCCACCTGCCCCAGCTCCTGGCATTTTAAAGAAAAGCCCCAGTGCTCACCAGGTGGTGTTGGGTGGGGGGTTGATCCCTGCCACCCCCCAGTGCCCCATGCTGCATGGGGGGCTCTGCATGAGCCTCCAGCCCCCGCTTTCTCTCCTAGCCCCACCATGGCTGCTCTGCCTGGGCCAGCTCTTGCACTTTAAGAAAAAAACCAGCGAAAAGCCCTGGGACTCACTGCTCCTGCAGTGGCCTTGGGGCTTTGGGGAGCTTGTGTAGAGCCCCCCATGTGTCATGGGGTAGTGGGGATTGCCCCCCACCTGGCAGGAAAGGTGAGTTCAGGGGGGGAGGGTGTCATTTTTTCCCCTTAAAAGGCCAGAGCCGTGGCGGGCAGGGCAGCAATGAGGGGAGGGGCTGGGGGAGCCGGGTTGGTTGGGGGGCTTGTGCAGAGCCCCCCCCACAGCGTGGAGCAGTGGGGGGGGGGGGCACACGGAATTCCCCCACCGCTTGGCAGCGCCTGTTGAGTAGAGGCTCTGTTTTTAACAAAAGTGCCAGGAGCTGGGGCAGCCAGTGCTGATCTGGGAGGGATGGGCCTGGCTGATTTGGAGATTCAGCAGCAGTCAAATCTCCCGAATCAGATTTGGCCGAATTGGTTTGGAACAATGATTCAAATCACTGAATCGAATCAGTGTCCCCCAAATCAGCCAAATCTGAAACCGAAGTGAATAGTAGCCGCTTTGCATAGATCTAGTAAATGGCAGTTCTTACGTTTTTATGTTCTTTTCTGTCTTCTAGACAGACAGTCATGAAAACTCATGAATTTGTTGCATGACTGTAGGTACTGGGAAACACTCCCATAATTGTTTATTTATACAAGAGGACAGCAGGCATTTGCTTTAAAGCCCCTTTGTCTTTCCCGCTCCTTGATGACAACTTTTAAAAAACACCAACCTCTTCCCCCTTCTCCCTGCTTCCCTCTATATGCTAAAAGGTGGCTTTCACTTGGTATTCCAAGTGTCAACTCTTTACTGTTGTCCCAGTGTGAGTGGAGTGCTAAGAGCTCTCCAGCTGAGCCAGAACTTCCAGCATCCAATGGAAGGCTTGCCTCAGGAAACAGATCTGTATTCATCACAGTTGGTAACTCCCTGTTGATGCACGGCTTCCCTAGCCCCACTCATGCAACAGGAATGGCTTCCACTCTGCAGCAGCAAGGCTGGAACCAGGACTTCACTCACCCCACTGTGGCAGTGTGCTGTTTCCCTGCAGCAGCTGCTCCCTATTTCACCCACTCAACCAAACTGCTCCAGGCTCTCTTCAGAGATGGGTCTCACCTAATTCCAGTTTGACTTGCAAAAGTCAAGCGGAGAGGCTAAGGGCCAGATTTCCTAGTGTGTGCTCTGGCACCTTACTATTGTGGTTGTGCCTCTGCAGATACAGAAGCAGAAGTGGATCAGACCCTGAGTGTATTCAAAATGAGAGCTTAGATTCTGGAGAACAATTGTTATAAAAGTTCAAAAAAAGGAACATTTAAATGATAGTTTACATGTCTAAAGAATGGCATTATACATGGTAGCCATTTTTAAAGAAAGGCGATGTTAAAGATCACATAGTTACCACATACTTTTTCTTGTCTGTAGGCCACGACCATGAAAATATCCTGTTTATATTCACTGTTTATGAGTAAAAATCCCAAACTATAAAAAGAAGAGACAGAGAGACTCTAAAACTCAAAGAGTTGAGAGACCTTACAACAGAAATTATCTGTAGTCAGTGAATTACACATTTAGCTTTGTATTAGTGTGTCAGTCAGAACCATTAAAGGGCAGTGAGGAGATATTTTAGTATACTTTATGTTCATCATTGGGGATTCCTCACAGTTGAGGATGATCACTTCCATGGGTCAAGTAAAGGGTTGTAGATGACTGCTGATGACTAAAAAGGCTTATCCTAGAGCTGCAGACTCCAGCAAATGCCACAGGTGGTGACTGAAGGGAGGGTCAGACCACAGATTTCTCAGTCCTGTTTCTTTTCTTTCCATTTCTTTCATTTTTCTCTTTCAAGGTGAGATGGCTTTCCTCAAAGTAAGATGTATCTTCTCTCACAATACATCACCATATAGCCCTGAGTTAGTTTTTCTCAAGTTATGGTGTCAATGACACACTTCTTAATGTTCATCTTGAGGGTATCTTTGAAGTGTTTCCTCTGGCCCCCACATGTCCTTTGTCCTTGGCTGAGCTGGGTGTATAGCAGCTGTTTCAGTAAAAGTACATCAGGCATGTGCACACAGTGCCCTGTCCACTGCAACTGATGTTGAATAATCAACACTCCTGTACTGGTGGTTTCAGTGTCAGTGAGGTCACTGGCATTTGTGTGATGATCTTCCCACTTTATGCCAAGGATCTCCCAGAGGTAGTGCTGGTGATGGTGTTCCAGGCTTTTCAGGTGGTCCCTATAGGTCACAGCATAAAGAAGAGTTGGGATTACCACAGCTTTGTATAATAGGAGCTTTGTTCGAGTCCTGATGTTGTGATAGTTGAACACACAATGATTCAGTCTTCAGAAGGCAGAGCTGGCACATTGGATCCTATACTCTATCTTCTCATTGATGCTGGCCTTAGAGAGATGGTGGTGGAAGTATGCAAAGTGCTCAATATTCTCCTGCTCCTGTCTGTCCATGAGGATCTTTGCTTGGGGAGTTTATTGGCCCAGAGCAGGCTGATGAAGCACCTTTGTTTTTCTGATGTTAAGGATCAGTCCCAGGCACTGGTATGCTGGAGAGAAGCAGTTAAGGGTTGTTTGTAGCTCCTCCTCCTCCATATGTGCAATAACAGCACAATCATTGGTGTAGTGAAGTTCCACAACTGAGGCTGAAGTAACTTTGGCTTTGGCATGGAGGTGGGAGATATTGAATCATAGAATCAAAGGACCAGAAGGGACCTGCAAGATCATCAAGTCTGGTCCCCTGCCATAGCAGGAGGCAACTGGACTCAAATTTGCTCAACAAGGTGCTTATCCAGCCTCCTCTTGAACACCTTCAAGGATGGCGACTGTACCACCTCTGGAATGTGTTCCAGATTCTGGCAGACAAGGTTCTTTGCATGAATCTGATATCTTTTCTTAAACCAACTTAAATACTTGGAAAACAATTATTAAACAAGCTTTTGGGTTCAATAACCCTTCGTCAAGCTAAGGAAGTTTCAGCAGTTGGTGTGTGCTCTTCCTGGATGGAATGAAACGTAAAGAAGCCAGAGGCTGGGCTGGTATGTATACAAGACAGGTAGGCAGTGAAAATGTAGATTGACAAGTCAATGGGTGAGAGACAGGTGTGGGGGGGGGGAGAGAGAGGGAGAAGGGGAAGAATAGTGGAGAGATACCTAGGGAGTCAGATGTCAGGCAGGTTATAATGTGTCATAAATCCAATGTCTATATTTAGTTCATGATTTTTAGTGTCCAGGAGGCTGATGAAGTGGAGTTCATAGGCTTGTCTCTGGGAAGTGTTGTGTAAGTTTCCTTTGAGGATCAGGACTGAGAGACTGGAGAGAGAGTGGTTTTCTTGTGAGAAATGTTCCCCCACAGGTAATGGGTATTCCTGTCTTTGATGGATTTCCAGTGTGCATTAATTCTGGTGCGCAGTTGTTGTTTGGTCTCTCCTACATATTTTCCATCAGGGCATTTGGTGCATTGGATGAGATATATTACATTTCTGGAGGTGCACCTGTAAGATCTAGGAATGCTGATGGCTCTGTTGTGGGGTGTAGTAATTGTGGGGGTGGTGGAGATGTGTTGGCAGGTTTTGCATTTCTTGTCTTGGCATGGTCTGGATCCATTTGGTGTGTTCTGGGCTTGAGGAAGTTTGCTTCTGGTGACGAGGTTAGCGAGGTTCGGTGCTTGTTTGAAGGGTAGGATGGGTGGCTCTGGGAAGATCTTTTTAAGAGCAGGGTCTCTTTCTAGTATGGCTTGCAATTGTTTGAGGATTTTCCATACAGGTTCGAGGGAGGGGTGATATGTCATAACTAGCGGGGCGCGATTTGTGGGGGGTTTTCTTCCAGATTCTGGTAATCCATACGGAAAAAAAGTTTTTTTCTTATGTCCAGCCTAAATTTTCCCTCTATTAGCTTGTGCCCATGGGTCTTTGTCCTCTCTTGAGGTGCCTTCCTGAAGAATTTCTCCCCTAGATTTTGACGTTCGCCCCTAATGTACTTGTAGATGGCTATCAAGACACCTCTCAGTCTTCTCTTACTCAGACTGAACATCCCAGTTTCTGGAGTCTGTCCTTAGAGGACCTATCCTCCAGCCCCCTAATCATATGGGTGGCCCTTCTTTGTACCCTTTCAAGCTTATCCACATCTTTCCAGAAGTGTGGTGCCCAGTGTGGAGTACTGGACACAGTACTCCAGCTGTGGCCTCACCAATGCTGAATAGAGAGGGAGAAGCACCTCCATGGTTCTGCTGGCAACACATCAGCTGATGCACGCCGGAGTCCTATTTGACTTGCTGGCAACCTCATCTCACTGTTGACTCATATTCACTTCCAGTCAATTGTCATCCCCAGGTAACCATTGAGATGCTGTGCCCGCCAGTGTACCACCACCCATCATGTAGTTATGGTGAAAGTTCTTCCTACCCAGGTGAAGAACCTTGCACTTCTCCCTGTCAAACGTCACCTGATTCTGTTCCACCTATAAAACAAACCTGTCAAGGTCATCCTGGATCTTTACCCTATCCTCTGATGTGCCTATGTTTCTCCACAGCTTAGTATCATCCACAAACGTAATCCTTAAGCTTTCCACCCCCTCATCCAAGTCATTAATAAATACGTTAAAGGGCACAGGTCCAAGCACAGATCCCTGGGGGAGACCACTGCAGATGGCTGTTCAGGATAAGACCATCCCATCAATTACAACTCTCTGGAATTGGCCTCTAAGCCAGTTGTCCACCCACCTCACTGTAGACTGGTCCAGCCCAGTACCCTCCAATTTAGTTGAATCTTGTGAGAAACAGAATCAAAATCTTTACTGAAGTCTAAGTAAATGACATTAACTTCATGTCCCTCATCCAGATGGTTAGTTACCTGGTCATAGAAGGACACCAGGTTTGTCAGGCATGATTTACCCTCAACAAGGCCATGCTGGTTACTTCTTAATACTCCACCAGTTACCAGCTTGTAATTGATGGCCCCCTTAACAAATTTTGCAAATTTTTTTCCCAGGACTAAAGTAAGACTGACTGGTTTGTAGTTTGCAGCGTTATCCCTTTTCATTTTCTTGAAGATAGCTACCATGTCAGCCCTCTTCCAGCCATCTGGGACCACTCCTGAGTTCTACGACTCTTTGAACAGCTTCGCCAGTGGCCCTGCTATAAGCTCAGTGAGTTATTTTCAGGGCTCTTGGATGCAGGTCATCTGGCGCAGCAGACTTGAAAATGTCCAAGTGTTCTAAGATATTCAGGACTGCTCAAGTCTGATTTCATGTAGTCTTTTTTCCATATTCCATGGGCCTCTGGACAGGTGAACAGCCCCCATTTGATTTCAGGAATCCTTATGTGAAGTAAGTATTTAGGAGCTATGCCTTTTCGCAGGGATCATATTCAGCAGGGGTCCCACAGTGGAACCCGATTTTTTTTTTTTCTTGCTTCCTATGTAGCTATAGAAGGAATTTTAGTTGTCCTTTATTTTGGTTGCTAGCTTGATCTCCGTGCCTGCCTTGGCTGTCTCGAAAAGGATCCCATCTATCCTATACTTGATGCTGATGCCATGTGGCAGATGGTCATGGATGAGGATCCTGATGACTACAAGAAAGATAGAGAACAGAAATGGTGCAATCATGCAGCCCTGCTTGATGCCAGTTCGAATGGCAAAGGGCTGTGTAGTGGAGCCACTGCATAGGATAGAGGCATTCATCTGGTCATGAAGGAGTCTTAGGATGGTGATAAATTTCCCTGGACAGGCAACTTTGATAAGATCTTCCATAAAGCTTCATGGTTAACGGTGTTGAAGGGTTTGGTAAAATCAATAAACGCCATGTACAGTTCCTGGTGGTGTTCTTGGGATTTTTCCTGGATCTGCTGGGCTACAAAAATCATGTGCATGGTGTCTCTCAATGGTCTGAAGCCACACTGAGACTTTGGAAGTATTTCCTCAGCAAGAGGGAGCAGTCAGTTCAGCAGAATTTGAGTAAGCATCTTCCCAGCAATGTAAAGGAGGGCAATACTTCAGTAGTTTCATAGTTTCTAAGGTCAGAAGGGACCTGAGTAGATCATCTAGTCCGACCCCCTGCCATGGCAGGAAAGAGTACTGGGGTCAAACGACCCCTGCAAGGTGTTTCTCAATGGTCTGAAGCCACACTGAGACTTTGGAA
>NW_017728926.1:875630-889140 GCF_001723895.1 Crocodylus porosus | reverse complement strand
GAAGGATCATCTCCTTAAGGAGCGACCACTTTTCGTAGACACCTGACTCCCCTCCCCTCCAGGACCTCAGTGCCTCCCCGACTATTCTCCTTAGCTCACTGAAGTCCGCCCTCCTGAAATCTCGGGCTGCTGCTTTGCTGCAGGCCTTTGCCACTTTGTGCTGGATTGTGAATTCCAGCAGGTGATGATCACTCTCGCCCAGATGGTCAAGCACCTGCAGCCCTCTTACCAGGTAGTCACCCGTGGCCAGCACCAGGTCCAACAAGGTGTCTCCTCTGGTGGGGCTGTGCACCTCCTGGGTTAGGTGGAGGTCCTGCATTTTGGCTAGGAACCTACGTGAGTGGTCAGACCTGGCTGACTGCTCTTCCCAGCAGATGTCTGGAAAGTTCTGGTCCCCGTGATGACCACGTCCTTTGACCTAACTACCTCCGTGAGCTGACTTAAGAATTCCTGGTCTAGCTCTTCCCCTTGGTTGAGTGGTCTGTAGTAGACCCCCACCGTTAAGTCTCTTTCCCCTTGATGGCCTTGTATTCTAACCCAGAGCACTTTAGAGTGCCCCTCCTATGACTCTTTGCTAATTGATGATGATGTGTACTCCTCCTTAATGTAGAGTGCCACGCCCCCACATTTCCTCCCTGTCCTAGCCCTCCTGCACAGCCTATAACCCTTGATATTCACTGCCCAGTCATGCGTTGGGTCCCACCACGTTTCAGTGAGCCCCACTATGTCTGGGTTGATGTCAGCTAGCAGAAGGGTAAGTTCATCTTGCTTGTTTCCCATACTACAAGCATTTGTGTAGAGGCATTTGAGGCCTCCTGAGGATGCATGCACTGGCTCCCTACTTTCAGCATTGCCCTGGCCCCTGTTGCTTACCTGTGTATATGTTCTGCTTGTTGGTCTAGGCTGGGCTGTACTTGTGGGTGTTGCTTGGTTTGGCAGTCCAAGACTTCCTCTGCCCTTGTCTTCCTCTTCCCCCAACGAGCCAAGTGTAAAGCCCAGTGGAGGAGATCTGCCAACCTAGAAGAAAACACATGCTTACCTTTAGGGGAAAGATGGAGCCCATGCTATCTGAACATGTTTCTTGTCATGATGTGTGGGTTGTTGTCAAGGAAGCCAAAGCCCGCCTTGAGACACCGTTCTTGAAGCCACCGGTTGGTCTCTGCGATGCACGTCGCATGCCTTCTTCCACGTCTGCTCACTGGTAGGACAGAAGAGAAAACCACCTGTTACCTACATCCTTCAGCACGCCCCCCAGAGCATGGTAGTCCGCCATCAGGTGATCAGGGCTTCTCCTGGCTGCATCATTAGTACCCACATGGATTAGGACCATGGGGTAGTAATCGGTGGGCTGGATCATGGCCTGGATCATCCCTGTCATGTCCTGAATCTTTGCTCCAGGTAGGCAGCAGACCTTGTGTGTTGAGGGGTCCTGGTGACAGATGGGGCCCTCTGTACCTCTCAGGATGGAGTCGCCTATGACGATCACTCGATGCTTTCTCCTCCGGGACTGCTTAGCTTCTTCGGCCTGCTCAGATCACGGAGAGTGTGGAGTTGCCTCCTCTCTGGTTGCCTCCTCTCCTTCCTCCTCCTCCAGAGTTGCCAGGACCTCGTACCTGTTCTCCAGCCAGACTGGAGGAAGTGGTACTGTTGTGTTGCGAGCAGGCCTGGTTCTGGAGGTGACCGTCTGCCACTCTGCAGTGGAGGGCACTTCCTGAGGTGCTTCTTCCTTGGGTGTGTGGCCCTTCAGGGAAAGGAAATAGCTGTCAAAGGCTATTTAATGCATAATCAATGGCTACCCAGCCGTGCCACTTTGCTGTATGGGATTTTTCTGATATTGCTCTACCCTGTACCCTATTCCAAACCTACTCTTTGTAACCAATAAAGTTCTCCTGTGTACCTAGTGTGAGAGACTTATTGGGAGTGGGTCTAGATTATGCCTTCGGATCCCCTTGGTTCGGCTGACTAAGGGAGACCAGTATTTGTGCTTCAGACTGAGGGAAGCATCGCAAGTTCTTGAAGTGGGTTGAGTACCCTCAAGGGCTACTAGGCCTGTGTCTCCTAGGGGGCACAGAGCCAGGATCAGTCCAGACCCTGGGTGGTGGTAGCATTACCTCCAGGCAAGCGGGTGTGCTCCAGGAAGCAGGTCAGCCAGACGTGAGGCACCCCCAGGGCTGCACTCAGAGCCTGGGAGGTGGTCAGGTGCAGTGAGGTGGGTGGCTCAGTACAGGAGCACCCCCTACTGACCCGCCACAGTGATAAGGTCAAAGGCGAGGTACCAGACAAAGAGCAGTCCAACATAATATAAAGTTTTCAATGGCAGAGTGGGTGGATGAAAAAAGCATACTTCTCAATGGCTGTGAAGGCGGATGAAGGCTTCAGTGGAAGCGTAACTCGGTTGTCTTGGATGTCTTTGCCACTGGATACAGGTTTCTCCTCTGCTAAGATCCAGGTGATTGCCATTGAAAAACCAGTCATGCGCTTCTCCCCTGAGACCCAGCATTTACCACAATTAGATGTTTCTGGTTAAATGGCATTTCTGTATATTAGAATACAATAACAGATAAGTATTAAATAGGATTAGCTCATGGCCATTTCTGTTGATGACAATTTATCACATCGTGCACACAAGTAGTTAAAATGAAAATTTTTTTTGAATGTGAATTTTTGCAAATACAGAATTGAAAAATTATCATCAGAATAAATGTATTACTCACTTATCAGTTTTTAGTACTAGAAATGTGTTGTATTTGTTATATTCCAAGGTGTTAAATAAATTTCTGTTATTTTAATTAGCTTGCCCCTGTGTCCCTAGGTCTCGTCTCATATTTATGTGCACGTATTTGTACTGTGAATATAATACTGCAAGAGGAAGGAGGCCTCGTGGCATTGGTAGATTCTTTTTCTCTCTATTGTATAGCAATATTAAAAAGATATTCTATTATTTTCATTGTAACATTATTTATATGAAAAGGACACGGCTGTAGAACTGCAACCTAGACGCTAATCAAATAAAATAAATTGGTGTTAAGACTGTAATACTACTTATTGCTATAGTTCCAGGTGGAATTTACTGTGAAGAAAAGCAATTGGTTTAATATCTGACAAAATGCAGCACTTAGTTTGCTTTCCTCACAAGCTTCCTATAAACACAAGCTGGAGTAGACCAATAAGAAACTATGATCCTGGAAAAAATGTTAGTTTAGATATGTCACTTTCTCCCTCCCCAGTGTTGAATATCCTGTTTAAAAAAAAAATTGATGAGTGAAATCCGTGAATGAAAGTTTACAGGCAAAACCTTTAGATGAGATTGGGGAATGTACCAGGTGTGCATTCTGAGGATTTCTATCAGATCTTGATCTGTTCAGCCTTGCTGTAACCATCAATTTATTACTCCTGGATGTGTCTGTGTGTACAAGAGATAAGCATAGGAGACCTACCTTTTCCATTTTTTTTACAACAGAGAAAAATATAGAAACAATTTATATCAGGTTAAAATTGCGCCTCATTCTTACGAAGCTATCTGAGAAGCAGCTGTTTTCTACAGGCATCAAACCACCTTGATAAATGACTATCAAAATCAGCGACTGCCCCAAGACTGCATGGTTATTTTTAGCTGCTACATTGCTATAGCAACATGCTATAACGAGGGAGTGCGTTGCTACAGCGATGTAGCTGCAGTGTCACAGTTTGTGTCTTCCTCTGCTATGTTGCGTAGTGCACTTCTACAGCAACGTAGTGTCTTGTGTAGATGTGTCCAATATGTCTGTATCCCAGATACAAAGGATCCATGTCCTAATTAATTTCCACTAATGCCTGGAACCAGGTGTTCTTATCACAAGTCTTGGTACCATCCCAAAATGTAGATGTGGATGGAGTATAGGGCTTCCTGCTCTTTCTCCATTAAACTTCCTGCAGCCCTGCAACGGGTCCCTACTGCCACCGGCAGCAGGGGGAGCTCAAGGCTCCAGCTGCCAGCAACCAGCAGCCATCTTCAGAAGGCAGTTCTGCTTGCTGATCTTTGGCCAGCAGCTTCCCTTGCCAGGACCATCATGTCCAGTGCAGGGACTCTCCTTGCCCACTCTGCCTCCCTGTGCTATGGCTGCTCCAGCCCCTGCCCCTAGCAACAACGACCAGTGCCCTGGGCTCCTTCTGGCAGCTGTTCCGGTCCTGCTGGCCTGCTATGCAAACGGCTGCCTGCTCCACAGCTATCTGGGCCCAGCCAGCTCCCCCCCATGCAGTGACCACCTGCCTGGCTGCAGCATGCCATCCCAGGGTCACTGCCATGCAGCTCCCACCAGCAGAGATACTGAAGAAGGGTTTCTGGATGCCACTGTTAGGACCACTGTTGCCCTCCTGGGCCTCTGGCCCTGCTGCATCTGGGCCTTCCATGCCAGGTAGGACTGGTGGTGGCACATTGTCCAGCACACCTCTTCCCACAGACACCCACCTGGCCCTTGCCATGGTCAAGCTGGCTGTGCCAACCAGCCTGCAGTATATTAGCCACCTGTTTGGTGTGGGCAATGCCACCACTGGGGAGGCCATCATGGAGGTGTGCAGCACCCTCCAGGACATTCTGGCAGACACCATACTCCATGTGCATGACTTTCTGGTGGTAGTGGCAGGGCTCTGTGTCTTGGGGTTACCCCAGGGCATAAGGGCCCTGGACAGGACCCACATCCCTGTCACCTGCCCACACCACAGGGACCGGCCCTACTACAGCTGAGGGGGATTTCAGTCCATGGTGCTCCAGGCCATCATGGACCACCATGAGGCCTTCACACAAGTGAGTGCTTGGCTGGGCAGGCAGTGCCCATGATGCCTACTTCTTCTGGAAATTCAGTCTGCTGGGTCTGGTGGAGAGAGGCTGCTTCATGCTGGGATTGCTGGACTTGCAGCTGGGTGCTATGCACATCCCATCCCTCCTCCTTGAGGACCTTACCTACCCACTTCTGCTGTGGCTGATGTGGCCCTACACTGGCTACCTGGATCCCTGTCAGGCCCACTTCAATCACTTCTGGGGCTGCACCTTCGGTCTGTTTGCGTACACTTTTGGGGCACTCCCACCCCACTGCTCCCCACCCCAGATGGCCCACAAAGGACATCTGGATGTAGTTTAGTTTGCAGTGATGCATTGCAGTTGTCAATGCACCCCTCGGCCCTGGGAGAGGTGGGCCGGCTCTACAGAAAAAAAGGATTGGGCCCCTTGCTGCTTCTGCCTTCAGTAGGTGCCTACTGAAGGCAAAGGTGGGAACAGGCCTGATCCTTTTTTGTTTGTTTGTTTTGGCAGAGCCTGTCCACCTCTCCCACAGCCAGCGGGCTGAGTGGCCCCTGAGCTGTGGGAGGCCCTGGGCCTTCCCTCCATGGTGGCAGGATTCCCCTGGGCTGCTAGTGGGTTGGGTGCTGCCCTGGCTCAGAGGCAGCACCTGGCCTGATCTAAACTTTTCTCCAACCCCAAGCTGGCTGGAGCAGCACTTGGCCCACTGGCAGCCTGCCTGGGTGGCCCTGGGGGACTGCTGCTGCCACAGAGGGAAGGACCAGGGCCCCCCGGAGCCACCTGGCCTCCCAGCAGCTTACGCCCCAGCTGCGAGCAGGCTCCGGCAACAACAAAAAAAAAGGATTGAGCGCCTCGCTGTAACATGATAGAAACATGGAAATGGGTTTCAATTAAAAACCCACGGTTTCAATTTAGGGGGCATAGAATGCAACTTTGGGGATTAAACCCCTGTCACATGTACAAGCGCCCTTTACATCTGGACGAGCACCCTGGGCAAAAACAGAACAGGTGCATTGTTTTGTGTCATTCTTTTCTCATTGCTTATACTTTTGTTTTGATAGAGAAAAGGCAAGCACATTAGCATAGGGCTATGTTGATGGTATGGGGGCTGCTGCCACTGCCAGTGCACCAGCAGCATGGAGCCAGTGTGGACGTGGCTCAACTGTCAGGAGTTTCCCTGCTTCCAGTGCCCTGAATGATGGAAGCACTGCTGCCAGTTTACTGTCCACAGTAAGATCAGCTAAGATCACCACCTGTAGCCAATGTGGTTCTGCCTCCAGACCACTGGCATGTGGAAAGAAAGGGCTGAGTCTAGGTTATTTTAACATAGTTCAGTAAACCTGTCAAGAGCATATTGTGGCCAATGATAATATGAGTTTAACTGCTCACTTAGCAGAGTTAAGGGTAAATTCTTATATAATTAATGCTATTTATAACTGTGTAATATTACTGTGTAATTACCTTCAAAGACTGCCACCTTCTATTTTTATAGAAAATAGAGTGTGAAAATCTGAATGAAATGATGATCTTGTGCTTGTTCTATTGGAATGGATTGGGTTTAAAGGATAAAGTAGGAGAAAAATGATGCTTTTCCAGCTGGTTCAAGATTTGCTTTTTACACCTCTGGCATAGTTTTAAAATCACAAACCTGTATTGTTTAAAAACAAATCACTTAATTTGGTCTATTTGTTTAAAGAGTTTTCTTGTCTTGCCTAGGAGCTAGATTGAAACTCTCTGCTGGCATTAAAAATATCAACAGTATTCGGGAATCGCGAATAATTTCTTGTTGTTTCTGAAAAATCAGGTAGCCAGCAGATAATGTATAAAAATTAAGGTCTATAGAATTTGTTGGGAAGTATATGGTGCATTTTTTCTCCTCAAAGGGTTTTTTCTGTTAATTTGCTTTGTTTTTATAAATTCAGAAATTTTACTTTATCAAATGTTGGCAGCCAAAGCTTTTCTATGAAAGTTGTTTATGGCTGCTGCTAATGTTCTATTTCTTTCTGGTTTTGGTGTTCCCAAGCCAAATTACTGTGACTAATGTACTACTGTAAAATTTTGTAGCCATCTACAGTACTGCTGTCTGCGTGTGATGCATGGTATCTTTTTAGTGAATTCTTTTTTTATGTTACACAAAAATGGCATTTCTGCTATATCGGTTTAGCATATGGTAAAACATTTCAGTGATATATTGTGGTGTTCCAAAAATACGTTAACTATTGTAAACGGAAAAATGGCTATACTGATATTCCAACACTTTATGACAGTTCGTAAGTGGGAAGTGTATACCGGTAGCTTTTAAGTCAAGAAGATGGATAAAAAAGAGAAAAGGTTCTTCTACGTCTGAAGTAGATCTGTGTGCGTGGAACAGAATACCTTGTATTTTGGGATAAATTAATGCCTTTTCTGTTTATTTTTTGCTAACATTTCAACTGCTACATTAAACCTACTTACTGCCTAATCCTGGTTGATACGCTAAAAGAATAATAGAAATCCCTTTTAAGGTAGATGTGGGACTCTGCATTGTAAAATGATAAGCATCCTTTCTTCTTTGCCTTTTTTTCTCTTCTATTTTTTATTGTAAAGCTCAGCCCAAAACTAATATATCATGGTCAGACAGTGAATATTTTACTAACAGGATCTTTTTTATACCTGTTATTGACACATTTAATTTATTAGGTTCAAAAATCCACAAGTAAATTTTTGCAGACTATAAAACATAGTTTTATCCAGTGAGCAACAAAAGGTGAAAAATTATGTTATAATAAACATGGAATACTGGTCTTCTGTAGAGACTTTTTCATAAATGTATCTAGTCTGTTTCTGTATGTAATTCAACTGTTTCTTGTTTTCAGACCGCAGAATGGATCTATGATCCTGTATAATAGGAAGAAGGTGAAATACAGGAAAGACGGATATTGCTGGAAAAAGAGGAAAGATGGAAAAACCACTAGAGAAGATCACATGAAACTGAAGGTTCAGGGAGTAGAGGTAGGAGAACAAAGGATTTGCTCTTGAGTGGAAGGAGACAAAGAGGAATGCTTCCATGAATCATTTGTTCATGTCATTCTGTCAGTGCTTTGAAAAGTCTTTATATTTGCTATTTTCTTACCCTAAAAACATCTCCATTACAGTTTTTGGTAAAATCTGAAGGTAGCTCCACCTCCACATTGTATTGCTGATCTCAAATTGTCATGAAGTTAAAAGACTGTATTGTTGAACATATCGAAGTGTTGGGAAATAACTTTCAGCGGGGTACTTGCTGTTCTATCTACAGCAAACACCAACAAAAGCAAACAAACATTTCCAGCATGGGTTGCTAAGTGTTTGCAAATCTTCTTTTTGAGAAATGTGTAAGCCTCAGTATTTCATATGTATATGATTAATATGTACATAGTATTTGGTGCTTGTCAGTCAGAATTTCAAGAGGGGCACTATAAGTTGCACTACCTTGCATGTGCTTGTTAAGCACCTGATCTTGCTCCCAGAGGAGGCAAAAAAAGTAGCATGGGGCTCTTGTGCTGGATGAGCCCCTAATTCAAGCTGTGTACGTTTCAGCACTGTGGTGGTTGCTACACTGTACAAAGGAGGTCTGATGCTAATGACTTCAGTTGATGCTTATAAATTTCCTTCTGGAACATGCATATTTTCTTTGTACCATGTGAGTGTTTGCTTCCCCTTCCTGTATCTTGTGCCTGGGAAAGCAATTCCTGTGCATTAATATGCATGAGAGGTGTAGAAAACTGTGGAGAAGGTACGTTTAGTTAAATATGACTTTTCCCTAATTCTGCCTATTAAAAGATTCCCCCATTTACCTCAACAGTGATGTTGAACCCAGCACACTTTCCTGCCTATGCAGGAAGTCGGACTCGATGATCTGTTGAGGTCCCTTCCGACTCCAACATCTATGAATCTATGTTCTCACTGGGTGTGACTAGACGTTATGGTACATTACATTTAGTACCTGTACTGTCTCTTTACTCTGTGCTTTGGGCCATAGTGAGAGAAAAAAATGTGTAATTGATTTATGAAGGCAGCCTTCAAGGAAGACTCTGGGACAAGTGACCAGTGAATTGATAAGTGTGTGTTTGTGCATGCATGTGTATGTATCCTTCTAGGAATAGTATTCCTGAAGGAGACCTTTCGAGTTTCAGAAATATATTTAGGTAAACTTGATTGATTTTTTTTTTTCTTGTTTATATGATGTATTGATTCTAAGAGGCCTGAACCTGCCTTCAGTGACTTGGGCATAACTCCTTCTGTAGTTGATAGTGGTGACTAACGGTGGATCAACTGAGTCCAGCATCTCCAAGCATATGCAACAGCTGTAATTCTGCATTAACACTAGCCATGAGAGTAACAAAGATTCCTGTGCCCCTCAAAAAACTGAGTCCCTCTTTATTCAAGAGAAGACTAGGTGGAGATGCAAGTTGTACAGCATCCTCTGATCAGGTTCTTTTGGACCAAAGCATGGAAGTCAGGTGCTTTCTGCTGAGAATACTTTGGCCACAGATATACAGATCTATAGACTGTCAGGTCAAACAGCTCAGCTCTTAACTGTCAGGTAAGGTCCTCACAGAATCCCAACCAGGTGTGGCTTTAAAGACCAGAAACCACTCTCAGGGCAGCATTTGGAAATAATTTGGAAATCAGTGCAGTCTGTGGAGCATAGATGTAATGTGTTTCTTGCACTCTGTACCTCTAAATGAGCTTAGCAGCTTTCTATGCTAAGTGGAGGCAGGTGTAATTCCAGTGAGAGTGTTCTAGGGAGCCTGTCCAAAGGTGTCAAAACCAAGAGAACTATGACAAAGAATGATTACTATCTTTTTTGCCATTAAGTAGGTGAAAAAAGGATGTTGACCAGTCAGCTATGTCGGCCCCTGGAAGCATCAAATCATAATCCCACACACCACACCTGGTGAAGTGCCTCTTCACAAAAGCTATTAAATGTGTGTGATATTAAATATATGAGCATGGCAGTCAGTGTCATTGGGAATACTTGCATGCTTAAATTGGATAATTTGGGGTCCCTGACTAGCACCAACACTGTTTTATCCAGATTGAGCCTCAGCCATCTTGCTCTCATCCAGACTCCAGTCTAGGCCAGAATTTGAGAAAGGCAAAAGACTGTATCATCTGAGTCAGATAATACAGACCAGCACAGCTGAGTATCTGCAGCCTGAGGATGACACTGCAGCACAAACTAGCTCATTGTCCCCTCCCACTTCAGTTTGGACATGAGACCTATTCTAGTAATGACCACCTAATGGGATATGTGGAAATAAACACATAGGCATGGAAGGGGCAATATCCTGTTACTGGAGGCAACCTCATCACTTGAACCCTGTCATCAGTTTTTCAATCTGCATCTTCAGCCTGGTCAGATTTCTTGCCTCTGATGCTCTTATTGAAAGGCTATTCCTGAGCCTTGCTTCTCTGGTGCCTAGAAACCTTCTAATTTCTAGACTGAACTTATCATATACATTTGTTTTTATATGAAGGCTTCCCTTTTTCTTTTCTCTTTCTCTTGGGCTTACCCTGCTGATATGCTTATAGATAGGGATCTATTGAAATTGCAGTTTTCACAGAAGCTGCAATTTCAGGCAGTCTTGGTGAAAAAGTGAGGGCCTCGGAAAAAAGCACGAAGTCACTAAGGGGTGGCGGGGCAGCAGCGGGACTACAAGAAGAGAAAAGAACAAACTGGAGGCTGGGCCCCTGATGTAGAATGGAGTCCAAGATTGGAGGTGGCAGCTCCACGCCGCCTCCTGCCTCCAGTCTATTCCCTATCATTTTTGCATAACCCCGTCGCCCTTCCATAGCCCTATTTTGGTTGTCTAAGCAGACAAAGCTCTTCTCACCTCATCTTGGAAGGTAGGCTCTTCATTCTCCTGATGATCCTTGTAACCCTTCACTGCACTTATTTCAGTTTCAGTTCTCTTGCATTTTGGTGTCTAGTACTGCACACTAATTCCAGATGATGTCCTGTTCTTAGATATCCTTCCATGTTTGATATTGCTTTGCAGAATGAATTGTGGGGCATATAAGACCACTTGAATTCAGTGAACTGATTGCTACGGGTGTGCGAAGTGGGCCCTATTCTATTCGGATTCAGATTTGATGCTGCAAGATGCCATGATTTTTGTGCGTCCAGACCAAAAATCAAGCACAAAACAAACCAGGTATCAGGAAAATTAACTGTAAAGGCTAATAGGTAAGGCACTGCAGCAGCAATTTTGAATTGAACTGAAGAACAGCTTTTAGGGACAATAAGACTTAGATCCTGCTCAAGAAGTCAATACTGATGTAACATATGACTTTTTTTGGCTGACAATATCATTGATGTAGCAACCACTGCAGATGTCTTTTAGACAAGGAAATCTAAAGCTTATAGAGCTGTGCAAAGGAAAAAGAAAAACCAAAGCAAACACCGCCTCCCCAGCAACACCTAAGAAAAAGGAAGCCGGTAAAAAAAATCTTTCTGAAATCGATTCCAGCCAGCAGAAGCAGCTGCTGAAGCAGCCAAAGTGGGAATTTTGCTTTGGGGAGAGAGGGAGTTAAATGAGAGCCCAGCCATGGACACCTCTCTTCCCCTCCTCTGCACCTGTGCACCCCTGTATCTGGAATTGTCCACTTTCCCACTAGTGTGCACAAGTGGTTCCCGTCACTCCCTGTGCCAGGTAGCCTGAGAGGACTCTGCAGAGAGAAGCGAGCCGGAGAGTCCAGCTGGTGGGTGGGCAGGGATGACTGGCCATTCTGAGAGCTTTTTCAGACCCTTGCTGAGTAGTTGTTGCTCCAGCTCTCCTCTGACCCATTCCTTACATTTACTGCACCTCAGTTTACTCACCTGCTTCTCTTAGTTCTTTCTCTCCTTTCCTATCCTGCTCACCCATTTTCTTTCTGTGCTCCCTCCCTTTCTTTTTCTTTCCATGTAGCTGATTCCTTCCTAATGAAAGACAGCCAAAGCGTGACTGTCTTGTGGAGCTCACATTCTCCTTGCTGTCATTACAGTGTTCAGTTCTGCTGATTGACACCCTTTCCAATACCTTTTGTCTGGTGTTCACCCTAGATTGAGTGGTCTAGTCTACAGGTATGCCATTAAATGACCTCAGCTTCGTGAGTCTTTGAGGCTGCCATTCCTGCTCCTTCTAGTGCTTTCAGGAATGAGTAATCAAAGGTTGTAGTCCTGTGGTTCTCAACCTTATTAGATTCAAGGCACCCCTTGAAAAATGCCAGCTCTCAGAGCTTTTAGCTTTCTCTCATTTTTTGACTATGGAAAAATAGAGTAATTCTTCTATTGCAAAGAACTAAAAAAAGACCACAGCAGGTCAGAAATGGTTTTGATACTTAGGGTTCCTGTCTGAAATCTCTGAGTTTATCTTATGAATCATTTGCAGGTGTTTGCACACTTAATAGTGCTAATGATGTGTGGCACCCTTAAAAGGATCTTGAGGCACTCCAGAGTGACACAACACCCTGACAGAGAATTACTGGTGTAGTCAAACCAAGTTGGAAAAGTGAAGACCATTGCTACTCATTTGAATCCATGCTTCTCCTCCACTTTCTCTTACAGCAGACTGAGCTACACTCTTCCTGTGGTTGGAAAAGTTGGCCCCGCCCATCGGTTTGTAGAATCATTTGCAAATCCTTTTCAGGGAGTGCTTAAAGCGATGTGGTTTGTATCTTGTAATGGCTCTAGGAAACTTCTTGCTTCTGGGACAATCCCAGACCCATATTGCCTGGCCCAGCCACTGTAAACATCCTGGATCACTGCCCAACTAACCTGTGGTACAATGATGGCTTCTCACCGTCCACTAGGTCATTATCGATCTGAATTCTGAACCATGTAGAGACTCTGTCTTCATTTTCTTGACCTCTAAGTGTTATTTAGAGAGAAATAAATATTCTTGAACTTCTTGATTAACTACTAGATTAACACACAACACCTTTTGATACTTCAGGAATGAAGTTGCAGTTTTATGTTTCAGGTCTCATTATAATTGGAAGTGATGTTTTTTATTTGGACATTTAGGCAACATATAAAAAAGATGCTTCTAAAGTTGGAATGATATTGTAGTTACCACATTAGGGATTAACAGGGCATGAAATAACTGTCTGCCTTGTGGCACTGCCAGATCATTTCAGCTCTGCTTGCAGCCAGAAGATAAATAGGCATCATACTTATAGCTGATAGAAAAATACTTACAAAGAAGCCAGCCAAGAACATTTATAACATCCAAATCTAGTTTTGAAAAGTGGCAAAAAAGAGAAACAAGCTGGTTACTGAAATTATTGACCAGCCATATTATAAAAAGGAATTAAGGCTCTATATATTTTATTATGACTTACTTCTTAAGTGCCATCAACATGCTTGGTACTCTACAAATTTCAGCTTTATGAAGGGGAAAGAATAGTGAAGAATTTATAATAAACTTGTTAATCTCTTCTCTTGTATGTCAGGCTGATGCTGAATGATAATTTCATGAGATCCTTCCAAAAACCATTTTCTAGGTTAACTTAATTGCTGGCTATATATTGCTTTCTTGGTTAATGTGGTTCATTGCAGGTAAACCAGCAATGAAAATTTCTTTTGGTCTTCCCTAAATGTGTCACTTTCTAGAGTCTATTCAGCATCTCATATCCATAGTTCTTCTTTAACTTGTAATTAGTTCATAGAATCATAGAAGTAGGGTCGGAAGGGACCTTGTAGATCTTCAAGCCCGACCCCCTGCCTGGGCG
>NW_017728926.1:870072-875345 GCF_001723895.1 Crocodylus porosus | reverse complement strand
CTGACCAGCGTCGCATAGAGGGGGAGGATCACCTCCCTGGCTCTACTTGAGATGCACCTGTGGATGCACGACAAGGTGCGGTTAGCCCTGCCAACCATGTCCTTGCATTGTTGGCCCATGTTCATCTTGGAGTTAGTTAGGACCCCTGGTGATATGTTCCTAATCAATTCATATAATTAAAATATTAACTAATAAATAACAGTAAGCATTGTCTTGAAATAACAATAACATAATTCCAGACAGACAATGCTCTGAATGTACAAGTGGTTTGTTCAGTTAATGTATTTGCCTCCTTGTGCATGAATCTCTCTGTCTGTAAGTGGCACATATACCTAAATGCATAGTAGATTCTTGCTAAAATGCATATGGTCATACATTCGTAGTCATTCAGGAAGGAGCCTCCCAATAAATGGTAATACTTCTGTTCTGAATATATGAATAAGATCAAGAACAGAAAGGAAAAATGGGGAAAAGGAGTGGCAGAAAAGGGTGCTGTAAACAGAGAAACTGCTACAGCATTCATGAGAAGAGTTTCTTCAGTTTCTGAATCATTGTGGAAATCCTGGGAAGATACTCTTCTGTTACATGGCCTTCCTGTATAGTTCTCTGCATTCTAGAAATGTTCAGCTACAGTTATTGGACCCATAAGCCTTAGTTTTACAAATATATCAATAGTGGAGGGAGATGACTTATTGAAGATTTGGAAAGGGGTCATGCTTAGGGGAAATGGGATGAAATTAAGATAGGGAAAAATTAGACTGAATGGCCCTGATTCCAGAAAATGTGTGTGGTCATGTCAGACTTGTTCAGCAACATAATTAAATATGTGAGTATCCCCATTCTTATTAAGCAACACCCTTAAAGATTTCCTTAAATAATGTTGGCTTCTAAGAAACTGGCAGATAAGTGTTCTTTTGGGGGTTTTGCTAAATATAGATTATTGTCATGAGGCCAGGCCAGAACCCAGTCCCAATCAAAAGGTCAGGGCAAGTAATTCCCAGACAAGTGCCACCTGCAGAAAGGCCAGAGCAAGTGCCCTGGTCCCACCTGGGCTTAGTGAAGCAATCAGGGCAGCCAGACTTCAAAGCCACAGGCAGCAGGCTCTGCCCACTCTAGTCCTTAAGAGCCAGGCCCAGCTGCAGTCTCCTTGTTCACACAAAGGAGAAAGTTCTTGCTCGTGACCTTCTTTGCACTTCCTTGCTGGTTTTCTGGTTTTGACTTCGGGCTCTGACTCCAGGTTTTGACACTGGTAAGACAGTTGACATACCTTGATTCTGGTTCCCTGCTCGTGATTTGGGTGTGACCTTCATTTCTGGCTTTTGACCCTAGTTAATGCTCAGCTTACCCAGTCTCTAGCTTTGGTTCCTGACTCCAGCTTGTCCTGACTTTGGCTTTGACTTCCAAATACACTTCTGACACTGCATCCTCCAGACCCTGGCTCCCTGTGGAGCCAACCTGGACTATACCCACAGTTTGGGTCACTAACCTAGGTGAGACCACCCATGCCCTGGTGCTTGACAGTGACTCATGATAGAGATCAATTAGCTGTGGTTGAGATTGTCTATAGATTGAGGGATTACTGACTGAGGCCATGTGTAGATGAAACAAGGGGCATGTGTATACAACACTTTAAAGCAGGTTAAATGCTTTTTGACCACTTTAATGGTGTTGGTGTTTGCATGTGTTTGTGGCATATTGTGCAATAATTCCAGCTGCTGTAGCAAATTTAGTGGCATAACGCACCTTAAATGACTTGGGGTGCAGCAAACTAAAACTTCTCTGAGGAGTTTTAGTTTGCTGCCCTACAGCCGCGGACAAAAGCACTGGGCTCTGTGCAGCTCAGGGGCTCCGCAGGAAGCCCATGCAGGCAGCCTGGCAGCAGCCCGGGAAGGCAGGCTCTGCCTAAGGGGAAGAAAAAAAGTGGAAGGCCTGATCTTTTTTCCACCCCGCCTCCATAGCCTGTCTGCCTACATGAGCTGTGTGGGGGGCCTGGTGCTTTCTTCTGTGGCTGTGGTGCCCCCTGGGACTACCCAAGCTGGGTGCCTGCAGGTGGGTACTGCCTTGGTGGGGGGGGGGATGCTGCTGCCGTGGAGGGAAGCACCAGCACCCCCCTGCAGCCCAGAGACTGCTCTGCCCACCAGCGGCTTGCCCTCCCCTCCCTGCTTCCGGAGAAGCAGGTAAATTCAGGTGTGTGCATGGCATGGGTATTTCAAGGGCCCTAAATTGAAGCGGTGTTTTTAAAAACCCACTGCTTCAATTTAGGGCCCCCTGTTTCGTTTGCACATGCACATGCCCAAAGACAATGCTTAACATGCTTGGTACTCTGCAAATTGAGTATATTAGATGACCTCCTGGGGTTCCCTCCAGACATACTTTTCTATGATTGTATTGACTCAGCCTTGGCTAGGCTTGAGGGACAGTTCCTAAGGATAGCACTCTAGCTGTCTTGGCCTGAAAACCCCTTAAAAATCCTGCCCTCTCCAGTGGAAATGGAGAAGACTGGTCCTCATAAACCTCCAATGACTCAATCATTCTAGAATGCTCCCATGCACATGGGAACCATGCTTGATATTGGTATATTTCATTTCTTTAGTAGCTTCTTCCAGATAAGGTGGGGCTCCTTATTAGTCATTAAGGGTTGGGGTTGTGCATATAATTCATCATCTGTAACAGAAATGATAGTGTGTTGACAGTATCCCCAGATGGCCACAATTATTCATGTTCTTAAAGTTAAGCATTTGGTTCAGAGCTTTACTGAGCTCGGGCCATTATCAGGAAAATCTGAGTGGGAGGTTTTCAGCAGTGGAACAGTTTCCCAGGGATATGAGGGAAACTTCAGAGCTTTGAACTTTTAAACTAGTTAGGACAAAGTGTGTGGATATAAAAGTTCTGTCTTGACAAGGTGATAGCCTAGATCAGTGGTTTTCAGCCTTTGGTTTCTCTTTGAATATGGGATGTTGTTTCAAGAAGAAGGATTGCTAGGAAGAGACGGGATCCACCTGACAAGGAGACAGAAGAGCATCTCTGCAGATAGGCTTGCCAACCTAGATAGGAGAGCTTTAAACTAGGTTCACTGGGGGATGGAGACCAAAGCCCTGAGGTAAGTGAGGAAGTGGGGGACCTGGAGAAAGTGCAAGCAAGAGGGGGCAACAAGAGAAGCATTCTCATTTTTCCTGAAAAAGTAGGGCAGTTGGCTAGTTACGTTAGGTGACTGTCCACAAATGCATGGAGTCTGGGAAACAACCAGAAAGAATTGGAAGTCTTTGCACAATCACAGAACTATGATGTGATTGGAATAACAGAGACTTGGTAGGATAGCTCACGTAACTAGAGTGCTGTCATAGATGGGTACAAACTGTTCTGGAAGGACAGGCAGGAGAAAACAGGTGGAGTTGCTGAGACAGGGGGCATGATCTCAAGTCTGTATCTCATGTCGGCCCACCCACCTGTCTCTATGGGGCAATCCGCCCAGTCTTGCCTGCCACTACTTTGCTGCTCCTACAAATGGATGGTAAATACGGGAGACTGTCCATTACATGCCCTGATGTCAGGGGGTGCTATTTGCAGCTCCGAACCTCCCCTACACCATAGCCCATGCCTCGCAGATGGCATTCAGGTTAATATTACTCCTGGTGTGAGACCGGAGCAAACTGAGTCCAAAGTTGGGCTCCACAAACACACACATTCACACCGCCTCCCCTTTCAAAAGAGGCCTCTTCCACTCTGCCCCTCTCTCTGTGGCCTCTGGCATACAGCCCATTACTGAGCCACACTTCACTGCCTTTGCTTTTTCTTGGGCAGCCCCTCTTTGGCCATCAGGCTTCACTACTCCCATACTGGTCTCACCATGCAGTCCTTCAGTTTCCAGTAGTTCCCCATCTCTACATGGTCTGGCCTTGTGCCAAACCCTGGCCTAATTCTGCCCCAAGCCCCTTACTGTGTACAACTTCTCATGGAGCTGACCCTTGCGCTGTCCCTCAAGCTTACTTCCATTCAGCTCTACTCAGTGTTCTCCTTAGGCTTACTTTTTCACACAGCGAGTAATTAAAGCGTGGGACTCATTGCTGCCAGATGCTGTGGAAGCTGACAATTTAGCTAGATTAGAAAAGTGATTGGACAAATTCTTGGAGGAAAGAGGCATTAATTAATTAAAGAGTCCTACTCGCACTTCAGCCCTACTCTGTGCGGGGCCTCCCAGCGTTCTCCACACTACCCCCTCTGGTGTCCCTGTTGGGCTCAGGCACCTACACATGGGCATACCTGGCCCCCAGAACTCTACACTACCCCCTCTGGGGTCTCCAGGATCTCTCATCCCTGCTGGGCTCAGGTGCCTACATGTGAGCATTCCTTGCCCCACTACTCCCCCAGCTGCCTCCAAAACCCACCCAAAGATGGGGGCTGGGGTTAAGGCACCCCTCCTCACCTTTCACCAGGACGGTAACTGGCCTGGCATTTCCTGGGGGCTCTCCCGCCACCAGGGGCCCCACCAGGCCACCCTTCTTTGGCAGGGTGCAGTTTTGGTCATGCCCAGGACCAAGAGCCTCCAGCTCCTACCTGCAAGTTGTTCCATGCAGCAGTTCAGCCAGACAATGTTTCTGCCTGGGTTTCCAGCACTGGGGACATGTCTACATGTTACATGTTGCCCTGCGTCGCTGTAGTGATGCACTGTGCTGCCATACAGTGTGCTATAGCGACTGCTATGAGTCTACACATGATCAGCAGCTACTTTGCTGTAGCAGCATGCTCCCCTGTTTTAGCATGCCACTGCAGCAAAGTAGCAAAATCTAACTGTGTGCTGCATGCATGGCGTACAGTGATATGTAGTTGTGCACTTGGACTTCAAAAATCAAACTTGGATTCACTCAGGGAACTCCCCTAGGAGGCCAGTCTGTGTGGGAGAGCTAGCTGAAAACTTTACTGAAGGTGCAGGAACAAACCATCCCAGTGTGCAGGAAGACTATCAGGTATGGTGGTTCCAAAGAGGGGTGGTTCCAATAGCATGGAGATAGACTGTTCTCAGTGGTGGCTGATGACAGAACAAGGAGCAATGTTTCAAGTTGTAGCAAGAGATGTTTAAGTTAGATATCAGGAAAAACTCACTCACTAGGAGAGTACTAAAACACTGGAACAGGTTACCCAGAGAGGTTGTAGAATCTTCATCCTTGGAGGTTTTCAAGATCTGGCTAGACAAAGCTTTGTTTGGAATGATCTAGTTGGGGATGGTCCTGCTTTGGGCAGGGGGTTGCACTAGATGACTTTCTCAGGTCCCTTCC
>NW_017728926.1:854226-869972 GCF_001723895.1 Crocodylus porosus | reverse complement strand
TGCTTTGGGCAGGGGGTTGCACTAGATGACTTTCTCAGGTCCCTTCCCTCATTTTCTATGATTCTATGATTTTATGATTCTAAGAACATAAGAATTACCATTTACTAGGTCAGACCATAGGTCCATCTTGCCCAGTATCCTGTGTCACACAGTGACAGAAAGTGGATGCTGAAAGGGAGAGTGAACTAGGTATGACCAGGCTTTTTTCCACTGTTCCCTTTTCATTTCCAGACTACAGCATTTATGATCTAGGAAGTTCTGATTTAGAAGGTGTATCCCTAACTTTCATGCTCAATAGTTATTAATGCCTCTTTCCTCCAAGACTTTGTCCAATCACTTTTCTAATTTAGCTAAATTGTCAGCTTCTGCAGCATCTGGCAGCAATGAGTCCCGTGCTTTAATTACTCGCTGTGTGAAAAAGAACTTCTTTAATGTTAGTTTTAAACTTACTATCTACTGGGTGCATTTACACATGCAGTTAGGACATGGCAATAAACTCTGGCACAGTTAGACCCAGAGTTTATTTCTCCCAGCTAAAGCATTTACATGTGCGCCTGGGACCACAGCATGTTGAGTCGGGCCGGAGGAGCCCTGGCTGGCAGGGGGCTGGAGGAGTCAGTCTGCCAGCCTAGGACTGCTCTGTCTTTTCTCACTGTGCTGCAGAGGGACTGGCTGGGGCACAAGGGTGCTGTAGTGTAGGGCTAGCTGGCAGGCAGCTCTCGTGCCCTGTCAGCCCCAAGTACTATCTACACATGCATCATGATGTACATGTAAATACTCTTGTGTAGGGTAGTTCTTGTCGCGAGCAGTACTACAGTGGAGGTAATTAATATACTGTCCTAATGCAGGCACACTTGTAGACAATGATGCTTTACTGTGGAGCTAATTAGTCAGCTGTGCAGCAGAGTGCATAGGTAGATGCACCCAGTTTTTTCATTTTTGTGACCCCTAGTCCTTGTATTGTAAGAGATAGTAACTAATAAATCCCTACCTACTTTCTCTTCATCATTTAGTATTAAATCCTTTTTATGCCCACCCTCAAGCATCTCTTTCCCAAAATGAATAGACATAGGTTCTTTAGTCTCTCTTCACAGGGTAGCCCACCCATATTGCTAATCATTCTTGTTGCCCTTCTCTGGACCTTCGCTAGGTGTGGAGACCAGAATTGAACACAATATTCCAGGTGTAGATGTACCATGGATTGATAAAGGGGCCTAATCATACTTTCCATTTTGTTTCCAATTCCCTTTTTAATAATCCCTAACATTTTGTTTACCTTTTTGACAGCTGCTGAGCACTGAGCTGATGTTTTTAGTGAGCTGTCAATGACTCCCAGATTTTTTTGCTTTGTGGTAACAGCTGATGTAGAGCTGATCAAAGTGTAGGTATAGTTTGGGTTATTTAGCCCAAGCACATCACTTCGTACTTATCTACACTGAATTTCACCTGCTATTTAGTTGCCCATTTGTTCAATAGTGCCAGGTCCTTCTGTAGTTCCTTACAGTCTGCCTTGGTCTTTACCACTTCAAAAAATTTTGTGTCATTGGCAAATTTGGCCAGCTTGCTACTTGTCCCCTTCTTCAGATCATTTATGAATATGTCAAACAGCACTGATGCAACCAGGTATCCCTCAGGGACCCCACTGTTTACTTCTTTCCATCCTGAAAACTGACCATTTGTACACACTCTTTGCTTTCTGTCTTGGGAGTCAATTTCTAATCCAGGCATGGATGTTTCCTGTAATTCCATGACTACCTAATTTAGTTAAGAGCCTCTGATGAGCCTCTGTCCAAGGCTTGTAGAAGTCCAAATAGACTGTGTCAACTAAATTGCCCTAATCTATCTGCTGAATGACACTCTTAAAGAACTTTAGGAAGTTGGTGAGACATGATTTCCCTTTGACAAAACCATATTGATTCCTCTCCAGGAAGTCATGTACATCCATGTACTGAACAATTCTTTTTTTAATATTGTTTCTAGGAACAGGAGTTAGGTTTACTGGCCTGTAGTTCCCAGTGTCCTCTCCAGAGCTTTTTTTAAAATACAGGAGTCTAATTGGTAACCCTCCAGTCCTCTGCCACCAGGGCTCTTTTAGTGATACTACATATTACAGTAAGGAGTTCAGCAATTTCCAAACTGAGCTCCTTCAGGACCCTGGGATGAATGTCATCAGGTCCTCGTGATTTGCTGCTGTTTAGTTTATTAATTTCCTCTCTGACCTCATCTATTGAAACCTCAGTAAGAGAAAAATCTTTCTAGGAGTTTATTGCCTAAATTTTCATACATTTAGCTGTAGTTGAAAAATGACTTGATGTCTGTACCTTCTAAACTCCACGCTAAGATGGGAAAGTTGTATGTACTGAATCAACAGAACTATTTCAGCAGCACCCCAGTGCTCAGCGGGTGTTTCCCAAAAGAATGAACCTTTCTGACCCTGCTATATTCATATCTGATAATACTGTCAGTCAAGGTGTGCAGGTCAAAAGCCATTAATTAAAAAATGCTTGAAGGTCTCTACTTCTATATTTAATGTATGTGCACATTATATATAGATGGTGTCATGTTACATGTTGTGATTTTCATTCTTTAAAACTTGGTTTGAGTCTTATTAATAGAGAAACTCCCTTGTGGAGAGAGAGCTGCAGAATGGTAATTTTGTATGCAGAACTTGTATTTAATTATTATCATAACAGTCCCTTAATGTTATTACAGATTAGCCCACAAGGACATGTATGGAAATTTTAGAGTATTCAATTACTGCATAAGCCCTGGAACGTCACTGTAAAAATTCACAAAAGGTTTCGTTTGCATTTGGATCTAAATATGCAGCACACACAAACTGGATATTACGTGGGCTATATAACCTTAGTGATGATAGCATCATTTACTATTACAGCTTTTGAGCTGGGAATACATGTTAAGGACAAGATGACTTTTTCTTTTATTAAGTGACCAATGGGCTTTTTCTGCATTGTGGAAAAGATCCCTCACTGAATCTTAAACTACAGATTGTTTTTACATCTTCCAATTCAGTATTTTTGTCAGTGGAATTTGCTTGTGAGTTATGACTTGAGAGTGAATCAAGTTTTGTGATCACACATTCAAGGAAGGCTAATCTCAAAAACTGTGTCTAGGGCTCCAATTCTCTTTAATATACATGGGTTTTACTTACCATTAGAGGTGAGCTATATAGTTTGCAATTTAAGTAGGTTTGGATTGCTCAGTCAGGCTGCTTAAAGCATTTCAGCAATATACAAGAGGAGGAGAAATTGAAACTAAAAGTGAAAGACTTTCTGACATTAGGGCCCCCTCTACATGTTACATATTTTATGCAATTACCTGGTTAATTGCTCAATTAATTTAGACTGGCTACACATACAAATGAACTATGGCACCCTAGAAAAGTCCAACCAGCTTTAACGTTATTGCTGGAAAATACGTAATAACTTTTAAAATTGGTTTCTATCCAGCTTGTACTTGCACATATAGCCTGTGCCCCTGCAGCTGGGATCCCTATCAGCTAACTAGAGCTTCTAGCTGTGGGGGCCCTGTACATCCCTGAGCCTGGGAGCTCCCAGCTGATGCTGACTCCCAACTGCGGGAGCACATGCCCTCACCTCTGGGAGCTTCTTCAGCTGATAGGGTTCCCAGCCATGGGGGTGCCTCATGCACCAATGCAGCTGGGAAACAGCTGCTCCCAGCCATGGGAACTTGCTTCTTGCTGGCAATAAGGCATGATGGGATCTGATTTGCAATACCACAATCATGCCTCCTGCCATGTACGTGTGCAATAGCAGGGGGCGCAGTCACCATTACGCGCACATGTAGAGGACCCTAGTATGCATGCACAAGCATACATGGCTACCTACATGTGGCTGGAAACAAAAGCAAGTAAGAAAAAGTTATCAAATTCTGCTCCAGAATCCTGACTGGCTTTGCTTGAGCTGATCCCTGGTTGCAGTTGTGAGGTGGCTGGTTTTCTTTAATCTCCTTTCACTTTTTTCCCATCTCTGCCGGCTGAACATTGATCTGTCTTACCCTTTCAGACCCTCCTGGCCTGACTGTGTTATTGGAGTTCACAGTGATTCTCAGTGGGAGGAATGTCTCCTTTTCAGCAATATATTGCTGCAATTTGGATCCTGTGTTTCAAACTTCTCAGGCAGTGCAATATTTGAAGGCCCTAATGAACTCACAGGCCACATGCAGAGGAGTGCAGATGTGCAGTATGTGGTGCTGCAGACCTATCTGCAGCACCATACACTGCACATGCAGGCATCCCCTACACTGCTACCTTGCAGGGCAGGGTTTTTTTTGTTTTACCCCAGGAGATCCTGGGCTCAAAAATCCCATGCTAAAAAAAAGTGGGATGGCACATGCAGTGGGAGCACTCACTGCCCAAAACTGGAGTCTAGCCTGCTGAAGCCAGCTCTGGCTGCCAGCCAGGCTCCCAGCTGCAGGAGTGATGCAGCTGCAGTTTGAGGCCCCCAGGTAAGGCTGCTGGGGCTAGCACAGTTGCTGGTGCCAGCCTCCCCTACCCCACGAGGGATAACCTGCCGTGTGCCAGAGGGCATGTGGCATGGACATTGTGTGGGACAAGTAGCAACAGCACAAGATGTGCCAGGGCTACTTGTTCTTGGGAAAATAAATGTCCATTCTCCCAATGATTAATGGCTCCTCTGTTCAATTAGCAAATCCCCTTCTCAGGATCAGTAGGAGTGGAGAGAGTTAGTTTGAGCATTTCTTTGGGATTCAGTCTTTCTTGGGATCAATCAAGATAGGCAAGAATGTCAGGAGGGGCATTAAGGCAAAGGTTGGAATCTGTGAGCAAACGCTTTCTGCATGGTCTGCACTGAGCTTGCGTTGCAGCATTTTTGGTCACCTCTTTGCAGGGGTGGGATACCCCACCCACTACCTCTTTGCTGGGTAGTGTTATCCTGTTTCTCATGTTCCCTGCTTCCTTACTGAAGAGAGGGACCCTTGCCATTGGAGTAAGGACAGCCTTGTCCTTTGTGGCCAAGATCCTTGTCACCACTTAACAGTTAGACCAAGCCATTAGAGCTAAGGAAAATGGCTAAGTCTAATTTTGGAATGGGAAACAACTGTAGGCACTTACTAACTGGTGTATTCTGAAAGAAACGTGGACATTTAATTTAATAAAATCCCATAGGAGTAGTTACAATGGAGAGGACACGCATCTTATTTCTTCATGTTCAAGTGTTTACACGACAGTAGAAGAAAGCTATGCCTGTTACTTTAATCTTTTCTGCCATAATTTATACCTATCTTGATGATGGATGAGATAGGGAGACGTTTATTACACAGTGTAAAAAATGTTGACTCTACATGAATTGATTATTTGGAATTTATTTTATTAAATATTCTAGGTGGTGTGTGATGTACTGAACTTAGGTTATTACAGCATCTTAATGATTCATGCATCTGTGGCAGTACTAGGGAAATCAAAGAGCTGGTTTACAGTTTCTGAAGGAGAATATGGATTATTATTACATCTCAAATGAGTCTCCTGGGAATCTCTTCTGACGAGAACATACATATCAATAATTCCTTTTCTATATTGGGATCCTAATGTATTCACTTACAGTAACAAAAATTCACAGCAAATAGTTGTGTTTTTGGCATTTTTTTTCCAAACGCCATACGCTCATGGAAGGTCTTTTATCCTTCAACAAATATGCAACATGCCTAATCCCATAATTACTGTAGTTTGTCTTGCACTTTACATTTTTTAGGAAATAAAAGTGGTCTTAATGTTTGAGTATATCAGGACTGAAGATCCTACAAAGTTCAGAATGATTTATTTGTGTGTGTGTGATTTTTGAGTGAGAGCCTTAAAAATATTTATCATTGTCTTCTTGAAAAGAACCTGCAATAGTTATTAAATCCATTAAGGCGCTTTAGAGTAAAAGCCCCAGGAGGAATGTATGCAAACTCCTAGGAGGCTTTTAATTTTAGAAGATTATTACAAAGATGTGCTCCTGATATAGATGTATAAACCACTCCTTCTTGGATAGCTGTTCCACTTGATTATGTTAAACTTCATTGAATGTTTTGATTGAATTTTATAATGCACGTTGCTCAGAAATCCATAAGGTTAAACAGTGATACATCACAGAAATGTCACCTCATCCAGAATGCTTTCTGGGATACTGGTTGGGTCATGGGCGACTGGTGCCACCTCAGTCGGGGGGGGGCACATGCCCCCCCCCCGCGAACCTGCAGCCAGTCTGACCAACTGGGGGACTGACGGGGGGGAGCAAAACTCACTGACTGGGAAGTGGTGTGCTGTTCCTGGAAGCACCCACAGCACTCCTGGAAGTGACTGCGGTGCTTCTGGATGCAGCCATGTTGCTTCTGAAAGTGGCCATGGCACTACATCAGGCACTCCCACTCCCTGGCCAGTGCTCGCAGGGGGCACCGGTGCTCCTGCCTGTCTCTCCCCCTCCCCCCGCCATTGCCTAAGTGGAGAGCATGGCTGGTCAGGGAGTGCACCAGCACTCTTGGGGTGCACGTGCACCCCCTATGCGTCGTCAGTGAGTTGGGTAATATTAGGAATGCTGATGGCGTGTGAGCTTCTGTGTCTGGTGGAGCACTTTGTTGATTCTTCTGAGTGGAATGGGAATTTAAGAACCCATAAGGCCCAGTTCAGATGCCCATGAAAAAGGGTTACCTTGTCTAAGTCTGGGGCCGCCACTGGGATCACTTCTGTGAGTGTGATCAGAACCAAACTTAGTACATGGAGCATCATGCCTTTTAAGAAGGAAATGAAGGAACCCACAGGTTCATTGTGTGTATGTTAACAGTACAGTGCATGGGGATTTTATAGACAGATAAGGTTCTTTGGGTGAATCTGATATCTTTTATTAGACCAACTTAAATAGTTGGAAAAAAAAATTCTTAGTAAGTTTTTGGGTTTAAGAACCCTTCGTCAGCCTGAGTTGAGACTTACAAGTCATCTTAAATCCTTAGTTTTGTTTACTTGATCGCATAGATCACTTTATGCCTGGCAACCAGTATATTGTTGGGTAATGTTCAGTGTGCTAAGAAATAGATATTGGACAGAGATAATTCAGCAATAAGAAAGAAATCAGGAACCTCTACAAAATATTTTCACATATGCCCCAATTCATCTTTGTGACTTATCTCATAAACTTGTATTTTTTAGAAGGCTGATTATAAAGCTTGTGCTATCCATGTATACCAAAGGTACCTCCTATAGCAGGTTACCAGAGCTGTAATTTCTGGAGTGAGGGAGGGAGTAGATAACAGGCAGCATTGCATGCAAACAGATTAATGTGTCAGTTTTTTTTAGACATTTTGGTCTAGGAGACATTTTTGCCCTGTAGTGTGGGCACAGCTGGTAATTAAAGAATTTCTCCTTGTAATAGAAATCAATGTCATGGGGGCAGCTGTACTGAACCGTTCTCCTCTAACTGGAAGCCAGGCGGTCCCAAGACTGGCAAGAATTTAGATGGGAGACAATTTTGAAATTAAAAGAACCAGAAATACTAGCCAAGGTGTCCATGCCAAACACTTCATGTGGCTGCCTATACATGTGCTCATTCACATTCTAATTTAGCTTTGCCTCGCCGTCATGTGTATTAAGCCCCCATGCATTTTTAAATGGCTGTGGGGATGCTTTACATAAATTGCTTTGAATGAACATTAGATAAAGCATCCCGTGACCATTTAAAAAAAATGTGCAGAGGCTTAATACACGTTACAGTGAGTCATTTTAATTAGAGTGAATATTTGGGAACTTCTGTAATTAAAACACTCCATCCTCACAGTGGAGCCGGTGTATAGGCAGCCAGAATGAGTGGCAAGACTTCAGTTAGGCTCACCATTGCTACTTATCTGAAGGATGGAAATAAAAAGAGAAAAGAGGAGGTGTCACAGTCTTAGATAGTATAATGCTGGTTTTATGTGCAGATGAAAAGAAAAAGGCTGTGTAGTATTTCTGGTAAGCGTGAAGCCTAGAATGGCTCTCTTAATGAATTTATCATGGCCCTGATGCAGCAAGGACTTAAGCATATGTCTGCCTTAAAGAACACGTGTAACTTATTTCTGTTCAGCAAAGTTCTAATGTGCTTTCCTAAATGCTGTTGACTTCAATAGGACTTAGCTACATAGCTAACTTTAAATATGTGGTGAAATGAATTCTTGAATAAAGATGGGATAATTCACATATTTAAAATATATACAAGTATATGCTGGACGTGTTGCTGAATTGGAGCTTCTTTTGTTGAGGAATTGATACCTAGTTGCTTATTTTTTGCACATAAGCCACAGCAGTTGTGATAAACTTCTTCAAAATAGTTCCCCTAACAAACAGATAAATATTCATCAGAAAATTATGAAAAGTTAGGAGGCTGCAGTATAGAATTTACATCACATTTTCTTTACTCCCATATATACTGCTAATATCCACTTTAGAGTAACTAACTATTGGTTGCAAGATTAAAGTTTGTTTTCACTTCTAGTTAGTAACTTTATCTGTAATATCATGTTACTTAGAGACTTCCAGATGGAATTGCTTGGTAAATGCAAGAAGTCTTAGAACAAAGAAATGAAATAAATTCATTAAGAAATAAAGAAATTGTTTCTTGTGCTTCCTTTTGCAAGTAGTATTTCCAGTGACATATTCTGAATTAAAATAAAAACAGAAATGAAAGTGCTCCAGAGTAGAAAAAACAATTGTTACATTTACTTTAACTGGGATAATAAAGAGCAACGGTTTTTACATTCAATGGTTGCATCCAGATGAGTGTGAATATGTGGTATTTGGTGCCGCAGACCCATCTGTGGTGCCACACACCACACATGCAGGCATTTCCTGCACTGCTACCTTGCAGCATAGGGGGTTTTTTTTGACCCCGGGAGATCCCAGGGTCAAATAAACCCATGCTGAAAAAAAGTGGGGTGACATGTGGTGGCAGTGTGTGCTGCCCAAAACCAGAGCCTGGTCTGCCAGAGCCATGCTGTGGCTGCTGTGTAGAATGTAAAACATTTTTGGCGTTGTTTTTACATGATTAAGGGCCAACAGATAAAATAAATTCAGTAAATTGCACCCTGTTCTTTCTTTTAGTCACTTCGTTCTAACAGGGGTTGTGTGATTTTAGTGGGTCTAGGAATTTCTGCTCTAGCTTAATCTATTTGTGATCTAGGAAAAAAATTGCAAATAAAATTATTTTCTTCAAAATCATTTGCTTGATTGCATTGCCAGTAAGTTAGTCTGCACAAGTGTTTATGAAAGAAGGTCAAGAATATGTGATTTATATTGAGAAATGCAAAACTCTAGAACTCTTGGATACTTTTTATTAGACCAACTAGAAATAGCAAAAAAAGTTATTTTTTTTTCTTTTTGCAAGCTTTCAGGCACACACACCCTTCTTCAGGTTGAGGATAAATCAAAGATTGTAAAAATCTTCTTAGATTAATAGATTCATAGATTGCAAGGCTGGATGGGACCTCTGAAGATCATCGGGTCCAGTCCCCTGCACCAAGCAGGAAAGACAACTGGGGTCAGGTGACCCCAGCAAGGTACCTGCTGAGTCTCCTCTTGAAGATTTTCAGGGTAGGTGATTGCACCACCTCTGAAGGGAACTTATTCCACAGTCTGGCCACCCTAGTAGTGAAGTAGTTTTTCCTAGTGTTGAGCCTGAATTGATCTTCCAGGAGTTTGTGACTATTACTCTGAGTTTTCTCCAAGGGTGCCCTGGTGAACAGTTGCTCACCAAGCCCTTTATGTACACCTCTGATGTAGTGGTAAGCTGCTACTTACCCCTTTCTCTTTTTCAGGCTGAAGAGTCCCAGATCCCTCAGACTTTCCTCATATGGCTTGCTGCACAAGTCTCTGATCATACGGGTGGCCCTTCTCTGGACTCTCTCAAGCTTTACCACATCTTTGTTAAAGTGCGGTGCAGGTCAATTTGGCGTTGCCAAGCCTGTAGGTGGGCAGGTGTAACAGCCTGACCTTTTAGGGTTGTGTCTCAGTGCCAGCTGGCCACCTGTTCAGGGCTAAACCTCTGCCTCATTCACCTGCTACGCCTTGATGAAAAATAATATGATTGCTGTTTCTAAGGTGGGAGGCTGCCCATTGTTCACCCTCCTGATGGCATGGGCCTTGCTACATGCTCCGGCCTCTCCTTACATGTGTCTCATGCCTTGCATTGATTCTCACATCTGGTATTTCTATATTGTCATGTCCAGTCTTCCTATATTATTACATCCAATATTTCCCTATTCATAATTCAGTAATTTGGCCCCTTGTTAGAGCCACTCATCTTTACTGCCTTCAACTGGGGCCGATCTATACACTCGGCGCCTCATTACACTGGGCTCAGGTGTCTCCCTCTGGGCTTGCCTGGCCCAGTTCTCTTGCCTTGTTGGTAATCTGCCCATATGCAGGACCTGGGGTTTTCAGGCACCCCTCCTCACCTTTTACTGAGGAGGTAACTGGCCTGGCATTTATTGGGGACTCCCTCACCACAGGGAGTCGTACCAGGCCATCCTTCCCCGGCAGGGTGCAGTCTTAGGTCATACACAGGACCAGGAGCTTCCAAAGCATCCGAATAGCTCCTGCCCTTACCTTGAAGATGTTCCAGGCGCAGCTCAGCCTGATGTCACCTCCTTGTCTGCTCAACCTAGACTGCTGCTTTTCTCTCTGAGGGCCTGAGTTAAAATAGAGGCTGCTCCACCCCCTCAGCCAATCCCAGGGTCCTCCTAGGGTCATGTGCTAGCCTTGATGAGGCTAGCACCCCCCCTGCCAGCTGCTCCACTGCCAACTAGATTGTTCATCCCCAGGTGGAGCACTTTACATTTCTCAACGTTGAACGTCATGTGGTTCTGGTCTGCCCAACTTGCAAGCCTGTCTAGATCCGCCTGTATCTGCAGCCTATCTTCAAGTGTGACCACACTTTGCCATAACTTGGTGTCGTCCGCAAATGTGGCCAGTGAGCTCTTCATCCCAACATCCAAATCATTGATGAAGATGCTGAATAGCATGCCAAGCACTGACCCCTGTGGGACATCACTGGCCACTTCCCGCCAAGATGACACAAAACCATTCATTACAACTCTCTGGGACCTGCCTTGCAGCCAGTTTCCTACTCACCTGACTGTCTGACAATTAAGCCCACAGTCTTACAGTTTTCTCATGAGAACATCGTGGGATACCAAATCAAAAGCTTTTTGGAAGTTGAGGTATATAATGTCAACCTCCCCTCTCTTATTGAGGTGGCGAGTCACCTCATCATAAAAAGAGATGAGGTTGGTAAGACAAGACCTGCTTGCAACGAAGCCATACTGGCTGTCGTTCAGAATCCTACCTTCTGCAAGCCTATCGCACATAGATTCCTTAATGATTTTTTCCATGATTTTCCCTAGGATAGAAGTTAGGCTAAATGACCTATAGTTACCTGGGTCCTCTCTCCTCCCCTTCTTGAAGATGGGCACAATGCTGGCCCTCTTCCAGTCCTCAGGGACCTCCCTGGAGCACCATGAGTTTTGTAAGAGCTTCGCCAGGGCTAACACCTGTTTGGACACATGGAAGCAGCAAAACATGTTTGTGGAAGACTGTGTCAAGAAATGTATTTAATTTATTTTATATTTAAATATATTTTCTTGCATTTTTTATGTTAACACAGTAATGTAAACCCCAGGGCTCTTTGATTTTAGATATCACCATTATTGTATTTTGAGTATAAGGATACATTATTTTTCCTTTAATATAGCTTTGCAAAAAATATGTAGTCCTTTATTGGCAGGTGACCTAGAAAGTCATTCTTCCTGTACAGGACAATGGAGAAACAAGTTACTTAACTACTTAGGGGTTTTAATAATACATTTTTTTTTAAAGTGTAAATCTGTGAATACTTCAATACAGGCAAGAATCTTAGACATTTTTATTTTCAATGTATCTGTTGGCAGTTCAAGTATCTGACCTTTTCACTTGTGGATTCAGTTATAAATGAACTCCCATACTTCAACTTAACAAAATAATTTTACAAAACAGAAAATTATTAAACGTAACATTTTCCTGGTGTTTGACATTCTACAATGAGACTACTTTAAAAAATGATAGTAGGAATCTGCAAGGTTAATATTTCAATTATACATTTTATGCCAAAACCACATCAAATAAGTATTGCACTTTGTTACTTTAGAAGCTTTAATTTTCATAAAGTATGCTGCTTATTATCTTTGTTTATAAAGATTTAGCAAAAGTTTGGCTCATGGATGCTAAAAAGTCTGTTAGATTCAGAACAATTTGCGTTACTACCTATTCACTTTTATTAATTTAAAGGAAAAACATATCACTGACACATAGGCCAGGGGGCTGTGTCTCTTCAGTGATAAAGGTAATATATTAAGTTTGATTTCATTTTCTTAACAAAAAAAACCATGTAAGCTCTTTTCTGTGCTTTCTATTAATTTGCTGTATTTCCATGGTACACTTGGTAACTTCCATGGCAAGTTACTTTTATAGATCCTAAGTATAAAGCAAGCTCACGCACATTTTTATCATTGTTTTACAAAGGTTTAAAAACAAAACATTTATGGATTAAAAATATGGTCTGTGCTACTATACTGAGGATTTAAGCATGTAGGTTAGGATTTAAGTATATGGGTTAAATAAACTGTACTTCTCTGAATTTTGCATAGGATTACTTTTAAGATTTATGCTGTTAGTAATTAGCTGATGAACAAAAATATCTTTGTATAGCAGATAGTTGATTGAACAAATGTTTTGGAATGTACCTGGATGCTCTATAAAGATTTGAGGAGCATGTTCAAAAAACAGGGAGCCTACATAGATGCTTAAACCTCCTTTTCATTTTAATATTGTATGCTTCTGCATTAGAGTTACAACATTCAGGATATCATGTTATCACCAGCAGAGCAATAAACTTATTTTGAATTATTTATAATAGATTGTGGAGAATAATTATGAATTTTAATGGTAAAGAAAGTTATTATGATGTATCTGTGAAGCAGAAATTGTTCTCAGAGAAACAGAGAAAATATTATGGATTGAGTTTTGTGGGGAAATGTATATATTGTGAGGCCCATGTGTGCCTGCAATCACTGTCTGAATGTGCTCAGTGGTACTCAACTCACTTCATTGGCTGAGTTGAACTCTGTTGTACGAACACATAAGAAACCTTGTGGGGAAAAGCAACTTTTCAACTGGCAGGTTTGTATAAACCAGCTTGTTATTTTTTAATCAGTGCTGTATCAAACACTGAAGTTGTAGTGAATTAATATGCTCTGGGGTAGACCTGTGAGCATAAGATTTTAGTTGCTGAGTAGAATTGGAGGGAGAGGGGATGCAAGCATTCACAATCTAATTCTGCCAGATGATATTTAGTACCAGGAAAGGCAAAAAAGCTGTACATCCAGCAACGGTTAACCAGTGTACAAGTTAGGTTTTGTACTGCTGTCATATGGATTCAACCTTGACTTTCAGGGCAATTGCATGAATGCTGACTCGCTCTTTTATTGCTACCTGGTTACTGTTGCTAGAGCACACTGTCATCAAATCTTATTACCATGTGGAGGGAGGTATCAGGCTGTGAAGGCAAAATAATCTAACTAGGGATGTGAACAGTTAAATAAGTAATTGTTTAACTGATAAGTGCAATGATAACCTGTTAGCTTACGTGTTATCCTTTAGTTCGGGGCAGGTGCAGTCTAGCAGGGAAGGGAATCTTCCTGGTGCCCCAGCTGGAATAAGAAGGCAGCAAGGCAGGCAGGAGGTAGGGAGGGAGGAGCAAATAGGAGGGAAGCTGGAATGGGAGAGGGGATAGTATTCATAGCCTAAGAGTAAAACAGGGAGCAGCGTAATAACTCACCACCTAAGCAATTAGCTGCTCCATCATAGGTGCTCCCTCCCTCCTAGCACAGGGATTCACCTGGGCTGTTTTGTTTGGCAGGGCTGTCTCCTCTCCCCCTCCCCACAGTTGAAGAGCTCTAGGAGCACATCCTGCAGCAGCAGCTGTGTTGGAGCAGTTGTGTTATCGTTAATCATTTAACTGATACAATTAGAGGAGATTAAATGAATATTTTTAAAGTGTTATTTACATCCCTAAATCTAACGTGCACACAACCATTACATAGGACAGGGCTGTTCAGCTAGTGGCCCACAAGTTGTGGTCCCTGGGCTCCCAGCTTTGAGTTTCCCCTATTGCTCCAGCTGCAGGAGCAGCCAAAATCTCCAAGCTCCCCCTTCCCTCCTCCAGCTTCTGCATTCTGTGCCTGTCCCAGGAGATGGTATGACATGGCACAGAATGGCACAGCAGGGGGCACTTGGGGTAAGCCCAAGGGTGCGCATTGTGTGATGCAGTGGTGTGGATGGTGCCTACACCGGTATACAGGGTGGTGGTGGGAGCAGGGAGAGGTGTTCACACAAGGCCATTGCAGTGGGGGTTCATGCACTGCAGTTGAGGGACAGCAGATGAGGGTACATGGTGCAATATGGGGTATGCATGCAGTGTGCAGCCTTCAGCCCATCACCCCACCCTGGTGCAGACAAATATATTGGACAGCTCTGGCATAGGAATCCCATTTTGATGGAACACGGCTTCCGGAAAGTTATTCTTCTGCTCCCCCGACTCCCAATGTGGTCCTGACGTGACCTAGGTTAGATTTCAGATTTGCTTGCTGGGGTTCAGTTACAGATACCATTTTACCAGATTCTGAATCTTATATATATTCACCAAATAGGTGAATATATATAAGAACAGGCAGTGGGGAGGGAAGCATGGGGAAGCAAGGGGGAGTTCACAGTAGAGGCTGTTGTCAGGGTCGGGTGGCAGGAAGGGAGGGAGAGGGAGGGGAATGGGAAGAGAGCCCTGACAACAGCTAGTTGGGAGGGGGTGGCAGCATAGGCCTGGGCAGGTGGGGGTGGGAGGAGGTGAAGTGGGGGGTCATGGTGGTGGCTGTTGTCAGGGCCAGTCAGCAGGGAGAGAAGGAAGGGAGGGAAGTGGGGGGGGTCATGTGACAGCGCCCCCCTGCCACTCAGCTCTGACAACAGCCATCAGGGAGGAGGGTAGCGGGGAGGCAGGGAGAAGCCCTGCTATGAGGTGGAGGTGGGCGCCCCCACACAAGACTGGAGGAGGAGGTAGTGGTGGCAGCAGAGGGAGTCTTTACATAGCCAGCCCCGAAGGGTGAGCAGCGGGTGAGGGGGGGCCATGTAAACACTCTGTGAAATCTGTCATTCTTGAAAGGCAATTAGCTAGTGTAGGTATATATACTGAATATAGTGTGTGTGTATATATACCTACACTAGCTAATTGCCTGTCAAGTATGACAGATTTCAGGGAGTGTTTACAAGGCCCCCCCTCGCCCCCTGCTCACCCTTCGGGGCTGGCTATGTAAAGACTCCCTCCACTGTTGCCACCGCCTCCTCCAGCCTCTGGTGCAGGGGCTCCCTCCCTGCGCCCGCCTCCACCTCACAGCAGGGCTTCCCTCTGCCTCCCCTCCCCACTCCACTCCTCCCTGCCGGCTGTTGTCAAAGTCAGGCAACACAGGGGTGCTGCCACCGTGACCTCCCCATCCCTGCTTCCCTCCCTTACTTCCTTCCCTGTCACCCAGCCCCGACAACAGCTGCCACCGTGACCCCTCCCCTTCGACTCCTCCCACCTTGTGCCCACCCAGGCCCACACAGCCTCCCTCCCTGCCACCCCCCCTCCCTACCAGCTGTTGTTGGGGCCCCCTTCCTGCTC
>NW_017728926.1:834908-853870 GCF_001723895.1 Crocodylus porosus | reverse complement strand
AAATGATAATTGAACTTGGCCCCTCTTAAAGGATAATTCAGTTGCCTATCAGTTATAGCATTACTTTTTAAGCAACTGTTTTGTTTTGATCTCTAATGAAGACAAGTGTAATGCAGAGGTGAAGGTGAAACTGTATCCTGAACATGCACCCACTGGGCACGTCCCAACAAGCACACAAGTGTGGCTTGTAGCACCTCAAACCCATTTGAGGTGCCACAAACTATACACTGTCATGCGCACCTATTTGCTGTGCTGCTAATTTGCACTTCTGTGAGTTGTTTTTTTTACACTGAGAGATTTTGGTGTGAAAAAAACCTGTCACTAAAAAAAGTGGCATGGCGCATGTGGCAGCAGTATGTGGCACCAGAAACTGGAGCCTGGCTGACCAGAGCTGCCAATGAGGCTCTGAGTGGCTGGCTTGGTGCTGCTGCTGCCCCAGGAGGGCCCCATGACCCCAGATAAGCTGCTGGAGCCAGCACAGGTGCTGACCCGAGCCTCCCTTACCCCACCTGGGTCACTTGGCTCTGCACCAGAGCACATATGCAGGGGCATTTACAAAGATAGATAGCAGCAGCACAAATATATGCTGCTGCTATTTGTTCTGCAGGAAATGCATGCCCCTGCATGTGCGCACTTATTGGGACGTGCCCATTGTGTCCAGTATCCATAGCAGGATCTTTATCTCTTGCAAACTGGCTGAGGATGGAGTTTCAGATTATTTTGTTTGAATATATTCTGTAATATAATAAAATCAATGTTTTATGGCTAAACCATCCCTGGCTGCACTGCAGAGTCACAGATCTTGCCCTCATGTCGCATTGAAATGACTGTTCCTTAAAAGAGACCTTTCAGCTTTTGGCCAGTGCTGGTGCCCTAACAGAGGAGTTGGATGATTTAAAAGGAGTTGACTGGGGCTTGGATTAAGAAAAGGCTTTAATCAGTTTAGAGGGTTTTTCCTCTACGGTTTGGTATTTAGTGGGCATCTCAGGTAGTTTTAAATGAATTTCTGCTCTTTTAACACCACCACTTTCTCTCCATTTTAAAATTGCTTCAGGGTAGCAAAAGTTGGGATAAAAATTAATCTTGGGTTAGCACCTTGCTTTCTGTGCAGGTTCTTCCCTCTCACTCCTCTCCTTAAAAGTCATTTGGAGGCAAGACAGGCTCAGAGTAGGAGCCAGAGTCTAAACCATGTGTTACTGGGATTTTCAAGACTTTTCAAGGTTTTCTGCAGTCTTCAAGGATTAAAATAATTTTTCTGGCAGATTTACCAAAAATCTGCAGAAAAAAGGGCTAGTTCTTTCCATGTTTTGTCCAATGTTACAATAAAGTGTGTTCTGCAGATGAAGGTCTATTGTCCTGGTTCCATTTGTGTTAGGGGATACCCTGTGGAAAACCCACATGCTATCTCCCAAAGAAGAATAGCATGTTCATTAGAATTCTTAATTGTCTCTCTTGATTTATTGACTTCACGCTTTTTGGAGTTTGTCGTAGTGGCAGCTGCTGAAAGAAGCAAAGAACCAAGACTACCCTTGTTAGAAAACATTAACCTTGTCTACAACAGCATTTGAACTGGGTGATCTGGGAAGAGTGTCCTTATGCAGCATGTGAGTAATATTTAACACTTGGGACACTCTCTCTGGCAGTATCCGACTGCAAACTATGTTTTCAATGTGGGGCTTGTTACCTTCTCTGTCTTTTTACCTTCATGTTTTTCCAGTGTTTTTGGAGGAGAGTGGAGTTCAGAACAGTGCAATTCCCTAGAGGCAAAACAAATAAACCACATTTTGGTATAGGCCCTTACAAATAAAAGGCAATGAAATTGGAGAGACAGGACGAGGTACACTAGGGAGGAAGAAAGGGATGTGCGTGCGTAGTAGGGCAACCTGGATAAAACAAGGAAGAGCTGAGGCATAAGGTGACTGACTGCACAGGAGAGAGAGAAACTCCACAATTTGCATTCCTAGGAGTAAAAACAATTAATGAAAAGATATTTCTAGTTGTTTTCAGGCCAAATGGAGGTTGCCATCAAAGATCTTTAATGACTTAAATGACCAGGAAAACACAGTTTTAGGGATAAACATCTGCTTAATGCAGTCACTGGTACTTTTAGTAGTTTGCAAATGCATACATTTCTTTCAGTGGGTATGTCTACTTGAGATACTATGTTGCTGTAGCCACCAGCTATGGTGGTGAAGCTCATAATTACAGTGACATAGCGTAGGCAGGCATGAACCGTGATGCCGATGCTACTGTGCAGTAGGTTCAGACATGATCCATGTGCTGCTTGGGAGTGTGCATGAATGGCGGTTACTGCACAGTCATTTAGTACTTGGTAAAGAAAATACTAAATGATTGCACAGTAACAACTGCACAGTAGGGTATGTGTAGACATGCCCAGTATCCCTTTCCTTCAGGATGCTGAGAGTCAAGCTAAGCCAGGGAGAGAAGATAGATGGCTCCATTTGAAGGCTGCAGCTTTTATGTCGTATAGGTAGTTATTGCCCCCTTCCTTATCTGCTATTGTTTCAAAATCTTTTGACTCTGGTTCCTTTCTGTTACCTAAGGCTGGGTCTTCGGTCTTGGATGAACTGAATGTGGGGATAAGTTTACTCAAGAGGACTTTGTGAAGAATCAGTTCTGTGGAAAACTGAATCTCTCTGCAGTGTAGACTTTGATTAGCTTTGACTTCATGGGAGAAAGAGATTATTTGCTCCTATTCAAGTTTCCTTGCACTTTGAGACATTTCCAGGGTAGTTCTTAAAAAAAATGCTAAAGAGAGTTGTCTGCTGAACTGTTAAGTGCTATGGGTGCCTTGCAAAATGTTGGCGTCTAGCTCTCCGAAGGGCCCAGGTCTAGAGATCTGGGATGTGCAGAGTTCTGCTGGGCCCTGCATACCACAGGTCTTTGTTGTTTTCTATATATTAAGTGAGGGTCTCAGTTTGAGCTTCCATTTTCAGTTGCAAAGTTTTTATTTGGTCTACCTCTCCAAGCTGTTTGTGTTGGACATTCATTTTCTCTGTGTCAATTGTCATTTGTTGTGAAATAGATACACCTAGTTCTGCTGTTCATTAACATAGCTTTTCTCTTGAATTGGAGAGCTCCATGCTTTTGTCTCAATCAAACTTCCTCAGAAAATTCGTCTGTCCTTTGCATGTCCGAAACAACCCTAAACTTTTATTTTTAAAGCAGGAGGGGTGTTCAAGGCAGGAAAAGTAATTAATCTGTTTACACTTTCATAAGAAGGGCCTTAGGGCTAGTAAAGTGACTATATCCAGATGGCTTAGGTCTCGAATTTATGCGATCTACAAGATCATGGGGCTTGAAGCTCCTAAAGCTGTCACAAGTTATCCTACAAGCACTGTGGCAGCTTTCTGGGCAGAATATAAAGCAGCTTAGTATTGGGATGTGTGTGAAGCAGCTGAGGAGTGGTTTTGTACATTTACAAAACAATATAAATCAAACTTTAAGGTGTCAACAAAGTTTTTGTTTGTTTTTGCTACAATATTGCTGAGGGCCATGTTTTTCTCTAGGAGCCTATTTTTGGTTCTGCTCCTGAAGTCCGCATTGCACTAGAATGGGAAGTAATGCAAACCTGATCCTAAAATGCTGTGAACAGAGGCATAGTAAAGGCTTTTAGAATAATTTTATGGCTTACAAAGTCTCCAGGTTGAGATGAATGCAAAACAGCTCCAACCAATTATAATTCATATATCACTTTATCAAGTGGCTCTGAGCTGCTGGTAATAGCGGAAAGGGGCATAGAGAAGGAATGTTTTAATATATTACTGCGGTGATCTGAGATCAAGAATTTTCACAGATAGAAAGAGAGACTGAGGAGAGAGTCTTTTCAGGTCCTCATGAAAGTTTGAAATGAAGACACTATCAAGAGATTATTTTCCCATCTCCCTGAGCTCAGTGAGTGAACCTCCCCACCAGCATACATTGGCTGTGCTTTATTCAGTGGAGTTTTAAGTGACCCAAATGACTGGGCTTTCATGACATTTTTCAGCAGGTAATTCCAGGAACTAATTGATTTTTCCATCAGGAAGTCTTTCCTACTATTCAGCCTAATGCATTTCTTAATTTTATCCTTTAAGATACTTATTTGAAGAAGTAATTTCTATGTGCTTGATGTAGAGGAGAAGCCCTGTAAGGCCTCTCATACCTCAGAGAAAATGTCTTGTAATCTTTTCTAGTAAAAACATGATGCTTTTGCTGTCATCAAATTCACTCTGGGTGATTTGTTGTACAACTGCTTGTTGTGGTAGCTGTTTGTCTTCACAGTGTTCTAACTTCCTTGGTCAATAATTATAAAATGTCAACAATTTCTGGGACATTTCCTCACCTCCTGCAGTTGCATATATCCTTCCTCCTGAGGTACCCTGCGTACTCAAGTCTGAAAGGTTATTATTTGAGTTGTGTGTCAAATTCTAAGAGCAAGAAGGTTACTGTTACATTTTCTCTTCAAAATGACTTAACCTTCTTGGAGGAGCTCAGAGATTTCTGGACGGACAGATGGTACAAAAATAGCTCCCAAAATAGGGCTGTTCCTGCTGGATACAGATGGCTAGTATGTAGCAAATATATTTGGTTTCTTTCCTCATTTCACTTAATCTGAAAACAGTGAAGTTGCTTTCAAGTTTAAACTGTGATAAAAATGGTGACACTCAGTGGTTTAGCCAGAGGTCTTGCATTGCAACCAATGAGTGACTTTACTCAAGGGAAGCTGTAGAACAAAAGGTATTGGTCATGATGCAGGTGGTAGGACCTTTTTGTGCGTGTATGTCTTTTTGCACTCCTGGAAACATCCACACGTGCATGTACATGTGTGTGCCCATGTGCGCGCGCACACACACCCACACACACACTAAATACAAAATCAAACATTCTGACACATACAAATACCCAAATCAAACAGGTCAGATGAAAAAAGAAACAAAAATGGAGGCATTTTTTTTTTTAACCCCCATTATTTAGTTCAGTTTTGTTTTCTTTTATATTCTGCTATTACCCAACTGTATTCTTTTCTTGTGCATAAAAATGGCATGGTTTCTTACAGATCAATATACGTATCAGGTTCAGTTGCTAAAGCAAGATATTACTTTCATATGGGAATTATTAACAGATATTAGTCATATCTTCTTCATTTGCCTGTATTCCCTTGAATACCTGGGCCAGATGCTCTGACAATAGAGTAGTTACACCCAGGATATTTCTGACCTAACATCAACTATTTTCTCTTTATTGATTCTTAGACTCTGTCTCAGAACCCTTTTTGCTGTCCTGTAATATTTCTGTTTCCTGTGTGCCTCTCAACTTTCAAATGTTTGTATTTATGTTATGGGCTGGCATAGGTGTGTTTGTGCTGCAGAATAGGTTAAATGTAAACAAATCAAAACCCAAAGAATCCTGACCTGAATGAATTTTCAGTCTTACTGAGATTACACTGTATGCAGGTTTCAGCAGGGGCACAGTTGTGCACATGGTACAGGTAATAATAAGTTTAGCAGGTGTGTAGTGATCCTGGGTTCAGTAAACATAGGCATATGTAAATCAGAAGAATTAACAACAAACTCCAGAGTGTAGTGCCAGTAACCTCACTTCTGTAGAGGGTGTTAATTGATTTTGTATTTATTGTTAAGAAGGAAGATGTAGTGATAGAAGTTATAAGTTAGAGAAAACTGCGAGATGGGAGATGTTCCCTCAGAAAAGCTAGCTAACAAGTTAGAGACAGACAGAGGGTCTGCAGATGTTGTCTACTGCTCCACAATGATGTTCATTTAGTTCTTTTTATTCCCCATATTGGGGACAGAAAAGTGCATGCAACATACAAGAAGGCAACAATTCGTGATCCAGGCGTGAGGTAATGGTACTGGCATGCTTTGTGGAAGCGATCAGTTTGCAGAACCTTTTCTGAAGAGAGGAAAAGGCAGTAGCTTGTGTTACTTGAGCACCTGGTTCAGGAGGAGGAGTTTCTTGGTAAAAGACATAAGGGTCACATGCAGATTAAAAGACGAAGAGAAAAAGGGAAGAGCAGGAGAAGTAGCGGCAAGAGCAATGGTAGAGATAGGCAGCTCAGGACAAGCAAACGCAAAAAGTATGCATTTTGCTGCAATAAAGAAAGAGATACAGACTGAGATTCAGAAAGCAGCAGCAAGATCTGCAAGTTGGGAATGGAGGAAGAAAAGAGGTAACTTTGTGGCCCACTATAAGGGGGTGATAATCTGATCCAAAATTTGTGTTGCATTTGGCACCACCACAGTGGTTTTTATTAAAATTTGGGATACTCTGCAGTTTGAGTCTTTTTTTGTCGACTTTAGTTTCCCCGTCACTTCAAAGTGGATAACTACGTTTGATTTGTTTTGTAAAGTATTTTGTGGTCTGTGATGAAAAGGGCTGAAAAAGCAGTCATCGTTATCATCATCAAGCATCTTGGGTATTTATTTTTCCTGAATCAAAGGCTTGACCCTGGCCTGAATTTTATTCCTTATTTAAGAAACAAAGCACAGCAAAGCAAAAAAGCCTCATCAGTTCTGTAGAAAGAGAAAATTAAAAGATCAGGTTTTGGAGTGAGATGTAGTACTTTCAGAAAGTGATTATAGCAGAACAAAGGGATTCTGTTTGGCTCAATTAAGTGTAAATGGGGTCAGGATCCATTTTGGGTAGATAGAAGGTAGCATGTAGGCAAGCTCTGTGTAAATCAAGGGCAAGCGTCTCTTCAGTGCAAGGCATAATAATTATTGTCGGGCACAGGTTTGCAATAACTGTTCAGGTAATTGCTTTGTAATTGACTGCATCACCTTCTTTCCTATTTAATAAATAGCATGAATAAAGCTGAACCACATGTGGTAGGATTGTAATTCAAATTCCATTCACTAAAGGCTGAATATTTTTCATTTAGCATGTAAAGGCAGTTTCTGTGTAAATTATTCCAAAAGGACCTCTGTGGACGAATGACATTAGTGTCTAGATGGATTGAAATTGTTTGAGTAATTGATACTACAACTGCATGGCATACCTTGAGAAAAACAAAATTTCGTGATGCAACTTGTACACTACTCTGTTAAGACAGAACTGGGAGTCTGGCTGATAAACAGGGATCCTGGTTTTCTCTGAGAAAAAAATCCCCATTTTTTAGATATAAAAAAGTAACTCAACATCTACATTTTTCTGTGATTAAAATGAAATGCCACACACACACATACACACACACTCATTTTAATCATGGAAAATGTGGATTTTGGGTTACTTTTTTCTATTGGAAAAATTGGGATTTTTTTAATCAGAGAAAACCAGGATCCCTGCTGATAAATGTATCAGATATGGTTTGAAGAAATGTAAATATTTTGGAAGCAGGGATCACAAATAACATGACTTGTTAATTACAGTTTAAAAACTCAGATTTCTCATAGTTTCACTATTCATTGTGTTGTAGATAATCTTAATAGAAAAACTATGCCATTAATGGCTAGAGCAGAAGCATCTTACAAGTACTTCTGGCTGTCTCTTGCTTAGGCATCTGTTCCCTCTGTTCTCTCATTACAACCTGGAAACTAGCATCAATAGTTATATGAGAATAATGTTACTTACAAGAAAATGAATTCATATACTCTCCTAATCTTGGCAGCCCCTACCTCTGTTCAGGTGCAGGCTTCAAGATCTGAAAATCAAAGCAAGTCCAGACCAGTCCCAGTATTCGGAAATGTTACTTGTTCTATGTGCAGCCCCAGAGGGAACATGAAAAGCAGGTAATTGTTTACCTAGACTTACATCAAAATGATCTATGTGTGCAGCATTAAGCAGCTTGTCAGTTAGGGTCAAGGTTCCAGATGAGAATCTGATGGTGTCCCCATTTTGGATACATTCCTGAAGTTTGCAAAATGTGAGTCTGCACTGAGATGAACCTGAAACCTTTAGGAGTTTTTCACAGAACCCTAAAATAGTTTCATAGTGCTTAGGGTCAGAAGGGACCTAAACAGATCATCAGGTCTGACCCCCTGCCCTGGGCAGGAATGAGTGCTGGGGTCATAACACCCCAGCCAAATAGCTGTCCAGCCTCCTCTTGAAGACCCCCAAGGTAGGAAAGAGCACCACCTCCCTTGGGAGTCCATTCCAGCGCCTGGCAGCCCTAACTGTAAAGTCATGTCTCCTGATGTCCAGCCTGAACCTTCTCCCTAATGATTTGTGGCCATTATTCCTAGTAACCCCCAGGTGGTGCCTGGGGGAACAGCCTCCCCCAATTCTCGCTGGTCCCCCCCCAGTGAGTTTGTAAACAGCCACCAGATCCCCTCTCATCCTTCTCTTGTGGTAGGCCAGTGGTTAGGGTATTCATTTGGGGTGTGGGACAGCTTGAAATGGGACAGCGATATTCCTACCTTTGCTTGTTTTCCAAGGTCTTTAACCTTGGGATCTTAAATTACAAGTAAGTATCCTAAAAACTGAGCATCTTGTGATTCTGGATTTTTTTCTCTCTCTCTGCCTTTCTTTGATCCAAAATTCCACAGTGGATCTGTCAAAACCTTCCTGACAAATTGACTGATGCTGATATGTTCCCAGACAGTTTTGGAGAGCTGGCTTTTCTTGATGAAAAACTGTATATTTTAGGAAATTACCAACAACCAACATTCCCTGGGTAAATTAACTAATCAACCATTAATGTAAAGCAGTGTAATATATTTGTTTCACATATAGTCTTGGATATATTGTTGGGAGGTACTGCTAGAATGAGGACTAGGTTAGCATGCATGAAAACTGATATAACTATGTGCACTGAAATAATAGAAATGGTCTGCAGTTTAATAAAACAAAATGCAAATTCATGCACTTAGGGACTAATACAAGAACTACACCCTAAGGAATTATGTGCAGAAAAATTCAAAATTATGCTAAATGAATTACATTTTCTTTTTACAGGTTAAACTAAATACAACACTATTTGAACCTTCTTTAGAAATATATGCAAGTACTTTTGTGTGTGGGTGTGTGGGGTGTGGTTGGGGGTGTATGTGGAGGGGTTTGTGAGGGTATGGGGGTGTGGATGTATGTGGGAATTGTGGGTGGGTGTGGGCTTCCCACCACAGGCTGCCATATGCAAAGCCCCTCCCAGTTCAGCCCTTGCTGCCACCCCCCCGTGCACAGCCCTTCCACACACAAATCCCCTGCGCCCATCCCCTACCACCAGACCCCACCTGGCACAGCCCACACCACTGCCGGGCCCTTGGGGTGCTCCTGGCTGCAGCAGGCAGAGCCCCTGGTGGTACATGGCTTCAGCAAATCCTGGAGGCTTCACATGCTGGCACAGAGATGACCTGGTTCAGCCTGCTGGTGGGTGCCTTTGAACCAGACTGGGCTGGCTCTGTGTCAGCATGTGGGGCTTGCGGCACTGCAGGCAAGAACCATATGTAGCCCCAGGCACTCAGCTGGAGCTGCACCACTGGGGGCTGTGCCTGCCCTGGCCACCAGCTGCGGCCACCAGCATCAGGGCTGTGCATTGTGGGGTGGGGGGTGTGTGATGAAGAGGGTCCATACCCACCCACAAACCCCACACACACACCCACACCTCCCCTGCTGCAGGCAGGAGCTCCACTTACCACTCACCAGTTACACCCCACGATGACTCCACGATGAACATGGGCCGGCAGTGTGGGGAGGCAGTCAAGAAGGCCAACCGTACCCTGTCATGCATCCACAGATGCATCTCGAGCAGGTCCAGGGAGGTGATCCTCCCCCTCTATGCGGCACTGGTCAGGCCGCAGCTGGAGTACTGCATCCAGTTCTGGGCGCCACACTTCAAGAGGGACGTGGACGATATGGAAAGAGTCCAGAGGAGGGCCACTCGTATGATCAGGGGTCAGCAGGGCAGGCCTTATGAGGAGAGGCTACGGGACCTGAACCTGTTTAGCCTCCACAAGAGAAGGTTAAGGGGGGACCTTGTGGCCTGCTACAAACTGGTCAGGGGGGATCAGCAGGTATTGGGGGAGTCCCTGTTCCCCCGTGAGCTGCCAGGAGTGACCAGGAATAACGGTCACAAGCTGGCAGAGGGTAGGTTTAGATTAGATATTAGGAGGCGCTACTTCACAGTCAGGGCGGCTAGGGCCTGGAACCGGCTTCCAGGGGAAGTGGTGCAGGCTCCTAGCCTGGGGATTTTTAAAAGGAAGTTAGATGAGCACCTTGCCGGGGTCATCTGACCCCGGTGCTCTTTCCTGCCAAGGCAGGGGGTCGGACTAGATGATCTACCTAGGTCCCTTCCGACTCTAGCTACTATGAAACTATGAAACCCCAGGGTATTGTGTAATATTATGCGATTATGCATAATTGCTTAACTCCCTGGGATGTACAGAAATTTTGCTATAAGCTAGGGCTTGTGAGTGTGAGGTAAGGGAGAGAAGTGGGATCCAGGGGTATAGTGTTGGAGACTGTCCATGACTGCAGGTAGATAATTGAGTGTGATGTGCTGGTGCTCTGCGTGTCACAGAGACATCTCTTAGGTGCCTCTTGTTACATGTTCCATGTTAAACTGGCTGCTGGTGTTGGGAAGGAATGTTCTCTCAGGTTTGATTCTCAAGGAGGGCTGAAGTTTCTTTGACCTTTTCTAAAGCCTGGAGCAGAGTCTATTTTCTAGGATCATCATACCTGACAAGCTCGCTGTCTTTATTAGTCCGTTTGGTTGTGTGGCATGTTGTAGTTTCTGAGGCCTCCATTTTTTATATGAAAGTGCCTAACTCCCTTATGGAGTATCTGGGGTGCTCTGTGATATGTGGGAGGGGGTGGATCAGATGTTCTCAGGGACCCTTTTGGATTTACACAGCTACCTGCAGTTGCAGGGACTCTGACTCAATGACTCAGGAAGCCCTTTTAAGACCTGGCTTCCTTTTCCCTTCCCAAAGCCCTGGCAAACCGAAACAACTTTAGCAGCATGCCCTGTTGGACAGTGTATTCGAGTGAACCTTGCTTCAGTTTACCTTCCTCAAGTAAAATTGAGATGGCTACTGAGTCCTGCATGGAAAGCTGCCTGACCCTGCTAAAAAATTAACATAATTACATAGGAAGAAACACAGGAAGAAAGAGGCTCCCAGGCTGGGCTACCCTAACAGAGGGCTCCTCAGTGTGATTCAGAGAAGGCTACCAGTTTGGAATGAGCAGCACTGAACTTGGCATCCTCGGAAGAACCTCAGGTAGAAGAACTGGATTGGATTTCTGCCTTATTTGTTAATCAAGTCAAGCCCCATGACAGGGGTGAGTTTTTCACTGGACACAGAGCATATGCGTTAAGCTGGATGGAAAGCTCAGCTGCAGAAAAAACAGACTGTGGCAAATTTTAAGGCAATTGTAGCCCTAATCCTAAAGAGGCATAAAAGCAGGAAATCTAGGGACTGTGCTACAGCTGTTGTGGTCTTTTCTTGAATAAATATAGTACATCCTCTGTGGATCCTACTTTCTGAATTAGACCAATATACTGCATATTTTGATGTTAAAAACAGCTGAATCTTGCATAGTGTCTGAGAACACCCCAGAGTTTTATGGGTTCCTGCTTTCTACTAACAAAAAACCTGACTGGTGTTTTAGGAAGTATAAGCCTCATAGTACAGGGCATGAAATCTCCAGCCCATAGGCCAGATCTGGCCCTCAACGCCATGTTGTCCAAACCGTGGGGCTCGCCACAGGTCCAGAAATTTGGCAGCAGGAACTGCCAAATTTCTGGAATCAGGGGAGCCTTGAAAACTGAATCTGGCACCCAATCCCAGTACATAGGGTTGGGCAGGGGCAACGCCCCAGGACCCAATCCCAGTGCAAAAGGGGGTAGCACTGGGCCCAAGGCCCAATCGCAGTGTGGGGGGCCAGGCAGGGATGATGGCTAAGAAAATGATATTTAGAGGTTTGCTTTTGGGATTTGGCTTGTAGGTAAAGTAGATATGCATTACAACAATGCTACAGAGCAATGGCAAGAGTTAATTGATTTCTAAAAGCCTGTTTCTGACAGTGTCTTCAAGGCCCACTGTGTCTGATATGGGCCAGCAGCAAGCAGACACAGAGGCTGGAAAACTGAAGACATTTACCACACTGTTCCATAACATGAGATAAAGTGGCACCAGGTCACAGTGCCCACCTGCAGAGCCCTTGAGATTTCCAGTTTTGGGGAAGACACCAAATTAGGAGGCCCGTAAAAAGCCCAAATTAGGATGCATGCAGGTGTTGGGTTTGTGAAACAGGAAACAAAGGAATATGCTGATAGGACAGAACATAGAAAATATGATTACCATGAATGATGTGTGCCCCCGGAGGCTAGGGGCATGGCGACTGGCCACAGGTGGCGGCAGCATGGTGGCAGCAAGCAGGGACCGCCCCCAGGCAGCCATAGTGATGTCATTGATGAGGGCAGGTTGAGTGGGGACTGCCCGCAGATGGCCGCGGTGGTGTCAGGGGCAAGGTTGGGGTGGCGAGCAGGGACTGCCCGCAGCCGCCGGTGGCCACATTTGCAGCGAGCAGGTGGGGAGGTAGCAACTGCCCAGAGAAGCCAACAACGGCTTCAGCGGCAGCCAGTCTCCCTGTGCCCCCCCTCTACGTGTCACCTATGATGATGGCCACAGAGAGACCAATCAGCAATGCCCAAACATGAAGAGTCATCACAGAGGGGAAAAGAATACAAAAAAAGAAATTTCAGAACAGCAGAGGGTCCCCAAGAGGGGAACCTGAGGCTACCATGGACAGAGAGCACACCACCAGCCTGCCTCACCCACCCCACTGGGGGTGGCCCTCAGCCTCCAACCTCCAGGCTACTGACATCCGAGATTCAAGTGAGAATTTCAGAGTGAAGCTTGCGTACTAGCCAGATGTACCTTGACTGTGATGACAGCTCTAGGACTGGTAGATATAGAATTATTTGGATTATTCTTATCTGCTATCGCTGTGTATCAGTAAACTTTGCCTATTATCAACTGGAGAGGTAGTGCTTGGTCTGAGGGTTTGGGGTCCGCCCAGAACAAGGTATCTGATTTATAAGTCCAGTGCCAACAGGGAAGCGCCAGGCCCTTGGATCCAATACCAGCGCATGGGAGTATAAGAGAGGGAGGTGCTGGTCCCCCGGGACCCAATCTTGGGATGTGGGGGCAGGAAGAGGATGTGCCAGTGTGCAGGGTATGGGAAGGGACAGTTCTGATCCCCCTGGGCCAGTCTGATTGTGAATAAGCTCCACTCCTCCCATGTGGGCAATGGGGCCAAAAAGTTGAGCACCTGGATCACAGCACATTAAGAAAATTCCTCTGGAGCATATTGCTCTGGTGAGAAGGCTCCAGGATAACCACTTGCTAAGTCATTCTGTGTTGATATTAGAAACCCATTTAAACCAAAAGCAATACCAAATTTGTTTGGGTTTTTTGTTTTTTTGTTTTGTAAAGAACCCAAGTCACAAAAGTAGATACAGTAATATAAAAAACCCTTGAAACTATTTTTATTTTTAATTGTAAAGTTACTGTCACTAAATATTAAAAATAGTTTTTGATTCAATGGAGTCTAGTAGCATAAATGTTATTCCAGAAGCTTAATTTGGCATAAAATGCTTAATGAAATACCTTAATATTGTGCATTCAGTTACTTGTTGTTGTAAATTTCATGGTGCATTAGTAGTTCTTATATTATTAGAAGTATTTTCAGTTGTTGCCCCTTCATACTTATTTTTAGCTGCTCAGTTCTCCTCCACATTTCTTGTTAGCCTAAGTAACCTATAAGCAGTGCCGTAGCAAGTGGGGGGCGAGCGGGGTGACTGCCCTGAGTGCCAAAGCGAAGAGGCACCAACAGGCTCTGCCCAGGTGGGGTGCGGGATGGAGCTGCGAGTGCCTCATTTGGGGAGGTGCTGGGATGGGGGAAGGGCAGCTCCCACCCCGCATGCATTCCCGACCAAGCATTGGGGGAGTGGGGGCTGGAGTGTGCCCACCAGATCTGTGTGCGGGGTGAGGGTGGGCTGCTGCTGTGGGCTTTGCCCCAGGTGCCAAACTTCCTTCCCATGGTACTGTCTATAAGAAAATGAAGGTAATGCAAAATCTCACTGCTCAGTTAAAATTATCCAGCTGTTTTGGGTGGGAGCATTTGCTCCTCAAATGCCAGCTGTCCCTCCTGCAGAGGCAGGTATGGAGTGGGCTGTAGCTTGGGTAATGCAGTTGAGTGAGTGCTGGGGGAGGAAGAGGACAAACCTTCACCAGCTCTAGGGCTGATCTGGGTTTTTCCTTCCCTAGAGCCAGGGTCATAGTCTCCTGGGGTAGGGCAGCTGTGCCTACCCCAGGGGCTGTGCCCCTACTTTGAGCAAAAATGCATTTGTATCTCTTCACAGAGGAGTTATTTCTGGGTTCTGAGGCGGAAGGGAGGAAGATGACTCATTTGGACCTAAGAAAGCTCAATGTCTTTATTTGCAGGCTCCCTGGTGGCTGTTACACCTTCTGAGCGGGCAAGGGCTGGACTTGCATCTCTCCACATACAGGGCTCCTGAACTTCCATCTTAGTCAGACACCCAAAGATGAGAGAAAATATCTCCAGTGTGTGGCACTGGTACAAAGTTCTCCCATTTGGGGTTTTCAGGACTGTTAGAGTCTGCAGGAGGGTTGGAGAAGAGGTCTTACTAGCAGAGGCATACAGCACATGGTGGAAACTGCCAGAAATAAGCAAAATGATGACAATGATGTAATGGGGAATGGTTGTTCCATTGGGCTTAGTTCTTGGAGCTTAAATTCTCGAATAAGTGAATGGAAAAGGGGCCTGTATTTGAATGCATTGGCAATTATTGTAGTTAATTCATACCAGCAGTATGGGCCAGACTCTGCTGTATTCAGCCTGTGCTGGACACAGCAGAGAAAAGTGGCTGTCAGCTAGTTACGTGGATGTAAATAGCTCCCTAATTCTCCTACTGGTTCAGCTGCAGGTGCAGCTTAAAGCAGTCTTGTAGCTTCTGTAATGTGCATCTTTTGGTAATGATCCTTAAAAGACCAACTGTCAGTTGAAGATATACTGGGTGCATCTACAAGAGACACTCAAAGCACAGTGAACTAATTCTACTGTGCATTAGCACGTCACAGCGAAAGCTGTGCTAATATGCTAATATGAAGTAGAATTAGTCTCCTGTGCATTCGAGTCACATAAAAGACGTGTTCTGGTGCTACTATGCGGTAGTGCCAATTACAGTGCATTGAATTAGTTCCTGTTATTACAGGTACTAAACTTAAGGCGCTGTAATTATGGTGAATTAATGCACATGTAGATGTGCCCACTGTGTCCTCTTCTTCCCCTAAAGCAATGTCCTCTTCTTCCCCCTCCTTCTGAGTAATGAGGGAGGTGTATGAAGTATTTGTAGACTCTTTTTATCCTTTGAACTTTGGGGACCATGGTGGCAGGTGGATTCTGCCAGCAAGAAAGTTAGGGCAGACCACTGGTTTTGTTGTACTGTCTGTGCAGCAAGTCAGGGGTGAGAATCTCTCCCTAAATTATGATTCTGTTGGAACTACATAGAGGTGGAAGCATGCTCGTGGTACCTTGATTGGTAGGAGCAAATCAGAGACCTGGGATTTCCTGTGAAAAAGGGGAGAAACTTCCCTCTCAGTGTAATAGGCTTAAGTTTCCCAGTGAATTTTCAATTACATGTACTGAAATTAAAGATGAAGATGGAAGTGGAAGGTGGCATTTAGCATCCAGGTGTCATTAAAACCAGGGTTCACTCTCTGGCATTGTCAACTGCAAACCAGAGAGGTGCTCACAGAGTCATCCTCTAGTCCGTAGTTGTTACTGTGGATACCAGTGAAGAGGGGCAAGCATAGCTGTTTACTTGGGCAGGGGGGAGGTTAGTAGATTCTGGCTCGTTCTTCAAAACGTGTGTGTTCTAAAAATTGCTTTTTAAAAAGAAAAATGAATGTGAGTCCTTTCTTCTGAGAAAAAAATATTTAACAAATTTCTTAACTATTAATACCGTAATTCATCAGAAAATGAGAAAAAGAGAGACTTGGTATTAAAGAATCCTCATTAAAGAAAATATTATGGTAGATGTGCAAATATGAAACAAGAGTTATTAAGCATTCTAACACGCCGATTCTGAGCTGGGGTGGGGATTGCGCCACAGGGAAAAATGTAAAGCACAAATATACAGTGACATTTATATTGGCTATTTCAGTTTCAAGAAATATGAAATTAAATATACTTTCTACCTGCACTGTGAAAAATCTATTTATGGAAACAAAATCCAATAGGAGATCTAAAGATTGGCGGCCAGAAATTGAATAGTTTGAGATAAAATATATGGAGATTGAATTGCTGAATCTGTAGTCTCTGCTTTATGTGCCAAGGACTGGAGTGAAAGGTTGAGGTTTATTCGTCTAAACTTCATCCTGATAGTTCACAAAACACTTTGCATGCTTTCCATTTAAAAAAAGGGAGGACATGTTTTGTTGTTGTTTAGCAAATTTACCGATAGGAGGCACTCTTCTGCACCCATTTGGAACACATATTGGTGACCTCGATACAGGCAAGTGACTCGTACAGTGCATGTAGGGGGGGAAGATGGAGGATTTTAAGCATTTGCACAAAGGATGTTTTATGTATCTGCAGTCTTGTTCTTAACACTTTTTTTTCTTCAGTAAAAGTGGGTTTCTTTTAATTTAGTCACAAAAGAGAGCCAGACTTTGGACTGACTGAACAAACTAGTTATCTTGTTCAATTTAAATTGGTGTGTGATCAACTTGTGTTTGATTCTCCGGGTGGGACTCTAACAGGTGTTATTAGGGGCTAGTCTCTGTGTTGGGTCACTAATTTCCTTTTTCCCATCCAGGTTTCACTGCTGCAGATCTTCTTTCACCTCAGATATAAGAATTGGATAGAATTTACCTGCATGCAGCACCTTTCTTTCCAAATCCCAAAGTGCTTAACAAGAGATCAGATACTGGCAGCATCCAGGCTGTCCACAAACCTGGCACTAACAATGTGCTTGACTACTAATTTCCAGGCGTTCTTGGTTGTCAGGGTCCCTGCTTTGCTGGGGAATGGAGCATTGGCTAGGACCTCGTGTTTCTTTCAAGTCTCTGAGAAGTGCAGTAAGACCCTTTTGCTTCCATTTAAGGTCTGGCACAAACAGGCCATAGCAGCATTGGTTTGTTACCTCTTTTGAAAGGAGGGTTCAAGGTAAACAGCAGCTGAAAGTGCATTAGACCACTGTGTTTATTTCATACTGTTATTTTACTTGTGAGGTAGCCGGTGGTACCTTTAATGCTGATGATTTTAGAATTCCAGGCTAAAATCCTGTCTGACCTTTTCATCAGTTCTTGGCATACTTGATCCTGGTGGACTCTGCTTCCAGTCCACTGAACACCACTTTAAATTGCTTTTCTGGCTGTACTCATGAAGGATCACAAGTTTTGTAACCTCCTGCCTTTTCTTACAGTAACCTTCACGTGTTAATTGTCACTAATTTGAAAGGTAAGTATCCTTTGCCAGCAACTTTTTTTAAAAGACTTAAAACAGGAAAAATATTTTGGGCAAAAATTATTGCAATTTCTCACAAAATTATAAGATTTACTCCTTCTGTAGAGATCCATACGATCAGAACAGCATACAGATGATTGAACAGTTTGTCTTGTATTCTTGTAATTGCATTGTTGTCTGTGACCAAGATAAGAACTTCCACTGAAAACGCTGAGGTTCAGCATGTGCGCATGTGTTCTTAGCTTTACATGTGATGCACATATATATTTTTAAAACTTAGGATAAGTTAGGAATTCAAATGTCATATTCAGTACTCTACAACTTCTGCTCTCCCAAAAAGCAGAAAAGACTGTGAGTGCCTGGAGAAGGAAGTGAGTTAATATATTTCATATTAACATGTTGGCTAGGGACAGAAATTACACATAAACTGGTATAAGTGATTGGAATCCAAATCCAGTTCAAATCTGTAACACAACAGAAGTTCAGTGTTCATAAACATCTTTCCAAATGTCCGAAACCAGTTGACACTAAACGTGGAAGGACTTAACTGATTTCAGTTAATTCAGTTTATTGAACTTCTGTCCCAGATCCCCTCTACATTTAAGTTAACTCATAGTCCCCCACCATCCCAGGATGCTTTGCACCTTCCCTGCAGGGACGCTCCCCACCCTTGCAGGGTGGGCAGGCTAGCCTTGGCCCAAGGTGTCTGCTCCAGATGAGTAGGGAGGTGTGTTTGAGTGCTCCTGGCTTCTGGCCTGGGCCACTGCAGGCATGTGGCTGCATTCTGGAACCAAATGTGAATGTCTGTTCCTGGGGCCCCCAAGTCAAAGAAGCTGGCAGTGCTGGGAGGGGTAGGGTTTGGTGAGAGGCTGAAGAAGCTGGTGGCAGTAGTGGCGGCAGTGGGGGAAAGGTGGTGAGCAGCCAGCTGTGAAGTTGGTGGTGTCTGCAGCGGGGGTAGGGGTTGGTGTATGGCTGGACATGAAGCCAGCGGCTGGAGAGGGGGGTGTAGAGTGGCCAGGCATGAAGCCAGTGGTGGCAGGGGGGCTGGAGGGGAAGTGGCGAGCAGCTGGATGCAGGGGGCCCTTGGTTGCAGGGCCCCCTGTGGCCGCAGGTTTTACAGGATAGGATGGACTGGCCCTGGCTCAGATTAACCTGTGAAGACTGAATCGATGCAGTCTCAGGCTTTTTGACTGTCTGTATTTAGCCATGCAGTCTTACACCCCAGTCCTGCAGACATAACCGCAGAGGCCTGCCTGGAAAAGGCAACTTGCAGGATCTGGGTTCTGGGTTTGTTCTTCATCAACTTCTTACTACATGTTTACTGTAGATATTTTCTTTCCTAATTAGAGGGAAAACTGGTAATATAAGGTTTCTCTGTGCAGTATTATTTAAGAAGGCATTCACTTTTTAATGGCAACTGAATCGATGCAGTCTCAGGCTTTTTGACTGTCTGTATTTAGCCATGCAGTCTTACACCCCAGTCCTGCAGACATAACCGCAGAGGCCTGCCT
>NW_017728926.1:827132-834808 GCF_001723895.1 Crocodylus porosus | reverse complement strand
AAACTGGTAATATAAGGTTTCTCTGTGCAGTATTATTTAAGAAGGCATTCACTTTTTAATGGCAACTGCTACGCAGGATAATATTTACTAATCTACCATACAGACAAATGGTAAGAATTAGTTAGCTAATATCTGTACAAAACTTTTGGCATATCAAGTAATCTGTGCATAGTAATTTATACCACATTGCTAAAAAATGTATAAACTTTAAAAAAATAAAAATGAGGCTATTAGAAAATTCAAACCATGGTGAAGGAACATAGAGAAAAAAATCTACTGACATTGCCTGTATTTCTAAGAGGTCAAAGAGTCATTTCAAAGCAGAGATGATTTTACAATGCATTTTGACACAAGCTGCCTGAAAATGGCACATTTTCTCAACTGCTTGAAGAAATGTATAAGATTTGCTTTGTGTCAGATTTTTTTTAAATGTCTTCAGCTGGGCTTCCTGAGTGTGCATAGAATTGTTTCCTCTTTTAAGCTGAGAACTGTGTGTGTAGCCTGACAATTTTGACTCTAGTTTTCCCTTTATGCATGTGAATAACCTGTTTACGAATGAAGCAGCAGAAGTGTGAATGGCACTTGTGCAGTCTTGAAAACCCAGGTCCTAAATGCTTTGGCTGTGATCTTTAAAATGAGATGGAGACTGTCTGTCTATGAACAGTAGATGGTGAGGGTTGTAATTGTGCCTGATGCTTTGTCAGTCTTTGATATACAGTGTTGCATTAGTTGCTAAGTGCAAAATAAGAAGTGTCACAATCAGATCCTGAAAAATAACTTCGTTGTGAAAATGTTAAATAAGCAGTTTAAACACAAAGGCTGCACCCCCATGAGTGGAATGTGCACTTTGTGGCAGCTTAAGGCTTTTGAGGCACTGCAAAATGCACACGGTGCATGTGAATTGGTTTGCTGCACTGTATATTTGCAGTGCGGTGGAAAAATTAGATACTGAGAACTCCCAGTATCTAAAAAAAGGGGACAAAATAAAACCCTGTGTGGCACACATGGCAACAGCATGTGCTGCCTGAAAATGGAGCCTGACCAGCCAAGAGTCATGTTCTGGCTGTCAGCCGGGCTCTGCATGTGTGGAACTCCAGTGTGCAGCCCCGGGAGGCCCCCAGGACCCAAAGTACAGCTGCTGGGGCCAGCCCAGGTGCTGACCCCAGCCTCCCCTACTCCACCCAGGGCAAATTGCCATGCACCAAGTGCACGTGCAAGAGCATTCCCCAGGGACAACTAGCAGCAGAACATATATAGGCTGCTGCTGTTTGTCCCAGGGGAAACGCATGTTCCCGCTCATGGGGATGTGCCAAAAGGTGCTAATGAGATGTTAGACCATGTTAACAAAGTTGACATAATGGCTGGTGATGTGATGGGGTTGACAGGGCTAGAGTTCTTTGGTGTTTTACATTCACTGAATATGCTGAACTTGAAAACAACGTACAGACAACCATTTAACAAATTGAATATTCTATTTCTTAGAATAAATTAGCTGAGACTTCTCTCATGGGAACTGATGTGAGTTAATGTTTCTCAGCACTTTCAAGGAGACACTCAGCACCTTACAGGATCAGCCTCAAAACAAAATGTGAAAAAGTTGTATCGGGATTGGTAGAGTAAAAAGGAATTCTAGCATACTAGTTCCATACGTAGAAAATAACAAGGAATGCTAGCGGCAACTAAACGAATGTAGCAAGTTTAAATTCTTTTATGTGTAAAGGAAAACTAGTCTTTTCCCATTGCCTGCTTGTCTGAAAAATATCATAGATGTAGGTTACCTTTAGCAATTGCCTCATCTTTGCAAAGTCTTTCTGTGTTATAATTGTATGGTAATATATTCATTCATTGCCGTGTTTCCATATTTCTACTGCCATCTTGTGGCTACCCACTGCTAACATCACTGTTTTGTGTGTGTAATGGTGCCCTGATGGAATTCCTGAAGTTGTGTGTTTGTTTTAAGAGATCCTGGCATGGGTGGTAACAGTGTGACTGATCATTTTGTGTTCATTGAGCAACTTGCAGGTTCGCTGCAGGTTGGAACAGGAGTGGTAGGTAGGATGATTTGGAGGGTGACACCAGGAAGCTCCACGTGTTTGTGGAATTGCACGATAACGTTTAGCACAAAATGCACCACATGGTTGCAAGCAGCAGCACTGACTACAGTGTACTTAAATAGAGATCCACGTAGCTGCAGTCCAAATGGAGTCCCTTTATTACTGTACAGAATTCCATGCATGAAATATCTTTTATTTGCTAGCAAATGCTTTTACCATGCACTAGGGATGCAGACAGAAGTGCATCTCCCCATTGTAACTCAGACTGCTTGCAGGAAGTGTTCTGAGTTGCAGTGATCCCCTGAACCAAACAGAAGTTCACTGTTGTTGGTGAGGAGGAGAATCTAGATGCTGGCTGCCAGACTGCAGCTGGTTTCCCCTGGCAAGGTCACTCCTCTCTCCCAGCCTGTTCTTGTTTCAGAATGGGAGGGGGGAAAGGGAGCAGAGGGAGCTCCTTCCAGGGGTTCTCCAGCCTGTGCTGAAGGGTGGGGTGGGTGAATTGGAGCCCCCCACCTCAGAGGGACTTCTGTACACCCATCCTGCCCTCCAGTGATGGCTGAAAACCCCCCAGACCAAACTCCCTCCACTCCCTTTCCCCCCTCCCATTCTGAAAACAGCTCAAGGCTGGGAGAAGGCACAAACAGAAGTTACAGACGAGCTCTGTTTTGAAATGTCTTCATCTGACTCCTCATGCAATGAGGATTCAGATTTTCATTGGATCATCCATTTTTAAGTGGTCTGCAGCTGTGCACATGTGTTTGGACATGGATATAGACCACTTTCTGTGGCCAGATCAGACAAAAATTGTCACTTCTGTCTGCACCCTAAGAAGTATGTTCCTTTAGGAAATTTTCCAGCCATCCTCAAAGGAACTGTTTCTCCTTTCACCCTTTATCATTGCTTCTCCTTCTTTTGACATTAGTGTGTGATCTGTTCCTTCATATAACCACTCCTTTAGTAAGACAGCCTTTTCTTTTCTTGTCCTACCTACTCCAAAAATCGTCCTGTGCCCCTTTGCCTCATTTATATTTTGTCTTCTTTCAAATTTCAGCTAAAAACATTAATTTTCTCCTTTCCTTGCCTCCTGAGCTTCAGTGTCTCCACCTGTAATATAGGGCTAATGATGCTAACCAAAGCTAGCATCCTAGCTACCTGCCTAGGAAATGGTTTCCCCATCTTATGAAACTTTTTGAGAATTCAGAAATGTTGATGTATCAGAACCCTTTCATGGTAGAGGTAGGAATAGAAAAGGAAGAGGAGACAGAGAAAGAGAGTGTCAAACAGTTACCTGCATCTCCCTAATGAGACTGGCTGTTTTGAGGTAAGTATTTTCCTTGTTCTTCTAATGGAGTTGTTGTACTTTGGGCCAGGAAGGCAGAAACTAGCCAGTTAGTTAGAGCAATCACTTTGGGGACTGCCAAGCTCAAGCCAATGATAAGTAGCCCTTCCTGCTGAGACTTTCATTGCAATCAGTTATGTTCCTGCAGAAAATTTCTATTTTGACAACTCCACATTTTGTAATGAAAAGCTATTCCATTAAAATGTCCTGACCAGCTCCAAATGTGACCTCCTTTGAAATGCACTTTAAGATCTCTGGATTATTACTTAGTTGCTGAATTGTCCAGGGCCTGGAGACCCTTCCTGATTTAAAGGAAATCTTGTGAATTTAATTTAACTTCTTCAAAATGATACTGAAAATCCCTTACTGCTGAAAAACTGTTCTACAAGCTTTGAGAGAATTGGGGGAAAATATAGTGTTCCTCTGTGACTACAGAGTTCTGCTTGCTTAGCCTTTTGGTGAATTCTGTTCGCAATTAGATGAAATCAACCTGATGTCTTTGGAGGTAAGTGTGCAGAGTCTGTGGGCTAATCCTAGGACATTGGCATGGAGAGGCATGCAGTCATACCATGAGGCTGTTGGAATCTGTGTATCACTGCATGTGACAGTGATTGTCATTGTCAGAACAGTGTCATGAAACTGAGCACTTAACTCTTCCTGACCTTCACCAGCACACTGCAGTACTATTTCCACACATTACATTTCTAGAACAGCTTTCTTGTGTCTGTTTATAGCCAGTTGCTGTCACTTATTGCAACAAATATGTTGTATTTTTCTATAAAAAGGCCCCATGCTACTAAGGACTGCAGTATTTTACAGTACTATACATGTTTTTGAAGATGGTCTTCTCTCTGACCTAAGTACGTTCGGTAATATCATGTGGGTGTGTTACTGTTTGTGGTTATACTTTGTTTGCAGTTTTTGTATTCCTCTTGTTCTAAACAAGTTGTTAATAAAATGAATGTGAAAACATGTTCTTATGCATAAACATTGAATTTTTTAAATGAAATCTATGTAGTGGTGGATGCTGTGCTTGCTAGTATTCGCTTCACTCTGCCTAGCTCCCTGGCTTTGCAGTTAACATAATATAAGCAAGTAGATTTGCCCCATCCTAATCCTGATCAGCAAGGCTCACTGCTATTGTAGTATATAGGTATCTGTACAGTATGAAACATGTTGCCTCCTGAGACTAAAACAATGCATTTTAATGCCTTCTGGGGCAGGGGAGGGGTAACTTCACCTTTTCTTCTCAAACTTATTCAGCTTTTTTCAGTTTCCTCATGGCTCTTTGAAGGCAAACATTTGCCAGCTTTGTTGAAAAGCGTATGAGTGTTATCAAGCATATCAAACACTTTTGCTGGGGTTTCCAAATTGATCACAACCTAGGAAACCACATTTATCTCCATGTTCACATAAGAAATGATTCTTTTCTTGACCAAGACCTGTGATCTATAACTGAGCAGCAAATTATTGTCTTTATAAGTTTCTTCTACATTGCAAATGCAAAAAGATTAATAAAATCGGTGTATTTTCCCACAACTAATTTTCGGCCAGTGCCCTTTCATAATGTAATGCAGGAGGTTATGACTTCAGGCTTTGACATTCTCCCCATTATTTTGGAAATCCCGATCAGCCTGCTCTTGACTTTTATGGATCACAGATGTCTGACAGACTGGCTCAGAACATTGTGACCTTGGGTAATAAGTGAAAAATATCTGCAGCCTACCTCAGTGACTTTGGTAATTGTCACTCGAGATATTGTCCTTTGTTCTGTTGTCTCATTGTCCTGCCATCATACTAGGGAATGTTTGTGAGGCTTAATTATTATTTGCAGAGTGCTTTCAAATCCTCAGAGGTAAATTCCCTAAGCGTTATGCAAGTATACGCATTACTGTTTGGAGACTCTTTCCACTCTTCCTGAACCCCCTATGTTATATTGATTTAGTTCTTTCTGCTCTTGATAATTTTTTCAGCAGGGATATAAATAAGGACTTACTGAAATCACAATTTTGTGATTTTTGTGGAAACTGTAAAATTGGTATATCCCCTGTGAAAAAACCCAGTCCCCGCAAACAAACGGGAAAACTGCCAGTGAGTGAGTGGAGAAAAAAAAGAAGGCAGCTGAAAAAGGAAAAGGGTGGGAACCCCTGGAGGACTGGGGGGAGGGGGAAGGGAGAAGAGGAGGAGAACGAGAGTGAACTGATGCAGGCTCAGTCCACAAGCCAGTCAGGGGCCAACCCGGGAAGCCGGGAACATTTTGACGCTAGCTTTTAAAGCACCTGCAGCATGCTCCTGCAGCGTGCTTGCTTGCTTCTGTCTGAGAAAGAGTAGACATGAATGCCAAGATATCTTCCAAGACTGCCAAATGTTTCAGCAGTGGGATGTGCAAGACTGCATTCTGCGGGGACCTTGCATGCAGATGGTAGCAGACTCTTCTGTACTTCCTGCAGTGTAATGCTGGATGTGTCCAGGAAAATCATCAGTAATCGTCACTTGGAGTCCAAGGCATATACAAAGAGGAAGGCTGCTGCAAAGGCTGAAGGTCAGAGCAAGCGGCAAGCAACTGTGTCCTCCCTGTTTAAACAGACTACAGAAAATAGCTTGGCAAAGTGAGAGGTGGCATTTTCCCTCATGAAAGCTTTCACAAAAGCCAAAATCCTGCTGCAGAAACTTGATCACCCCAAGTTAAAGGACTGCCTAAAACAAAATGTGCTCAATGCTGGCAATTTTCTGCGTGCCAACAAGCTTCATCAGGACTGTATCCCTGTAGTGATTGCTTCACATGTAGAGTCCACAAAGGCTGCCTTGGCAGAGTATCGTTCCTTTTCCATTGTGGCTAATGAAGCCATTAACCCTCAACAACTATGTCATGCACATTTATGTGTACCAGGGAGCTGGACTGACCAGGACCTGCCTATGTTTCAAACACCACCTCTCCTTTGTCAATTTTTCCGTGTGTCCCAAGCAATTGTAAAGGTAATAGTCAGCTATGGTGTAGACTGTAACAGGATCTCAGCATTCCTGTTTGACAGCGCCATATACATGTGCAAGGCTTTCGCCAGTGTGCTCCAAGGAATGCTGCCCAACACTGTTCATGTCACCTGCAATGTACACATTCTGGCCCTAGTAAGTCACGTCTGGTGCACACAGTTCCTTGAGGTAGATACCCTGGTGTCTTCCTTCTAGAAAGCCTTGAAGCACTGTCCAGGTTGTAAGGTCCAATACACGGAGTCTATTTCGAGTCAAAGTGCCACTGTGTTGCTTCCACCAGAGCCTGTGTTCATATGGTGGAATTTGTGGTTCAGCGCAGTCTGTCATCATGCCAAGCACATTTAGGACTATCAGCAGCTTGTGAGTGAGGGGCTGGAAATCATGCTCAGTACGCAGGGTATACTCAAAGCTTCATGGTCTCCTAGGGTGAAGTGACATTCAAGATCAAGTGATGTTTGTGGCTGACAAATGTCATCCAGTTCATGGAGCCTCTGACCTGGTTTGAAGGCTGGCAGGCTGTGATCCATCATGCACACAACAAGGTGATTGACTTGATAAGCTGGTCAAAGACGGGGCATTGGAAAAACTGTCAAGGTGCCCTCGTGAAAACCAGTGTAGAAGAGAGCTGTTCCAGGCAAAGCTGTGAAGTTGAACCATTACTACAGGTAGGACTCATTACTGCCGGCGCAGGTCAGACATCTGGCTGCCCCCTTTCTTGGTGCTGTTTGCATTTTGGACCTCAGCCAGGTGTCTCTGCTGTGTTGTGACCCTCAGCCACTAAAAAGAATCCTGGGATGGAGGAAAAGAGCATGCCAATGAGCGTGCTCTCTGTGTTACCTTATAGACTCATAGAATCATAGAAAATTAGGGTTAGAAGGGACCTCACGTGGTCATCCAGTTCAGTCCCCTGGTCAAAACAAGACTATCCCCAACTACACCATCCCAGCCAAGGCTTTGTCTAGCTTGGTCTTAAAAACCTGCAAGGATGGGGAGTCCACAGTCTGCCTGGGTAACCTGTTCCAGTGTTTTACTACCATCCTAGTAAGAAAGTTGTTCCTAATATCCAACCTAAACCTCCCTTGCTGCAACTTGAGACCATTGCTCCTTGTTCTGTTATCTGCCACCAGTGAGAACAGTTTAGCTCCATCCTCTTTCAAACCCCCTTTCAGGTAGCCGAAGGCTGCTATTACATATCATCTCAGTCTTCTTTTCTTTAGATTAAATATACCTTAGCTGCTCCTCAGAAGTCAGGTGTCTCAGCTCCCTCACCATTTTAGTTGCTGTCCTCCAGA
>NW_017728926.1:823685-826048 GCF_001723895.1 Crocodylus porosus | reverse complement strand
CCCCTTGACAGCTGCCCCACCCCTGGGCATCATATTGGGACTAGAAGTCCCACCCCTAACTCCTGACCTTTTCCACTGGAAGTCCCTACCCTTGCCCCCTGGATATAGTCCTTTTGGGAGGGGGAGTTGCCATCTTAGAACCAGAAACAACCAAATCATACACTAAATTCAAACACCTACTATAACATAGTTTAATTTTATTCCAAAAAATGTTTTTGTTATGATTCATGTTTGCCTAGTGTCTATAGAGAGACTTGCATAATAACTCAAAAATAAGTTCTTAGTCTTGTATCTTGTGGGGCGAGTGTATGGTAGGGTGTGGGGGATCTGGGGGTTTGTGAAGGGGTGCAGTTGTGTATGAGGGACATAGGATATGTTGGGGGGTTGTATATATGGGGGGGTTGTGAGGACAAGGTATGGATATGTGAGGTTAGTAGTGTGTGAAGGAGGGATGGACAGGTATGGACCCCTCACACACTCTTCCCATGGCATAGCAGCAGCAGGCAGGGATGCTTAGGGCTCTGATGCCTGGCAGGGTGCAGCACTGCACATCACAGTGAGGGGTGCACACTCCGCGAGACAGTCTCTGTTGCTGGTGCTCCCTGCACTTGGGCTGTGCAGGAGGGAAGCCTCAGGTGCTTGAGCCAGCTGCCTTCCCTGCCAGGGCTGTGCTGCAGGGATAGGAATCCCCAGGCACCTTCCCCTGGGGCTTCCCTCCTATGCAGTGCAAGTGCAGGGAGTCCCAGCAATACAGACTGCCTGGTGGAGGCTGTGCCCCTCGCTGTGATGTGGAGCACTGGCTAGAGCTGTGCCCCGCCGGGCACCAGAGCCCTGAGTGCCCCCACCTGCTGCTCTTGCCACTGCCTGTGGGGCTGCGCTTCATGGGAGGAGTGTGGGGGGGTGTCCCCGCCTGCCCTCCCAGCCCTCCTTCACACCCACATGCTGCCCACTCAAGCTCCGCACTGCTGCTGCCTCCCTGGGCACAGGCTCCACGCTGCTGCCAACCCCAGCCCCACACTCAGTAGTCCGACCCAGCTGCAGCTCTGCCCCAACTCCCACCCTGCTGCTTCCCTGCTTGGTGTCTAGAGTCAGTGGGAGGCCGGGGAAGTGGAGCAGGTCCCTGGGAACTGCTGCTGGTAGGGCTGGGCCCTTTGGCCCACAAGGGTAGGAGGGAGGTGCAACAGGATATATTGGGGCATGTGTACACTTGGTCTGGGAGCCTTGTGGAAGGAAGGGCTAGGTGGGACACAATCCACTGATGGGCGCCACAGGCTGGATGAAAGCGCCTGGTGAGCCGGATCCGGTCTGTAGGCTGTATTTTGCCCACCCCTGCTCTAGGCCCTGTTAAGGGCTTTCCTGGGCATGATTCCCTGATCAAGCCCAGGAAAGCCATTAACTACATCCTAGACCACTTAATAATGCAGCAATTATTGGCTTCCACAGGCTTAATCCTCTGATCAAGCCCAGGGAATCTATTAATTGCTGAGTTAATAAGCAAGCCCTGGTCTGGGGCCATCTGTCAGTCTTCAGGGGAGGGAGGGGTGGAACTCCTGGTGCCCCTCAGCCAATCAGAGGTGTGGGGGCCCCGCCACACTCTGCCATGAAAATGGTACCCAGTGCCTTGTCAGGACTACAGAACTGGGAGGCAGCCACCCCAAATTACAGTCATAAAGCCTGAGATGCTCAATTCTCCTTGCAGTTGCTAATCTCAGGCTTGGTTTAGTGGTTTTGGTGTGGTTTTTGAAACTTGTGTGGCTGTGTTTTAAAATGATTTTATTAGTAAGGAATTTGCAGCCAGGTGACGGCACTACAATTAGAAGAGTTGTTTCCCTTTCTGTGCATCTCATCCTTTTCTGATGAAAAGCCCTTCTCTCCAGAGCGAGCTCATGTTTGTGCTGTTACTGACACACACAAAGTGACTGAATTCTTCACGTGGCAACAGTTATGAGAGTGCTGCTGGCATGGAAAGAGCGGTGGGCCTAACTCCTACCTCCTTTCCACAGTCGTTCCTGATTTAAATCAAAGGTGAGAAGCTGAAGGCTGAGAGCAACTACTGTTGACTGGGTAATGTGAATTCCTGAGGCTGTGTTTCTAAAGCACACCATTCTGGCCAGCAGGATTGGGTACTACCGTTGATAACCACAGGATGCCATGGTCCTTAGGCTCTCACTTCAAATGTTCTGATTCACATTCCTCCCTCAAGGGCCTGACCTGATGATGGAGGGAGGACGTTGGCCTGGCTGCTTTCCTCTGACCTCTAGGGAAATCACTTTTGCAGGTGTGTACTGTGTTGGCTGGGGAGGGGGAGCAGCTCTCTGCTATGCAAACCTACATCTTTTGAGTCTGGTTAAAATGGCTGTTGC
>NW_017728926.1:775655-823585 GCF_001723895.1 Crocodylus porosus | reverse complement strand
TAGGTGGGACACAATCCACTGATGGGCGCCACAGGCTGGATGAAAGCGCCTGGTGAGCCGGATCCGGTCTGTAGGCTGTATTTTGCCCACCCCTGCTCTAGGACCTGTTAAGGGCTTTCCTGGGCATGATTCCCTGATCAAGCCCAGGAAAGCCATTAACTACATCCTAGACCACTTAATAATGCAGCAATTATTGGCTTCCACAGGCTTAATCCTCTGATCAAGCCCAGGGAATCTATTAATTGCTGAGTTAATAAGCAAGCCCTGGTCTGGGGCCATCTGTCAGTCTTCAGGGGAGGGAGGGGTGGAACTCCTGGTGCCCCTCAGCCAATCAGAGGTGTGGGGGCCCCGCCACACTCTGCCATGAAAATGGTACCCAGTGCCTTGTCAGGACTACAGAACTGGGAGGCAGCCACCCCAAATTACAGTCATAAAGCCTGAGATGCTCAATTCTCCTTGCAGTTGCTAATCTCAGGCTTGGTTTAGTGGTTTTGGTGTGGTTTTTGAAACTTGTGTGGCTGTGTTTTAAAATGATTTTATTAGTAAGGAATTTGCAGCCAGGTGACGGCACTACAATTAGAAGAGTTGTTTCCCTTTCTGTGCATCTCATCCTTTTCTGATGAAAAGCCCTTCTCTCCAGAGCGAGCTCATGTTTGTGCTGTTACTGACACACACAAAGTGACTGAATTCTTCACGTGGCAACAGTTATGAGAGTGCTGCTGGCATGGAAAGAGCGGTGGGCCTAACTCCTACCTCCTTTCCACAGTCGTTCCTGATTTAAATCAAAGGTGAGAAGCTGAAGGCTGAGAGCAACTACTGTTGACTGGGTAATGTGAATTCCTGAGGCTGTGTTTCTAAAGCACACCATTCTGGCCAGCAGGATTGGGTACTACCGTTGATAACCACAGGATGCCATGGTCCTTAGGCTCTCACTTCAAATGTTCTGATTCACATTCCTCCCTCAAGGGCCTGACCTGATGATGGAGGGAGGACGTTGGCCTGGCTGCTTTCCTCTGACCTCTAGGGAAATCACTTTTGCAGGTGTGTACTGTGTTGGCTGGGGAGGGGGAGCAGCTCTCTGCTATGCAAACCTACATCTTTTGAGTCTGGTTAAAATGGCTGTTGCAGAGTTGATGTTACAGAGCTCTCCCCACCCCTCCCGGGCCAGTTCCCAAGTGGGATTTCTGTACACTCATGTAGTGGGCAGGTAGAACAAAATATTGTTGTTGTATGACAGTTGGAGGCTTAGGGACCTATCCCAGGGGTTTGCCTGGTGGATGTCCCAGACTGACAGGTTCTGATGCCAAAACCATTGCCAGCCTTACCTGGCCTCCTCCTCCTGGGAGACATCCAAACAGATACTAGCAATATGTCCTTGCCCACACAGGAGACCTGCATAAGCAGAACACATTGCTTATTGCATTCTGTTAAATGCTGAACTGGTTTTGTAGTCACTCTGTGCACATGGAGCAAGCACAAGACACACTTGTTACCTTTAGATTTAGGAAAGAATATTTACCTCAAACAAATTTACACAATTAGATTTGCCTAGATTTTGCATACTTTTTTTCCAGTGCTGTATTACTAAAACACCAGTGTTGTAGATTTGTGATTAGCAAAAAATGTGCCATTCCAGTTGCAGGAAGCCATTGCTATTCAAGAGAATTGAAACCAAATTACATTTTCATCCTGTCTGGGGAATGCTTGCGAAGCATCCTTCTCCTATCAGAGGGTGTGAATGAAAGCTCGGAACCTTATGGTATCTCCACCTTCAAGGTACATTCAGTGGGGAAAGAAATCTCTTGAGTTCAGTGGCTTGTCATACTTTTCAATTAAGGCTTTTTGAACTACAGTAATTGTACAAAATATATGAAAAACTTTTTATTAAACCCCAAAATCTAAAGGATTATTAATGACTGGAGGGCATTGGAACTTAGTGGGCACATCTATGCATCACCCTATGGTGACGTAGAAATGTGCTATATCACCCTACGGAGCCCTATGGCGACATAGTGATCACATGGGTCTTCATGTGACCATTAGCTATGTTGTTGTAGCAGTGCATTCCCCAGGTATAGCACACTGCTATAGCAGCGTAGCAGCAAAGTCTAACCGTGTGCTGTGTGCACAGCGCAGTAACCACCCATATTCTGCCATGCTTTAGTACTTCCAAAAGGAAGATTCTAAAGGATGGTGCCATAGCAATGTCGCCATACGGCAATGTATAGACGTGTTCAGTGTATACTGCAAGCTGTCTTGCCAATTTTTAGCATTTAAAAACTACCACTGGTTAAAATTATTCTATATATCGTAACTTTATTTGAATAGTCTACATAGCTTTCAAAGTAAATATTAATTCCATTATGCCATAAACTTTTATTTATCATGACAGCAAGCCGTAAAGTACTCTTCCTAGAATATAGCCATTAAATTGCATAGCCTAGATGAGATGCAGTGCACACACTGAATTCCAGTAGCAATTACCCAACATACTTTATATAAGTCAGTATTAAACACACTCCTTAAGTACAAATCTTAGCCTATGTTTATGCAGAAAATTGTCTTTAGTCATTATCCAGGCGAACAGAAATATGAGCAGGAAGCTGTACTTGTATAATAGTGGGCATAGGCCACATCTGAAGACCAAAGTGCACAGAGCCACCAAGCACTAATTCACTGAAACTGCTCCTTGCATATTATGTTTGACTTTTTAATTACCTAAATTATTCATTAAAAGTGCCTTATAATTGCCTGCCTGTGGTATTGCGAGAAGTGTGGATTTTAATTAGTCTTTTTTTTATACATGAAATGCAGTTGGACTTTTGCAGGGTGATTATTTAAAAAGATGGATTTTCATTAATTGTTGTGCTAAATGAAAATAGATGGCTGTATTTATTAGAGGTGTGGACTTCAGTTGAAAGTGATTTGAGTTTTACAATTTTCCATAAACTATATGTGAAATCTAAATGGTTTTCACTGGCAGCCTCCAAACTGCTGTTGCTCTATTTGTGGCAATATTTTCAATGTATAAACAACTGTAGGAGATTATTGAGAGAAATGGCTGTGTGTTCTGTTAGCTCCATTATGCCATGTACAGAGGACATATAACACTGTTAAATCTATGCAACCATGGTTTTGAGACTCTAAGCCGTTAAGATTGATAAAACTGCCTGAGCCCTACACAATTCCATCTCATGTAATTTTAATGCGGTTATTTACTGTTTAGAACAGCTGAGCTATATGTGAAGCTTTCTAACAGGTAGAATATTCTCAGCTCCATCATTCCAGCTGTTCTTTCCTTTTCTTCCCTTTCCCTTCCATACCTCACATCTTTTTTTTGTGGATTGGATTTTCCCATGCCAAATTCCAATCTTGAGACCAGCTCCTTCCATTGAGCTCAAGGATCTTCTCCTCTTTCTTTTACAATTATCAGTGATAGAATCACTCCTGTTACTGTTTATGTAATCTTTGCTCCATTTGCTCCTATGAACTCTATTTCTGACAATGGCCTTGAGTGGGAATTGACCTTCAGTGCAGATTCAATCTTCCATTTTATGCTAGAAAGCAATATCTGAGAAGCTGAAACAGGAACATCAAGGGCCATCAACAACTGAATAGCCTTGTGCTAGCAGGACTCTGCCAGCGGGCTGCCAAAGACTCCAGGCATGATAATGACTCTCTATAAAGGGGCAGAAGGGTTAGTGGAAAAAGCAGCCCCTCCCCACCCTGAGCCCATTGGAGAGGTGAAAGAGAGATGGCATTGAAAACACAGGAGAGGCTATTGTCAGGAAGAGAAGATGAGTTCAGAAGGAGGGGGTAAGATTGGAGGGCATGGATTCCCAAGGAGACACTGCCTGAAAGCCAGAGTGTATGGAGTGGGGCAGGGAGAGTGCAAGTGATTTGTTGTCTTCACATGTATTTGTCACTTTGGTGCTGGTCTGTAAGTGTAGTGCCCTTCACGGTAAATGATTGGAGACACCTTTTTAACATCTGCATGATAACTGCTTTAACTTCAGTGAGCCTTTGAAGAAAAAAACCACGGTGGGACTTTGGGGAGGTCATACTTACACTTTTGGAAGAACTTTAGAGTGGGAGGTGCAGGGGAACCTAGACTGCAAGGTTGCACTCTTCAAGCAAGTGTTCTGGGTAGGAGCTGTCAGATTTTAGAGAGGATAGACATGTCTCAGACCGAATAGGTTTAGAAGCACAACAGATTTAAAGGTCGGGCCCAAGACAGCAGCTTGGCATTTGACTCAAGTGGGAACACAGCCAGGCCATAAATTCTATGCCATCTTAAAATGTAAATCTGTAGCATTAAGAGTAATGAAATATGTAAGTATATTGTCCACAGTTGAGAGACCTTTATTTCATGTTAAAGAAGAAATGAGGAGGGATTGCATAATTTCTTCTTTCTACCTCAGAACAGCCGGTCATATAATACACGGAGAATAACATGCATTGCAAAGAGCTTTCATAGCAGGAGCATCACCTCCTAGATCTCAGTTGTGTGAAGTCACACTCTGCACCATAACATCACTGGCCACTTGGATGCATCTTCCCTGGTGAATGTTTGCAATTGTGTAAATGCAGAAGCATTTCTGAATTTATTTCCAAACATTGTAACTTTTTAAAAAAATTTGTATGACATCTGATGCAGGACGGGAAATTAATTTAAGGTAACTTAAGATTTGATCACTCCTTTTTGGGACTTGAGTAGGAAGAGGAGATAAAGGAGATCCTACTGGTATGATGATTATTTATTCTGGGCTCCTGGCATCCATAGCACTTACTGGTCATATAAAAAAGAAGTCTGGTGCGGAAGAGTTTGCTGTCAGAGGTTCCGATCCTGCAAACGCTTTCTACCTGGTTCTGGGTTTTTAATTGTAGCCATTTTGGTCTAAGGGCGTATGTAGGCAAGGTTCTTTGGCTACGTGTGTTATGTTTTATTAGACCAACTAAGTAGTTGGAAAAAAGTTCTTAGAGAGCTTTTGGGTGCAATCACCCTTCTTCAGACATAGGGAGCCTCTCCTGGTCTGAGACTCCAAGGAATAAAAGATGCTAAAAGTGTGACAGGATGTCTGTGAGAGTGTAAATAGGTGGAAATTCAGAAAACAAAAGGTAGAGCAGGGAGGGTTGGGGGAAGGACAGAGACGAGGTGGGGAAAAAACCAAAAGTCAGTAGTACTATAATAGTAGTTTTCCAAGAGTAGTCTACAGTAGTAGTTTTTCAAGAGGCTCTCTGTGAAAAATTAAATAGTTGGAAATTGGGAAGACAAAGGGTAGAAAAGGACGAGGAGGGGAGGAAGTGTGGAGCGGGAGTGGGGAAGAAATGAGTGCAAGGACAGGTTTAGCAGGTAGCTGGTGAATCAGATGTCTACCTCGTTCTGCACTTTCTACTCTGCCTAGTCCCTGTGAAATCAGTGGTAGCACATGCTCCAGAGAGCACTGTGCCCTGGAAGAGGCATTTCCACTGAGTTCTGATGAGGGGAAAGCTATTTCAAAGGAAGAGATGGAGTAAAACAATGACAAAAGTATGGATGGGAAAATGAAAAAATGAACCGTGAGGCAGAGTACAAAGAGTGAGAAGTGGTGGTGGGAAAACTGATACTGAGCTGGATACCAGAATGTTTGAATTTTATGTGGAATATGATAGACAAGGCCAAGAGGCAGAAGCAGCCACCTTTGTAATCAGCTGTATCTCCTGTGAACATCTGCGGGGAAGCTGCAAGCATAGAAATAAGGCTTAGAATTCCTACAAGATCAGGTATGTTGGTTTCCGCACGCTCCAGGGGAAGAGTAATTCTCAGGCACTGCCACCTGGGGGACTATTGTGAGATGAAAGAACCCTTATCAGCATGAAACCAACTGATTATTTGAATTGTAAAGACACTTTTGAAATAGCTCAACTCTTCATAGAATAAACAGTCTCAGGTGGTTTGGAGACATTTAATAATGTTAATGTTAAGTTGTCAGAATCAAAGTGGGATGCATAACAGTTGTTAGAAGTCCACTTTAGGAAAACAGGCATAGGTAGTAAGCTGTAATGTGTCTTGGTATTTTGGTATCCAGATGTGCCTAGAAGACCATTTGGACTTACATGTTCACAGATTGTAAGGCTAGAAGGAACCAATGTGATCATCTAGTCCAACTTTGTCCATAGTGTTGGTTGGAAAATTTCAGTTGGGGATTTCTGCAGTATGCCCTATTGAGCTAGACTGTGTTGAGCTAGGCCCACAATGCCCTGTTGAACTAAACTGTGTCTTCTAGAAAAATGCCCCATCTTGATTTTAAAGATGTAACTTGCTATGTCCCTCAGAAGCATATCTTTACTGTTTAATTACTCATATTGTGACTTTTTTTACCTTATACTGTGAATGTGTTAGCTTCAGTTACCAGCCACTGGATCACTATGCTTTGTTTCCTAGATTAAAAAAGGCTTCTGCAATCAGATCTTCTCCATGTGTAGGTACTTACTTACGACCCATGATTAAGTTACCACTTATCTCCATGTGGATAATAGATAGATTGTGCTCCTTGTGTCTGTCTCTGAAGGCTGGCTTTGCAATCCTTGACTAATTTTTCAGATCTTGTCTGACCCCTTTCCAATTTCTCAGTATCTTTGTTACATGTGAACCCCACACAAGGGCACCACATTCCTGGAATGTTCTCAATACCGCAGTGCAGAAAATTAATAGAAATTTCCTATTTCTACTTGATATTCCCCAATTTCTATATCCAAGGATTTTGTTTACTACAGCTCTTAGAGAGTGGCTCAGTGAGTAATTCGCTATCATCCTTCAGACCTCTGCAGAACCTGTGCCCTCCAGAACTGTGTCCCCCATCCTGTAAGGGTAACCTATAGTCCTTATTCCTAAATGTATATGACATCATATTTAATAGTATTAAAACATAGATTGTTCAGTTCACCCACCAAAACAGAGAGTACTGTAGAACTGACCTGTTAGCTATTTACCACTTCTCCAACTGCTGATTTTTGAGAAGCTGGGAAACCCAGCACAAGATAAGCTTCCTGGGGAAGCTTATCTTACCTAAAGAATAAATGGGTCCTTTGCTGATCTGAGTAATATTAATGCTGAATATTATTAATTATTAATTAATTACTAATTATTAATTACTACTATTATTAATACTAAATATTAATGCTGAAAGTCCTTCAGATCATCTATTCTGAGAAAATATCTATGCTATAGATCAGTGGGGCTCAACCTTCCTGCCTATTGGGCCAGATCTGAGCCCTGGGCCAGATCTGAGCCCTGGGCCAGACATGGTGGGCACCATCCAACCACACAGAGACGTACAGGAGGCGGGCTGACTCCAATGTGGTCCTGCAATGGAAAGGAGCTTAACCTGGACCTATAACGGGTAGGGGGTGTGCTCAGGTCCCAACCTGGCCCCAGCCCCAACCCAGCCCTGGAGGGGAAGGGGGCATGGCTGAGCCCTGCTTCAGAAGTGGTGGGAACGGGGCATGGCACAGCCCCAGCCTGGCCCTGCAGGGAATGGGGAAGGGAGCGTGGCCCAGGCCTAATACAGAAGTTGGAGATGGGGCATGGTCCAGTTTAGTTGGGGAAGGGAGCACATCTGGGGCTTGGGATTTTGGCAGGGAGATGGTTGCCATATTAATGGCAACTGCTCTCCTGCTGGCAAATTTCCAGACCAGTGGGCATCCCTGCAGGCCAGATGAAATGGTTCCTCAGGCTACATTTGACTCATCGGCTGCAGTTTGAGTACCTGTGATCTAGATCATCCCTTGTTACCTTCAAATTAGTTTTTCCTCTTTGAGTAAACTTCTACATTGCCATCTCTTTGAGTAAACTTCTACATAGCCACCTTGCCTATATATACGTAGCTAAGCCAAAGGAAGATGTACTGGCAGATTTATTGCAGATAACCAACAATTGATAAAAATAAACTTTAAGAACAAAATAGCCTGTGAATCAGTCTGATAACTGGAAATATATTATTTCTAGGAGTTTATCTTCAGGAGGCCCTGCAACCATGAAACAAGCCTGAAGTCAAGCTTGATAGTCTGGGGTTAAATTTCAGTGCTATAGGCTCTTGTAAGGGGTACAGGGAAAGGCTTTGACATCAAGAGGCTCTCTTGATGTTTACAGTGCTAATTTTTTCTATTTTTGTCTTTATAAATAAGTTTGATCTTAGGGTGAGAAATAGTCTGTCATAAGCAATTCTATTTCAAACTTGCTTAATTTTTTCTGATTTTCTGTCATCACCTAAAATCTAATATTGGAAGATGATAAAAAATATAATAGAAAATGTGTGAAGTGGGACAAAGATTATTTTTATTACAAGCAATTGAGCTGACAGTATTCTCACCTCATACCAAAAGCAGGGCTAGCAACTTTATATAAAGAAGTAGGCTAAAAGTTCAGGAAGTCAATCTTCCTTGCTGGTGCCAGTGCTGATGGAGCTCAAAGGACTTTGACAGAATTTGTGATGGATGAAATATCATCCTCTCCTACAATGTGGAAGGGGAGGGTCTTGGAGAACAGCTTGAATCTGACATCCTGTATGTCAAACTAGCTGCAAGGCAGGAGAGGGCAGCGGTCATTTTGGGTGAATCCCCAACCAAGTGATCAGAAGTTGTTTGACATGATGTGTTTCAGTGTTACTTTATTGCAATAGAAATATGCCAAGAAACACTTGGAATTGGAGTAATACAAAAAGGAAAACTGGAATCTCAAAAGGCCACAGGCAGATTGTCTTTGTGTTGTCAGCACTAGATATTTGCATTTTGAGAGTCTTAAGAGTTCAGCATTGGTCAGCTGTGTGAGTGAAGGCCATGCCCTGCTCAGTCCCTCTGGCAGGAAGCACTGAGAAACACAGATAAGAGCAGAGAGTATCAGTGAATATACAATAAAAATCAGAATCTTAATACAGCTGTAGAGCATGTCTGTTAATCGGTCTATTGACAGTGAATCATTTCTTCATCATTTTATCCTTTCAATTATACCATGTTATGGCTGTTATTTTTATATGATTTATATATAATAGCACTCAGAAGGTCCAATCAGTGATGGGATCCTGTTGGAGTAGGTTCTTTACAGACACAGAGGTAAATAGAGCCCCTTCCCTAAAGAGTTTTTAAGTCAATAAGACAGGTGAAATACAAAGTGCAGGGAGAGGGAAGCTGTAATATTCAGACAGCATTTTAATGTACAAAGCATCGCTTGCTAGCAGATTTATTGTAGGTGTCACAGCAGAAGGGAGCATCTGAGGGGATGGGATGTGCCAAGACTGCTCTCTTGCAGCATTTAGAGCCTTTTATTTAGATTTTTCCTTTTTACGAGTTCTTGTTGTGCATCTTGATATTGTTCTGAGCACAAAACACGCTGCTCGTGCCAAGCGTTTACTCACTGGTGTTGAAAGCAGAAACAGAAACCTACAATCTCACTCAATAATTTTCCTTTCCCTTGCACAAGCTTTTTTCCATTACATTTCCACCAGCCTTTCCCAGGTCTAACCCAATATTATGCCTTTTCCTTACAATCCCCAATGCTAAAAAAAACATCCTCTGCTCTTTGGTTACCATAACTTCTCTCCAACTTCCCCACTCCTCATTCCAGCTTGTCCATAAGAGGCTTCTTCATCTGTTCTGACTCCATCACCTTCCTTCTTTGAACCCCTTCAGTTACTTCCTTTTTTTAATCCTGTATTAAATTCAAGCTTCTTCTCTTCACCTGGACCTTTACTCTCCTTCCTCATTTGTTTCATTCTTCCCAGTCCTTTCTCCATGCTCTTCTCATTTGTAATGATTTCTCCAAATCATCATGTACCTCATCTCCTGCTCTGTATTTTGTTTTGTCTTTTTTGCCTTCTGAGTCTTACACTGGAAGCTCCTTGGGGCTGGGGACGTGCCTCGCACTGTCTGAGAAGCTTTGTGTGCATTTACAGGGCCATATAAATGATTAATAAAGATGATAAAATGAAGGGTAAGTTCTGGCACAACATTTTTGGGAAGGAATTACACTGCCGCTGAGAATACATTTTGTTCTCAGTTTTATGAATTTCTTTCACTGGGTAAAAGGAATCTTTCAGATTGTTATGAAAGGCCTGTTTTTATTGCAAGGAGTTCACAGTAGCAAACAAGACATTGAAAAGCACCCCATTTTTACAGGCATGATTTTATTGTGTGTAAATAGAACAAACTCTGATTCTAGATTTCAGGGTTTTATTCCTAAGAGTCTGTTAAATAAGTGGGCAGGGAGCCCTCTCTTTCCTTTGCTGCATAGGGAAGGGGAAAATCTAACCAGAGAGCGTGGCTTTATTAACAAGGAGTGCCAACATCTGCTACGTAAAAGAGAAAAAGATTCCAACATCCAAATCCTTGTCCCCAAAGGCTTGAGGCTGTTCAGATTATAACTTGGACTCAGCTCTTTTCTTTCTATAATGCACTATGTGGAAATGTTGAATACTCTTGGATTTTGAGACTCTCATATTTGGACTAGGTTGTAGCTCTGAGCTCATAACTCAGTATAACACAGACTTGTTGCTGTTAGCTAGAATATTAATAGCTGAATTGTGCATGGTCTCCTCTGGAACAGAAAAACAGCTTTAGTTCAGTTGGGAATACACAGGTTTCTTTAGATCTATTAATAGTTCACTGTATGTAAAATAGTTTTTGAACTCATGGAATTTCAGTTTTGGTTTGCTCTATTAAATTTAATAGGACCACATAGTACAATGGCCAGGGTCTGGATTGAGGACACATATCATATGTCAAGAAGAGATCTCCCAGGTCACTGAGTACAGCTTATTGCAGCAACTACATCTTATACCTTCCATACACTCCATTGTGAAGTCATGCATATCCTTTGCCTGTTACTCCTACTGGAAGACTCTTGTAAACCCTCACTTTCTGATGGTTAGAAACTTTGTAATTTCCACAGAAACGTATTTATGGGTCGTTTGTCCCCATGTGCCCTTCTACCAGCATTGTCCATGAACTTAAACTCTTTGTCTTCCATGATATTTTTGCTCTCCTGGTATTTTTGGAGAAAGAAAGCACATTACCTTTTAGCCTTCATTTTGCTAAGCTAAATAAGCTATGTTCTGCTAGTCTCCTCTCAGAAAATAGGCTGTTCCTTTCCAGAGTCATTTTCTGCATGTGCTCCACTTTGAATTCATCTTGCTTGAACATGGGTGACAAGAACTGCACACAGTAGCCTAGATAAGGTCTTGCCAGCACTGTGCATGATTCCATTAATACTTCTTTCTCTATTGAAAATACCTCACCTGAAGGATGCGGGAATTTCATTTGCGTTTCGTGGGTGCATCATATTTGTTAGGGCCGTAGTCGTCTTCCAGTTACTCAGGTCCTTTCCCCCTTCTCTTCTTTCAGCTGAACAGGGAACCAGCTTTCTGTTTGCTGTAGGAAAACACAGATTTTCTCCTTTAAAGGAGACAATCATTGATGTTCTCCTTTAACAGAGAAAAACACAGGAAACCACAGGTTTCCCTATGCAGGCTAGCAGAGTTTCAGCCTGCAAGGGGCTGCTTGGATCTGGGAAGAGTGGCATGCAGGGGGTGCCACTTGCATTTGTGCATGCACACATACAGATGGCAGCCAGGAAATGTGGTAGAGAGCAGCTCCTTCAGCTGCCTGCAAGTAAGTCTGTGAACAGGAGGGAGGCATAGGCAACATGGGAGGGGGTGCAGTGTGGTAGAGTGCAGCCATGGTGAGGGAGGGAGTGGGGTAAGGTTGGCGGCTGGGGCTAGGGGCTGCCCAGCCAGAATGGGAACGTGTGGCTGTGGGGCCCAGTTGGGGGAGTGGGATGGAGCCACAGGAAGCTTGTTTAGGGGGTGGTTAGAGGGGCTGGCTCCCCACTAGTGTTTGCACTCCTGGGGAAGAGGGTATGGGGGCGACATGTGCCCCCCCAGATTTTTGCTTGGGGCAGGGGAGGATGTGCACTGTAGGCTTGGGACTCCCTGCTCTGCTGCCTTCCCTGGGCCTTTGTGACCCAGCGGGTGGGACCTGGCATGAGAGGGTGGAGATGGTTGGGGAAGCTTGGTGTTGGGACCCCTGTACCAGCTGCGCTGCCAAGGTGAGGTGTCCCTGCTCATGTGGCAGCAGTGTGGGATGCAACTCTGCACCATTGCCCCCGACCCCCATGGTGCCATGTGGACAGGAGGTGTCTTACCTAGGCAGTGTGGCTGGGTTTTTTAATCAGAGATTTTTTTTTTTTTAATCAGAGAATTTGGAATATTTAAACAGAGAAAACCAGGGTCCCAACTGATGAGGCACCATCTCACAGCAGAAATTCCTGTAGTTAGTTCTTAAATGCATGACCTTGCACTTGGAACTGTTACATTTCTTCCTGTTTCTATTACTCTCATTGCCTTGGTGACCCTGTTCGCGTATGCTATTTTGATTCCCTTCTTTATTGACAATACCTCCTGTGGCAGAATACCATCTCTGTTTCTCCCCAAACTCTGCTCTCAGGTGGATGTCTAATCTGACAATTTGGTTACCATGGTCACTGCAGAGGGCAGACACCTCTGGCCTCATTGGTTTCAGGTAACCCTGAGTTGTAACCTGAGCTGGATACATTCCTGAGGGAGGGGGAAACCTCTTCCCTCTGCCTACATGACTGGCCTCACACACCCAGGTGGGGGCTTAAACTCTCTATTGTTCTAAGCAATGGTATCATGACTGGGAGGGGGCTAGAGAATCTTCCAGTCTACCCAGCAACCAGTGATGTGTTTCAAATTGGTTGGCTGGCAGCCAACAATTGCTGGCTTTCATTGGATTAGGTACATGAGGTCATAAGGTCTATATAAATTAAGGACTGCCCAAGTGGTGGGGCAGCTGCCATGATGAGAACTCTCAGAGAAGCTGGACCATATGAAACTGGCTCTCTCTCTTGAAACTCATGTTCAATGAACTGCTTGCTTCCAGAGGGAATCTTCACCTGCCTCCGGATGATTCTTGTGAGTAAGCTACTTGAGATCTAACTAGATATATAGCTTGCAGTAACTCAGATGTGTGATCAAAGGCTACCATGCCATGGTTTGCTCTAAGGTATTTCTCTGATATTGCTCTACCCTTTACCCTATTTCAAACCTACTCCTTGTAACCAATAAAGTTCTCCTCTGTACCTAGCATGGGAGACTTACTGGGAGCGGGTCTAGATTATGCCTTGGGGTCCCCTTGGTTTGGCTAAGGGAGACCACTATTTATGCTTCAGACTGAGGGGAGCACTGCAGGTTCTTGCAGTGGGTCCAGTACCCACTCAAGGATTACTAGGCCTGTGTTTCCCAGGGGACACAGGTCCAAGATCAGTCCAGACCCTGGGTGGTGGCAGCATTATCTCCAGGCTAGTGGGCGTGGTCCAGGAAGAGGATAGGCTGGATGTGAGGTGCCCCAGGGAGGCACTCAGAGCCTGGAAAGTGGTTGGGTGCAGTGAGGTGGGTGGCTCAATGCAGGAGTATCCCCACTGGCCTGCTACACTACTATCATCATAATGTCATTAACAGATTCCTGGCTTTTGTGCCAATGTCATTTAAAGAAAATATTAAACAGTGCAGTCCAGATACCCACTGTTGTGGAACTCCCAGGCTAGGGATGTACATTATACATAAATCAGTTTAAGTGATCAGAAACTGGTTTAAACCTGTAACAGAACAGACATTCAGTGCACATAAACCAGTTGGAAAATGGCTGAAACCACTTTGAGATAAACCTGGTTGAATGTAGTATCAGATGTAACTGATTTGGCTCAAACCAGTTTATACAATGTCTGTCCCAGACTCCTTGCTGGTTTAAGTTAAGTCAGAATCCCTCAGCATCCCAGCATGCTCTCTGGACTGGGCAGGATTCTGCTGTGGTCTGGCCACTCCCCTCTGCTCTGTAGCCAGAGCAGGGGCCAGAGCTCTCTGCTCTCTAGCTAGAGCTGGCCTGCTGTGGCCCTAGAGCCAAATTCGTCCCTCCGTTTCCTGTCCCCACCACTGGCAAACCCTGAGGACTGACTTGTCTTCATGGCTTGCCTGCAGCCAGGTAGGGACAGAGTTAATTTCTCCTTCTGTGCCCCCTTCCCACCCCATCCCCCCAGGCATGGCTGGCATCCCCTGTGTCCTGCTAGCCCTGGCTGGTGCCTGGCCACAACCCCTCCGCTCCAGCAGGAAGGGGTGAAAGCCTTGGAGGCATCTCTCTTCCCTCCCCTTTGTCAGTGTTTGGCAGGCATGCCTTAGCGCCCCCTGGCTTCTGGCGTGAGCCATTGCAGGCATGTGCCTTCATTTTCTGGTTTAACAGAACATGTCTGTCCAGCTAGTAATCAGTTTAAGCTGCACAGTTTAGACTAACCTCTGTAGGCAATGCGTGCCTCCTGAGTCTGGGGGGTGGGCATGGTGACTGCCCACAGGCAGTGATGTAGGCATCAATGGCAAGGGCAGGCTGAGCGGGAACTGTCCACAGGCCGCAGCAGTGTTGGCAGTGGGGTTGCCCACGGTGAATCATCGACCAGGGAGGGGTCCACCTGCCTGTTGCCTAAGCTGACAGCACTCGCTCTCAGGGGGGTGCACTAGCTCTTTCAGGGGGTGCACATGCACCCCTGTGCATCCCCTATGTATTGCCTAAGCTAACCTAAAAAAAGAGTGAATCAGTTCAGGCTCAGGGTTTTTGAATGTCTGTCCCTAGCCCAGTAGACCACTCCCTCCAGTCTGATATTTGCCTTGCAGAATTATACATTGTCATTCCTCTCACCATTTTCTTACCTGTTTGCATTTCATACATTAATCTCCATCTTATCCAAACTAACCAGTAATTTCATAGTTTCCCATGCAGTAAATCCTTAATGAAGTCCAGGTAAATTAGTCTTCTTTCATAGCTTTTGTATGGAAAATTAGTTTTTAACAAAGATTAGTCAAGTATGATCTATGCTTGGTAAACCTTGGGATTGATATATTACTACACAAAGTCTAAAGAAGTACAGCATTTCAAATTGTCACCCAGATGGGTTTGTGATCATGCATCTTTGATATTCAGAGTTCTAGAGTGCAGCACAGAGTAGTGGATGGCAGAGGCGGCTGCTGCGTGCGAACTCCCAGTCTCCTGCTGCCACCATCCAGCACTCGGGGTCACGGTATCACAAAGTTTGAGAACCCCTGGGTTAGGGAAAAGTTGCCACAACAAAGATTGGGCCCCTCAGAGCTCCCCCGCTGTCCGTCCCTGGCACACCAACATCTTCCAAGTCAAGGTTGCAGGTGATTTTGACACTTTGCCCAAAAAACATTGTTGACCCCTACTCTAGCCAATACTTTTTGGTTCTTCACTCAGGAGCACAAAATACACAACTGTTAAAAAAAAATAAATAGAAAAATAGCAATCCCCTAAAGCCAGAGAGAGTTGAATCCTGCTCCCATAGGGCACGTCCACACATGCAAGCACGTGCGCGTGCAGCAGCTCAAGTAGAAGTGGTGCAAATTTGAGCCAGGGCTTTTTGCCTCAGCACACGTGCTCAGACATACACTTTGTTGTGGAACAAATTGTGCCACTTGGAGCAAAATAACCCTGCCTGGCTCTTCCCGGATCTGCATCCAGGGGGAGCTAGAGCCTGGGGCCAGAACCTGTGCTGTCCCCAGCAGTATAAAAAGCTCCCCGGTCCTGGCCCCAGCAATACAAAAAGCTGCCTTGGCAAGTAGCTCAAGGCTACTCGCTCTCAGGAGCTTCTGGGGTCCAGCCAATTGGTACCTGGGGACACTACCACTTGTGCCAGCTGCTGAAGCAGCCCTGAGAGTTCCCTGCACCCTTTATCCACTGTAGCAGTCTGGCAGTCAGGGCTGCTGCCTGGCTGTGACCTGCTGTGCACCTGCCAGACCCAGATGGGGACTACATAGCCAGTAGAGGCGTCTGCCTCTGTGGGCCAGCTGCCAGTTGGCTGTGGTTACAGAATTGGCCTCTGTGCAGCACTACTCCCATGTGCACCCCCTGCCCGGCCATCTGGGCAGCTATTGCTCGGAAGATGTTCTGGGTGTGGTGGCCTGCTTTGAACTGTCAAACCATGTCCTCCTCCCATGTCCTCCCCAATTTGGCCAGGAGGTCAGCCACAGCCAGCTGGGTGCCAGCTCTGAGCAGTCCAGCTTTGAGCAGGCAGGGTCCTGCCACTGGCCTCCCTAGCAGGAATTCTGGTGTCCCGTATTGAAAACTGAAAAATCCCCGATTAAAAAAAAATCCCAAAGTCACTCTATAAAATACCCCAAAATCCATGTTCCTCCACAATTAAAACAAAAGACCACTATAAAGAGAGAGAGAGAGAGAGAGTGAGACAGAGACAGTGATCAGTTGAACAATGTTTTAATGATATATCTATGGTGTTAAAGCAATGTGGAAGCCTATCAGTATCTCTAGCTCTATGTATTCATGAATTCATGAAACATGAATATATATTTTGCTGCCCTCCTACAGGGGCTATGGCCCCTTCCTCCTCCTCCAACCCCCCCACCCCCCGGACTCCTTACTTATGGCACTGGAGCCTTGGTGCTGAAGCAGCAACAGGGCAAGGGGCCAACCATAGAGACACTTGAGCAGCCAGAGTGTTTCTGTGGAGGACCCGGCCTCCAGTTGCCTGCCCCACTTTTTTTAACTTTGGTTTTTTTTGGACCCCTGGATATCCAGGGGTCTAATTTTCTCTGCGCACTGCAAGTTTGCAGCATGGGGAACATTTTTTGTTTCCACATGTGCCTCTTGCCCCATCTCAAAGGGGTTTGAGATGGGGCAAGAGGCATGTGTGTGCTCATCTGGTCACACCCATAGAAGTCAAGCTCTGCAGGTTGAATGAGTTATATTTAAAAGGGGCAGAGATCCTTCTGTGAACACCATGGATTTCACCTGGCCTGAGACACTGTCCTCATCCTTTACAAGCAGAACATGGAGTGGGGAGAAGGGATCTCATGGACATAAATGAAGGATCTTGGAAAGAAAAGTGAACTATGCAGTTGATTCCTTGTGCCTTTCTCTTGTAATTAATCAATGGTTACAGTCTGTCAATTAGGCTAAGTGGGGAACAACTTGTTTCTGTCATTTCAGCAATTTCAGTTAAATGTGTTCCCCTGAGGTCAAAGCTAGAAAGAGTAGTCATGTGTTTTACTTCCAGGGCTCCTTTTCCCAGTTTAACAACCTAGAGAAACTGGGGAGATCATCTGCCAGAAATAAAGGATGTGATGATTAAAAGGCAGGGTATCTTTGCTACTAAAGCAAAAATCCACCTCAGAAAATGTAGGGAGACATTTTAGAGGAGGTCACATATGTCCAGATTTGTGGACAGATTAAGTTTAATGCCAGAGTCTAAAAATGTTGAACTCCTCCTAACAGTATGTACAGAGTGCTGCCTTTGATCCTCATCCCAAAGACTTTGACACAGAGTTATTTTTTGGGTTTTATTTGGACAGACTGTATAAATATGTTCATATGTCACTACATATTGCATTCCATTGAATTTACTGTTGCCTTTATCCAGGAGGAAAAAAATTGCAGGCAGAAACACTAATTATATTTGCATGTATACTTAATAACTGAATAGGAGAGAGAAAGACAGGAGGATGCTCAAAATATTTAAATGAATTTACTGCAGTTAAGATGTTGTCTCTATTATGCGAGCTTGTAGTGTGACCAAAGCTACAAGCCAATATTAATGATCTCTTTTCAGCACATAGTATTAAGTTAGTTAAAACTGAAAAGGATGTAGCCATATTAATGGAATTTCCTGGATGAATATGTTAGCCCAAACAGCAACCAAAGTAGATTTCTGCGTAAAAGAGTTACTGCATATATGACAAGTTAGAAAGAATGTGTTTTTCCCTGACTGCTGTAGTGGGTAGAAAGAATGATGCAATTCTAGAAACCTAAATTGAATTTAAATTGATATAGTCTGTTTAAAATAAAAATGCTGAGGCTTTTTCTTCTACTATGAAAACAAAAAAATGTTTAAAATTAAGAATGTCAGCCAACTGCCAGGAGCTGCTGCCAAGCCCATCAGACAGGTCAAAGCAGGAGAAGCACACACTGGAATATTTAATACAGGAAATCCCCTGCTATCGTTTCACCTTCCCCAAACGTTAAAGAACTCTGGTTCCATCTGTGATTTGAATGAGTGAAGACCAGATTTATGAGGCAGTTGATCATGAGGGCTTAGCTCCAGCACTGTTCCCCTTCTCTGCTCTGATTGCACCATCTCCATCTGATAGAGACTCTGCATGAGGGAAATGCTCTGCTCCCCCCTTCACTAAGTGGGGCTGCAGGTTTGCTCTCTTGTCCCACTTCTTGGGCTGTAAAGCTATGGGAATGGATGAACTGTCTTGAGGTACCATTTTTAGGGATTTCATCTTTTCAAATTATAGGTATTCCAACCTCCCCATTGTGATTCACCTCTGAAAGGATATGGTGAAATCTTGGGAGAGAGGCTTTAGAAGAAAGTACAGAAAACCCTCACTATTCATGGGTTCGGCATTTGTGATTTTGAATATTCACGAATGCCGAACCCATTTCTTAAATACACTTAAAGGAGCTCCTTGGGAGCTCTGTGCTTGCCGCTGCCAGGCTCTCGCCACTGCCGCCGTGCTCCTGCTGTCGTCAGAGCAGCTGTAGTTCCCCCTGTCGCTGGGGCCCTGAGTTCATGAACTCAGATAGCATTCATGAACGCAGTGACATATTCGCGGATTTTGCAATTTGCCATTCGCAGGCAGGACTGAGACAGAGGTGCTGACTATTGGGTGCTTCACTGAAGCCAGTTTGAACTAAGCAAACCTTGTGGTCTTGCAAAGGTTTGATTTCAAGCTCAGATAGAATTCTACACTTTTGGGAGTCACTCTTCATTTTCTCTCCCCTTTTCTTGAGTTATTCAGGATTTGTGACGTCACAGTTGCTTCCACAGTGATCCACAAATATCTGTGGATTACGACAGCACAGAATTAATTAAGCGTGAGAAGAACATTTCTTTTCCTTCATACACATATATTTTGGTCCTTAATATAGGGGAGAAAGAAAGCACACACAAAAGTATATGAGACTGAAATAGCTATTTAGCCAAAGAGGATACTTTTTTAAGCCTAACCTGGCAAAAAGCAGATTCTTTTAAACCTTGCCAGCCAATCTTGAAATTATAATTAGATCACATTATGTTCAAGTCTTATGTTCTCTATTGACTTTCAGTTGACTTTAAATGTATCTATGTTTGAATAAATGAGAGGACCTTAAAACCAATGTCCTGTTGTTGCAGAAAACAGTCAGGATTCTTTAATTTATAAATAGGTGAGTGATGTGTTTCATATTACAAAGCCCAGTCAGGCTGCTGTAGGAGGGTTGCTTGTCACAGCTTCAGCTCCAAGTGAGAGTGACAAGAGTCTGAGAAGAAAATCAATCATATCTTCTCCATCTCACTTGTGAGAGTGCTTTCAAAATGACCCTTGCAGAAAAGGAATCTCTCTCATGCAGTACCCAGGCTGAAAACAGACATCATCTTTGTGGCAACCAGGAAACAGATTTGCATGCTTCTTGTTGTGTCACAAATGCCTAAAATTGTGGGTATGACAATAGGTCATAGGCGACTCATAGGGGGGGATGGGGGTGGGGGCATGTGCCCCCCCGACATTGGGCACAGCTGCTCGCCACCCACCCCTACCTTGCTGCCGATGTCACCACCAGAATCTGCGGGTGGTCCCTACTCACCGCTCACTGCTTGCCATCCCCTCATTGCCGCCAGTGTCACCGCCAGTGTCTGTGGGCAGTCCCCATTCATTGCTCGCTTCTTGCCAATGCCCCAACGCCAGCATCTGTGAGCAGTTCCTGCTTGCCACCGACACTGCTGCCTACAAATGGTGCTCTCCCTACTCTCAGGAGACACCAGTCATTCATGCAATAGGTGGTATCAATTTGTGAAAAGCTGTTTGCTTTATGACAGGAGAGCATGGGTTGCCTAGAGCTGCCTGTGCGCTTCAGCTGCCCTGGGCAGGTGCTCCTAGGGCTTCAGGTGCCCAATCCCAGGATCTGGTCCTTGAAGCCCTGGAATTCAACCTGGATTCCCCCATTACAGGTATGCTACAGGAGGCTTCCAGGAGAGGATTCCCTGGGCATGCATATCACACTGCTGCACCCCAACTCGGGGCATACCTCTGTAAATGAAGGAACCCTAGTTTTCTTACTTGCAGGTGAGCACTCTGGGAATCCCCTGGTGGGGAATTCCCCAGGTACATATATCACACTGTTGCACCCTGACTTCCTGGTGTTCCTTTATTTGCAGAGACATGCCCCAAGTTGGGGTGCAGCAGCGCAACACTTTTAACCAGGAATACACTGCCAGGGGATTCCCAGGGTGTATGTCTACAAGTGGGGAACCTGGGGTTCCCCATCTGCAGTTGTCCCATAGGATCAGGCACCTGAAGCACCAGGAGCAAGAGGGGCCCAAACTTACAGGACAACAGGCGATGTCTATCACCCAGTGAAGCAGATCAGCTATGCTAGGACATGTCCCAGCACAGCTGATGCTATAGGAAAAAAGTCTGTTTTTTAGCCTTAGTTGAGATATCTTGGTCTGACCCTGGACAAACTGTTGTTTTGCCAAAGCTTCCTTCTCTGTAGCTAGAAGCAGAAGTACTTCAGCTGGAATGTGTTCATAACAGCAAATGCGTCTGAGAGTCTTCTCTGAGATAACTCTTTAGCAGCACAAATTTTAATATCCAGATTGGTGGATATTTGAGAAAAAATGTTGAAAGTGAATTTTAGAACTTGAAAAAGAATCTGGATTAACTGAAATGCTGTGTTTGTCCAATCTGGAAAAGAATGTGTGAGATCACCTTCACAGTCTGTCTGAAACCAATAATGGAATGGTCATCACCAAGCCTGTGGAGCGCTGCCATCTCCACCCATCCAGGGCCTTTACTGGACTATTTCCAAATATTTTTTTTGAAATGTTTTGGCCTTGTGTTTGAAGGGTGAGGTGAGTAGCATTTAAAGTTTACTGGTGTGCCTTCAGGAGGTTTTAGTAAGCAGTGGGTGTAAGTTAGAATATATGCTGTTTTTTGGACTGATATGAGTTTATTAATTTCTTGCTAAACGGAAACTGCTCCTGCCAGCAGACTGAGGTACATTATTAGTGACTATATGCATAATATTTCACCTTTTGGACTGGAGAACAGCATGGCAAATAAGAAGTGCTTTGGTTAAATCAAGTTAGCAGATTGCAGTGTTCGGTACAACCTCATCTTTCACTCAGAATTTTGCTGGACTCACGTTTTCCTGGGGAGCTTAATAAATTATTAATACTAATAATGGCCTGTATCCTGAGTCCTTTTACACTATGGCTATGGAAGATTATTGTTATTTTGTGCCAGTGTTATATCTGAATCAAGCCCAATTATAAACAAGTTCTCTTAAATAATGCATAAGGAACAGGAGATGTGAAGGTTTTTAAAACTGTTTTGCTTACTCATTATCGTTCCGGTCTTCACATTCCAGTGCCATGATAAAGTGTTTTTATCTATGAACTTGGAAGAACATGTTTCTTTTATGAATGACTTTAGGGAAGGGAGTGGGGGGTGGGGGAACCCACCAGGATGCTATCCAGGAGGCTGGTTTTTATTACATTTTGCCAGCAAACAAAAAATTGGTACATTTAATACTTACACAAGTCCCATGGGATTTTTGTGACTAATGTGAAAGGACAGTTGTCACAACATTCTATATAAATACCAGTCTGTTTGCAGGAGTCTATCCTATTTTTAATGTAAACCCACGTAACTTGCTCTGGGGAAGACTAGTACAGATAATCTATGAAATTTACCATTGTATCTATCATTGACCTTGTTTTGTCATTTGCAAGTGTTTGGGTCTTTTTTTCCCCTTTAAATTGTATCAGTTTAATGTCATAATTGTTATGCACCTAAATTAGCTATAGAGTGCAGATTGGCAACATCGTATTATTTAACTGATTGGTAAGTAGAGCTGAAAAATGACGCATGATGATGTGTGGCTTCACATAACAGCAATATATATTTTCAAGCAGGTCGAAAATTTAAGATGAGGTTGATGTGCAATGTATTGTTTTTAGTGTGAGTAAAACAAGCAGTAAAAACCCCCACATTAGTAGGGTTGTAACCCCTGGTGCATGGAGTGTGAATGGACCTATAATGTTATATGGTATAATCGTTGCTTAGGCCATATTTTATGATACATTTGCAGACTAGTTTCTTTGTAACAATATGACATATTTGGCCAGTTTTTATGCAGATGTTTGTGTTGTTTTCAGTACTTTTCCCCCTTGAGGGTAACTTAAGTCTTCAAGTTGTAAATATACACTTATATACATAAGGAATCAGAACTTGTAGGAGAGGTGGTATCTTTTATTGGACCAACTAGATATTTGCAAAAAAAATCCTTCATTTGCAAGCTTTTGGGCACACTCACTCTTCTTCAGGCATAAGAGGATACAAAGATTCTAAAATTTCTCCTAGGTGGAAATGAAAATTCGTATTTCACAGCAGAACTGAAGGAGTTGTAACATCTCCTGGTACGAAAAGTTCATTTTGTGTAAATTAGGCTCAGATAAAAGTTAAAACAATCTTTTTACCTCTAGGTTGGCTGGTGGCAAGCAGGATGTAGAAATATGTTTTCTTCTGGTTATGATGTTTCATATTTCACAGGAGAGTGGGGAGATGGAATGTTGTCCTGAACAAGTATTTACCTAACTTTTATCTACTTGCATACAGAAAATTCTTTCACTGATAATTCAAAACAGAGATCAGGATTTTCATTGATCAACATCTTGCATAGTCTAAGTTTTAAAAGGATTCCTAAAATCTGATGGAGCAGAATTTAAAACAGCATTGGGCATGCAGACAGTCCCAGAGAAAATAAGTTAATCTGAATCCAGGGTCAGGAGGAATAGATGTGTGCTGCTGTAATTCTTACCATACAGTCCAGCAGGGCACACGTTTATTATGTACCAAGCAATGAAACCTACATCCCATCAGAATAAGGGGATTCAGTGCAGTTTAAGCAAGTTCTTTCTGATTTAAATATTAAGAAGAGGTTGCTTCAAAATTGTAAGGTTGAACTCTCATAGGGGATCCTGATATGCCTTGATATAAATTGTACTGCTCATAGAAGGTTCGTGGCTACTAGGCACTGTTTATTTCAGTAACTTGGAGATGAGGAAATATCCATATATGTCAGTAATGGTGCTCTGTGACAGAGCAATCACATATCAGGAACTTCAACGTATATATATCCATACCATTGGCTCATAGCGGAACATACAACCTGATGTATTTTTGTAAGGTGCCAAGCTTGTGCAGCATTTGAAAGCTTTCCATCTGACTACTGAATCAAGCATTTTGTAGCCTACTCAAAATCCTCTGCGTTTGCATTTTAATGGGCATTGTTGTAGAAGAGAAAATATTGTTATTGCTTACATTTATTAGGAAGAAAAAGAAAGCTAAGTGGCCAGCTGTAGCTTTGCAGTGAAACCTCTCTCTTAAGTGATCAACACACACAGCCATTTAGGGGATAAAACTACATAATTTTAAACCTGACAGATCACCATATAGGTGTGGTGAAGCACAGTAGGGGTGCCTGCCACTTAGTATGGGCTGCAGCAGGCTGTAGAAGTTCCTGCATGGAGGGCAGCCAGGAGATTCCCCATAGCAGTCATTTTAAGGGGGAAGGTGTATGGCAGAGCACCAATGGGGTGCTTGCTACTGAAGGGCTGTTGCAGGCTGTGATGGAGGGAAAGTAGCAGGGAAAGTTTCCCCCAGGAATCATTTTAAGAGGGGAGATGGGTGGCAAAGCACCTTTGGTGTCTGCTACATTAAGCAGGAGAGCAGGCAGCAGACAGGTGCAGGCCAGCCCTGATGAGGTGGCCATTTTAAGATCTTGGTTCTCAGGACTGGTGCAGCAGTTTGCTGCCAGCAGCCAGTGGAGCAACAACACTTGGCTGTGCTGTAGCTCAAGAAGCATCTTGGAGGTAAGGGTAGGAGCTACTGGGGATGGCAGAAAACTCCTGGTCCTGGGTATGACTGAAAATTGTATCTTGCTGGGGAAGGGTGGCCTGGTGGGCCTGGCCGTGACAGAACAGTACCCCAGAAATGACAAGCCAGTTACCTCACCAGTGAAAAGTGAGTAGGGGCACCTGAAAACCCCAGCCCCCAACACCTGGTGGGTTAGTAAGATCAGAGGGGAGTAGGGCCAGGCACACAGGGAAAAGCATGTAAGCCAGACTGGGTAGTGGGGCCAGGCACGCCTATCAGGAAGCACCTGAGACTGCAGGGGTGGAAGACCCCAGAGAGCAGTGGGGCCAGGCACGCCTAAAGAGAGGCACCTGAGCCCATGGGGTGTAAGCCCCTGAAGCCCTGGCATAGGGATCAGTGAGTTGAGGTCCCAGAGAGGGGCAAGTGTGTTGAGCCCCAGAGGGGGGGTGAATGTGTTGAGGCTCCAAGGAGGGGTGAGTGTATGGAGGCCCCACTGAGAAGGGGGAGTTTGAGAGAGGCCCAGGTGAGTCTTTGGATGCCTGCTATGACAAGTGGGCCTGAGGCTGAGTGTGAGGCAGCATAGAGGGGGCCATGAGTAAAAGTGGGGAGTCATTGGCCCCAATTAGGAGACTAATGGGGTATGTTACCCAGTGAGGGGCCAGGGGTGGCATTAGCTCAATATTTGGTAAATTGCCTGGCCACCATGCAAATGGGGGTCATGGGAAGGTCCCAAGTGGCTGCACTAGGGCTCGCCAAGGAGTGCAGAGACAAGCCTGATGGCCTATATGTTCTCTCAACATAGGAGGACAGGGTGAATGTGGCCCAGTAATGGGCATAAGTGCAAGAGGCCCAGGGAGAGTGGGTGAGGTGGTAGAGGCCCCAGTAAGAGGGTGAAGCCCTGGACAGGGCCGTGTGAGAGCAGTCTAACAATGTTCTGAGTTAGGTCCGGCCTGAAGCCGGAGAATAGCACAACTCACAGATGTTATCCGCAAGGCATGAGACACAATAAAAGGGAGGTTGAAGTCATGTGAGAACTGCTCTCTGGTGCCAGGGTGCTTGAAGGGCAGCCTCCTGCCTAATACCATGTTAATTATTTAACAACAAGGCATGGCAGGAGAGTAAGGCAGGTGGCTTGCCCAAAGACAGGTGGGCAGGCTGGCACTGTGAGTGGGCCTGGGAGTTTGCCCCCTGTCACAATAGGAAACTAGGTTATTAGTATATAAGTGATAGAAGACATTCTATGTAGGACATTCTACTTTCCAGAGGAATCTGTGGTAGAAAACGAGCAAGCAGAAGAAAGCTATACCACATTGTTCTATGCTGAAAGAGAAACCTATCCTGTGTTTGTGTGGTTGTTAGAAAACGAAATATATAAACTTCCCAAACTGCTTGTCCAAAATTCTTTGGAACCTGGGAATATTTCTCCTCCGTAAAGGAGCCTGGTGAAACAGTCAGACATCCAAAAAGCTCTAGAAGCAAATGAAAATACATTCCAGTTTTGTGGAGATTTTTGGTAGTACTCCCCAATTTTAATTTCTGCATGAAGAGAAGATCCTGCCTGGTCAATGGGCCTGTCTACACAGGCAATTAATGGGCATGTCTACATGAGATGCATTAATGCATTAATGCTCATTATCCTAATTTAATGCACATTACACACTTAATGCACGTTAAAAATGGTGAAATTAGGTATCAAATGTAGGTGCAATCACTTAAAGCTCAATAACATATATGAAGATGCGACCCAGCACTAACTTTCATGCCGGGTCTGCCCAGCCACTAACTTTAGTGCCAAGTCCCTGCACATGTAGACATCTGCCAAAAATTTGCTTAATGTGCATTAGCTTAATGCACATTTAAATGTAGTTGTGCTTAAATGCATGTGTAGATGCGCCCAATGAGACTGAATATATCCTGGCTCAATTTAAACTAATCCTGATTTCACCATCTATATGTGCATTTAAGCACAGTAGTTTACTGTGCTGCCAGATACCACTTGTAGCTGATGGGACTGTCCAACAGCACAGTAAGTTAGCTTACTGTACCCTAATTGCCATGCACGTCAAGATGGTGACACTTTACTGAACAGCAAATTAGTCTGCCAGTGGGAGTGTGTACATGTGTATTTACGCGGCTTAAATTTACTGTGCAGTAAATTACTGTTCAATAAGTGGGAATAGGCTGGCATCTACAAATGCATTAATGCTGTGTGTGGACTCTTGGGGCTAAAGTTAGTCCCAAGTCAGTCCTCACACTGTGTTACTGTACAGTAAGACATCTACACATGCATTACTGCATAGTAACTAATTAGGTGTAAATTTGAGACCGGCCTGATGCAGGTATCAAATTTACACTCAGGTCAGCCTAAGTTGCCATATTTACTGTGCGCTACATGCATGCACACATAGACATGTGCCCATACTGTTCAGTAAGTTCAGTTACTGTGCATTAAATGTGCACATGTAGATGTGCCCAGTGTGTAATAAACAACTTTCTGTTGAGTAGTTAATCCCTGTATAGCAGCTCCATGCTGTTGTTACAGGCAGGAAAGATCTTCTCAGCTTTACGTGTAGTTAATAATAACTTCCTTTTGTGTAGAAGATTCTTCACATCGCTGTTGATTGTATAATATAAAATAAGCCAAGTCAGCTATTGCAGCATTGCACAGACCAAACTGCCAAATCTTCCCCCAGGGAAGTCTTCCTCTTTCCTCCCCTAACATTCCCAGGAGATGCCTAATTAAAACTACAGATGCAATTTAAATATATACTTGCCAGATGCTTGTTTAAAATGACCTATAACTGGCAGCAGAAATCGAAAAGGCCGAACATGTTTGATGCCATAATGTAACCTTTTTGTAGGCTGTCATTCTGTATGCTAATGAAGCACAGCTGAATTCAAAGCTAGACCTGCCAAACCATAAAACAAACTGCTTTGAAAGCAATGCATCAGTAATTCTTATCACCTGGCATCTGGAGCTCCTGTGAAAGCTGAGTTTCTAACTAGAACATGGCATATCATGATTTAGGAGGAAGCTCTGATTTTGCAATCTGAAGGCAATTTAGGCTGATGGATCTGCTTGCTGAAGCTAATATACGTCCGCTTAGGACAAACAGTTTTGTCTGCAAAATCTCTGCTTTGAAACATTCCAACATTGATTTGACCGGAATCATAGATTATGTTGAAGTGCAATGTTGATGGATCTCTAGCAGCCAAACAAAGTTGCATGAGCTAGTAAGTTAATCAGATTTTTTTAAAAGTTTAAATAAAGTTTTGGGGTGCATATGAAATTGTTATTCAACCCTTGTTTCACTCGGAAAAGCTGAATGATGATTAATATAGTACTATTTAATCAATTTTTTAAAAGCAAATTGACTTTGTCTTTTCCTTAGGAAGACAATTTATAGGCAACAAACATACATTAGCAAATTTATCAAAGAAAATGTGTGGGTTAAATTATAGTTAAACTAGCAGGTCGCCATCACCATATAAAGATTTGAAACCATTTTTGTGACAGGGCAGGGCAGCTTTTAGCTTTTACCCATATAAAATTCCAGCTTTATTACCTTGTTCCTTTTTTAAACTTATGGCTGACATGTATTGATGTACTGTGCCTTGAATTAAGATATGTTCTGTGCACCTGAGAGAGACATAAATAGGGAACCAGGCACAAATTATTGCAGTTTTTCTCAGAAAAAGAGAAATTAGATTCATGGAGGAGTACAAATACTATGCAAGTGTGTGTGTGTGATGAAATATGGGTCTTTCTTGTTCTAATGCTGCCAATTAGGAGGGGATGATATATTTCATAGTCATATTATATTGTAGATGATATGCAGTTCTGTGTAGTTTGTGTCTCAGTGCAGTGTTTTCCTTTTAGATTTTGTTAAGTAAAACTCATCATTTCCTCATTTTTAGTAAATGAGTCACAAGCAGTTACTCAAAAACATTGTTATTTATCAAAATAGTATGTGACAAACTATTCAGTCATTTCCCTTTCTATATCTTATTCAGAGAAGAAGCGTTAGACAGATGCGTGTTGAGTATTTGGAATTTTATTGTCCTTTTATATTCTTATTGGGTATGCGTTGACCAGTTCCAAAAATAAATGTAATAAGAATCCAGAAGATCTACCTTTGCCTTCTGCTGAGGAATTGATATAGTTGAGCATGCATATTTGCTTATTAAGATGAATTATTAGGGAATGTCAGAGGGAGACCTGGCGCACATGACACTTGAGTGCACCAGGCTGTAGCCCCTCCACCTCTACCTCTAGAACCTCCTCCAGAGGTTCTGGATGAACTTCACCCCCCACCTTTTTGTTTTTGGGCACCCCTACCAAGTCCCAGGACCGCCTGGTCAACCTCTTCCTGGCCCTGGCCAAGTGGGCCCTGTATATAATCAGGAAGGAGGCTGTGGCTGGGAAGGTTCCCTGGGACATCAGGGGCACATTTCTCTCACTCATCCATGCATGTTACTGGGCAGAGCACCAAAGGGTGGTGTCCATTGACTTCTTGGATGCCTTTGAGGACCAGTGGGTGTGGTTGGGGGGGCTCTGCCCAGTATCCCCCTCAGAAACTCTCATTTTCACATTTTGACCCTCTGACCCTCATATCACTCCTATCATGATTTTTACTTTTTTTGACCCAAGAAATTTAGTTGCATCTCACTCATTGGCCCCACACAGTAGGGGCTATTAATTAGTTGGGTAAATAAGAAGGATAAAAATAGACAGGAGCTTCTGGGGGCTGGGCCACTTGGTATCTGGGGACACTACCCCTTGTGCCAGCTAGACTGTTGAAGCAGTCCTAACTGAGAGTTTCCTGCACCCTCAACCACTGCAACAGTCTGGCAGTGGGGGCTGCTGCCTGGTGACAGCATGTGGCCTCAAGGCTGCACACCTGCCAGACCCTGCGAGCAGCACAGGGCCCTGGGTGAGAGCCCGAGCAGCCTGGAGCTGCCTGAAGGTGCACAGCCCTGCGCCAAGCTGGGTTGGGCTTATGTGATGTGGCATAAGTAGCACCAGGTACGAGGCAGGTGGGGTTTGCCAGGAGGGCCCCAGGCACTCTGATGGGTTGCTGCTGCAGGGGGCCCACTTGGCCAGGGCCAGGAAGAGGTTGACCAGGAGGTCCTTGGGCTTGGTAGGGGTGCCCAAAAACAAAAAGGTGGGGGGTGAAGTTCATCAAAGGGGTGTGGGCTGTGTGGGGGGAGGAGGTGAAGGACCCACCCCTCCTGAGCAGCCCTCCCCTTCACCCACAGTCCCACACACCCCACAGCCCAAACCCCCACTCCAGTCCTCCCCACCCCCAGTCCCTTACTTACCTCCGATAGAGCCAGAGTCCATGCAGCCTGCACTGATCCAGGCTGCCCTGCACATGGAGGCAGCATGCTTCAGCACCAGGGCAAGGGGCAGCCATAGAGATGCTCTGGCTGGCTACCATAGCATCTCTTTGGAGGACCCGAGCCTCTGGTTGCCTCAGGGCATGGTGCTGCTTTTTTCCTTGGGTTTTTTTGATACCTACATATCCAGGTATCAAATTTTGAGCCTGTGCTGCAAATATGCAGTGCAGAGAACATTTTTTTTGTTTCCAGAGTGCCTCTGGGCTGCATCTCAAACTACTCTGAGATGTGGCAGGAGGCATATGCAGGCTTGTCCGGATGCACCCTATGTGGCTGGGAGGCAGCTGCCTGCCAAGCCAGGACAGTTTCTCCACTGTCCTCTGGAGCTCCGGGTAAGCCCCTGTATCTACTGCCAGCCCGGGGCTGGTACCCAGGGAAACCTGGAGGTCCCCCTGGCTGCTGTAGGCAAGGAGAGTAAGGCAGGAGCAGCTCTGGACTGGGCTGCTTCTATCAGGCTTAATTTGCTCCTGACTGAAGCACATGTGGTGGTGTGCACTAGGGGGAAGAAAATTCTGGTCGCATTAATTGCGCTTGTAGAGGTGTCCAGTGAGATGAAAAGGCATTGTTTTGATCCTAAGGGGGAGAAGCTCAGTGTCTTGTTTTTCCTAGGCAGTGAGGTTTAGTACATAACAACCAGGGAAGGATTATCTTTCTTTTGCAAAGGGGCTTGAAAATTCAGTGGTCTGACCTCAGTCAAGACCTCTAGTCGGGCTTTTCTCTTTATCTTAGTTGTAGTATGTGTATCATCCCCTTGTACTCATCAGAATAGCACCCCATCCTGGCAATGATATGTCCGGGTTTTCCTAACAGGTGAGAGAACCCATGGACATGTGAACCAGAGAGTAGGCATGTCCAACTGAACCATAGTAAGGGGAGAAGTAGCTATGGGCCAAAAGGGAAAAAGCCAACATCACTTCTCTTAAATACAGAATTGAAGATTGTTGACATGCAGCAGCAGTTATTTTCTCTTTTGGCCCAGGTACCATTTCCAGTGATGAAGCAACAAAGAAATTATTCGAATCAGCTTTCTAATGATCTGCTAACTCTGGGTCAGTTGTTATGCAGATTGGTGCAAACTTGTTAGCGACTCTGTGGTTGGTTAGCCACTTCCAGGGGAAGTGGGAACACAGAGGTTATTGTGCAGGAGAAACAGAAGCAAAAGATCTTCCTGAGCAGTTCTCTCTTCTCAGATGAAGGCCAGCCAACCTGCTCCTGGCCCCTTGGAAAGAAAGGGAGATGGCTCCAAGGCATCCGCACCTGCCTACAAATGACAGCATTTGGGGAATTTTTTGTTGTTGCCCATGACCTTTCTTTGTAGCTCTTTTCTTAAGGGGACAGCGGTTCCCTAACTTTTATGGTTTCTCCTTCAAAGTTGTACCAAAGCAGTTAGAGAAAAGCATAAAAAGGTGACAGTTGACCCTGTTGTAAAGACATCCCTTCATGTTAGTCCAACACTGAATGTGTTTGATGAAAGTGTCTCTCCCATCATGACTGAGTGTGGAGAGCAGAAGTGCAGCTGTTTTTCAGTATTACTGAAAAAAGGTTTGAGAGACTTTCTGCAAAGCAGCTTTCATTTTACACTCCTAGATATTCGTTCCCCCAACCCACTCGCTTGTGATATAATCGCTTCATGCTTGAAGGGCTACAGATTTTGGAAGAAACAGGAGAAGAATGCTGGTTTCACATAATTTCAGTAAAGTTAATATAAGACCATTTTAAAATAAAATTGTATAAAACAATGAGTTTGGTACATTAAAGAACAAATAACAGCATAAGCAATAAAATAAGGTTTTCTACAGGTCAGGACTGCTTTGTTGCACTTACGTTTCATCAGTTCTGAAAGGTGGAGCACATACTGGACTATTTAAAATGCCAGAAACATATTAGTGTAGCTCTTGGCTCACAAGTAGGTGTGTTGCAACGTGAGAAGGGCAGACATGTTATGCTGTTAAATGAACCTGCAAAGCGCATGTGTGTGTGCGCATGCACGCACACAAATACACATGTATAAACTTCAGAGATAAGGGACTGGAAAGTGAAATTTTATCACTGCTAAGCAGTTGAATTGACAACTGACTTCAGTGGAAGAGAATCCTTTTAAGTGTTCTTGGATATGTGTGAATAACCCCCTCTTCAGAGGGATCTTTATAATAGGCCTCTGCCAACTATCAGCAAGGCACTTTGATAATTAAAAGTCAAATAAAGACAAGAGTGCTGGAATAGGACCATGTGCAGGAGATTCCCCCCATAGGAACCTTTCTGTGAAAAGTATGGCATGTGTAAAACCATTTAAATTCTGGAAAGTGGAGAATGGCAATCTGAAAGTGCTGTGGTTTCTTCACAACACAGCAGCACCTAATGCGAAGGCAAAGGCAATTTAAAGGATAACTCAAACTAGTACAATGAGAAAAGGCATTTCAGTACTTGAATTGAGGTGTCATCCATTCAGAGTGACCTCTTTGTAAAAGACTGAAAGAAATTAAACTGGTTTTGTGCAGACAAGGAGTTCCCATCAAGTCTTGTTTGCCAATACTGGCACAGCAAGAGACATGCTCATAATGAATGTGTGATTGTTCTCTCTCATAAACATCATTTGCATACATTATCTTCAGACAGGCTCAGTTCAGTAATTTGGTCAGAGTCCAGTGCCTGCTCTGCAGAATTTTAAACCATGTTTGTCTCAAGTCTGGGCTCCTCACCCTCTCGGTGGAGTAAATAAGATTCTAAAAAGGACAAATGCTATGCCTCATATGGCAAAATGAAGTTAAAAATACAATAATAGTGGAAATGCTTATTATAAGCTGTGAGTGCTGCGTAAAATGGAAAAGGCATTTGATTTTTAGGGTTAGGAAGTTTGCTCTGATATTAACTGTTTTTGCTCATGGAATCCCGGGGCTTTCTTCTGCTCTCTTACACCACCGTAACTCCAGTATCATCAGCCGAGATCAGAATCAGGTTCATAGAATGCAGCTGCCCTGTTAACCCTTCTCATTTGTCTCCTTGTTCTGCTGGATGTTCTGCTGTAGTCCCTGGCCTAATATGTACTTGCTTTGCTCAGCCCTAGTGATTTAGAGGGGGTGGCATGGTAAATGAAAGTCTCTGCCAGCTGCAGAGTTGGCTGTCTGGCTCCTAGTCCCTGTAGGCCTGTTGATGAAAAATCCCATCCCTACTAGACTCTTTATGAACTGCTCTGATAAAAGCCACAATAAATTTATCTTCATTACAACTGCTGGGGCAGCATGCTCAGTCCAGTGTCCACAGTAGTGGAATCCTCACCGAGAGGGAGCCACGATTTACCATGGCATCATACAAGGAGGGACAGAGAAGAGGCTTTTTAGCATGAAATTTAAGCAGGTGCCAACATCCAAGGTAATCCTGAGGTTTAAAAAGGAAAAATGAATGATTATCATACTGAAAAGAAACATGATTCTCTCTCTGACTTTCAAGCGAGGCCTTCTTGTGCTCAGCCCCCCCTTGGCCCATCTGATATTTATGGTTACACAAATTAAGCTGGAAATAAAATCAAGCTTTTGGGCTGACATAAAATTTTGGAGATAACTTTTCAGTGTCCTGAAGCTTCCCAATGGAATTATTAAAATTTCTGATGGGAAATAAAATCCATTACTCTTTCACCTTTTCCTGCTTTTTCAGAGCTTACGCTCCCCCTCGTTCAGCAGGCACTTCCCATGCTTTCTTAGCTGGGTTTATTAAAACTCTTTGTACTTAATGAATCACAGTAGCAGTGTTTTTGCCCTCAAGAAGGCAGCTTCAAAACTGAGGAATACAGTGACTGGAATTCATGGAAAGTGGGTACTTAAAGTGCTTCCTTGCTGCTAGCTGCTGCTGCTCGGGAGGAATGAAAAGCTGCTGCTTTTATATTATCCATTTGTAGTGAGGGATTTCCAGATGTCAAGATATGAGACTAGGTTGCATTAGTACCATCATGCATCAAGAGTGAAGAAACCTTTTCTTTCTATGGAAAAATAATAGAAATCTATGTCTGGAAGGGACCTTGAGAGATCATTTAACCCAGTGGTTTTCATTCTGTAGTCCATGGACCCCTGGAGGTCCTCAGACTACATATAAAGTGCCTGTAAAAGATGACTGCAATCAATCAAAAGTATGTGAATTCCCACACCTACAGTTCAAAGGGTCTGCACCTCTATTCAACATTTCCAAAGGAGTCCACACCTCCATTCAAAATTTTTAGGGGTCTTCAAATGAAAAGAAGTTGTAAATCACGGATTTAATCCGTCTCCCAGCACAGAGCCAGCATCAAGTGTACCATGTCTATCTAACCTATTCATAAAAAACCCAGCAATGATGGCAGTCTAGGGAAAGCCTTCCCTAGTTAATCTGTTCCACTGCTTAACCGTCCTTACAATGAGGAATTTTAAAATTAAATCTCCATTGCTGAAAATAAAGCCAATTTGCTTCCTGTGCTACCCTTGCTGAACATGGAGAACACCTGATCACTGCCCTCTGGGCAAAAAATGCTTTAAAATATATAAAAAATATATTCTCTGTAGTCTTTTCCGAGCTAAACCATTCTATTTCTTTGTGTTTTTCATACATCATGTTTTTAAACCTTTGATTCTTGTTGCTGTCCTCTAGATTTACTTAGTTTGCCTACATCTTCTTGAAGTCTGTTGCTTAGGCCCCATCTACATTAATTGAATGTGTGGCCAGGTGCTTCCCTGCATCTGGGAGCCCCATCAGCTTTTGGAGCTCCCAGGCAGAGGGATGCACCATGCGCTATCATGGCTGTGAGTCCTACAGCTGACAAGACTTGCAACCATGGCAGAGCTCCGTGTGTTGCCACGGCTGCAAATCCTGCAGCTGACTAGACTCCCAACCACAGCAACATGCCATGTGTTGCTGTGGCTGGGAGCCCCACAGCTGATGTCTCATCAGCTGCAGGGTTTGCAGCCCTGGCAACGCAGTAACATGTATGGCATGGAAGGAGGTGCTACTGTGTGTATCATGCATCAGATTGTATGATACCTTTAACTAGATGTCTAGAGGGGCCCTCAAGATTGGACATCATAGTCCAACAAAGGCCTCTTCATCACTGAGGGGGATGGTACTATAAGCACACTTATCTAATGCACACCGTTCTTAATGATGAGACATATCAAAAGGTGGAGCTAGGCTAAGAGAGGAGCTAACTCTCTGCAAACATGTATCCTCACTGCTGCCCTGATCTAGGCAGTTTGCAAAAACTCCAGTGACACAGGTCTGCTTTATTATATCCTAGTAGAATAATTCTCAGCCACATAGGCTTTAAACTTACTAGACTGCTTTACTAGAGAGAAAAATGTGTGGGGAGGTCTGCCTTCACCCCCACAGCCACCTGTGTTCCTACCCAGGAGCTAATTCTACCCAAGCTCCAAATAAATCCTGCATCCCCAATTCCTTTAATCAGTTCTGGCCCCACATGTGTTCTGTCTTTGCAACCCATCCACCAGTTCTGCTCTCACATCTGGTTTGCTCTGTGTTCCTCTGAATTCACCCACTTACCCCAGTTTTGCCTCTTTCTGTTCTACCTGTTCCTATTCATTGTCATGCTTCTCCCAGGATGGAAGGGATGCTCCTGTGGGTCCTTCTCAGTGTGTCTGCGGGGTGGAGCAGGGCAGTTCAAAAGGTTTTCATCTTTATCACCCTTCCCAGGGCAGGTATTTCAGTGAGGAAGAGGTGCTTCCCCATTTTTCATGAGAGAAGAGGGAGACAAGCTGTCCCGAGCTCCTGGGCTAGTGTTGGCCTTCTGCTCCCTGCAGGCTGCCCAGTACACAGTTAGGTAGAGAAAGCAATCAATCAGGGTGGGTCTCCTTAAAGCAACACTAAAGATATGCTTCCCTCTGGGACCCTGCAATTATTCTTGTAATTGTGGCCCGGTGCACTTTCAGCATTGCTTATAACATCCAAAATCCACCTTAACACCTGATCAAATATTTGGAAATGTTTGGGGCAGACAGTGTGTGCAAATAACTCTGAAAATAGTATGTGTAATCTTGGTTATTATTTTACTACTCCTTTAAGTTTTCTCCTTTCCATTCAAACTTTTACCACCGTTAGCTTTTGGGGATTTATTGCAAAATTTTTAGGTTTTCTTCAGGGCATGTAGATATGAATACATGTGAGGATAAATTTCCCTTACAAGGGTTTAGGTGTACAACTTGCATCCATGTTAACATAGTTTGCACTGCTAAATTTTCATGCATTAACCTGAAGCTGCACTCTCTTAATAAAGAATAATTAAAAATCGCAAGAGCAATTCTGATATTAACAAGGCTTGATACCCCTATCCCTTTACAATTTGGCAGTGGCTACAGGTAGAATAACTCCTTTGTGGAAGTAGAGTTTATCAAAGTGCTTCATCTCTATGACCCTCTTGCAGCCTGCTGTTCTCCTGAGGCAAAGAGAAATACCTTTGAAACCACTTTGCAAATGTGATTATGATGATAACATTTTAGTTGTTGAACCCAGAGGGCTGAACAGTAACACATTCTTCGAACCAAAGGGACCAGAATATATGTGATTTTTTTCCCCTGTCCATGGAGAATGCTATATATTTTACTTCCTTTGTCTCTGATTGGTTTTCATGTGCTCTTTCCCCTTTTTCAGCCCTTTGAATGGGATTACCCACTTTGCTAGGGATAATCAATCAAACTCTGATATACTACTGTGTTATTAAGGCCTGTAATGACACTTCTTTCAGCTTAGTGATGTTGGCTTAGTTCTTAAACAATGTGTCACATGACAATAGCTCTGTGGTTCCTTTCCTTCTGACTTCACACATTACTAAAATATTGTCCTGTGGATATGAAATGAAAGGGTACAAACTTATTTCTTCAAAGATCGGCCAATCTAGCCCAGAGGTATAATAAAATTCCAAATTTTCCTTTTAGGAATCATCTTTTATAAGTAATGTTTTTCAGAGTTAAGTGGTAGGTACACAATTGTGAAATAAAATATTAAGACTCAGTGCCCTGAAGCTGTGTGGGGTTTTATGCAGTAGTAACTGCTCAGTTTCATTAGGGGAAGGCTCAGATAAATCAGTGAGTTTGAAGCTCTCTGTCTCTTGGAGAGCACTTATTTTAGAGTTCTGTCCATGATTGTAGGTAACTTGATTACATACGATAGTGATGATAGCCCACTGGAATTCACCATCCAACACATGGTGTCAATGGCCTGCAGCAAGGCAGCAGCCCTTGACATCAGGAGGGCTAATTTCAATGAGTTAAGGAGATTAGTCGGGGAGGCACTGAGGCCCCGGTGTCATGGTGGACGTAGTCTCTGGACTTTAGGAAGGCCTTCGACACTGTGTCTCACCCCATTCTCATTAAAAAAATTAGGTGACTGTGACGTCGATACCTACACAGTCAGACGGGTTACAAATTGGCTGGAGGGCCGCACCCAGAGAGTGATGGTGGATGGATCATTTTCAACTCGGAGGGATGTGGGTAGTGGGATTCCCCAGGGCTCAGTCCTTGGGCCCGCACTGTTCAACATCTTCATCAGTGACTTGGATGAAGGGGTGAAAAGCACCTTGTTTGAGTTTGTGGATGACACTAAGATGTGGGGAGAAGTGGGCATGTTAGAAGGGAGGGACAGGCTACAACTAGATCTGGACAGGTTACAAGGGTGGGCAGATGAGAATAGGGTGGGTTTCAATACTGACAAGTGCAAGGTACTGCACCTGGGGAGGAAGAACCAACAGCATACCTACAGGCTGGGGAACTCCCTTCTTATCAGTGCAGAGGCAGAAAAAGATCTTGGAGTCATTATTGATTCCAAGATGAACATGGGCTGTCAATGTGAGGACATGGTCAGGAAAGCTAACTGCACCTTGTCATGCATCCACAGATGCATCATGAGCAGGTCCAACGAGGTGATCCTCCCCCTCTATGCAACATTGGTTAGGCTGCAGTTGGAGTACTGCATCCAGTTCTGGGCGCTGCACTTCAGGAGGGATGTGGACAGCATTGAGAGGGTCCAAAAGGAGGGCCACTCTCATGATCAGGGTTGCAGCAGGGCAGGCCCTATGAGGAGAGGCTATGGGACCTGGACCTGTTCAGCCTCCATAAGAGAAGGCAGAGAGGCGATCTGGTGGCTGTCTATAAACTTGCCAAGGGGGACCAGCAGGGAACAGGAGAGACCCTGTTCTCCTGAGCACTACCAGGAGTAACTAGGAATAATGGCCATAAGTCAGCTGAGAGTAGATTCAGACTAGACGTCAGGAGGCGCTACTTCACAGTCAGGGCCGCTGGGATCTAGAACCAACTTCCAAGGGAGGTGGTGTTTGCTCCTACCCTGGGGGTCTTTAAAAGGAGGCTAGATAATCACCTTGCCGGGGTTGTTTGACCCCAGCATTCTTTCCTGCCCATGGCAGGAGGTTAGACTTAATGATGTGCTCGGGTCCCTTCCAACCCTACCAACTGTGAAACTATGATTCTTCATTAAACAAGCTCCAGTAAATTCTCATCCAGTAGGGGAGATTAGAGAGAAAGAGATCTAGCTTGTTTGAATAATGTGGTGCACACTACACCAAATATGACCTCAGTGCATGTTTGCAATCTGTACAGTTGGTGAGGTAGAAATCCTGTAAATACCATTGATAAATTAAAAAAACAACATAAAATAAAACCCTTACAAGAAAGTGATTCTCTCCAAAAGGTTAAATCCAAACAAATGCAACTTAGGCAATGTATCGTCCAGTTGGTAACAGGCTTACATAAATGGGGTAAATGGCTTTTCAGATCTAGATCATGAGTTCAGCTCTGTCAAGGAACACTCTCTATGGTCATATGCTCAGACAAGTTAAGTCATGCATTACAACTTTAAAACCAAAAAGTTATTTTTCTTTGGATTCTCATTCACAGTGTGTACCAGCCTTGTACAACAATTTTTGGAGCTCCTTGGCATCAGTATGTGCTGGAGCTGTGGGTGCAAACTACCCGTGTCTCTATGCTCCCCCACCCAACAGCACCTTAGGGGTGCCCTCAGTGTTCACTAGCTGTCCTTTTTTCATGTGGCTGAGCATCATTGTGCTTATGACCTCATGGCTTCCATTGGAATTGTTATCTGGCACCTGCTGAATGTAAGACAAGGAGAGGCTTCTTAGATCTGTCTGTGTTTTGTGATTTGTAAGTCACAAGCTTCTGTGCCTATGTCAAAAGAATTATTGTTCCCCTTCCACCGTGGGAACTCCAAACACTTCTCTCTTTGCTAAATTCTACTGCATGACTGGCAAAGAGCAGATTCCAGCTCAGCAGAGTTCCTACGAACTCAGCAGAACCTATTGGGTCTGCTGTTCCTAGATTGCATGGGCTCCCATTCAGGTTTGGGCTGCAGTAATTGGGCAAGGATATAGAGATTCAGATACCAGATGACAGGCTCAGAGTTTTGTAAATCCACACTTGAGTCTGACCATTAGCTGAAACAATGCAGCAGTGAGAACAGGAGATGGCTGTTGTGAAGCGGGAGACACTTTCAATACAGTTATTTCCCAAAACAAATTCCATTAAAAAATCTGAGGGGCATAAAGTCTTTATTAATCAAAACCCTTAATGTTGACAAATGAGGCAATACTCATTCGGCTCCAAATAATAAACAGAAGAACAGAGATCTGAACTATACAACAACAACCTTGGAAATTACTTTGAAGTGGTGGTAGATTTTGTTTTGTTTTTTTAATGGATGGATTTAAAGGTAGTTAGCTGTGTTAGTCTGAAGTCCGGCAGAAGGCAGGTTAGATTTGCACTTTTATAGGCTAACAATCAAAGTTGTATAGGATAAGCTTTTGTAAGCAGAGTGCCTACTTCATCAGATGTTGTGAAGGGACTGTAGGAAGCAGAGCCATTAAATAGAAGGCAGTGATTAGAATAGGGTAGGGAAGGTGGGGGCACTGCTGAGAGAAGTAAGGTAGGTAGGAGAGAAGAAAACAAAGCAGTTTACCCACTGAGGGACATAGAGGTTGCCTCTACATGTGCTCTGATGTGTTCTAATTAGAATGCTCTAGTATCACTGCAGCATCACATGTATAAGTCGCTGTGGTTTTAAAAATGGTCACTGGGGTGCTTTAACTAATGAGCTTTATAGTTAAATACTTTATAGCTAAAGTGTTCTGCAGCCGTGTTTAAATGCATGGGGCCTTAATACATGTGATGCTGCAGTGTTTTAATTAGAGTGGCTTTCCAGTAACCACTCTAATTAAAATGCCCCCCCCCCCACTCCCACCCCGTCCCCAAGCATGTGTTTAGGCACCAAAGGTTTATAAAAGCTAATCCAGGTAATGGGCATAAAGAGCCAGCAGATCACTAAAATACATAGAAAATAGGTGGGAAAAGTAGCCTGCCAGTTAGGTTGCATATGCTATGAGACATGTTATAGAACCATAATTTGACAGAAAGTTACATACAAAATACTTGCTTTATTTTTAATTTTAAAAAATATTAACATGTTATTTCACAGTCAGCGGTAGCCAGAGAAATTATTTGAAGTTATGATGAGTCAAAAATTATCTTCCAGACAAAGTTTTGTATGCCAACCCTCATTCACATAGAGGATTTTAAGGAATCCAGGCAGCACTTTTTGTAGCAAAAAGTAGTATGGACACATTGACAAATTCTGGTATAATGGTTGAAATTCCATTAAAGTCATTGGACTTGTGCCCATTCAAACCTGCTAGGAAATTTGCCTGTAGAACAAGGATATAAATTTGTTCCAGGATCAGCTCAGTTTGATTCTGAAGGAGGAGGAAGAGATTGAGTGGAAGTAGGCAGAAGAAGATAAATCACTTAAGAACTAATGTACTTCCTCTTGGAGAGCTGTTTCCCTAAAATTTCTTATCTTTCCATGTGTTTGCCAGCTCTTCCAAAAACTAGGCATCTTACAAAAGAAGTGCTTGCCCCACTATGTACCAAGTGAGTTCAGGGACATCTAAAATACTTCTTTAATAGAATGTAAGCCTGCCAATTGGGATTGTTACTTTCTGTTTACAAAGATGATTAACTTACAGATGTCTGATCTGTCTGGGGTGTTACAATGATGCAACAGTTCCACATAGCTTTTCTGGGAGAAGTCTGTACATCAGGGGCAGGCAATTATTTTAGGCGGAGGTTGTCACCTTGAGACCAGAAGTCCCACCTCCTAACCCCTGACTTTTGCCTCCAGAAGTCCCTCCCCTTGTCCCTGCAAGTACTCCTTTCAGCAAGGAGTTTTGCCATCTTGGAACCAGAAAAATACCAAATTATATTCTAAACAGCAATCATCTACAACATTCACTAATTTGATTTCAAAAACTATTTTTGCCCTGGTTTACATGTGTTTGTATAGTGTACGTAGAGGTGATTGCACAATATCTTAAAATGAAACCTTACACTTGTATATAATAGGGGGTTGAGTGTAGCTTTGTGGGAGATTGTGGGTCTGTGGGGTTGTGTATGGATATGTGGAGTGCGGATGGGTATGAGGTTTGTGGGGGGAAGGTGGCTGGAGTGTGTGAGCGGGTGTGGGGGTCTGCATATATGGCAGTGCAAGGGGGTGTGTGGGTGCACATGTATGGTGGGGTGTGCATGTGGAACTTGTCCTATGAATACACACACACTCACACTCTGCCCCTGCCTACATACACACACACTCTCTGCCCCCCCACACTCTCTGCCTCTGCCTGTGCACATGCACACGCACACCCCTGTACCTGCAGGGCCCCATGCTCCTTGGTCCAGTGATGCAGCTGGGAGCCACATGGTGCTGGAGCAGGGCTGGGGCAGGAAGCAGGGTAATGATTGGGGGTGGGTGGGGCTGGGCTTCTGCCTCCTGCTGCCTGCTTCCTGTGGGTCCTACTGCTCCTGGCTTGTGTCATATTTGACAGGCAGCCAGGAGCAGATAAATATTTTCTAAACTGTTTTAGGGGTCCCGTGGGCTGGAAAGAATGGCCTGGCAGGTCGGATCTGGCCTGCAGGCCGTATTTTGCCCACCCCTGCAATACATCAAAGGGAGGCTGTAGCTGTTAGTTTACCTGTAAAAATGGCGTTGTGGGTTTCATGTTTATCTCTGGTGTTACAAACTTAAGCTTTTTTAAGGCATTTGACTTGGGTCCAGGTGACATTTTGATTAAAGTACTGGAACAATACCAAATTAACCTTACACCTTAAATAGGTTAAAAACAAGCTAACAAGCAGGTTCAAAACAGCTGTGAACAAGAAGTTAATATCAAGAATGTGTGTTTCTAGTAATCACTTGAAAGAATCAGGTGTCGGTCCTACTCTGTTTAACATTTTTGTTAGTAATCTGGAAGGGAAATAAAGCACTGATAGAGTTTGCAAATGACACAAAGGTTAAAGGAGTAGTTATAGGAGTGGTTAAAGGTAGTGCTGGCTTGGAGTGAGGCCCTGTGGCTGAGCAGCAGCAGCGCCCTGAGCTCTCTCCTTGCTTTGCTTGTCAAGGGGACAGCAGAGCTCTCTGTCCCTAGTTCCAGTGCTGCTCAGTTCCTGGCTCTTCTCAGGAGCCAGGAGCTGAGCATCACTTGGATGAGGGAGATCTCTGTCCCCACAGCCCTGGGCTGGGGACAGAGAGCTTCCCCATCCCCACAGCCGTGCTGCTGCCCATGAAGTGCATGCCCCCGTTGGCTCTCACTCTTTGTCTGTGCTTGGGGGGAGCTGGGAGTTTAGTAGCACCAGGACCAGAGACAGAGTGCTCCCCCATCCTCTCAGCAAGAAAAGTGAGGAGAGAGCTCAGGGTGCTGTTGCTTGATCACAGGGTATTGCTCCAAGCCAGTGCTGCTGAGCTGGCCTGCAGTCCCAAGCTCTATGGAGCTGGGAGCTGTCCTGTGCTCTGGGACAATCCTCCCTCCCCACTGCTTCCTGGAGCCCAGGCTTGACCTCTGTGTCCCCTTCCAGCCCAGGGCTGGCACTGAGGGAACCTGGAGCTCCCCCTGGCTGCTGTAGGGGGGAAGAGCAGGGCAACTCTGAACTTAACTGCTCCCATTGGAAGCATATTTGCTCCCAGTGCGGGCACGTGTGTAGAAGTGTTCCCAAGCACAGTTTGCTGCACCTTATTTTAATATGCAGTAACCTCAAGGTGCATTAATTGCGTGTGTAGATGCATCCCGTGTGGCTAAATGTTAAGTTATATATTTAGAAACAAAGAACACAGGTCATGCTTACTCCTTCTTAGGAAACAGTGTCTCTGGAAAAAATGCAGCATCCAAAGGGTTAATATTATTCTTTCCTGTATAAACAATGGGGTTTCAAGAAGTTGCATTACTTCTGTTCCTGTTCTGGTGTCCACAGTTCAAGAAGGATGTTGATAAATTGGAGGCTTTTTAGAAGAGAACCAAGAGAATGAGTTAAGTACTGGGGAAAATATCTTGGAGTGAAACAGTCAAAGAGCTCCACCTATTTAGCTGGTCAAAGAGAAGGTTAAAGGGTAACTTTATTACAGTCTGTAAGTACTTACAGGAGGAACAAAACTTTAACAGTGATCTCTTCAGTCTGTTAGGTTCCTGGCAGGTGTTACACTTAAGACATGATTAAATAGTTAATCACATCTTAAGTAGCAACTCCTGCCATATTTTAATGCAATTAATGACACAATAAAACAAAGAATAAGCCACAAAATTATTCCACAAAATATATGGAATTATCTTGTGTCTGTTGCCCATCATGGCTTAAATTGAATATGTAGCTGGTGTGCTTCAGGGGTTGGGAACGCGGATCAGCTGATCAACTCTCCCAGCTGCAGAAGCAAGACTGAAAGGATAGGCCCAGTTCATCTCTGGAGTCCATAAATGATCTGAAACTTCAGTATAAAGGGAGAGGGCCTCCAGGAATATACATGAGTGTAAGGGGGCGAAGAGGGTGCCGAGCCCAGATGATCCCGGCGGCGGCGGGACTCGGGCCCAACTTTCGGGTCGGGGCAGAGGGCAAGGGCTGGAAACTTCCCCCTTACAGGAACCCGGAAGCTGCTGGTGCAGAAGCAACCCAGACCGGCTTAAAAGGTGCGGTGGATCCACAGGCAGCGGCGGGTCCAGAGGCGGCGGATCCAGAGGCGGCGGCGGGAGTCGGCGCTGGCAGGAGCAGGCTGTGGAGGATCCAGATGGCTTGGAGGAGAGGACGGACCTGTTGGGGCTGGCAGAGCCCTGGACAAGGTAGTTAACGGAGGGAGGCGGCAGATGCTGGCCGGGAAGAGCACCGGGAACACAGGAGCTGCCGGTACTCCGATTCTTTTGTTACTTACCAGAGGACAAGGGCGGAGTAGCCCCGTCAGTAAGCTTAGGACTAAAAGCAGGGGATGGGAAGGACCACCCTACTCCCCGACTGATGAGGAGCCTGGGCGCACCTAGAGGGTGGGGTGAGTCCATAGGTCCCTCATCCGTAACAGGTGTTTGGTTGACTGTGTTAATATTGGTGTGCGTGGACCAGAGCATGTCGCGCTGAGGACTGCTGCAATAGAACGCTCTTCCCGGTGGATCGGGCAAGGGTGTAGGGGTGGAGGAGCCCTCAGGACCCCAGGACCCAACAGAGGACAAGAGTCTCATTTTCCGGACTGCACGCGCCATAACATCTGAACCCAATAACATATCATCGAAGTCGTGGCAGGCGAGGATGGTGCGGGGGTAATCTGAACAAGTTGGATGCCTCCAGCCCCAAATACTAGAAGAAGGCAACAACAGTTCAATCTATCCCGAACATTCACCTGTCTTGAACAGGTGAAGATACTCTTAGAACATCTCGATGTTTTCAAGTCAGCTAGGCCAGATAACCTGCATTTGAGAGTGCTGAAAGAACTGGCCTAACTCTGGTGAGTCTGTTCAAAGAGTCATGAAACTCAGGAGTGGTGCCTTACAACTGGAAGAAGGCCAATGTGGTACCCAGCTTTAAAAAAGGGAAGAGGGACAACCCTGTTAACTTTAGACTGGTCAGTCTGACTTTGATCCTGGGAAAAATCTTCAAAAAAATTGTCAAGGAGGCCATCAACTACAAGCTCACAACTCATGGAGTACTGAGGAACAACTAGCATGGCTTTGTTGAGGGGAGGTCATGCCTAACAGACCTGGTGTCCTTTTATGACTAGGTAACTAACCTGCTTTATGTGGGACAGGAGGTGAACATCATCTACTTAGACTTCAGCAAGGCCTTTGATATGATTTCCCAAGACATTCTCTTACCCAAGTTAGAGGGTACTGGCCTAGACCAGGCTACAGTGAGGTGGGTTGGCAACTGACTCGGCGGCCAATTCCAGCAAGTTGTAATTGATGGGGTGGCCTTATCCTGGAGGGCTGTCTCCAGTGGTGGCCCCCAGGGATCATGTGCTTGGGCCCATGCTCTTTAACATCTTTATCAATGACCTGGATGAGGGAATGGAAAGCCAATGATTAAGTTTGTGGATGACACCAATCTGTGGGGACAGGGCATCAGAGGACAGGGCAAGGATCCAGGATGACCTTGACTGGCTGGTGCTATGGACTGAACACAGTCACATGAGATTCAATAGGGAAAAGTGCTGGGTCCTTCATCTGGGTAGGAAGAACCTTCACCATATTTATTCAATGGCTAGTGGTCTACTGGCTGGCACTGCATCTGAAAGGGACCTGGGGGTGACAGTTGACCAGAGGATGAATCTGAGCAGTCAGTGTGATGAAGTCACCAACAGAGCAAATAGAAATCTGGCGTGCATCAGCTGATGTATTGCCAATAGATCCAGAGAGATGCTCCTCCCCCTCTACTCAGTGTTGGTAAGACCACAGCTGGAGTACTATGACCAGTTCTGGGCATTGCACTTCAAGAAGGATGTGATTAAGCTCACAAGGGTGCAGAGAAGAGCCACCCACGTGATCAAGGGCCTGGGGGATAGGTCCTGTGAGAAGAGACTTTGAGATCTGGGTTTGTTCAGTCTGAGTAAAAGAAGACTGAGGGGTGACTTGATAGCTGCCTACAAGTATATCAGGGGTGAACACCAGGATCTAGGGGAGCAACTCTTTAAAAAGGCACCCCTTGGGAGGATGAGGCCCAACTGGCACAAGCTAGTCGAGGAAGAGTGTAGACTAGATGTGACAGGGGTTCTTCCTGGAGCTAGATCTGTTTTGGGGCCGGGCCAGGCCTGGCGTGGCCCCCCCCCCCCCACTCTCCCTGCCACCATTTCATGACTAGGCCTGGTCCTCCCATCCCCCCACATTGGTCCTGGTCTGCTGCTCACCACCCCCCACCACAGCAGGGAGCTGACTTCTCCCCCTCCTCTGGCCTGCTCCTCCCCTCCCCCCTGCCACTGCATTGGCCTGGGCCTGCTTCACCCCCCCCAGCCTTGCCTCCCCCTTCCATATTTGCTGTGTGCAGGGAGTGAGGGGTGGGGGCAAGGCCAGCACTGGGGGTTTTGCCCCACCCCCATGGCATCCCAAGTCCACTCCCTCCCGCGATGCTCCTCTAAGGAGCAAAGGGTATGGGAGGGCTGAGGCCAGCTGGCCTTGGTCCTCCTCCCCCCGTTCCATCCACTCCATTGCTGCTACCTCCAGGGAGTTGGGCAGGGGGGTGAAGCCAGGTGTACTCACCTTGCCCGCCACTGCCACTCCATCCCGTGTCCTCACCTTCATGGTAGTGCTCCGCCATGCCGCCACTTCCTGTCCAAACGCTGTATTCCCACTCTGATTGGTTGTTTCTGTCAGCCAGTCAGAGTGCAAATAAAGCATTATGGGCAGACAGACAGATAGACTGACAGACTACAGCTTTTATAATATTAGAATATTAAGTGGAAGGCTGCCCATTCATTGCCCTGAAAACGGGGCACTATCCATGGCTCTGTACTTTCTCTGCATCATGGTGTATGCGTCACAGATGGCTTCCAGATTATTATTGCTCCACAGTCCTCCCATCCCCCCACACTCACTCACTTTGGTCTCATTCAAATCTTCTTTGGTGTCATTCACCCACACTCACTCATGCTGCCTCTCTCTTAGGGGCCTCTTGCACTCCACCCCCTTCTCTCAGGGGCCTCTTGCACTCAGCCCATTACTGGGCCACTCTATACTGCCCTTGCTCCCTTTGACTGACCCACTTGGGTCATCAGGCTTTACTGCTCACACTCCAGCACTACCATGCAGCAACTTTGGATCCTGCAAGTTCACCTACTCTATGTGGCATCACCTTGTGTTGACTCTGGGCTGCTTCTGCCCCAAGCCCCTCACCAGGCAGCTAGTTTCTATTCATATACCTGGGGTTGGCCCATGTACTGCCCTTCAAGCCGCGCCTGCAGTCCTACTTAGTACACCCCTAGTGGAGCCCTTCAGGTTGCCCTCTGCAGCCCTACTCTGCACCCCACTGGCGCAGTCCTTCATGTGCCCCAGTTGCACCCAACTTTGTATTGGCCAAAACAAACTACCCCCTCTGGGGCCTCTGATGTCTTACACACCTGTTGGGCTCAGGTGCTTCCTTGTTAGCATGCCTGGCCCCTGCTCCAACTCTCTACACTACCCACCAGATGGTGGGGGCTGGAATTAAGGTGTCCCTACCTGCCTTTCACCGGGGGGGGGGGTACCTGGTCTGGTATTTCTTGGGGGCTGTCCCACGCTAGCCCCCACTTCTCTGGCAGGGTGCAGTTTCAGGTCATGCCCAGGACCAGGAGCCTCCTGCCATCCCCATATCTCCTGCCCTTACCTCCGAGTTGTTCCAGGAGCAGTAGCTCAGCTGGCTGATGTTACTCCCTCTGCTGCTAGCAGCAGACTGCTTGTCTCAGCCTGTGTGTGCTGGGTCCTAAAATGGCCGACCATATCAAGCACTTGCTTGCTGCTTGCCTCCAGCCCCTAAAGTGGCAGGCACCCAAAGGTGCATTGCCAAACTAGACATAAAGAAAAAACTTATTTTCTGTCCAGGTAACTAGAATATGGAACACAATCCCAGCAGAGGTGGTGCAGTCGCCATCCCTAGTGGTATTCAAGAGGAGACTGGACAAGCACTTCCTTGAGCTCATTTGAGCCCAGTTACCTCCTGCCCACAGTAGGGGACTGGCCTTAAAGTTCTTATGGGTCCCTTCCAGTCCTTCTACTCTGTGATTCTATGATTCTGTGTTATATACTGCAGGAAATGTTAAGCTTCACTTACTCCATAATTCTAATTATGAATAATATTCCTTAGCACAGGAAGTGACTGGGCAATTAAGACCCTCATGGCTGTAAGACAATCGAAATTTTAGCTATTCTGTTATCACAGAGTCTCATGAGAACATCTTGTCCACTTCCTAGGAAGCTGTTTAGATGTGTGGAGAGAGTATTATATTTTCAGGATGATGAGTTGTAGTTTTAAAAGTATTCATTCTGCATGGTCTCTCTGTACCAGGGACCTCTGATTAATTGCATAAAACTCCAGGAAGTGTTAATGGAGCATTTTCAATTGTGTGTTGCCAAGACAGAATCCTGTCATCTGCCTGTAGATCGTACAGCATTAACAGCTGTATTGGCTGGAATATTTTATATCCACACTGTGGGGTTTAGACAACAAATCCTAGCTGTGATATAAACTTGAAGTCATTAACATTCTGTGCTTGTGC
>NW_017728926.1:751322-775530 GCF_001723895.1 Crocodylus porosus | reverse complement strand
CCATGGCTATTAATTACTGACTTATGAGTGTAATAATTCTTGTTATTGTACTACAGGCCATTTTCTGAGGGCTCCCAGAGAGGTTCTCATTAAATTGTCTGCATCCCCATTTCTTTTGTTCGTTTACTTTGGCATCAAGGTGTTGTAATTGCTATTGCAGTTTAGCAAGCTGCATGCCAGCATGCTACAGTTAAGTTAAATTACATTCCTGAGCTCTGGAGTCCAAGTGAATTATGTTTTGGTGCTCCTGCAAATGAACTCTTAGGTCCTGGGGTAGCCGGGAGCTGAGCAGTGCAGTGCAGTGCAGTGCAGAACTGGGCCCCTTGCTGGTGTGGCTGACTGGGACCAAATTTTCTCCCAGTTACTGTCTGTACAAACTCTGCTGTGCTCACTGGGGTAGGTCCACAGTAGATACTGCGCAGCTAGTTTAGTACCTGTATTTACAGGTACTAGCTAACTGCACAGTAGACTAATTTACTGCGCAGTAGTTTATTAGCACAGTTACTTGGTGACCTTTTACTGCACAGTTTATTAGTTTACTGTGCAGTAAAGCATCTCATATAGACACACCCATTGTGGTTCCCAAACTCCAAATGAGAACTGAATACCAATTCAAGAAAAGAACACCTGCCAATGTTAACTTTTTCTCAGGGATTTATTAAAAGCTCATCAAACTTTTTATGGATGTATATTTTAAGTGCTGAAAAATTGCCGTAGTTTAAAAAATTTGTGACTATAAAAGGCTCTTGCATCTATCATTTTCTGCTCTTCTTACACTTTGTAAAATAGCTTAGATGGTCAGCCAGAAGCCCTAGTCCATGCAGGCACCTCATATTACCAAAATACTTGGAGTTTTTAATCTATATGGTGGCATCATATGCAAATATTGTTGTTTAAAGAAAAGTTAACTTTAAGAGAAGTGTGCAACCTGCTATCATCCTACTCAGTGTAAACTTAGTGCATCTCAATACTCTGTCTGTTTTTTCAGCATGTTTCTGTACAAATTAGATGGCCTTTTTAAGTTGGCAGTTTGAAGGGTTTGGGCAGGTTGCTTCTCTGAGTTTGGCTTTGCTTAAGCTTGCAGTCATTTAGTATTGGACTTAACTTGAAAGTAAAGAGTTTGAAATCTGATGTGCTCCTGATTTGGCAACAGCCATCGACTCTCAGCTTCATAAGCACTTTGTAATTTGGCATGGAACCCTTCAAAGGAAGGCAGAGCTCTATTTGGACTCCACTTTTTACTCCACATTTAGAGCTATGAATAACCCAAGTGTTACAGGATATAGTGTGATTGCAGTATATTATTTGGGCTTGACATTTATGGCAAGTATAAACAGAGTGTTATTGCCAAATCATCAGACTTAAACCAGGGAAAGGAAGCAAGCTGAGAGAACACAAGTGAAAGCAGGTTTTATACAACGGAGAACAGAGTGATGTGCTCAAGCTTTGAATATTGCCAGCTATAAAACAGAAAAGCGAAGAGCAGAAAATTGAAACCATCATGAAAGTGTCAGGTCCAGGGGCATCCAAGACAAAGTCCTCACTGATAAATAAGTAGCACTGGTTTAGAATAGTGTAGATCTGCACAGGATATGGCAGGGGTGGGAGTTTACTGTGTTAATCTCATTCAGTATCATTTCCCCCCTGATTCTCCCCACCCTCAATGAGTTACTGGAAACCTGGACAATGGAGATACTTCTGGGGAGGTGGAATGGGACAAGCGGGGAGAACAGGGCGTTTTCTTTGTTATCTTAGAACATCATTCTGTGTGTAAACCAGCACTACTTAAAATGAATAATTGAGAAGAATTCAGAACACTGAAGAGGATAGCAATACATTTAAAACAATGACAATCTACGTATGTTTTGTTCCTGTAGATAAGCAGTCTTTGAAAACATGCGTGTTTCTACTGATAATGATTTTATTATATGGCTGATTTTTGACTATCAGTGGCTAGCACTTACTAAAATGATATTTATATCTTTGTTATTTTGAAAATAATAAAGTTAAGCCTCTTCCACAGCTGGAGACGTAAGTGATACATGGGAGGGGCGGGGTAGGGGGGGCATATGCCCCCCCCAGGGAGCGCTGGGGCCCCTTCTGACAGCCAGTGCTCTGGTTCCTAATGGGACATGCAGAGCACTTGTGCCATCCCTGAAATTGGCTCCACTGGTGGGATGTCAGTGGCGGAAGTGCCAGCAGCGGAAGTCCTGGCAGTTCTGCTGTCACTGTGCCTCAGGCGAAAGTGTTGGCACTTATGCTGCTACTGTGCTGCTGGTGCACTCTGGTTGCCAGCTGGTTGCTGGGGGACTACCACCCCGGTCATGCCCCGCTGGTGCGCCCCCAGACTCAGGAGGTACCAGTTGCCCATGGCTGGAGGTGTCTAATCCAAATAAACTCAAATTGCAGGCTACCATACAGTACTGCTTGTATCTACAGCCTCTCTCTCTATTCCTCAACATAGCCATATATAGGTATTTAATATCGGTCTTAATTTTAGACTAGCAGTGAAACGGTCTCTGACACCGTTCCCTTTGCTTCTACCCAGACTTCCTTTCCCAAGTCCCTGTAGCGATTTCTGATCATAAACAGTCTTCTTTCACTGGTTTTCTTGATTCTCTCGTGGGCTATAAATCTGTGGGAAATCCTCCACAGACCTTGCAGTGTTCACCATCCTTATAGTGATATATTTACTTCTTGCTCCAAGTGAAGGAGCAGTCTATTGCCCATGTTCAGGTTGCTTCCCAAAAGTCAGAGGTCATTATTACTTGCAATCTTTTTGCACTGACTCATTTCATCCCTGTCATTTTGGTAATTGTTTTAGCTAACTCTGACTTAGTCTCCTCATCTGACTCCATCTGACAAGTCTAGCAGATTTGGTTAGAAAGCTATGTAGAAGTTCTCCCCTCTGTTCTTTGTTGTTGCCTTTCTTGTTGCCACATGCTTCCATGTTTTTCTTCTTCCTTCACAGGTATTTTCAGTCATTGTTTAAACTTGCAATGGCTCCAGTACATCCATCATAAAATCAACAACCAAAAAAATAGGGCCCCCTCTTGTCCAGGGGTTTTCAACCTTTTTAAAATAGTGTACCCCTTCTGATGGCTGGGGGAAGTGGGGGGTGGTGCTCGCATGTGGCAGCCAGCCAGGGGAGGGGGAGCAGGGATAGCGCTTGCACACGATGCCCACTACCACCGCTGTTGTGCCCCACTTTTCCAAGGCCAGTTGCGCATGTGGCTCTGCGGGCTGCTGATGGGTCTTGCACCCGGCCAGTCGCGCACCGCCCTGTCAGCAGCCCATGGAGTTACATGTGCAAAAGACCATGGGGCAGTGGGCGGTGACACAGGGTGGTGTGTGGCGGTGGCAGTAGCTGCCACATCTGAGCCCCTCCCTGTGTCTAGCTGGCCAGGCAGCACCTGTGCTGTGTGACCTGCAGAGAGTCGCTGCTGCCCTTGCCCCCACCCCCAGCCCTGCTTCTGGGAGGTGGTGGCACTTGGTGTGTGGTGGTGGCGGTGCTGGCTGCCACGTGCAAGCCCCACCCCCCAAGTCCAAGGGCTGCAATTGAGAGTGAGCTGGGGTGGGGAGGTACTGCAGTGTGCTGTGTGCGGCCAGCAGTGCCCGGTGTGCCTCTCCCCCCGGGTAAGAGGTGACATATGGGAATGCACTGACGGGAGATGCCCCTGCTGCACCGCGGGTCATGCTCTGTCCCCTTCCACCCGCGTACCCCCTATGACCTTTTCAAATATCCCTAGAGACTACGTCTACCCCTGGTTGACAACTCCTGCTCTAGTCTGTCTCCCAGCTCTAAGGCCAAATCTACTATACCTAAACCATTCTTAACAAATATTTTTCTAACCTCTTAAAAAATTCCAGTGATAATATAGCAGGTTTGGGGAGTTGTTTAGCTTGAACTGTCTTTAAACTTGCCACAGTTCTTTATTGTCCTGGGCACATTTGCCTCTCAAGAACACCAACACAGAACTCTGCATTCAGTAACACAACTTAATGTAGTTCATACAGGGTACACCCACAGTCCTGAGTCTCTTCTAACTGCAAGAAGCTGCCTCCAGCTCAGTGCTGATCCCTTTGCACTGAAGTCTTCCTTCTCCACCTGGCTCTGACTCCAGTCCTGTGGTGGTGCAGCTGCTTCTAGCCTCACAGCCCTGGGTCTCTTTCCAGACTCTGAGAAAATAGGCTGGCTCAGTTCTGCCACCACTAGCTTGGCACCTGGCTGTCTCTCCCACTCTTCTGCCTCTCTCTCGACTCCTTTGGCTCCTTTCCCTAGGAGCCTTTTAACTTCCTGTGGCCAGCCAGTTATCTGGATCAGCTGACCCAGTCCTTGTAGGCAGCCTGCAATCACCTGCTGCCCACAGCTGGGCTGTAGCCCTTGCAAGCCTGCAGAGTGCTACAGCCAAATGTGTGCAGTCTGCTGCAATACTTTGTCAGCCAGCCTGCTACAGATGGATATTCCAGTTTCCTTAGGTGATGTCTCTCAGTGCTTAACTGTCCCTATAGTTAGAATTATTTTTCCTGATGTTTAACCTTTATTTCTTGTCCTATTCCCAGTGAGTATGATGAATAATGTATTACCTTCCTCTTTTATGTCAGCCTTTCATGTTTGTTTTCGTGTCTTTTATTGGTCTTCTTCTATTTAGGCTAAGCAAACCAAATTATTTCACTGTCCCTTCATAGCTCGAGTTTCCTAGAGCAGTGATCTCCAAACTTTTTTGATCGCGCACCCCTATCAGTAAAAAAATTTTTGAGCACGCACCCCCAATATATGTATATTTATATAAATATAAATAGAAGTTCTAGTATTTTCTTCCTGCACCCCAATGGATCGTCTTGTGCACCCCTTGGGGTGCGCGCACCCCACTTTTGTTGTTCTTCTCTGGATTCTCTCCAGGGGGTTCAGATTTCTTGAAGCTTTTGGTACTCTTGAATACCATGACACAGCACTCCAGATGAGGCCTTACACTCTATGACTTACAGAGATGACAAGACTGGAAGGATTCTTTATGTATTTTATATAAACCTTATACTATTTTACAGATCCCTGATACTTGCTTTTTGCAACAATGTGATATTGTTGACTTGCATTCTGTTTGCTATACACTATAACTCCAGATACTTTTCTGTAGAACTTCTGCCTGGCCAGTTGTTCCTGATTTTGTATTAGTACCGTTGATTATTCCTACTTATATAGTACTTTGCATGTGTCCTTCTTGAATTGCATTCCATTTATTTCAGACCATATCCCCAATTTATTAGGATCATTTTGAATTCTGATCCTGTTTTCCAAGGTGCTTGAAACCCCTCCGAGCTTGGTAGCATTTGGCAGTTTAATAAATAAACTCTCTATTGCATCATTCAAGCACGAAGAAGGACAGGACGGCATTAGAGATGAACTGGTTCAGGGGCTTGAGTTTTCTTAGGCAAAACCTACTTTGTCAGATGCTAGCATACTGTGCTATCGAGTGCCATTCTTTTACATATACTTTTCTGACCAGCTTACATCCACCCTACAGTAGTTTAATATAGATTATGGGCATCTATACATGAGCACCGAGGCTGCTCTGACGTTCTGGAATTCCAGTACATTGGAGCAGACTCAATCACTCCAGCAGCCTCCTGCCTCTTGTGTATCAGTGGCCTTGCACTTAAAAATGGAGGGTGGGGGTGCTTGAACCAAAGCTCATCAAATGAGCCCCCACCACCATTTTTAAGTGCAGTTATGCTGATACCCACGACGCAGCAGCATTTTAATTAGAGTGGGTCTCAGAGCCACTCTAATTAGAGCACAGCTTCCCCACCCACCCCCAGAACACATGTAAAAGTACCATATGGTCCCCCATCTTACTTATGAGAAAGTTATGTGAAATACTGTCAAAAGCCTAACTGAATTCAAGGTATATCCCATCTACTGCTTTTCCCTTTTCCACAAGACCTGTTACCCTATCATAGGAGGAAATAAGGTTGACTTGACATGTTTTGTTCTTGACAAATCTGTGTTGACTGTTACTTATCATTTTAACACCTTCTAGGTGTTTACAAATTGATTGATTATTATTCCAATATCTTCTTTGGGAACTGAAGTTAAGCTGACTGCTGTATAATTCCCTGGATCTTCCTTTTTTCCTTCTTTTTAAAGAGAAGCACTGAGTTTGTCCTTTTCAACTTTCCAGAATCCTGTCCTCCATGAGTTCTCAGAGATAGTTGCTAATATTCCAGAGTAAATTTAATCAGGCCCGGGTGATTTGAAAGCCTCTATTTTCCCTAAGCAGTCTCTAATAGAGGTGTGCAAAGCAGGCCCTATTAGATTCGGATTCAGCCCAAATCAGGAACAGTGATTTGATTTGTTGATTCAGATCACTGTCCCTGATTTGATGTAGCTGAATCTGAATCCGAAGATTCGATGCTGATTTGGACACAAACACAGTTTTTAAAGTTTTTTCTACATACCTTGAGGTAGCAGGAGCGTCTCGTGATCACTGTGATGCTGAGGCGCATGGAGCGTCCCACGGGAGTATGGGGAGCCCCCCATGTGGTCAACAGTGAACCCAGAAGTGGACCAGAAGTACTTCCAGTCCACTTCCGGGTCTTCCAGGGAGTGTGCCAGGTCTGTCCCCCTGCACCCCTGGCTCAGTGATTGGCTTCAAGAAGACCCCAGAGGCCCCCCCCCACCAGACCAAGGAGACACCAGTCACCGAGCTGAGGGGGAGGGAGGGCGTGGGGGCCCCTGGCGCACTCCCCAGTGGACCTGGAAGTTGACCGGAAGTGTTTCTGATCCATTTCCGGGTCTGCTGCTCAGCACACTGGGGAGCCCCCCGCACTGCCGTGGGACTCTTCATGCATCCCAGCATTGCAGCACTCATGAGCCACCTGCTACCTAGAGGTATGTAGAAAAAGCATTTAAAACAGTTTCTATATCCAAATCTCCAAAACTTTCTGAATCTCTCCAAATTGATTCAGAGGTTTCCAGTTCTATTAGGAGAAATTAAAGGGTCCTCTGATTTGGTTTGGATTCGGAGATTTGGTCACCGAATCTCACCAAATCTCCACTGAATCAAATCGGGGACCAAAGCTTTGCACAGACCTAGTCTCTAACCTGTTAGTCTAGCTTGCATTCTTACCTTCCTGTTTCTATTGCCATTTGTGTTAGTCATCTGGCAATTGTTAACCTTTTTAGTGAAGACGGAAACAAAAAAAACCCACTGAACATTTTTGCCTTCTCACTGTCCTTTGCTACTAGCTTTTCCTTCCTAGGATCATCTGTTTGCCTTGGTCTTCCTTTTACTGCTAATGTACTTATTAAATATTTTCATATTACCATTGATGCCCCCCATTAGTTGTGCCATATTTTGAGCCTCAGCATTTATGACTTTTGTCCCTGACTGCTCATGCTTTTCTTTTATTGTTCTCCTCCTCAGTAATTTCACGTATTTTCCACCGTTATTACAATTCCTTCCTGAGTGTCCGGCATTGAAAAACTTATGAGTTAACCAAATTAGTTTTCCTAATACACTTCCCATATTTCTTCCACACTGTTATTTTCTGCAATTGGGACCATTTATTTTGTTTTTGAAGAACAACTGCCAACTATCCTGAACTCTTCCTCTCAGACTTGCTTCCCATGACATCTTACCTACATGTTCTCTTGACCTTATTGCTCTATTAAAGTTCAATCTCTATTCTCCTGTTCTCCCTCTATTGTTCCCTAAGAATCCTATCTTTTTATGATCTCTCTTATCTAGGGGGAGTGCAGTGGAGCAGTTATACCACAGTGAAAGGTACCTACTGGCAGATCCATTTCCTCATGGCCCTGGATGCCTGTAGCTCTGCTGTGTGAAGGAAGCTCACACAGCAGAAAGGAGAAGAAAGGAGGAAGGAGGACCCACCTGCTGCTGTCCCCAGCTGACCCAAGCATGGGGGAAGCCTTAGGCTTGCTCCTGCCCCCCTCCAGATTGGGGCTGTGGGCAGTGACTGCACAGAGCACCAGGTCCCTGCTCCCTCCCCCCTTTACCACCTTTTGTCTGCTGACCTGAAGGCTCCAGCTGTGGGGATCAGCTGCACACAGGGCTACAGATGGTGGCATTATTGGGCAACCCCTTACTCCTAGCACCTGCTCCTGGACCACAGGGCACAGCCAGGCTGTGGGCAGGGAACAAGAGCACTTGGAATTGGGGTGGGAATCACTGAGTGGGGCTACTATCTCCAGTCCTGCCTTACCTTTGGTACAGTTGTTCCAATCAGCTGGATCCCTTGGACCATCAGGGGAAATGTAGTGGAGGAGGAGGGGACAGGGACCCAGCACTCCATAGAGCTGCTCCCTCATCCCCTGACTAGACTGGGGCATAACTGCTCTTTGGTGTGACCCTGCCCCTGGGTCAGCTGGAGACAGTAGTGACATCAGGCTTCAAGGTGTTCCTGGTCCTTGACCACCCCCTCAGTGTCCTCATGGCCTAGAAGCAGGAACTTGCTGTTGCCACTGCTACTGTCAAAGATGGGCACCCCAAGCTGCTGCTTTCCTCCCTGGGGCTCCACCCATGCTTTCACTTAAGTTGCCTAAATTGCCTTCCATCTTCATAGTCCCTGCTAGGTACTGGTCTTGGACCCAATCACTTGCCAAATGGCAGTTGCACAACAAAGTTAATTTGTTGGCTAATGCTAATATAGTTCCAACCTCAGATGTCAAGCCTTGGTATGATATGAGAATGACCTCCTTCTCATTCAAAAAATCAAGGAAGTTGGTCTGTCATCTCTAGAAATATAGATTGGCTCACTTCTGCCCGGAACAAGATATTTGGAAGTCTTCATTAAAGCATTTTATTATTTCCTGTTTAGACTCCTTTGGTGCCTGTACACATGCAGGATGGGATGTCTGCTCCAACATGTTCTAATTAGATTAAAGCTTGATTAATCGAGTCAGCTGAAACATTCTAATTAATAAGCTGCAGCAGCCTCCCCATCACGTGTTTTCAGAGTCCCCACATTTCAGAGTCATGTCGTGGGTGCTTTAACTAAAGCTTATTGAACAAGCTCTAGTTACAGTGCCCCTGCTGCCATTTTGACATGTTGGATGCTGAATATACAAGAACCTACAGACATTTTAATTAGATCAGCTCCAGAGAGTCTCTCTAATTAAAAGCCCCCACTGACCCCAGAGCACCTGTTTAGACATCCCTTGTATTTGTCAGATGCTGGTTTACTAGGGAGCATTAGGTTTTATCAACATTGGGTGTATGTACATGAGAAACGATGTTTCTGGGCACGAACAGTGATGATAATGCTACTGTGCAGTAGCATCATCCCCCCATGTGCCAGGATTGGGCCTTAGGGCCAGCACCACCCTCTCCTGGCCCTATGGGTTGGGATTAGGCACCTATCCAGGGCACAGTGCCTAGGGCCCAGGTCTTCCCATGGGTCCACAAATTTGGCAGTGGGGGAGCAGTGCCACCTCTTCCCACTACAATGTTCTGGACACATGGGGAGCACTGTGAGTCAGATGACACTGGGCTACAGGCCAGAACTTGAGCACCCATTTTCTTCTTCTTCTTCTTCTTCTTTCTTCTTTCCCCCTTACTTGCCCCATTTTATTGAGTCTCTATTGTAGATCCTGGCTTTTCGTGGGCGTTTGTCATATATATCTTCTTTTTCCAACTACTTCTCTCTCATGTCCCTCTCCACTATATCTCTCCATCTTATCTTCGGTCTTCCTCTTCCCCTTCTCCCTGGTACTGCCATTCTGGTAATTTCTTTTCCCACGTATTCTTTTGGACCCTTGTTTCCTTTCAGAACACTGCTGTCTTAGAGAACCAAATTCTGTCCCCTGTCAGCATTTATTTTGCAAGTTTCGATAAGCTAAACTGATTTTATCTTTCATAAAGTATGCACTCCATTTCCTTCAACATCCCAGTTGACCTTCTCTGCCCCTGCCCAGTTGGAATGATCTTTCCCAAATATGGCTGACCAGAATTATACATCATGTAACAGGTGAGGTCTCACCAGCACCATGTCCAGTGACATTAATACTTCCATATTTTTACTGGAAATGCTACATCGTAAGATGCATATCTGATACATCCTTACAAAGCTGTCTTTTATATGTGGCTTGTGGTCATCCTGTGATCAGCTAATACATTCAGGTTTCTTTCTTCTTTGTTGTTTTTAACTGATGATCACCCAATAATTATTGTTGTTAGTGCTTACATGTATGACCTTGGTCTTTCAACTGTTTAATGTCATCCCATTTCTATCACCCCAGCCTCCACAGTGATACATTTCTTCTTTTATGGCTGTCTTGATTCTCTGCTTATTGACAATGCCTCCTAACTTTGCTTGAGGAACCAGTTTCATTAGGACACACCTCCTTTTTGTACCATGGTCATTAACGGAAATATCAAAATCTGTCCCAAGGTTGAGGAACTCCACAAGTAACCTCCCTCCATCTCATAATTTCCCTTTTAGTTCAACTCGTTGTCTCCTCTTTAGCCAGTTCCCATGTGGCACTGTACCAAATGCCATTATCTGATTCCCTCTGTGGAGGATATCTTTTGGGCTTTGTGCCTTTCCTTTCTTCCTCTCTTGGGTTAGAGTATAACACATCACACTTGTGCTGTCCTCTGTGTAACTTGGTCCATGCTAAAACCCCCCCACCCCAAACTACGGTTTCTGATATGGAAACACTAGAGTTAATGTTTGCCTCTTTACAGTGACTCATAGCATCTTCTATAGGATTATCCATGTTAGAAACTAACTCCATCACTCTTGTTTATAATACGTCATTCTGTGACGATATCAAATTTGCTGTTCTTGAGAGCTAGTTGCTTCACTTTCCATATAACATAATACCCAGTATCTTTTGCTAATTAGTAGTTTGCCTCCAGGCTGCTGTTGGGGGCTATTCATTGTAAGTTTATTTCTCTTGTGCTTCAAAGGCTGCACTGGTTTCCTGTGAAGTGCCAGATTAAGTTTAACATTCTTCTCCTGACTCTTCAATACTTTGCAAGTCCATCACTTCACAGTGTATCTCCTTGAAATTTTGATGGCATGGGTTCTAGCTCACCCCCTCATATCCATGAATAAGATTTGGGTGTGTGTTTCTGTATGGGACATAGACAGAGAAACTGCTCTTCAACAGGAATTCTGTCAGCGTGATGTGAGTTCTCTGTTTTCAGGTTTATACCCACTCTGCAATTATATAGGAACAAACTTAAAATAGTTTCCTTAAGGTTTTTACATAAATGGTAAAAGTGATTTAAACATGTTTTTGTTTTATTGTTGGTGGATTCTTGCATGGATTTAGATTTGTTTTCTCCTAATGGCAGAAAGTTTCTTGATTTGTGGTATGAAAAAGATCTGTTAAATAATTTAAAAGTTTCAGATAATTGTTCCTAATGAGAAGCCGGCACATCCCAAATATTTTAGGGTTTTACTGATCTTTTGGCTGTGTTGTGAACATACAGTTTTGTTTGTATATTTTACTAACATTTTAGTAAAGTGAACAGGAAAAGAAAACTCAACCAAAGTGTAATACATTCATTTTTTATTTTTTATAGGAAATGGAATCCTCTGTTGGTTTTTGTAGTCATTAAAGCCCCTGAATTGACAAATGATATGTGACCTTGAAGTAAACTTGCCTATTATCTAAAAATCATGCAAGCAGATATTAAAAATGGACTTCATTTATTTTTCAAGGAGTTGGGACATGTCAAGCTGCTCATAATTAGTAATAAATTCACCTCTGCTTGACTACTTTTTATGCTGTTTGTATTTTTTGATCTAGTCATGGTTATGCAGCTATCATTCCACAAAGGTGTTAGTAGGGTTATTTATAAAGCACTTTGTGTTCTTCTGACATGTGGCATAAATGTCTGTTATGTATCAATAATATCTTCCAGCTTTTATTTTGGTTTGACAGTCTTTAATTGCTACAGCTTGCCAGTTTATTTTCCAAATAAAGCAGTACATGTATATTCCTTATTATGAATGGACAAAGTAGCACTGCTGCATCTTGAGGACCTCAGGTATAACAAGCTGTTTGTTATTTCTTTTCAAATAGACAAATAAAGAAAAGTCCTAAGAGAGGGCAGTAAGCTGAACATTAAGCAGAGAGCAGAGGCTCTGGGATAAGCAGCTTAATAAAGGAGTGCCTGGTAGAGGCATTTCCCTGTGCTAGTAATTTGGTGGTGACTGGTGCTAGAGGGTTTGCCTGGTGCTTGGTGTGTGTTTAGGGATTTTTTTCCCCCGGTGTGTATTTTTTTTTCCCTTTCCTTTTTTTTTTTTTTTAATAATCTTTCTGTTCTTTTCTTTGCCCTTCTGGAGTGATTGAATGACAGGGCTTGCTCTGGGTGTGGCTGCTTTAGGTAACTGAGAGATGGAGCTAGGATACTCGAGGGAGATTAATGCATGGGCCTGTGGGGCCCAGGCTCAGGGCCCCTGCCAATCAGAGTTCCTGGTTGCATTTCACTCCTCATCGGCAGGGAAGTGAAAGCCGTGATTTTAAACCTGATGCCATTTTTGTCTCCTGGCTGGTCAGCAGCAGGCAGCAGGGCTGCTAGGGCCCCTCAACCAATCAATGGCAGAGAGACAAAAATGGCACCAAGTTTAAAACTGCAGCTTTTGTTTTCCTGCTGAGGAGCAAGCTGCAAGCACAGTCCCTCCACCAATCAGAACAGCAGTGGGATGGAAGGGGGAGGCAAGGGAACCGGCAAAATTAAAGGTGCTGCCACTTGTGTCCGGGAGCGCAGCTGGGCAGCCAGCACCCTGAAGGTAAGGCGGGGGGGATGGGAAGGGGCATGCGGGAGGGAAGGGCCACTGGGGGGGGATGGACTGAGGATCCCAGGGTGAGGGAGGGAGTGGGGCAGATTCCAGAGCAGAGGCTAGGGCAGATGCTGCCCAGCCACAGTGGTAAATAGAACCCCAGGAGTGGGATAGAGCTATGTGCAGCTTATCCAGAGGGTGTGGGGGAGGGAGAAGGGGACCAGCTTCCTGCTTTTTCGTGCACCCCCAGGGGAGGCATATGAACCATGTGCTTCCCTGGATTTGTGTGGGGAGAGGGCAGGCTGCTTGCTGTTGGGCTCAGGGTCAGGGGCTGTGCCAGCCTCATTCTGGTGGTGGGGCTGGGTTGGGGCCAGGATCAGGGCAGGCTCAGCTGTGCAGGGTGGGTGGCAGAGGTGGCATGGGGATGGGTGTCTATGGGGGGGCTACAGGGAATTTTGGGGTGGTTATAGCCCCCCAGGGCCTCCTCCTAGCACTTCCTCTGCTTGGGACACTCTGCTTGGGGCTCCCTGGGGAAAAGCAGTGGAGCAGAGGGCCACAAGCAGGAGTGGCACTTGGGGAGGGCTTGTGGGGCTATGGCCACTCCAGAATTCCCCATAACCCTTCCTTGTAGCCACCCCTCCCAGCCCTGGCCCAGCCTCTCACTGGGAAGAGATTGGCGCAGCCCCAAGCCCACAGCAGGCAGCCTGCCCTCACCCCACGTGCAAATCCGGGGGGGGACATGCCCCCCCTTCCCCACCCACGTGTGCCCCTAGACCAGCTGCCCACTGCTCCAATCTGCTCCTGTCCCAGGGCCACATTCACTGCCCTGGCTGGGCAGCTCCTGTCCCTGCCCCTGCCCCACTCCTTCCCTCACTGTAAGGGGCCTCCATTTGCCTTCCCTCCCCCATGCCATTCACCCATTCCACAGACTTACTGGCAGGATGCTGCTCTCCAAGCTGTCTGGCTGAATTCCTGTTCATGTGCACGTGGCATTTATCAGTGACATTAATCAGCTACACCAACCAAAAATGGTATAACCGATGATGTTAATTTTCCTTTTATCGGTGCTGATCCAATATGTCACCACTATATTGGTATACCTCTAGAGGGGGCCCCCAATTTTGTGTTTGCCCAGTGCCCCAATAAATCAAATCCACCTCTGTATGCAGTGTTATACAAAGGCAGTCCCTAACAAACCATGGGAGCAGCAAACAAAAAGTTTGCCCAGCAAGTTCACCCAGGAGGGAGCCAGGGAGCAAGACACTCTGCGTATGTGTGCGGGTGGGAGCATGGGCTAGGACCCTGGTGCAGTTGTTCGGTGTGCAGTTTCTTGTGATGTGTCTTTTCTTTCCCTTTGCCCCTTCTTTTTTTATCCTTACAGAATAAAACTACTACAAGGTGGGTAGATAATTGACTCAGTAGCTGTAAATGAAGGGTAATTATTAACAGCTCCATGTCAGAATGGCAGGAGTTTTTGAGTGGAATCCCACAGGGGTCTGTTGTGGTCCTGATGCTGTTTTACTTATTTATTCATGATTTGGATGCTGGTATAAAAAGCTTTTTGAGCAAGTTTGCAGACAACACACACCTAAGAAGGATTACAAACACATTGAAAGATGTCAGCACAGTTCAGAAGGATCTTGACACATTGGAAAACTGAACTAGTGCTAACAGGATGAAGTTCAATGCAGACAAATGCAAGGTGCTACACCTTAGGAAGAATAATCAAAAACAAATATAAAAAGAGTGACACCTGGCTGGTTGGTAGCACTATGAAGAAAGATCACTGACTCACTATGAGTGCAGTGTGATGCAGCCTTACAAAAAGTGAATGCAGTTTTGGGAGGCATCAGTAGAACCACTAGGTGTGATTGTATGAGAGGTAGGGCTGTGTGAAGCGGTTACTATTCACTTTGTATTCGGATTTGGTCAGTTCAGGGGACAGTGATTTGATTTGGTGATTTGAATCACTGCCCTGAATCAATTCAGCCAACTCTGATTCAGAGATTCGGCTGCTGCTGAATCTCCGAATCACACAGGCCCATCCCTCACCTGCTCTCCCAGCCCTGGCAATGGATGCCCCACCTGCCCCAGCTCCCGACATTTTGAAAAAAAAAGCCCCAACTGTCTGGGAGCTGCCAGGCAGGGGGGCGATTCCCACTGCCCCCCACTGCCTCACACTGTGTGGGTGGCTCTACGTGGGGGGCTCCCTGATTCCACCCTGCTGTCTCAGCCTCCCCATGGCTGCCCTGGCCACCCCAGCTCTGGCCCTTTAAGAAAAAACAACAACCCCCCCCGGGCTCACTAGTTCCTGCCCGGCAGAGGGTGATCCTTTCTGCCTTGCACTGTCCCGCACCACATGGGGGGCTCCCGAGACCACTGCAGGATTTGGTGACTTCAGGGTATTTTTTTCTTAAAGGGATAGAACTGGGGCAGGTGAGGCAGCTGTGGTGGGGGGCTGGGACAGTGTGGGGGAGGGAAGTCAGGGGGGCAGTGGGGGACAGTGGGGATCACCCCCCTGCCCAGCAGCACCCAGTGAGTTGGGGCTTTTTTTTTTTTTTTTAAAGGGCCGGGAGCTGGGGCAGGTGAGGCAGCTGTGGTGGGGGGCTGGGACAGTGTGGGGGAGGGAAGTCAGGGGGGCAGTGGGGGACAGTGGGGATCACCCCCCTGCCCAGCAGCACCCAGTGAGTTGGGGCTTTTTTTTTTTAAAGCACCGGGAACTGGGGTGAGTGGGGCAGCCAAGGAGGGGCTGGGGCCTGGCAGGGGTTCCCCTATAGTCCCCTCCCCCCTCCTCTAGTCCCCCTCTCCCATTCCCTACTTATCAGCTCCAAGTCCAGCTCCAGCTCTCTGCTACAGTGGGTGAGGACCTTTTTATTGGTCCCCTGATTTGATTCGTATTTGGAGATTTGGCCACTGAATTGGGCCAAATCTCCTTCGAATTGAATCAGCACCCGAAGCTTCACACAGCCCTAATGAGAGGTGATGGTGCCTCTACTCAGCACTGGTTAGGCCTCATTTGGAGTACTGTGTGCAGTTCTGGGCTCTGTATTTTAAAAAGGACATGAGAAGTTTGAGAGGGTCTAGAGGTGGACAGCAAAGATGATCAAGGGCTTGGAAGGCAGGTCATATGAGGAGAGACTGAAGGAGCATGTTCAGCTTGCCCAAAAGGGCACTTAAGAGGGGACATGGTAGCAGTTTTCAAATACTTGAAGGGCTGCCATAAGGAAGAGAGAAACAGCTTTTGTTTCCCTTTTCTTTCTTGCTGCAGAGAGGAGGATGTGGACCAATGGCTTAAAATTTCAACAAAATAAATTTAGAGTGGATATCTGGAATAACTTTTTCACTATGAGAATAGTTACAGGCAATTGACTAGACTGTCTAGGGAAGTTGTGGACTGTCTATCACTGGAAGTGTTCAAGAAGAGTTTAGACTGCCCCTGGTTGGGGATGTTCTAGGCCAGGGGCGGGCAGTTATTTTGGGCAGAGGGCCACTTCCCGAGTTTTGGCAAGCTGTCAAGGGCTGCATGGGTAGCTCCACCCCTTGACAGGTGCCCCACCCCTTGGTTGCCATCTTGGGACCAGAAGTCTCGCCCCCTAACCCTTGATCTTTGCATCCAGAAGTCTCTCCCCTTCCCTTAGAAGTACTCCTTTCAGCAAGGGGTTTTGCCATCTCGGAACCAGAAAAACACGAATTATATTTTAAAGAGCCATCATCTAAAACATTCATTAATTTGATTTCAAAAAGTATTTTTGCCCTTATTTACATGTGTTTGTGTAGTGAATGTAGAGGTGATTGCACAATATCTTAAAATGAAGTCTTATTCTTGTATATTGTCGGGGGGTGGGTATAGGTTTGCAGGGGGCTGTGGGTGTGTGTGCAGATATGTGGGGTGTGGGTGGCTATGGGATTTGTGGGGGGTTATGTGTGGGGAGAGGGTGAGGGTCTGAGTGTATGGCAGTGTGTGGGTGTGCATGTGGAACTCACCCTATGAACACACACACACACATACGCGCACACATGCATGCGTACATGCACACTCACTGCCCCTGCCTACACATACACACACACACACTGCCCCTGCCTGCACACATGCACACACACCCCCATACTGGCGGGCCCTGTGCTCCCTGGGCCAGTGATGCAGCCGGGACTCATGTGGTGCTGGAGCAGGGCGGCGGCAGGAAGCAGGGTAATGGCTGGGGATGGGTAGGGATGGGTTCCTACCTCCTGCTGCTGGCTCCCTCTGGGTCCTACTGTCCCTGGATGCTGTCATCTTTGACAGGCAGCCAGGAGCAGATACATATTTTCTAAATTTTTTAGGGGTCCAGCAGGCCAGATAGTGGCCTGGTGGGCTGTATTCAGCCCATGGGCTGTATTTTGCCTACTCCTGATCTAGGCATAAATATGCAAGCTTTCCTAAATGCGAAAGCAATCTGGCAGCTTGCAAAGGCTACAGGAATGCAAGTGAAGGTGGCGGAGGAATGGACCATCCCAAGTAGTGGCACAGATGAACCTTAAAAGGACAGATGCATTCAGCGTAAAGCGAGCATAGACAAACCTGAAAGGGACAGGTGCTCCCATTTTCAAACAAGCATAAATGGCATTGCAATAGTTTTGTTTAATGTCAGGAGTTTCTTAACAAAGAAGAGCTGGAAATAAACAACCAGTGTTGAACCAAATAAGGGCAGACATAATGTATGCCTATACATGTGCTTGGAGGTGTGGGGGTGTTGTTTTAAATAGAGTGGCTCCCAGACATCTGCTCTAATTAAAACAGCTGAGTGTCACATGCTTTAAGTTTCCCCTCCCCTTCCTCCTCCCCCCCATTTCAAAATGACTGTGGGGGCCGCTTTAACTAAAGCTTATTCAACAAGGTTTAGTTAAAGTGCCCTCTTGACCATTTCAAAACGTGAGGGGCTTAATATACATGATGCTGAGGTGATGCTAGAGCGCGCTAATTAGAACACAGAGAAGATTCAATTATTCGAATTCTAGTTGGAACACATCAGAACATGTCTATAGGCAGTCAGTCTGCCTATAAGAACGTGGTATACCATGGGAGAGAGATTATAAATGTTTTGAGAAAAGGTGAAGGTAGGGACCATGTTGGTGGTGGTCAGGGACAAATGAGAACAAAGCAGCAGGGGTAGCAATATTTTTCAGGAACCCAGAGCTAAGAGGAAAGCAGATAGAAGTCATCAGTGGCAGATTGCAGTGATACTATCAACCAAGGGAACAGAATTCACAATTTTCAACGTATATGCACCACTGGATAGGGAGGGAAGGAATGCACTGCTTAAAAAGTTATCAGTTTATGTGGTCAGAGGGAGACCATGCATAGTGGTGGGAGATTTCAATTGTGTAACTGAAGTGGGTGACAGAAGATGCCAAATTTTAGCCGATTTTGGATTTTAAACTTCACTGCAGAACAGCAAGAAAAGAGTTTTTACCTCCCTGCTTGCCATCTGACACCTCCAGGGAAGGAATTCTACCTGATCTACACATCCAAAAGCTACTCAGCACAGCTCACAAAGACACTCTCATGGGCCCAGAGGGACACAACCTTCAGCTCCCTCTGTGCAAAAATGAAGTTTATTTCCTACCAATGGGTACTTTCTACCATCTTGTACTGTGTACACTTTTCCCAGAGTCTGATGAAGGGACTTTGATCATGAAAGCTTACAGAAAAAGACAGTCATCTTGCAATTTCCCAGTTGGTCTAATAAAAGGTATCATTCTGGAACCAAGAGTTCTAGTTTTTTATATGTCTTCTTGTCTTAGGCCAACACAGCTACCAAGTACGCTCCTGAAAATGTGTACTATATATGGATGATATAAATGCAGTAGTTACAGATAGATTTTTGATGGAAAGGGTGCAAAATCATACAGAATATGGACAAACAACAAGGGCTAAACTAAATATATGAAAAAGCACCATAATGGGGATGGGGAACCAGAGGGACTTGGAGAAGTTGAGCCTTCAAATAAGAGGGAGAGAAATCAGAGTGCCAGGGGTCCCCATGGATGCCAAAGGACAAGATAATTCAGCATAGGAAAAGGTGACTGCACAGCTACAGCAAGTGCTTTGTTTAAGGTCTGGAAGGACATTGTCCTTTGCCAGAAAAGTGGTGGCATTTAAGACTGTGCTACTGCCAATTATTCTATATACAGGAATTGGTATTCCCACCGGCATGGTGGCAGATAGCAAAAGTACAGAGAGAAAAGTATGTGTTCTTTTGGAACACCAAAAGAGAAAGTTTGGCTACATCTGAACAAAGCAACAAAGATAAGGGGATAGGGGCTGCTGGACTTGGGATTGTTCATTTACGTAAAATATGTAAGAGTGATATGCAAGGTGGTAATGGAGGGAGAGGGGAAAGCAGCACGTATCATCCAATTTCATGCAGCTGCAATTTTGAGAAAAAGGGGAATATATCAGACCTCTTTGAAGAGTCCGTGGATGTGGTGACCACTGAGTCATTACATCAGGATGGAAGGATTCATGCTGAGGTATAAAATAGAGAAGATAGGGCTAGAGGTCCTGGAGGGTCCTAAGAAAGTGGTGAGAGTGGTAAGGGAGAAAGACAGGATGGCATTGGTGGGGAAGTTCACAGAAGGGCAAGTGAAGAAGATGTGGGAAATGATGGCGGGTAAACAACTAAAAGGCAAACATGCTGACTTAGTATGGATGGCTGTAAGAAATATCTTGGTGGTGGGATAAATGCAACACACATGGTAGGGGTGTGCAAAGTGGGCCCTTTTGATTCAGATTTGGCCTGAATCGGGAACAGTGACTCAATTTGTTGATTCAGATCACTGTCCTTGATTCAGTTTGGCCAAATCCAAATCTGAAGATTTATGCTGATTTGGAGAATCATTGATTCAGCCATAGACACAGCTTTAAATGTTTTTTCTACATACCTCGAGGTACCAGCATGATTCATGAACGCTCTGATGGTGGGGCAGATAAAGCTTCCCACAGGAGTGTGGGGGGGTCCTCCACATGCTTAGTGGTGAGTCCACTTCCAGGTTCACTGGGAAGCACACGGGGGGTGGGGGCTATCGGCCGCGGGGGGGACCCTAGGTGCCCCTCCCAGACCCAGGAGGCACCAGTTGCTGAGCTCGGGGGTGGCCAGGGAGAGGGGCAGCATACTCCCTGGCAGACCCCAATTCTGGGTCTGCTGCTGAGTGTGCTGGGGAGTCCCCCTCACTTCTGTGGGACACTCCATGTACCCCATCATCACAGCTTTCATGAACTACCTACTATCTAGAGGTATGTAGAAAAAACATTTAAAGCTGTGTCTATGTCTGAATTGCCAAATCTTTCCGAATCTCTCCAAATTGATTTGGAGGGTTCCAATTCAATTCAGAGAGATTAAAGGGTCTTCTGATTCAATTCAGATTCAGAGATTTGGCCACCGAATCGGGCCAAATCTCCGGCAAATCGAATCAGGGCCCGAAGATTCACATAGCCCTAACAGATGGGGCTTGGTGAGCTCATCAAAGTGTCCAATGGAGAAGTGCAGGGAAGAAGAAACAGTGGGACATGTTTTGGGGCTGTACATATTGTGGAATCTCTATTCTTGGAGGTTTTTAAGGCTTGTGTCAACAAAGTTCTGGCTGAAATGATCTAGTTGGGGATGGTTCTGCTTTGAGCAGGGGGTTGGACTAACTTAATTCCTGAGATCCCTTCCATCCTAAATGTTTATGTTTCTATGATATGCAAAGGGAGTGTGGGAAAGGAGCCACCACTTTCTGAGTGTCACCAAAGTGTGGGAGATGGTACTATATGCACTCATACCAAAGGGACTGGAGGAACCATTATTAAGGGCTTTATTAGCAAGTGTTAAAACTAGTTTATAGAAAGTAAGAACCCTCTGTGTGTTTAAGGGGTTGACTTTCACTGAAAGTGAGTGCCAGAAACTATGGCTGCATAAACTGAAAAGCTACATCAATTGGGACAAGGAAGAGAGATTGGAGAGGAAGAGGTAGAGAAGAAGTGGAGGAAAAAAGTTTGGACACACTTGTTTCACTAAACCAATACAGAGGATTGATGAGAAGGGCAGAGAGTTGCAGGTAGTTACTGAAGTAACAGTTTTTCATGGGTTTCACAGGATTTCATGGGGTTTATGAAGAAAAAAAATTCTGTAAGGGTTTAGTTTTTATGGAAGGTTGATGTGTGTTGTTTAAGGGTTAAATATATGTAGTTTTATGTTTTTATATGTATAATAGTTGTTTCTGTGATATGAAATCTTGATAAAGCAACATGTACAGCTTTTTAAGGTTGATAAGTATGTTTTTAATAAAATTTGTTTAAAAAATAAATGGTTTCCAGCAGCATCTTGGCCTTTTGGCTAAAATTGAGCATTTTTGGCATCCGGGGGATGCACCCGGGGGTGCTGGCTCTGGCCCTCTTGGTGCTGGCTTGATTCTGTAGTACCTCCAGACCTAGTGCCAGTTCCCTCCTGGGGGAGTAACTGCCTGGTTTTTTTAAGGGACACACACACACACACACACACACACACACACACACACACACACACACACACACACACACACACACACAGAGTCATCATCTGCATATGCATTTTGACACAGTTAAGTACTCCACTATAAGATAGTAATGTCCCTGACACTACTCTCTTATGGGGGAGTTAATTTACCACACCCTAATAATGGTGGATGGTGATGCTTTACTGTGGAGCTAATTAGCCAACTCCATAGTAAAGCCCACATGTAGATGCACACCTACACATGCAAAAATAAGTTTCCCATCAATATGTTTGCCCAGTATGGGCCATGTGTTTTATAGTCATGTTCAGTGTTGGCTGCACTTAATCAACTTTGTAGCTGGTTTCCTTTACTGAGTCTATGCTGCTTTTGGCAGCTGTTTAATGGTAGATAATGTATTTAATGAGGTTTATTTGTATGTGATTGGGGGCGGGAAACCTTGTTTTGTATTCAAGTAAATATGGTACATTTTACATCACTTACCGATCAGGGCATTGCCTTGTTCAAATAACTTGTGAAAACTGTTATGTGAGATGTTGAACCAATATGTTTAACTAGCAGTTTGCAGAAAATTTTCAAAGACACAGAGGGTACCATAGTTGGGTGCTGTTGTAGCATGACCAGGGGGAGCAGATGATCCCAACCATGAAGAGCCCTGAGTATCAAGGTGGGCAGCTGGAGTAAGGCTGGATCAAGCCCAGGAAGGGCTGGAGACAACAACAACTCTCTTACAGGTGGAGAGCAATGGGAACTGGAGCAACCTGCCGCATTGCTATTGCGATTTATCAGCTCATGCTCCCTGTAAATTCAGGAGTACACTGAGGCTGACATCATGCTGCCACAATACGGCAGCATAATAAAAGTGGAAGCTGAGCTGGCTGAAGTGGGAGAGGTACCCTATAAGTTCCCCAAAGGCCCCAAGCCATTTCGATGACATAGTGTCTTGAGTCCAGCACCTCAGCCACACTGTTGGATCACTTTGCTTTTTGCTTTTGCAGGGCTTATTTTTCTGGAAAGTTAGTGAGGGCACAACTAAGTCCAGAACTTGGAATATGACCCCAGATTATGGAATTAGATTTGACATATAAGGAATTAATAGTACCCAGATACTTCCCCGAAGGGTTAGCTGAATTTTGAACACTGCTACCTCCTTTTTGTGACTACGCTGATTGAGTGACTGTGTTTTATTTTCTGAGTGATATTGAAAGGACCACTCCAGTCTGGAATTGGAATGTCATCCATTTACTTGTAGAGTGGAAATTTCTCTTCTTAAGCAAAGGCATCATAGCATTAACTGGTAGCGATTCAACAGTGTGGCTGAGGTGCTGAAATCAAGACATAATGCCATTGAAATGGCTTGGGGCCTTTGGGGAACTTACAACAACCAGTCAAGTTTCAGGTCACCATCATCTTTGTGCTAACAGTTAACACGTGGCTGGGGTGTAGGGGAGGAGGAGCCCCAGGAAGATCTTGTCACTATGTGATTATACTCGGAGAGACACCCATATCATCCTTGAACCCTCCTTTTTTTTTTGTAAAATCAAAGGCATGGCAGGAAAGTTGAGGGAAGCAGCCCAGGCTCTCACGTAATTAATACGTATCCATCCTAGTGGGAACATGACAGGTTCCCACCTCCCTTTCATGCTTTATAAACTTGGCTGCCTACTCTTATTTTTGTCTTTTGAAAATCTTCCCTATAATATTTCATAGAATCAGAGAATCATAGAACAGTAAAGCTAGAAGAGACCTCATGAGATCATCTAGTACAAGACTGATCACTGGAGGATCACCCCTATCTAAATCATCCTAGACAAATGCCCATCTAGCCTTTCATACAACTATCAGACACAGTGCCCAAAAACATTGAGAGCATCCTAATATGGCACAGATAAAGGATGTGAGGGCAGGTGGATGAAGGCACTGTCACTGTCCTGTCACTGCAAGGACCTGAAGCAGTTACTAAAATACACCTGCGAGATCCGAGGAAGAGGACCATGTGGTCTACTACAGAGGAGTCAGCTGGTTGCAGGACATAAGCAATCCAACCGAGACACATGCAGGGGTACCCTGCATAGGTGTTCTGAGCATTGAATGTCTAGAGATCTTCCCATCACTGTTTCTCATTTGTGTTAACTTACTTTTTTCATTTATCTGACTTGTACTGATCATGAGATACAATGTACTGAGCATGAGGTACAATTAGGGACCCTGCAGGGGCTTGTTCTGTTGGGCATACTTGAGCTTTCCCCTCTAAGAGAAGGAAGTAAATGTATGGTTGTGTGGTAGACTGCAAACAGGTGCCAAAGGTGCGGCTATGTTGTCAAATGAGAGTTTAATCAAAGTTAGATGCATCTAATTTTCTGTACTGTTCTGAATTCACCTTGCAGGCTGGGGTCATGAGAATTTTTTTAGAAGTAAGTTGATTGCAGAATGTAATAGGGTCATTTTCTCTGTTATGTAAATCTCTAGTTCCTGGACAGGAAGACCCCAGCCTGCTGTTAATAGGATTGTGCCACTGAAAAATATAAAATTCTATTTTGTTGCATTTGTCTTAGTACAAGAACAATCTTACATAGCTGCTTCACAATTATTTGGTAGAGGAAAATATAATTCTTCTGTTTCATCCTGGTATCTACCAACTTTTCCGTGCTTTTTGTTTTGGTGCTCTAGAGATAACCATTAGGACTTCATGAAGCTTCAGTCCCTGATTTAATTCAGTGGAGATTTAGCCCAGTTCAGTGGCCAAATCTCCAAATCTTAATCAAATCAGGGGACCCTTTAATCTCTCTGAACCAAATCAGAACCCTCCAAATCATTCAGAAAGATTTGGAGATTCAGAAATAGACAGAGCTTTAAATGTTTTTGTATATACCTCAAGGTACCAGGCAGCTTGTGAATGCTCAAATGGTAGGGCGGATGGAGCATCCCAAGGAGCATG
>NW_017728926.1:736556-751222 GCF_001723895.1 Crocodylus porosus | reverse complement strand
CCCAGCGTGTCCCACCCCTGGCTCAGCAACTGGTGCCTCCTGGGTCTGGGGGGGGCACCCAGGGTCTCCCTACGGCCAGTCACCGAGCTGGAAGGGCATGGGGGTAGGGGATGGGAGGGCACAGGGGGCCCCCAGCACACTCCCTGGTGGACCTAGAAGTGGACCAAAGTACTTCCAGTCCACTTCGAGGTTCACCCCTGCATTCCTGTGGGTTGTTCTTCAGATTCAGGGTTTGACTGAATTGAATCAGGGACAGTGATCCAAATCAATTAATCTAATCACTGTCCCTGATTTGGGTTGAATCTGAATCAGATGCTGCCCGTTTTGCATATCCCTAATAACCATGTAGTCACTAAGTCACTACTACTAAAATATGTCTTATTTATAATGAAGGAAAACAAACTTGAATTCCTGTTAGGCTCTGGATCTGATTTTGGCTACTATAACAGGTTGACTGTTACAACTGTTAGTAGATTTTTTTTATCAGTATTCTTTGAAAGAATTGGCAGGCTCAGCAATCAGTGGAAAACTGCAGCAAATGCATACCTTCCAGAGGGAGAGGAGAAGGGTGAATTAGCTGCTTTTTGCAAAATGGTCACTTTGAGGCTGCAACTAGCTAGGTGGTAACTGTCTTTGATGAAGGGTAGCCCTGCACTGAAGAGAGTTTTCAGGAATTGGGGGTTCCCAAGGACAGAGCTGTTAAAAGGTGCTAGTCTTCCATCACTTTGTCACAAGCCTCCTGGGCAATGTCTGTTTTGTGGATTTTCCTTGCATTAACAGCACAGTGTTGTGTCCTGGTTACAAAAGATAAGGCTAAGCCAGGTGACCTAGGACATATTTCCATTTTTAATTTCAGTGTTTGTATTTCTGTTTCCATATACCAAATCTAAACACTGGAGAAGTGTTGGCTGTGAGAGTGAACTTTAACTTTGTCCTTCCAAAATTTTGAGGTGATGCTAAAAGAATGTTTAATTATTGCATCACTTATGTAACAGCATCTTAAAGTTTCCTTGAGTAAAACTCATTACTGATTAATTGAGTAAATTTATAATTTATTGAGTAAAACTCAATTTATGATTACTTTCAGTGTTCATCTGAAGCAGATCCTTCAATTACTGGGGAACACACTGAGATCACTTTGTAAGTTTCATGTTACACCTGTAGAAGATGTACTGTGTACATCTGCGGGCCTGCACTGTTCAAAATCTTCATCAGCGACTTGGATGAGGGGGTAAAAAGCACCCTGTTCAAATTCGCAGACGACACTAAGATGTGGGAGGAAGTGGGCGCACTAGAAGGGAGGAATAGGCTGCAGTCAAACCCCTAGACAGGTTACAGAGGTGGGTGGATGAGAACAGGATGGGTTTCAACACTGACAAGTGCAAGGTGCTATACCTGGGGAGGAAGAACCAGCAGCATACCTACAGGCTGGGGAACTCCCTTCTTGTCAGTGCAGAAGCAGAAAAGGATCTTGGTGTCATTATTGATGCCAAAATGAACATGGGCCGACAGTGTAGGAACGCGTTCAGGAAGGCCAACTGTACCTTGTCATGCATCCACAGATGCATCGCAAGCAGGTCCAAGGAGGTGATCCTCCCCCTCCATGTAACACTGGTCAGGCTGCAGTTGGAGTACTGCGCCCAGTTCTGGGCGCCACACTTCAAGAGGGATGTGGATAACATGGAGAGGGTCCAGAGGAGGACCACTCGCATGATCAGGGGGCAGCAGGGCAGGCCCTACAAGGAGAGGCTACAGGACCTGAACCTCGCATGATCGGGGGGATCTAGTGGCCATTTACAAACTAGTCAGAGGGAACCAGCAGGCATTGGGGGAGTCCCTGTTCCCCCCATGCACTACCAGGAGTGATTAGAAATAACTGTCACAAGCTGCCAGAGAGTAGATTCAGATTAGACATCAGGAGGTGCTACTTCACTGTCAGGGTGGCTAGGATCTGGAACCAACTTCCAAGCGAAGTGGTGCTGGCTCCTAGCCTGGGGGTCTTTAGGAGGAGGCTAGATGAACATCTTGGTGGGGTTGTTTGTTCCCAGTACTCTTTCCTGCCATGGCAGGGGGTTGGACTTGAAGATCTGCTCAGGTCCCTTCCGACCCTACCAACTATGAAACTATGAAGATCTTAAAGTATGAAATAATATTTTATGATTTGCATAGTGCTGGACACTTTCTGTAATGATAATATCTGTGATATGGTTAATAAATGATGAACAGCAGAATGAGGCAAGGATGGCCTTCTGTAGAATGTCATCTGTCACTGGAGCTGTTCTTGATCTTTACTTTAAAGGTTTACTTCTATTTTTTGTGTATGGCAGTGAAGGGCATAATGTAGTTTTTGGTCCCACTGATGGATTCACTCTGACTTACAAGAACCCTAGTGAAATTGGGACAGTCCCACCATTCAAGAGAGCCAGATCCTCAGAAGACAGGCAGCCTCTGTATTGCATACAGCAAACTAGGGAGGGAACAGAGAATACAATGGCAGATAGGTCATGGAACAGAAAGCAGAGCATCATATCAGGCAGGTGAAAGGGATCTAAATGTCACTGAGGGATGGCTGCCGAAAAGGTTGGCCCCCACGATGTTAATGTAGTCCAGAAGTTGCCTTTCTAAATCTTGTTTCCTCTTGAAGAAGACCTATCTTAGGTGAGGCTGATGTTAGAATTTCTGTTGTGAAATGTCTGTAATCTGAACATATCTTGAATCACAGAAACCAGAGATGGGGAAAAATCTATTAACTACTTTACTGTGTCTTTGGGGCCAAGGTTGGATTGCACCCTGCAATATATTTTCTGACCTAGTGCTAAGTCTTTAATGTCCCAAATGATGAGATTTACACCACTTTCCTGAGGGGACAGTTTAACAGCCTAATAGATCTGACTGTTGGGAAGTTTTCCTTGATGGACTCATCTTAATGATCCTTTCCTCAGTTTCCCTCCCACTTATAACCTTTCCACTATCTCCCAAAATAACTTCTTGCAGTGGTTTGCAGTGTATACTTTCACATTCATTGAGTTATCCTGTCTTCCTATTGATAATTGTCTTTACAACAAAAGATATTTTTAACCCAATATTATAAAAAATCCAGAGCCCCTTTATTGGAGAGAAGGAGCAGCAGTTCTGCATGCTATTACATTCCCATTGTCTTTGTCCAAGCCCAAATTATACACCCAGAAACTCCTCTGAAGACTTATCCCTGAGTTGAGGATAAATGATGTATTTTAAATATACATTTAGGGACTTTTGACCAATAAAAATACTTCATAGTTTACAGAGGCAGGAAGAGAAGAGGTCAGTATTTTCTCTTCAAATCACTGTCCATCATCAAGGAGATCTTCATAGCTGTTCACTCTTCCAAGACTCAAAAGCACAATCAGTTGTGGAGAGGCAAGGAAATAAGAGACACTGCTGTGCATGTGCTAAGGCCATGCCCCCAAATACACACCATTGGGTATGAGGTGGTGCTCAGACTCAGCATTTTATACTGATAATTTCATAATATACCTCTATGAAAAATGAATGAGCTGCTCATCTGCTCTTTAAATGCCCAACACTATTTTAATGCTTTAAAATAACAATTATAAAAAAATAAGGCACTGGTGTTTTCAGCTACATTATTAACATTCCAGACATCTGCCGAGATAGGTTTAATCATCTTAAAAGTTAATAAGTGTTCTCCCTCTGTTGCAGTGGGAGCAGGCTCAGGCCGATAGCATGAAATTCAGACTTTTCTATTTGACAGACCTCTTATTGCCAACTGCTCTGTTCAGATAACAAAGAAAAATGCTTTTTAAAGAATGTTTCTTAAATAGTGTTATTACAAATATTTTTTGTTTTCTTTAGCAGTGAAACTTAAGAATTTATTGTTTTAAAAATAAAGGCACTTGAAACACAACTATGGATGATACAGGAAGAGCAGTTTTTAGCGATGAAATTATACTGTGTTGTCCAGTATGTTTACCTGCTGGATCACTGAATTTATTTTCAACTTGCCCTCTCTGAAACTGAAAACAGAAACAATGTTTTTATGTAGGCTGATCTACAAGCATCTCAAGAAGTTAATTTTGGACCCAGCTGTACATCAGGTATGCTTCAACTTATGCAAAAAGTGTCCTTTGTCTACATTTCCCCCTATTTCTGTCCTCCCTTTGCAGCCTTTTCCTCTTTTAAAAATGCTGACATGAGCTCTATTCCTTGTCATTTTGGAGCTCGTCAACAAATTCTATAGAGAGGTGACCTCCATTATGAGAGAGAAATCAGCATTTGGACAGCGCCCAAGCTCCAGTGCTGGAGCCCTCTTTTGACTGGCAAGGTGACATTGTGTGTCATATCAGCATTCATGACCAGCTCCCTTCTCCTCAGAGAGTAATTATTTCTTTCAGAGCGAAAGGTCCAATTTGCTGTAAAGAACAGAGCCCCAGGTAAAATGAAAAGAGCCTGGATATAAGCTCCCTTGACATAAAAGAGGCACAAAACCAAACTTTACATCATAATAGTTATTCAATTTGATTTATTACGTTTATTTTTACTTTCCTTCCATCAGATCGCATTAGGGTGCTTACACTTCAGTTTGCTCTGTCCACGGTTCAGTAGGCAAAGATTGCTAAATTGCAGATAACACCAGTGCTAGAATCCTAACCCTTTGGCTCCACTCAGGATGTTTTTTGTGCCAAGTCTGCACCTTTTGGTAGGGATCACAGGATTTATTGTTTTGGATTCCTGCTAAGCTAACATGTTAAACACTCTTCAACTTTCTCCTGGTATTAGTATTATGGTTTGGGTGACACCACAGGAAGGAAGGTAGTTCACTTGTTCTTCATATGCCAGAAGAAAGGAATACTACAAATTAAAATTTTCTGTTTTAATTCAGGTAGAGACAAAACAGTACAATTTATGCAGTCAGTGGTGGTGTCCAGGCTTTTTAAGATCACATGCATTCATACCTGCAAGCTAAAGAAGGCCATGCACTTTTTGAGAAAACAGGCATATGGACCTGTGGGACAGCACCTTTGGTGTCTGCCACTTTAAGGCTGAGAGCCGGCAGGTGTGGGACAGCCCTGATGAGGCAGCCAGAGCAGTCTGCTGCTCCAGCTGAAGGAATAACACCTAGCTGAGCTGCTGCTCACAACACCCTGGAGGTAAGGGACAAGCTGTGGAGATGGTGGGAGGTTTCTGGAGGCCCAGTGGGGTCCCAAGCCCCTGAGAGAAGGCTGTGGGCCAGAAGAGAATAAGGCCGTGCCTGTTAAGGGGCTTATTGTTTGCAGGCCTACACAGGGGCTAGGCAAGCTCCTGAGCAGACCTGGCTCAGGTGAGCCTAGTTGAGCTAGGCCTCATGTAACATTGCTGGGGCACTAGGTCAGCCTGGCTTAAGGTGATGGCTCTATGGTGGGGCCAAGGAAGGCACCCTTGCTGCCCTAGGAGGTCCGCTGCTATGCTGGGTCCAGAGCCCCCCAACTGGTCAATTCAAGAGGGCCAGGGCCAGAAGGCTGAAGGGCAATGAAGCCCAACATGAAGCCCATGGCAGGCCTGGGCCATGATAAGCTACCTGGCACCCCAGCTGGCCTGGAGGCAGGACCAGAGCCTAAGGAGGCTCAAGGTCCCCTCAATGGAGGGGACATCACTAGGAGAAGAAAGGATCAATGAGGCAACAGGCTGAAATGAAGGAGGGTGAAACTCAGCCTCCAGATGGGAGGCATCCAAGGAGGGGTCCGGAGAGTTGGGTCAGTGAGAGGCAGCTAGCAGCAGCCCAGGAACAACAAGTAGCCCAGTAGGGAGGAGATCAGGGCAGGTAGGTCTGTTTGGTCCTGGGTCATGACAGAAAACTGCACCCTACTGGGGAAGGATGATCTGGTAGGACTACCTGTGGTAGGGAGGTCCCCCAGAAATGCCAGGCCAGTCACTTCCCCAGTGAAAGGTGGGGTGTGGCACCTTAAAACCCCCGTCCCCACATCCTGGTGTCCTGAGTCCAGGGACAGGCACAGGGGCCAGGCATGTCTCTGGATTCCTGATGAGCCCCAGAGGGGGGAAGACCCTGGAGGCCCCAGTGAAGGGGCAGATTGTTAGAGTGGTCCCAGTGAGGGGACAGGAAAGGACCAGGTATGTCCATGTGACTCCTGAGTCCCACAGGGGTGTAAGACCCTGTGTAGCCCCAGTGAGAGAGGGGGCAGTAATGTTAGTCCTAGAGTTCCATATTATGAGGAATGCCCTAGTGAGAGGGCACAGGTAGCAGGCCCTAGTAGGAGGGCATAATTTGAAGCCCCAGGAAGGGGGCAGTTAGGCCAAGGTAAATGTAAGGACTCCTGAGGCTGCAGTTGGGCTACAGGCTGAGATTACAGTAAGTCTTCAGATAGGGTAAGACTGAGTTTTGGGTCAGAGGGAGACCCCAGTAAGTGCTTGGATGTTGTTAGGCCAAATTTGGGTCAAAAGGTTAAGAACTGCATTTTGACTGCAAGCGTCAGTGGGGAGTGAGAGTCTCATGTGAGACTCTGGAGCTTGGGCCACAGTGTGGAGCACTGGGGCAACATGGATGCCATTGCGAGGCATGGGGCATGATGTAGGGATGGTATGGAGCCATGTATAGTGGCATCAGGGCATTAAAATGGGCAGCCTCCCACATTTTACACCAGTTTAAGGAACAGCAACTCATGGCAGGTGAGACGGAGCAGACTGCCCTACTGAGACAGGTGAGCAGGCTGACGTGAAACCCAGCCCTATTACAGGACCCCAGCGAGAGACCAGAAACCCTTCAGGGTCTCATTCTCTGCTTATGGTCATAACGCATGTTGCACTATGTAGCAAAAACAACCAAGGGCAAAGGGGCCTAACCCCCCCAAATATGGTTCCACTGCTCCAGCGCTACTGCCATGCCCCACTATTGCAGCACGGCGTCCAGCACCCCCAGCATGTGCCAGCTGCGCAATAGCCCTGCGGGAGGGAGGGGCAGCCCCACAATGCCATGCACTGTACCCCTAGGCCCCCCAAATAATATTTGCTCCCACCTCCACTGTATGTAGGCACTTGAAGTGTGAGTCTTACCTCAGGATACATGGATGCTTTTCGTGGAAAACAAGGTATGAGGTGTGCATGTTACATTGCAGGTTATTAGTTATATTTACACTGCAGCGGTCCTGAAAGGCCCCTGTCATGAAGAATTTATTGAGGAAAGCCATGATTCCCCCCCCGAGTCCGGCTAGTTCAGGCTGAAACAGTCAGGTGGAGTTTCATTGAGGGCATGTGTAGACTCAAAAGGGGCCCTAAATTGAAGCGGTGGGTTTTAAAAAACACCGCTTCAACTTAGGGCTGATTAAACCCCCGTGTTGTGCACACACCCCTGACTTACCTGCCTCTTTGGTGGGGAGGGGAGGGTGAGCTGCCGGTGGGTGGAATGGTCCCTCAGCTGTGGGGGCAAGGGGGACTGGTGCTTCCCTCTGTGGTGGCTGCACTTGTCTCCCCCCCGCCCCCATCCCGAGGTGGCACCCACCTGCAGACACCCAGCCCGGACAGTCCCAGGAGGCACTGCAGCTGTGGAGGGAAGCAGTGGGCTCCCGCGGAGCTCTGGCAGGCAGTCAGGCTCCAGGGGAGGGGAAAAAAAAGATCAAGCTCACCGCTTTTCTTGGGCAGAGCCTGCCTTCCTGGGCTGCTGACAGACTGCCTGCAGGGTTTCCTGCAGAGCCACGGAGCTGCATGGAGCCTGGTGCTTTGCTCCATGGCTGTAGCCAACTCAAAGGAGTTTTAGTTTGCTGTGCCCCAAGTCATTTAAGGTACATTATGCTGCCGAATTTCCTACAGCAGCTGGAATTAATGCGCAATAGGCTGCTGAGGCATGCAAACACCAGCACCACTAAAGCAGTGCAAAAACATTTAGCCCACTTTAAAGTGTCATGAACACATGCCTCTCATTTCGTCTACACATGGCCTGAGTCAATAGGACTTCATGTGGAAGTACAAGTCCACCTATGCAAAACGAAAATTATGGATACATTTGGAACATGAGAGGTAGACTTAGGTGTAGTGTGGGATATGTAGTCCCCTGCATACAAAATCATGTACAATAACCCATGCAGGCACAATTTTTTAAAGCCAGGCAGTGGTGTACGCCTCTGTGTCTTTGATGGGATAAGAATTCATTGTTATTGTTATAGAATATATCTTTATTAATCATATTTTTTTCTGATTTGTTGAGCTTCCCAAGGCTCCAAACCAAACCACAACTATGTTTCCTGAAATGTAGCACAGTTTTCATCTCATGTTAATATTTTTTTTGGTTTTTAAACCTAATACAGCTGGAGAAAACAGAAAAGTCTAGATCCTTCCTTTTCCCTTTGAGAGGGGCACCCCCTTCTAATTGAGCTAAATAAACCTTTACTTACAGGACTGCTTTAGGAATGAAGTTTTTCGCACCCCCATTCTCAAAGTGTGGACACAGCTTTATCTAATTCAATATACATGACAGGATAAAACTTAGAAATCAGTTGACAAACATGGAGAAATGCAACTTGGTTATTATGGCATATGTGAAATTTTAATGACATTTAGAAAGTGTTTTGGGGGGTAGAAAATAGAAACAAACCTATCAAACCTCAACTACGCTCTGTTTTATAACACAGAACATTTTTCTACTACAATCCAAAAGCTTTAAAATGTAATAAGGTACAGTTGAACCCAAGGGTTTTAAATATATGTAAAATTATGCACATGAATAACTAGAATAAAAGATTCCATTATAGCACAGGTAGAACTGAAGTGAAGAGGTGCGTTACTAGAAAAACTTTTAGTGTTTCAAGTTTCATAGATGATTATTTATTGACATGTACTATTGTTCAAAGATTAAAATATTGCAATGTTAGAAAGAAAAATGTGGTCATAAGGACAGGTTTTGTTTCTATATTTGTATGCTAGTCTCTACGCCTAAAAACTATTGTCCCAAAATAAACCAGATTGCATTTTAACTAACTGCAATGAAAAGTAGTTGAAAATGCAAACCAGGAAAGTGATATATTTTGTCAGTTTGAAATATTAGTCTATCTTTCTGACATGGCCAAGCATTGTAGCTGCTGATATTTAGTTCTCGTTTGTAATTTTATTTTTCCTTGTATTTATTTTTGAAAGATACCGAGCTCTTTTTTTTTGTACAGGTTTATAGGCCTTTCCTCTTTATACTCTACTCAGTGTGTTCTCATGCATTCACTGCAAACCATTGTAGAGAATAAGTCAAAAGTCCCTTTGGTTTATACCAATTCATATGTTCTGTCCTATCACTGTTTTTAATGATGTCGCTTTCAGAAGAAATGGCAAACTTAACGGTCTGATTTTGGTCTCACTTACAATGACGTAAGTCCTGGCTTAGTGGATTTCTACTAGCGCACTCACTCAGGTAGATTTTTAATTGGACTTTCAGAAGCTTTGTTTGCAGTATGGAGATAGTGATTGCTTAAGTACCTAAGTAACACAATCCAAAAGTTTTAAAATGTAATAAGCTACCTTGGTGATAAAAGTACCCTGGTAATAAAATGATGAATTGGGAACAAGCCCAGTCTGGTAAGGCAGTCTGATATTTAGTCCAGTTTGGGGTTGATATTTGCTGCATCACACGTGTCTTACTGGAGCTGGCTTCAGCTGGTGTCTCAGAGGAAATAAACTTGTACAGGACTTAGTTGCATTCAGTAGCAGGGACTGGGATCGGTGACTTGGGAAGTTCCATCCAATCCTACCCTCCAATGGACTCCTTGCTCCTGGAGACAGCCCATCTATATCTTGGTAGAGGCATTTTGGCAGAGTGCACTGCTGTGCCCCTGCTGTTCTTACTCTGTGGCTGAGTAAGTCTTTGAAATTCAACATAAAAATTTACTTTTCATTTTTTAAAAGGATGGAGGAAGTAAATCAGGTGTGCAATTTATCAGGTCTAATGTGAAGAGAACAAAACAACATGCATGCAATCTACCAAGTGAAATGAGATTGAGTTCCTGTGCACCTGGCTATTCCTGTACCTATGAGTTTGGTGTGGGTGGGGTTTCAAAAGCACAAATGGGTTTTAGGTATCTGATTCTCACTAATTTTAAGTTGGTGTTTGGCATAAAATTCTATTTGTGCCTTTGAAAATGCCAACCTAAATCTATATCCATATGAAAAAGGGTCCCTCAAATAGACCAGGTATAATGGCACATTATTAGTATATATTTAACATATAATTAATGAAGAATGTATTGTTCTTTCCATCCAAAGAGGCTGTAACAGACTGATTGACTAAGCTGCATAATACCCATTTGCAGGAGGGAGGAAGGCCCTGTTATATAGATGGAGCAAGTGAAATGCCAAAGTCACTACCCCATTATTTATGTGTAATAAAAAGTCTCTGCATATATGTGGAGACTGTTTAATTTTCCAAAATGAATGACTTCACCAAACCCTGATATGTCACTATTATCCCTTAGCTCTTGACTATTAAACTGCAGACAGCATTAGAACTACTTTCCATATAATGCTAAAAACAGCTGGATGTTCAAGTAGCTATTTTAATCCAGATGAAATGTATTTCTGATGCTGATTCTGTCTGGGCTTCATCCAAAGAATCTCAGAATTCTGAAGAGGGTCTGTTTTTCTGTAAATTATTTTATTTGATGAGTGGATCTATGGAAAGAAAAAATGCAAACAAGGAAAAGAGAGCAAACCTTATTTTATGGCAGTTAAAAATTTGATCTCTACTTATAGTATTGAAATATATACTGGCTGCACTCATACATTCAGCACAACCAGTAGATACACTTTTAGGGCTGGTAAATGCCATCCTTACATGGCAGATGGAATCAGAGGTCCATCTCACAGAAGCAGGATGGTGCCTTGATTTATGTTGTTACAGTAACTATCAAATAGTCTTCATTTGGTGCTTTTTTGGAAGATAAAATCCAAAGTGCCTTCATAGACAATAGTATAAACAAAGTTTCAGTCAAAGTTCATTGAAATTTCAGTAAGTAAGAGTGATAAACAAATATGTGACTGATCTCAGCAACCCGTGGCTTTTGAGCTGTGATACTTTGAAATACTTATAGGAGCATTATTATTAATATATAAACAATATGTCAGTATATCACTTACCTACAGGACTTGTTCCCTCTGCTAATGGAAAAAAGTGAAAAACTTTCCTTTAGGATTTCTAGGTCAGACCTTCATCAGCAGTTGAGTATGTCATTGACATGTCTCTGTCATTGTAACAGGGCTCCTGTCCTAAAGCTGTGAAGTCCCTGGAGGCCAAAACATTTTTTGTATCTTGCTATCTGGGGAAGTCACCCCTTGTCTCAACTGACACACCTTGATGTAAATGTTAATTAAAATACGGGAGGCTGCCATGGTCTTCCTATAATGACCATCAGGTAGGTGCCTATGGTCAAAGCCTTATGGACTAATTGCATGGCTCCATTCTGCTGCTACACCATGCCCAGACAGGCCCAGACAGCCTCACAGATGTTATCAATCACTGATGTCACCTTTTTGCAACCAGCACATTCAGCCCCTCTCTGGGCCCTCAGAGACTTTAGCCTCTCACTCAGCCCCTTGGTCTCCCTCTTGGCCTGTTCTGGGCTGTCAGACTCCTTTGATTTCTCCCTTGGTACCTTCTCTGTGTTCTGAGCTCTTCTGGTCCTGCTCTTCCCTGGCCCCATTCTGAGCCTCTGGACCCTTCTGGTCTTGCTCTTGCCTGGCCCCTCTCTGGGCCCAGTATTTTCCTGCTCTTTTCTGGGCCTTTGGACCCCTCTGGTCCCACTAGAAACATATTTCCCATGCTTTTATATGAGGGTGTGATCCCCTGGCCTTTCCTCACCAAGTAGTACCCCACAAGGTAGCAGGGGCTGGGGTTTTTGGGTGCCCCATAGCGACTGTTTCTTGGAGTTTGCCACCAGTAGCACCCCAGTAGGGTGCAGTTTACAGTTTTACATGGACCTACCTTGGGTCCTGACCTCTGTCCCTAGGGTTATGCTATTCTGCCTGTGCATTTTGCCTCTCCTGGCTAATCCCAGGTGTCATGGCCTCCATCCCTAGGGCTATGCTGTCCTGCCTGGGCACTTTCCCTCACCTGGCTACTCCTAGGTGTCCTAGTTGCAGCCACCGCCCCTAGGGTTATGGTATCCTGTGTAGGCACTTAATCCCTTCTGGCTACTTCCAGGTAGCCAGAAGAGGTTAACATGCCCCTCTTGGGCCAGGGGTTTCCATCCCCACTCCTTGTCTCTGTTGGGCTACAGACCTCCAGGACCCTTGGCCCTGGCTTGCTGTTACATCCAGGCCCCTGGCTTCAGTTCATTCTCACCTCTGGGCACCCTGGTCCTGGCTGGCTCGGTCTCTGGTCTCCTGGAGCTCACTTGAACCCCTAAATAGGTCTTTTGGACCCTTCTTCAGTTTCCACACTCCTGGCCTCTCTTTAGGCACCAGACCCCACATCAGGTCCCACACTCTCGGCCTCTCTCTATGTCCTAGTTTCACACTTAGCCCTTCCCCAGCCTCTGGACCCCTCACTCACTGGGTCTCTGGGGACCTACTTTAGTTCCTTCTGAAGGAACTAAAAAAGGTCCCCAGAGACCCAGTGAGTGCAGGCTGTACTCTCCCCGCTGACATTCCAGAGTTGCAGTCACCTGCTCAGTGGATGTTTCCTCAGCAGCCTCCAAGATGTTACTTCTGGCTCAGCTCAAGGCCTGGGCTTATATCTGGTCTCAATCCAGCCCCCCTCCTGGGTCAGATGATGCCAGTCAGTCCTGGCCACACCTGCAGGCTGCTTCTTCAGCATGGTCCCGACTAGGGCTATGTGAAGCTTCAGTAGCTGATTTGGTTCAGAGGAGATTTAGACCGATTCATTGACTGAATCTCAGAATCTGAATCGAATCCAGAGACCAATTCAAAGGTCCAAATCAAATCGGAAGCCTCTGAATCGATTCAGCCTGATTCGGGGATTCGGCTACAGACTAAACAGGCAGCGGTCCTCAAGGACACTGGACACAGCTGCTTCCAGCTGGTAAGTCTGTTGTGGTGAGTGGATGGGGAGAGGGAGGGGGTGTGGGGGAGGGCAGATCAATGCCCTGACAGCGAGGGAGGGATTCGGGCTGGGACAAGCCACCCAGCTGGGGTGGGGGGGTGTGAGACTAGGGAAGGGGGTGCGAGGGTACAGGATGCGGGCTTGGCAGCACTGGCAGTGGATGCTATGCCCTACTGCCACTTGGCCAGCTGGGGTGGCGGGGGATGCAATGCAAGCACAGCTTGCTCTGGGCAGAAGGGGGAAAGCGGCAGCAGGGCATAGCCCCCACTCCCAGCACTGCTGCACCCGCATCCCACGCCCTACCACCCTGGCTGGCTAAGCGGCAGCGGGGCATAGCCCGCAACTTGCCTAGTCAGGGTCGTGGGGTGTAGGATGTGGGGGCTGCCACCACTTGCCTAGCTGGAGCTGAGGGGGTGCAGGATGCGGGCGTGGTAGCACTGGGAGTGGAGGCTATGCCCTGCTTTTGCTTGCCCCCTTCTGCCCAAAGCAAGCCGCACCTGAACCCGCCGCCTCCGCCCCAGCTGGGCAAGTGGCGGCAGCGCCCATAGCCCATGTCCCCTGCTGCTGCTTGCCAAACTCTGCTGCTGCTTGCCCAGCTGGGGGAATAGTGGGGTGGGGCATGGCAGTGTTGGGAGCGGGGGCTATGCCATGCTGTCACTTGCCCCCTTCTGCCCGGAGTTAGTCATGCCTGCATCATACCTCCCGCCTTGCTCTGGCTGGGTAAGCAGTAGCAGGACATAGCCCCCATTCCCACATTCTCAGTACTGCTGTGCCTGCATCTCATGCTCCCTGCCCCGCTCCCCGAGTTCTGCCACTCCCGCCACCCCAGGTGGGCAGCTTGTCTCAGCTCCAGCCCCAATCCTTCCCTCGCTGTGGGGGCATAGGTCTTCCCCGCCTTGCCCCTTCCTTCCCCTTGCTCTCCACAACAGATTTACCAGCTGGAGGCAGCTGTGTCCAGCATGGTGAGGACTGCCAGCAGCGTCTGCTGGTGGTTGCCAACCACCAGTCAAGGCTTGACACCCCCACCGCTGTTGACACCGCTGTGGCCACTTGTGGGAGCTCCCCACTTAGCCCGCCTTTGCCTCCAACACAGTCACGGCTGCCTGCAGGAGCTCCCCACTTGTCGCCATCCCTCCTCTCCCCCCCCCCGCCTCTGATACTGGTGCTGCTGCCTGCGGGCGGTCACTGTGCCCCCCCAGCCTCTGGGGGCATACATCATTCATGCTGAAGTAATACTTGCTGCTTTGCACAGGCCTAGTCCCTACTTGTCTTTCTGCAACACCTGTAGCCTGCCTCAGCCGCAGCCTGCCTGCTCTTAAAGTAGCAGGAATTCCAAGCCTCCTGCTACAGTTATGTATCTCCTAAGTGTCTGGCACTGGTGACTGTCAGAATCAGGATACTGTACTAGTGTGTATTCTCAAAAGACCAAGTAGTTAAACTTATAAAATGATAATGCTTATTTATTCAGAGAGCCTTCTGAGCCTACTGATCTGCTGTTCCTTCCTGAAATCCCTGGGCAAATGTAACAATTTATACATAACACTCTTAAAGATACAGAAGAAAGAGACTTGGGGTCATCATTGACCACAAGATGAACATGAGCCTGCAATGCGATGCTGCGGCTAATAAAGCGACCAAA
>NW_017728926.1:732919-736081 GCF_001723895.1 Crocodylus porosus | reverse complement strand
TTCAAGAGTAAATTGGATGCTTATCTTGCTGGGATCCTATGACCCCAGCTGACTTCCTGCCCTTTGGGCAGGGGGCTGGACTCGATGATCTCCGGAGGTCCCTTCCAGCCCTGATGTCTATGAAATCTATGAAATATGCATGCATTTTACCCCTTTACTTGTAATGTATCCCCATATAATACTAACATTGGCAGTTTAGTTCATCCCATTGTTTGAGTACATTTTAGCAGGTCTCTGTTTGTGTTAGTCTTTGTACTGGCTTTTTAGCTCCAAGTGATCTTCTCAGTTTCTCTGCATCCTCAGTCCTTATCGGTTCAGTTCTTGTTTGGTTTCCTTGTTCAGATGTCTCTACTTCTGTGTCATTTTCAGTCTCCACTGTCATTTCATGTTGCTTTGATTCCTTTGAATCTCTGTTTCCTTTGCATTTCATGATGCTACTTGTTTTCTTCCATTTATGAGCTGCAAGTGTCATCTGTTCCTTCTAAACATCTGTCCTTCCGGTATGACTACTTGATAGGATCTGGGAGCTACTTGATGGGAAACTAGTGCTTTTTGTTTCCCTGTTTGTCCATCTGAAAAATAAACACCATATCTTTGTTGTGCAGTTCTGGTAACTCCCTACAACTCCTGTCATAGTACCATTTTTGTTTGAGTTTGTTAATTGTTTAATGTTTTCAGATCTTTCTTTTCATTCTGATGAGCAACATCCACAAGATTTGGCAGCATGGTTTTGAGTTTCCTGTTAAACAGCATTTCTGCTGGGGACAGTCCATGTTTCATGGGTGTTGCCATGTAATTTAAGAGTGACAGGTAAACATTGGTGTGTGAATCCATCAATGTTTTCAACAATTTCTTCATTATTTGTGCTCCATTTTCTACCAGACCATTGGACTGTGGATATTTAGGATTTGGAGTGTTGTGCCAGAATCCATATTTGTTTGCAAACACTTTAAACCCACGACAGTTGAATTTAGGTCAGTTGTCTGTTCTCACAGTTTGCGGAATCCCATGTCTAGAAAAAAGCGATTTGATGTGAGTTATGAGGTGATTTGCTGTTGTGTTTTCAAGCAATGCAATTTCAGGATAGTGAGAATAATAATTCAGCATTAATACATATTTTTTTCCTGCATGCATAAGTCAATGTCCACTTCATACCACGGAGCTATGGCTCCCCCATGACAATCATGGACTCTTTTCTTTGCGCTGACCTGTACTTTAGGCACATTGTAAAGCCTTTACAGAATCTTCTGTCATTATTTATGTTGGGCCAATATAAAGCACCGCTTGCTCTCGTTTTGCATTTTTCAATGCCTAGATGCCCCTCATGTATTCTGTTTAACAAGCCTTTCTTCAGCACTGCTGTAACAACAAGTTGTGAGGCTTCGAACAAAATGCCATCCAGTACTGACAGCTTTTCCTTCAGTGGAGAGTAGGGGCTAAATATATGTTTTTCAGGCCAACCAGGACAAATAGCTGTTATCACCTTCTGCAGTGTGGTGTCCTGAGCAGTAGTGTCTGCAATACACCCCCATTTTATCTGTGACAGATATCACTCTTTTGATTAGATGAACATATACTATGTCTGAGTCTGGAATCTATCATTTTCTGTTGTGATATGGTCTGGACAATGTATCTGCAATAAGTAGATGTTTTCCTGGTGGGTACTGTATATCTAGATCAGGCTTGTCCAACATATAGCCTGTGGGCCACCATGCAGCCTGCCAAGCCATTTTCTGAGGCCTGAGGTGCTGCGACGGGAAACGAAAGTAAACACTGTTTACTTTTGTTCCCACCCATTGTCCCTCCTCCAGCAGCTTCCTAATGGCTGCTGAAGGGCTGGGGAAGGGACAAGGTTCCCACATGTGCCATGTCAGCTTAATGTTTCCGACGTGGTGCAGCTCCTCCCCTCCCCTCCCCTCCTCTCCCCTCCCCCCTCATTTCATAGTGTCCCTTCCTAGCCCGGCCCCTCCCTTCCTCATTTGCATGCCAGCCCCACCCTGTGCCAGTCCCCACAGGCTGCATGGCCTGGAGCATGTCACGGTGCAGCAGCCAGGCAGGCTGGGGGGTCATGGATACCGGCTCGGAGGGATGCTGCGGCTGGGCCTGCAGGAGATGCTGCTGCCACTGCTGCTGTGGCTGTGGCTGTGGCTGTCGGGGCGGGAAGCTGGCACCACTCCCACCTCCCTACATCCCCCTGTGCCTGCAGACGTTGCTCTGGGGGTGGTGAGTTGTGGGCCCCGGGGAGGGAGCCCTACTGGCCAGACTCGGGCTCGGGCTGCCCCAGGGGAGAGGGAGCACAAAGGTGTCCCTGCACATCCCGCACTCCCCTGTAGGTCCCCGCGTGTCCTCCTGGCTGCTGAGCCCAGGCACTCAGGTGTAGGAGCATCTTCAAGGCCACCCATGTGGCAGAGAGGACATGGTGGGGTCAGACGATGCCCCTTGACCCCTGCACCCCCAGGCCATGGCCAGACTGGAGAGGCTGCACGAGCACCCACTCCTGCCAGCCCACTGGATGATAAAAAGTCATGATCTGGCCCCACATTCAAAAAGGTTGGACACCTCTGGTCTAGATCATACATCTGTAGTTGAAAGAAAAGTGTAACCTGGGTGGCATGTCTGATAACCCTTTCTTTGCTATAGTTACCAAAGGTTTATGATCAGTTTCATGTATCACACGCTTCCCATAGATGAATATATGAAATTTCTTATAGGCATATACCAGAGCTAAACCTTCTCGATTTGTGTATATAGACACTCTGACTTAGAGAGTGCCCTAGAGACATACGATACTGCTCTCCAGCTATCCCCATGTTTTTGAAGCAAAGCTGCTCCAATGCCTTCTTTAGAAGTGTGTGTTGACAACTTAATGGGTGTTTAAGGTTCATAGTATTTTAGTACTGGAGCTTTCATTATTTTTTCCTTAACGTTTTTAAATTTTGATTCATGTTCATATTCCCATGTCCACTGAACATTCTTTTGTAGGAGTGATCTAAGGTGTTTGTTCTGCTCTGCTAAATTAGGTAGATACTTCCCTACAAAATTTATCATTCCCAGTAATCTTTTTATTTCTCCCTTATCTGTAGGGGATGGCATGTTTGTAATGGCTTTAACCCTTGCAAGATCAATTTGTATCCCTTTCTCAGGAGCTTTTCTCCCAGATAC
>NW_017728926.1:720533-732309 GCF_001723895.1 Crocodylus porosus | reverse complement strand
TCCTGAAACACAACATAAAACTCTTCTTCTATGTTCTTGCTTTCTAGTCTCTCAGTGCCCATTTGCTTAATCAAACCTAGAGTTTTACATATTCACAACCCAATAATTGGCATTAGCTTTCCTGGGACTGTTACAAACTGAATTTTTACTATCCAGGTTTCCTTCACTTAATGCACGTTCTGTATGTGTGAATTCACTCTTATGCGATGACCCTTTTTATACCAAAAATTAGTTACATGCAGGGGTAACACGTAGGGGGTACATGCAGGTGCACGTGCACCCCCTGAGCATGGTGGTGCACCCCCTATAAAAAGGCACCACTGACAGTGTTGGCAGTGCCTGCAGGCAGTTACCATTCGCCATCCCACTGCCAACACTGCCAGCGGCATCTGCAGACCTGCCACCACTGCCGGCAGTGTCTATGGGTGGTCGCCGACACCTGGTCGGCACTCACTACTCGCTCCTTCCTCCCACCACTGAAAGCACTGGTGGCGTCTACAGGAGCTCCATGCTTACAACCACTGCACTCCCACTGCCACTGCCGCACTCCCACTGCTGTCAGCGCAGCCGTGCCCCCCAAGCCATTGGGGTACACTTCATTAATGGTTGTACGCAAGGTAAATTCATTCTTATGCCATTAGTGTGGTGGAAGCCTGCAGTCAGCTGCTTTGTGCGGTGCATTGTGGGAATGACATGCACCAAAATATAGTCTAGTGTGTGGGTCTGTGCTCCTGATTCATTGTCTGTGACACATGTTTCTGTAGTTGCCATCCCCATTACTGACAGTGCCCTGTGCTTGTGTGTACTGTCTGCTGTTGGTAAGTACCAAAATTGTCTTGTAAAGTGGTAGAAATGTGTCTGGGGGTCAGTACAGTCAAGTTCTTGGAATGTATCCCTATTTGTTACATTGTAAAGTGGGTTCCCTTTATGTGAATTTGAGTTATGTGCCATTTTCCAGGAATGCATGTACAGCATAAAGCAAGGGAAACCTGTATTAACTTTGTATGTAACATGCAGTGCACAAACACTCTTGGTTGCAATCATGTTACCATTATATGCTCTAAGTCTTACATTCTTATTCTTATAGTACACAGGATTAGTCTTAATTTTTTAAAATAATGTATTCTGATATTACATTGAAATGTTCCCCTGTATCTAATTTAAAAGTTACCATTAGTTCATTGGTGACCAGGGTAATTGTCCAATCCTTAGAAGAACAAACTTCTTGCATTGTACCAATGAAGAATTCTTCTTTTTCCTCATTGTGTAGAGCATGAACCTGCTGTTTCTTGTGTGTTGCATCCTATTCCTTTCTGCAAACTCTTGCAAAGTGATTGACTCTTCTGCATTTGTTGCAGTGCTTACCAAATGAAGGGTATAGCATGGGTTTGTGATAACCCCTACAGCATCTGTAGCTGACCATTGTTTCTTCAAGCAGTTCTCTTTGACCTCCACTTTCCTGCTTCATAGTGAGGTAGACGTATTTTCCTTTCTGTATTGTTTGTGTGTTGACTTAGGTTTTTGCAGTCTTGTAATGCTGCTTAGTTCAGCTTGTTCTGCTTTTTCCTCCAGCTTCAGCAGCCTGGCATTTCTTATCTAGCTGCTTGGCACATTCTTATTGCCTTTTCCAAATTAGGGTGTGGATCTTCTAACAGTCTTTTCCTAAGGCTTGTATCCCTTATACCAAATACTGTTAGGTCTTTGATCATGGACTCTTTTAGGTCTCCAAAGTTGCATGTCCAGCTCAGCGGTCTGTGGTCTCTGATAAACTCCTTTATTGTCTTGCATTCTTTCTGCTGTCTCACGTGGAAATAATACCATTCAAAGGTTTTGTTTTGTTTGGGTATACAATATTCTTCAAACTTTTTTAATACTATACCATAGCTTTTCTGTTGTACTTCTGACAGTTGTAGTCTATTATAAAGAGACAGAGCTTCTGGGCCTACTGTATTTTTAAAAAATAGCTACCTTTCTTGAGTGGATCTTCCTTCTCTATAGCTCTGCCGTATATGGTGAAACTTTACTTAAATTTATTCCATTTTTCCGTTGCATTGCTGGACAGCTTTAACTCCTTTGGAATTCTGAGATACTCCATTTTTCTGTCCTTTGCACCCTGCTCCTAGTACCATGTGCTAGTCTCAAAGGACCAAGGAGTTAAACTTATGAAATGATAATGCTTGTTTATTCAGAGAGCCTTCTTAGCCTGTTGATCTGCTGTTCCCTCCTGCAATCCCCAGGCAAATGTAACAACTTATACATAACACCCTTAAAGGTATTCACACCAAGGGTACCATCCAAAGGTACCATGGTAATTTCTGTGTTCCTTGTGTGCTAACAGGTGTTCCCACAGACATGTTCATCTACAAATGCAATCCTGTGCAGATTCATTTGTACCCCTACTTTTCTCTCCTTTCCTACATACACACATGAACGCACAATCATTCTCACTGACATGCATATGATAAGAGATGAAGTCTAAATTCAGCCTGAATAAAAATGTGTTGATTATTTGCTAGGGACTAGAAAACAAAGAGCTCTTCCTTTATACCTCTTTGTTTGTATGCCCACTGGGGAAACATAAATTATTTGGGGAGCAATATTCATCTTTTGCTTTTGAACAAGGGTTCTGCATTTTTAATAGAGCCTAGTTTTGAAACTTAACTCACTGAGTTGTATGAATACCCCATCAATAGTGCAGCACCTCATTACTTTGTCCTCAGTGCATGGAATCTTCATTATTTGCACTGTTGATAAAAGGCAGCATTTTTAGCATATCTGCACTACTTCATTTAGCTAAGAGCAATGATTTATTCCCCCCTCATTATTGGACAATAAAGAAGTCTCACACTGATAGGATAAATGTGAAAAAATGGCTGCCTGCACCCTTGTCTAAGAAAGAAAAAGAACACAGCTAAATGCTGTAGGCCGAAGGAAAATCTATAGGAAAAACATTTTACTTCCTGGCATGTGACTCCAGATAAAAGAACATTCCACACTAAAGTTAAACAGTGTAGTTTAGAAATCACTAAAGAAATGGCTGCACTTGCAGCCTGATAGGTTTCAGGCCTGTGTGAAAGGCAGGTGTGAGAGTGAGCATTGTGCTTGTGTCTTTGCATGCATGTATATCCATCCATGTGGTAGAGCATGTGTGTGTCTGGATATGTGAGAAGGGCAGAGAGCACATCTGTGTCTATAGACAGGAATCTCTCAATTTCTGTGCATTCTTGCACAGATCATAGAATCATAGAGAAATTGGACTATAAGAGACCTCCGGAGGTTATGTAATTCAACCCCTGGCCAAAGGAAGGCTAATTCTTATCCAACCTATCCTATGCAACCCATAATCTAAACTCTACATAAGACCAGTGAGTAGAGAAGCATTTTCTACTCTCAGATCTTGCACCTAATGCTTTTATCGATGCTCTCCAAAACTGTATTCGCTTTTCATGCAGCTTCATCAAACTGCAGACTCATATTGAGTCTGTGATCTACCAGACCTCCCAGATCCTTCTCCATAGTGGTGGCATCCAGCCAGCTGTCATCCATTTTATATTTGTGTTTTTGATTATCCTTCCCAAGGAGTAGCACTTTACATTTGTCAACACTGAACTTCATCCTGTTAGCTCACTCTAACCCAACTTTCCAGTCTATCAAGATCCTTCTGAATTGTACTAGTATCCTCCAACATGTTTGCAGTCCTTTCTAGTTCCATATAATCTGGAAACTTGCTCAAGAACCTTTCTATGCCAGGATCCAAATTAATTTTTTTTATTAATAAAAATGTTGGACAACACTGGGACCAGGACAGACTCCTGTCAGATTCCACTCAAAACTTCCTGCCATTCTGACATGGACACATTAATAATTACCCTTTGCTTGCAGCTATTGGGCCAGTTCTCTATCTGCAAATGTTTGTACAGGTTAGCAGATGGAAAGTACCACACTAGTACTGGGGCTTCTTACTGTGCTATGTATGCTCCCCAGCAGTTCTCTGTGGCTGTCCATCACTCTCTCTCCAGACCTGCTCTGTACTATATGTTAAGGTTTCCCTACATGGGGATCCACCAGTGCAAAATATCTGTTTGGCATCAGGAGTGTCAGCACACTGAGCTAGCATGGAATCTTTCTTGTGCTATATGTGGTGTGTGTAGACGAAATGGGGGCCTTAAATTGAGGCAGTGGATTTTAAAAACACCACATCAGTTTAGGGCCATTTAAAGCCCTGTGTTGTGCACACACCCACTTACCTGCCTCTCTGATGCCGGAGAGGGGAGGGCGAGCTGCGCAGCGGTGGGGCTGGTGCTTCCCTCTGTGACAGTGGTGCGCCCCCCCTCCCCCGCCGCACCCACGCACAGGTGCCCAGCTTGGGCAGTCCCAGGGGGCAGGCAGGCAGGTTTCAGGGGGAAAAGAAAAGATTGCCACTTCTTTTTTTCTTGGGCAGAGTCTACCTTTCCAGGCTGCTGCCAGGCTGCCTGCATGGGCTTCCTGCAGAACCCCTGAGCTGTGTGGAGTGCAGTGCTTCACTCCATGGCTGTAGGACAGCAAACTAAAACTGTACCCCAGGTCATTTAAGGTGCATTATGTTGCCAAATTTCCTGAAATTACTGCGCAACTTATCTCCAACGCATGCAAACACCAGCACCGTTAAAGTGGTGCAAAAGCATTTAACCTGCTTTAAAGTATTGTGCACCATGCCCCTTGTTTTGTCTACACATAGCCTTATACTTCATCTTTACCATATTTCCAGTAGCTTTTGATGTACAAAATCATACATGTTTGCATCTCATTGAAAGGGGCAAAGCAATAATACTGTATTTTTAAGGAGCAGGATGTGACTACATAGTAATTTGGAAGCATGAGTGTTCCAGGACCTAGTGATACGTGGCCAGAGAAAAGGGTTGAACTGCTGTCATTAGAGGTGTTAACAAGAGATTAAATTAGCTCCTCTGTGGGCATTTCTACATGTGCATTAATGAGCTTTTCCTAATACGTATCTCCAGTGTAAGGTACTAAATAAACGTGCCCTATGCTGCCCTAATGCACAGTACTGAAAGCACATTTTATAAGTGACGCTTGATCCGCAGTAGCCTATTTTACTGCACACTAGCGTAATTCCACGGTTTTTTACATGATGCTTTAATGCTCAGTAAAGTAGGCTACTGTGCATTAAAGCGTATGTGTTGATGTGACCTGAATGAGGTTAATGTTGGGCGATGTGCTGCTGCATGCAAGCAGAGAGAAGTCTCTCCCAATTCTCAGAAATTTCTGAATGTCTCGAGGTAATGACTGGAAAGAGCAAGGGCCAGGATCAGACGGACACAACCCTGTGCCTGCTCTCTCCAGCAGAAATGCTGAAAATCAGTAGCTTTAGCTTGTCTTACTACAGTTTTATTTGAAACAACCTTCCTTGCAAAACACATTGTTTTACATACAGATGATCCTTTCTTCTGAAAGCAGGTTAAATCAAAGATGACTCAGAGTGTGATGGTAAACAGTGATTGGGGAATTCCAGACATAAGGGCATAAACACAGATTTGCTTGCCCATCTAACATCCTGGCATTTCCCGTTTTAATGGCCTTTTAACCGATTGATGTAAACATAAAAGATTCATGTTGTCGGTTCCTTCCAAAGCTCTTTCAATTCTATAACATCTCTGAAACAAACAAAAAATGGCTTTCAAATTTATGGGCTGAGAGCTACAGAGAAGGCAGTGGTGGATGACACAGCTGGACAAGAAGGCTTCAGGGAAGAGCAAAAGTTCAGGACAATTGATTTGAAATGCATCACATACCTGCAAGCTGTGAGCATGCAGATCAGTGAACTGAAGGTGTGCTGTGCAAAATATGGAACAGGAGTAGCTGGTCTAGCTCACCAAGGCTTTTGTGGATGGTTCTCTTTGCATAGTGAATGATGCTAACATTAGGCTGCAGATTCCTGTAGCTGGAGCAACCTCCTCAACCACATGCTTCATGTTTTAGATGCTAACTCCATGCAGGGAAATCTTCTTCTTCATGGTTGGGATTCTGGTCAAACTTCAGCATATACAATATCCAGTGTCTTGCATAATTGATGCCTCACTGGTGCACGTTTCTGCAGCAGCCATATTTTCATACCTGAGTGTGAAAAGCTTTTCATTTGCTGGTAACAGAGTCAACTGTCCCCAAGTCTCAGCAGTTACGTTATTTTGCTAATTGACTGCACAGGAGACTCACTATATGACACAAAGCAGGAGAAGAGTGAGAAGTCCAGTTGGTAGAGTGCCTTTTCTTTCTTGCCTGTCTTCCCCCAGCACTGGTGTTGTCTGTTGCTTGGAGCTGCTGATACCTGGAGAGTTTCATGGCAGAAGGTTTCCTTCCTTTCTATTCCAGAAAGGAATACCATTCTGACTGTGGAAGGTATATATCCTGCAGTACCCGCTGACATCCTGATGGATTTTCATTCAGGTTGTCACAGGTAGACACCTGGTTTTGCTGTCTACACAAGCTTTAAAAATGTTGTATCATCAATGACAGATGATATCTGAAAGCTGTGCAGGACTCTGGCCCCTATGTCTAGATGCCTAGTACAGCTTCTGATATAATTTATTGATTGGGAACAGAAAAGAGAGGAGAAGGAAATGCTTCTTTTCTTGCAGATACTGATCTTGCTGGGGGAAATGCTACAGTGCATGGGTGATTTCTTAGGAATGGTGGAGGCTGTCTCTGGGCTACCTAGTATGCAAGGGGCTCTCAATGCAGATTGCCTTGGGAGTCAGGTGGGTAGCTGAGGTCCTGTTTCCTGCAGGATTTGCTGATGGAACTGCATTCCGGTAGAGCACCCTGTCATTAGGGTGAGGTTTAGGCATGCCCCCAGCTGTGCTCTTGTTTCTGTATCAAGGACATACCTACCCCTCCTTGATGCATAGAGTTTGCACTTCCTATACGATTCTAAATCCAGACTTCAGTGTTCATGGAAGTGTAAAGGATCTCCTTATTATTCAGGGGTAATTAAGGGAAGTCTTTCTGGATACTTATTTGGTAACACATCAGTCAAAATTCAAGGTTCAACTTTTTCTGGAGAAGTTTGCTAATCTATTTCTCTTTATCAGTCCAAATCATGTGAAGGTGCCATAAGTTGCAGCCTCCTTTAATAGAATACAAATGCAAACTGCTCCCCCAAATTCAGACTGGTGCATGGCTCCCTGCCAGTGTCTGTACAATTTGCACAGTTTTAGTCTGCTTATTTCTTATTTATGAATGATGAAACCTAAAAATAAATATAAACATAAAAATAGGTAATAGGTAATTAGGTTTAATGTATTAGGTAGCAGATTTGTATCTGCTTGGGTCCTAATTCATTAACATTTTGCTGGTTCAGGCATATTGTTGTCTTTGTGTGATTTCTTTGTTGGGCCGTATGTGTTTGCTGGCTGCATAGTATGTATCAGCAAGGAAGCCGCACTCTTGCCATCTTGGTGGTGTTTGCCACCTACTTGAAACGGTTCTGAAAATATGGGCATGGGGAGTTCCCATATATCCCACATTTTATACTCGTGCTGCACTCCATACTTCATTCAACAACTGATCAAGACATCAAGAGCTGATGGTCTGTAGTGAATGGGCCCAAGGTGTCTTTATTGCCCAGTGTGAGAAGGTGCATTGACACATAGGTTGTTCATGTAACTAATGCTTGTTGTATCAACACTCCAAGGGCTTCCTAATCACCTCTGTCTTCACACTGTAAGAATGTGATAACACTTCCTGCTCTCTGGATTGTCATCATGCAGGGGTGCTCAAATCACAGAGAAGTTAATGTTGGGGTTAACAGAACTCCATGGCTAAGTAAAGACAGTCAAAAAGCCCAAGGCTGAATCAATCCAGTCTTTGCAGGTTAGTCTAAACTGTAGAGATTAAACTGAGAAGCAAGTGAACAAACATTCATTTTTGATTCAGGAAATGCAACCACATAGCTGTAGTGGCTCAGGCCAGACGCCTTGTGGGGGGCAGAGTGCTAGAGCATGCCTGCCAACCACTGCCAGAGGGAGGGGACTGAAGCTACAAGAATTTTCCTGCCTCCCTGCTTGAGGGGAGGAGGCACGGCCATGCCTCCTGCCCTCAAGTAGGGAAGCAGGAAAAGCTGTGGAGCGCTGAGATTTCCACTTGAGCAGGGAGCAGGGCGGGGGAGGGCAACAGTCTGAGAGGGACTCCCCCTCAGCAAACCCTAGCTGAGGTCTGGGGCTAGGGAGAGGGTTTAATGCCCCTTTCCCCAGCTTAGTGCATTGGCCTCATGCCTGGGCATAGGCATACCCCCTGCTCTTAGCTGTCTGCATGTGCTCTGGTAGACTTGATGCTGCTGAGGGGCTGGAGTCTTTGCAATGTGCCTGTCCCTTCAAGGAAGGGGAAAGCTGCCATTTGATAACGCTGGGTAACCTGTCTGCATTTTACCAGCTACATGCTATCACCAGGTCAACATTCCCCCTTCCCCCAACCCCACCTAGCTGTCTCTCACCTATTTTTTCACATTCCCTCCAATCCTTACTGACACATTTTGCATATTGGCTTCTGTTCTACCCAGGAGAGCATACAAACACCAAGACAGACCAAGGTTCTTTGGGTAAATCTGATATCTTTTATTAGACCAACTACAATAGTTGGAAAAATTCTTCTTTGCAAGCTTTCAGGTACAAATACTCTTCATCAGGCTGAGGAAGCGTCAGTTCCTCAGCCTGACATAGGGTGTTTGTACCCAAAAGCTTACAAAGAAGTTTTCCAACTGTTTTAGTAGATCTAATAGAAGATAATTGGATTTACCCAAAGAACCTTGTCTGCCTATGTCTTTAGACTATCACAGCTACAATGTATACCCAAGAAACAAACACATTCTCTCCCTATGCCTGAAGAAGAGTGTTTGTGTCCAACAGCTTGCAAAGAACATTTTTTCCAACTGTTTAGTTGGTTTAATAAAAGGTATCACATTTACCCAAAGAACCAAAACTGCTTCTCACATACTGCATTTGAGTGGACACAAGGCACTGGGATCTGACTGCTCAATGCCAGTTCAGGTGAGAGTGGAGACAGAGAGCAGAGACAGAACAGGAAACAGGAAACCTGCTGCAAAAAGGTGAATAAGGGCAGAGAAAAGAATAAGTAACACTGGAGAAAGTAATAGCTTTAAGGGAGAGAATATTTGAAGGAAAAACCTTTGGCTGGATGGAACAAAAGATACAGTGAACTGTTTTCTCTGAATGTGAGTAATGAATCTAACTTGCTACTGTAGCTGGCAGGAGAGTTCAGGGTTTGCTGCTGGAGCGGAGAGCCAGGTTTCCCACCCCCAGCCCCTTGTCAGCCAGCCTTTACTGCTCCAGTTGGGAGCAGAGCGGCAGGGCCAACCCTGTTGTGTTTGAGCAGATAGCCCAGCCCAGCCCAGCCCAGGGCTGCTGGAGAATGTGATTTAACTTGATCCTGGAAGGAGTTTGAGACAGAAGTTTCATAAATCAGTTAAGTCTGATACTACATTCAACCTGGTTTATCTTAAACCAGTTTCAGCCATTTTGAAACTGGTTTATGTGCACTGAACTTCTGTTCTGTTATAGGTTTAAACCAGTTTCTGATCACTTAAACTGGTGCATGTGTAACTTCTATCCCTAGCTCAGGTGTCTCCTTGATGTGTGGTTGGTTTGGTGATGGGATCTCTAAATCATCCACACTAACAACCAAATGGAAACAGGTCTTCTTCAAGGTTTCTGCATGTCTAAATATCTGGCACTCTCTACTCTTGGTGACAGGATGATGGACTAGATGAACTGGTGGTCTGATTCAGTAAAGCAGTCCCTATATTTCTGTCATGATTACTTGAATCTTTTAACTCACCAATAGGAGAGCACATAATACTATGTTATTTACTGGTATATATAAAGTTGCCCTTAGGTCTTACATTCATGTTTGCAACCTTTGTAAAAATATTATTTCCCATTGCTACCCAGTTTTTATAATGTCAATATACTAAGATCTACCTCTTAGTATTACATTTTATATACAATGCTGCTTTTTTTATATATAATAGAGCACATGTGTTTTCTAACTTGGTTTTCAAAAACAGCCAGTTTTTGAAAAGGAACTCACAGGAGACTTTGCTGTTGGCAGCAAAATAAGTTTTTTATTGTGGTCTGGAGCAAAATGTGCAATGGATCCTTAATTGAAATTCACCTTTAACATTCAAGATACTTTTTTATTACGATTTGAAATCCATTGTGGTAGATTGTGAGATGCAGAGATTAACTTTCCTTTGGGATGCTTCTTTGGTGATGTAATTTAAATGCAGAGAGCCAGGAAAACACCCACATACCATGTTTTCCAGCTGCTGGCAGAAAATGCTTCTACCCTGTACTTTTGGGGCTGAGCTACCTGATCACCTTGCGCTGTAGGTTTTGTTGTTGGTTTGTGTTGTCTGTGAGCTCTGAGCATTAATGTTACTTTCTGACAGTCTGGTGATATCTGTGGATACAACAGGGACAGCACTGTGGGCGGCATTAGGAGAGCAGAGACAGAGTTGGAGAGACACAGAAGCTTTGTGAGATGCCTCCAGTATGTTCTTCTTCATAACTGATTCAGTGTACTTATTTTTTCAAAGTCTACCCTTTCTGAAAGCCTTACTTTCTCCTTGTTTCCCCCTATGAAGCACAGAATTGAGAAGCTGTGGATAGATTATGAAAAGGGATGCACAAAATATACATAACTGAAAAGGGCAATTCTTAATCAGTAGTCATAACTTCAATAAATATAATGGTAATTTAATTAATTGTACAATGGCACTGGTACTGATTGAATTCTGTGGAGCTACACTGGAATTTAAGGAAATTATTACAAACTGTGTATTACACTCTAACTAAGAATACCAAATCCTAACATCTTATGTTTTGACATGTCTATTATTTATATGCAAATGTAGTCTTTTCTACAGTATTTCCTTGGAGATAAACATTTTATTAGAAAGTTAAGGAAAAGGACACATTATGTTAATGGAAGATAATCAACATGTAGCTTGTGACTTTGGGAATATAATTGTAAGAAGTCTGCAGATTAGCTTTTTTACATTTTTTCTTCATTTGAGATGAGCTTTCAGTGAGAAATTATTCAGAAATATTTTATGTATTCTGTATATGTTCTGCATGTTTGAAATATGTATGCACACATTATATGTGTGTGAGTTTATGTGTGTTAAAGTTTACGGTTTGGAAAGAAATGACTAGGCCTGTGTGAAGCAGCTAGTATTCGCTTCAGATTGGGATTCGGCGAATTCGGGGGACAGTGATTTGAGTCAATGATTCAAATCACTGTCCCGATTCTCCAAATCAGTCAAGCCAGGCCCATCCACTGCCTGCTCTCCCAGCCCGACAATGGGTGCCCCACCTGCCCCACCTCCCGGCTGTTGTTAAAAAAAACCTTGACTCAGTGGGTGCTGCCGGGTGGGGGACAATCCCCACTGCCCCCCACTTCCTCACGCTGCATGGGGGGGCACTACACAAGCCCCCCCGACACCTCCTCACTTCCCCAGCCTCCCCACGGGTGCCCCACCCAGGCCAGCTCCAGGTCTTTAAGAAAAAAACCCCTGAAAAATACTCTGAACTCACAGTTCCTGCCAGTGGGGGGCCATACCCAATGCCCGCCATTACCCCACACCACATGGGGGGCTCTGCACGAGCCTCTGAAGCCCCAAGGCCACTGCAGGAGTGGTGAGTCCTGGAGCTTTACTCAGTTTTTTTTTCTTAAAGAGCCAGTTGACCCAGGTGGGGTACTG
>NW_017728926.1:716683-720322 GCF_001723895.1 Crocodylus porosus | reverse complement strand
AGGGGGCATCAGGGGAGCTGGCAGGGTTCCCCCCCACCTTTATGCTGTGTTATGGTTACCTGAGGGAGCAAACAGTCAGCCTGCTGTCCCAAGAGGTTCCTCCTAGTCCTATGCCCTCTCTTCTTTTATTTACTTTCTAGAGGTAAACATGGAGGAGAGGAAACATTCTTTGTATAGAAATGGGCAAGTGAGACCTTCCTGTGCATCTGTGAGGGCCTGCAGAGCAGACAAAAGGTGCCAAGTTCACTGGTTGACACAATAGGCACCTGTACACATTTATTAATGCACTGTAGTTATGGCACATTAAATTTAGTACTTGTATAATCAAGTACTAAATTAATGTGCAGTAGCTGGTGTTACTGTGCAGTAGCAATGGCACACACCTTTTTAGTGATGATATTGTGCAGAAGGTTAATACTACTGTGTAGTGGCATATAGCACTGTTTGTGCTGTGATGCACTACTATGCAGTATTATTAGGCTATATGACCAGCGAGGATTTTTTCTTTTAGTTTCAGAAAATGTGACAGTCTGTTATTTGGACACCCTGTAGTACAAAGTATGGGTAGCTGTGCTCAGATCCACAGTGCTGGATGCATTATAAAAATATGGACAGAAAAGCAGATGCCATTTGGGATCATTTGGTTGGCCTTTAGGAGCAGCTCCAAAAGTTACACTTAGCTCTGTAACTTTATCACTACCTGCCTAAATTGGATGTGGACTTTTTTATGTATCACTTCTTTGAGATGGCACCTGTTGGGTTTCAGGTTTATGGCACCTTGAGTGCCAAAACTGGGCTCTTTAGGAATAAGACATGAGGCTGAATCTTCTATTAGGTATATCTTCCTGCAAACTGGGTCTCAGTACATTTTTCATTTGGTCTTGTAGACTGATGGCACGTTTTGTTCATGGGCGGCAAAGATATTCCTTGCTACCTCATCCTGGTCACACAAAAAAAGGCAGGATACACATTTTTTATACGGAAGGGAAAAGAAATAAGGTGAGGATGACAACAAAACAGAGGTGGGTTATAGCACATGATGCTTGCATAAGAAGGCCATTCTTTGGCTAATGAAATCCATACAACTGGCAGTAGAACAACAGTAATCATCACTTCAAATAGCACAGCCCTGCTTCAGGTCAAGTAGCACTTCCTCATGCAAGTCATCCAGATAACTTGACAAGGATGTGCACAAGTTATTGGGGGGGGGGGAGTGTTCTTGAAGGAAGGTATAGTTGAAAAATGTTGTTGAAAATTAATTTGAAGCAAGGCGTGAACAGATTGATGGGAGGGACTAGTCTGTCAGGCTAGCAAGCCTTCTGCTAGTGCTACCCCCTCATTAATTAATTCTAATTGTGTTATGCTTTTAAAATTTTGGCAGCTTAATAATACCTCAAGAATAGTTTGTTTCCGTATATCTTTTCTTTATGCCTCTCTAAATAACGTCAATTTGAGCTTTATATTTCAATTTGGATTTGTGTATTTGGCAGTACCAGTAAAAGTAGTACTGTCACAAACATAATGATGATAATGATAATAATAATAATATAACAACAATAATACCACCTTTCATTTGCAAAGCACATAGTGATATTAACTTAATTGACTGAGTACCTGTAAAGGGACAAACTTTCATAAAAGTTTTTGCCTCTGCTGCAAGAGAATTACAGAAGCACTTTTTACATGTGTAGTTATATTTATCACATACTACTGAAGAAAACACCTATCGATCTAACTGCAGGTATATAACGTAATTGAGAAAAAGCCTGTTAAGTATTTAAAAGATCTCTCTTGATTATTTTTTTAAAGATATTGTTGATAAATAACTGGATTAAATGCCTCATCCTTTTCTTTATTCCAATTACAGTGAACAAAGAAATCTGTATAGAAAATCTGGCATCACTGCAGCACATAAAGTAGCATGTTCCTGAGGTAGTCTGTTTATAACAAATACTTTGTCAAATTTTTTTTGTTATTTTAAAATATTTTAAATCATACTGCCAAAAAATCAGGGAATCACAGTTAGTGATACCAGACATGCAGATGTTTGGGAAAACTAGAGCTGCTCTTCTATCTCAAGTTAATGAGGTTTGGAATTAGAAGCCAGCTTAATCACTGGTCGTACACACAGAAATGAAAATTTTTGCCTGATCTGGCCACAGAAAGCAGGCATGGGTCCTGCCTGAGGGCATCTCCAGCAAAGGATGGAGCCAGCAGCTTGTTTGTGTCCATGCTGCTGCCACCTGCAGTGGGGGGATTAAGCCCCCGCTTTCCCTCAGGCTACTGACGTCTAGCTGCAGTGGCCCTGGGTGCATGGGCGGAAACTATCAGTGCCCATGCTGCCCCAACTCTGCATTGGGTGGATTAAACCCCTCCTTCCCTTCAGGCTACTGGAGTCTGGCCATGTCCTTGCTCTGGCCACTGAAGCAGCAAGGGGGGTAGAGAGGCTGTGACCCCCACCCACTTCTCAGCCAGCCGGTAAAGTGATAGTGCTCCGGCTAGGGAGGAGAGGGGTGGGGCCAACCCTGCCTGGCTGGAACAGACAGGCCAGCCCAGCCCAGCCCAGCCCAGCCCAGCCCAGGGGTGCAAAGTGTGCTGGGATGCTGGGAGACTGTGAGTTAATTTAAACTAGGAAGGGATCTGGGAAACAAGTTCTGTAAACCAGTTTGACCTAAATCAGTTAAGTTTAATAGTACATTCAACCAGGTTTATCTTAAACCAGTTTCAGGCATTTTGAAACTAGTTTATGTGCACTGGACTTCTATTATGTTACAGGTTTAAACAAGTTTCTGATCACTTAAATTGGTTAATGTGTAACTTTTGTCCCTAGCTGAGAAGTCTAGGTCAGCCAATCAGAGCTTCCATATGCATTTTGCCATCTAAGAAAGCCTGCAGCAGGTTTTATCCTGTCTGGCAGCTGGGCAGTCTGGGTGTGTGGTGGGGGATGTGAGGTTTGCAGGAGGGATGTGGGGTGTGTGGGTGGGTGTGGGGGGAATGTGGGGTGGGGGTCTTGAGGAGGGGCCATCATGTGCCCGCCCCCCCCACATTCTGCAGTGCACAGCATCAGCCAGCCAGCCAGGCCATCAGGGCCATGGCCCACTTGCAGGCACAGCCCCACAGCTGTGCGTTGCTGCCTGACCCCTTGTAAAATGGGCCCGACCTGACCTGGCCAGGCCCACCCCGCTAGCATGCATCTTTGAACAGGAACCACAGGTGGTATGTCCAAAGGCATGCTAGCAGGGTGGGCCAGGCTGAACCTGTTCTCCCTGCACATACAGGTGAGGCAGTGCTTCAGCGGACACAGCTCAGTTGGCTCCTGCTGCCAGCACTGGGTGTATGTGGATGATATGGGGTGTGTGGGGAGTGGCAGGGAGTGTAGGAGGATGCAGGACTTTTGGGTGGCCTTCAGTGGGGGCTGCCACACACCTGCCCCACCTGCCCTCTGTGGCACTGGCAGGGCTCTGGGCTAAACGAATCTGGCCCGGCCCAGCCCAGCCTGACCCACCCCACTAGCACATAGCTTTGGACAGGACTGGGAAAGCAGGGTGGGCCAGGCCAGGCTAGGCCAGGCCGGGCCCATTCAGCACAGAACCTGTGTCAGGCAGCAAGACAGCTTTGCTGGCTGCTGCCACCAGCGCT
>NW_017728926.1:688467-716583 GCF_001723895.1 Crocodylus porosus | reverse complement strand
TCACTCCCCACACCTACGCACACACCCCATACCCATAAACCCCCCCTACCTCCACATCCCTGCTACCTTTCCTAGGACAGCTCCTGGGTCCCGGTCACACCACAACTTTGCCCTGTTTCTGTTTGCCCTGCATACTAGGGCAGCATGTTAGGGCAGCAGAAGTAGATAGACCATAGAGATGCTTTGGCCAGATACCAGAGCGTCTCTGGAAGACCCATCACCGGGTTGCCTTGAGGCATGGTTCTGGACTGTGTCTTGCCCCACTTTTTTTCAAAGGTTTGTTTTTTTATTTGATACTTGGATTTCCAGGTATCAATTCTAGAGTCTGTGCTGCAAACATGCAGTGCAGGGAACATTTTGCCGTTCCCAACATGCTTCTTGTGGCATCTCAAACTGCTTTGAGACACTGCAAGAGGCACGTGCATGTTCGTCTGGATGTCCCAGTGAGTTTGGGGGCGTTTATTAGTTATAGAACATAATACAAATTAAACTCAGTGGGTGCAGCTACATGAGATTCTAATGTGCAGCTGTTACTGCATCTTATTAAGTACTTGTATTAGCAAGTACTGAATAAATGTGCAGTAACTGGAGTTACTGTGTAGTAGCACCAGCAAACTTCTTGTAGGTGATGCTACTGTGCAGTAGCCTAATAATACTGTGCAGTAGTGTATTAGCTCTGTCTGTGCTGTGATGTGCTACTGCAGTATTTTTCATCTACTGTGTAGTCAGTGTCTTGTGTAGAAGTACCCAGTGTGGATATATTTACTTTGTGAAGTTTTACCCAAGTACTCCTCTGGTTAGGAGTGTTAGAAATGAAAGCAAAGTGAGGGAATAAAGCTACGAGGGCAGGTTATTTACTGTAGAAGGTACTGTTAGAAAGTATGGAACCAAGAATGCAGAATGAAATTCACTCAGGGCACAGACCAAGTCACTATAAATTACACAGAAATTTTTCAAGGCTTTTAACCATTTAGTAAAAGCATTCATACCCTGTGTGTAGCAAGGATGGAGGAAATTCTTCAAGGAGAGGCTCCTTAGCATGGCTCAGCCCCCACTGGATGATGGCACAAAACTATTTCTGAAACAAACGAAATAGTCAAGTATGAAAGTAATGGATTAGGCTGCCCTTTGAATCCCTCCAGTTCCCCACAGAGTTGAAAGATCCTTATTTTTATTTGCTCTCACTAAGTAGTCCACAGTCATGTAACACTACGGATTCGGTGCTTTAGAAATTTGTGACTGAATTCTGACAACACTTCAAGCGTGTGACTAAAATGACTTTTAATGGAATTACTTTGGTATATTTGACATGAGCATCCAGCCCTTGTTGGAGTATTTTAACTGAAGCTGTGGTCTAAAGAAAAGGAAATTGGTACTGAGCTAAATTAACAGGAAGGTTCAATTTGGGAGAAACAGTTAAAAGCCAGGCAGTCATTCCTTAGCTCAGGCCCATAGACTTTACTGCAGAACCTATTCTGTTGTATCCATTGTCATGGAATCCCCATGTAATTGAGGCTGTCACATGTCTGGGCAGCTCCAGTGTGCAAGCATCTGAGTCTCAGCAGGCTCACTCACAGCATGGCTTATTCAAGACGTTCTTTCTTTTTTTGCTTGAATCTCAGCTTCAACTCTAAAAATAATTCTGTAACATGATTTACAAGTAGTATTTGCCCAAAAGGCTGAGCCCGTGTCATCCGGCTAATGGTCATGTCTGAAGGAACTTACAAGATAGATTTACAAATATTCATAGTATTAAGAGACTACAGAAGATTAGACACAGGTGGGCAGAAGGTCAAGGGTGAGAGGGTGAAAGATACTTTTACCCAGAAAGACTCTAGTACATGAGATTCCTTGATTTGTCTGTCTTTCAGGAATACTCTTTTCAACAGCCAATCTTTATTTGAATTGCCTTATGTATTTAAAGTTTGAAAGTATTATATGGAAAGTACCCATTAATTGTAACCATTTTGCAGCCAGAGTTACCTAGGAGAATATTCCAAATCATACCAGTTCCTTTTTCAGTTCAGTAAAAGATGTGTTTATGATTCTTGGTCCTGGGCTCTCTATGAATGAGATGAGTACAGCTGAAAATGTACCCCTTCCTTGTGGCTTCCCATTAGTGCTAGCTGCTCTGGTGGTACAGCTGCCTCATCTGTTACTGTGATGGGAAAGTTGCAGAGGGTGGCTCTGTCCTTGGTAAAATCTGTCTCATTAAATATGCCTGAGCAGTTATTTGACAATTAACGGATGCATGCAGGCTGGGTAGAATAGAACTGTATATCCATCTTTCACTCCTCACTAATCTCCAACTATTCCTACAAATCATTTGGAAATTAGGGTTTTCACTCATCATGAAGATTTTTTTTCCGTTTTTTCATACTGATAAAGTGAATTTGTTTTGACTTGGACTGGTGCCAGGACTAATACTATTAATGACTTCTAATGACGAGGACAACACAGGAACTCAGGGGGAGCAGAGCTGTTGAAACCCAGAGCCATTTCAGTTGTGACTGGAATAGCTGTTGCAGTTGACACCAGTAGCAGCATCTTACTGGTACTCTGGTGCTATGTTTCTTTTAAGTTGGTATTGCTGCTTATAAGGAATGTTAGCTGAATGCAGTGGTGCGAAAATGTTCCTGGGGGAAATGTTGCTGGTAAGGATCTGTTGCACTTACCAGGTGTTGCAGCAAACAGGCATTGAGTATATTATTGAGTGCTGAGGGTTAATTTAATCTGTGATCTTACATAGAAACAAACTGCTAAAGGAGTTAGATGAAATTTCTTCCTTTCAATTTTTCCCTTTGGAAATCCATTAGATGCTAATAAGTTTATTCCTATTAATTTCACTTCATACTTTCTCATCTTTCACTGCACTGCAGCTTCCATCTTTCAGCTCTATCATCAACTCTCCATCTCATTTCAGATCTCAGCTGAAAGCATTTCTTTTTTCCCTTGTGTGCGTGGGGCTCTGTAAGTAATAAATAATAATTTATCCTTAATTTCTCACTTAAACTGTTATTGTTTCTCTTTGTGTTTGCCCTAGTGATTCTGTAATCCACTTGGGGACATGCTGAGTTTGTGTGAAGTACATTCTGCCAAATACCATTATGTTGTAGGGTTTTGAAGGACCCACTGTGGTTGACTCCCTTTCTTTAGCAATCCCATGATGAAATATTTCCTTTGGAAACAGGGGAAATGTCCTCCTTTCTTAGTGTTAAACCTATGCCCAAAGATCTTATCTGAGTCTGGCATTTTAGTAACAGCAACATTGTCTTTGAAGTATAATTACTTTGGTGAGATTTGGTGTGAGAGTGTCTTGGATTAGCAGTCAAGGTACTTTGAGTAAATCTGATATCTTTTATTAGACCAACTGAAATAGTTGGAAAAATTCTTCTATGCAAGCTTTTGGGTACAAATACCCTTTGTCAGGCTGAGGGAGCATCTGCAGTTGGTGTGTGCTCTTCCTGGATGGAATTAATAGTAAAGAAGCCAGTCAGTGAAGATGTAAATTGAGAAGTCAGTGGGTGAGAGATAGGTTGGAGAGGTGGGGGTGAAGAGAATGAATGTAGCTGGTAAATAGTGGAGAGGTACCCGGGGAGTCAGATGTCAGGCAGGTTATAATGTGTCATAAATCCAATGTCTATATTTAGTCCATGATATTTTGTATCCAGTAGGTTGATGAAGTGAAGTTTGTAGGCTCATTTGTGAAAGGTGTTTTGTAAATTCCCTTTGAGGACTGAAGAGAGAGTGGTTTTCTTGTGAGAAATGTTCCCCACAGGTAACTGGGTATTCTTGTCTTTGATGGATTTGCGGTGCATGTTCATTCTGGTATGCAGAGTGTACAACCTATACCCTTGGACTAGCAGTGGTTCACAAGCCAGTTTCAGCTGGTGTTTTTTTACTAAATAGACTGAGCTTGACAGTGATATGGGAGACCAATACCATGCTGCCTCAGGCTCGGGGTCTGTCTGAGCTTAGGAGGAGTGATTGTCCTAGAAGTGGCTCTGAAACAGTTTCTTGCAGAACATGTCATCTAGTAATTTTAATGAATAGCCCCTTTTCAGAGAAACAAATGACAAGACAAATGCTTATTTAAATTCCCCTAATGCTGTGCTATGTAGGAGTTATCATTATCATTATAAAAATAACTATAATTAATAAGCAATGGGTATAGTTTGATTCGCTGATTCACCCTTGACTGGTCCCTTAGAAACAGATGCCTGCAGCTATAAAATAGGTTGTAGCTTTAATGATAGATCTGCATGAGCACGTAGCATGCAAGGTAATTTATATTAGTTATTATTAACTGCTATGAAGGGAGAGAGAACAAGCATGAAAAAATGTGCAACTGCAGCCTGTCACCCCAGAGGTTCTGAAGGTCCTGCCACTTTGTCTGGAGGTGGTAGATTTTAAGTTCCTATTAATTTGGGAAGCTTTTCTAGAAAAAGAGAGAAAATTAGTTTTTGAGGGAAGTCTTCTGCTCCTTTTTTGTTATGATTTGTGGTACAGGAAATGGTGCCCCAATGACTTTCCTAATCAAAAGGAAAAGTATCTGAGAAAAATAGGGGCACTGAGCTTGATGAGAAAATGTTTTTAGAGGTAGCTATTGTGATGAGGTGGTGGCAAAGTTCTGATTTTTTGCTGTAGTTCTAAGCATCGGCAGGGCCCAGGGACTGAGATGGGGTGTTGGAGCAGAGGCCTAGCTAGATGAATCTAATAGTCAAAATGACATTTGTGATTTAAAAGAGCAACTCAGAGGTTTATTTTTTAAACCAATGTGATTTAATTTCAGCTTTTATGCGTTGTATATTACTATCTGCTATTTTATTACCTGTATAATAATTTTTATAGATATATCCATTGCCTTGCCTCCAGCTTTCAATTTAATAACTGTTGCAGGGTACTTACATAGCTCTGTTGTCTTAGTCTCACAATTTAAAAGTTGGCGCAACATTAAAAAGCAGCATAGGGGTCAAAGTCCAGCAAAGTCTGTTCATATTTCCTCTGTTGTGCCACATGTGTTCAGCTGCAGCTTTTGGGGGCATGCTGTATTTCTGCACTTTACAGTATCCCAGTAAATGATGGATCTGAGTCATGATGTCTCCAGAAAGAGGCAGACATAAGAAATATGTGTAGCTGCCAAATGTATTCAGCATGATACTTTTTAAGTTGGTGGATGTCATAAACTATCATGCCAAAGAGTAGCAGAGTTAATTGAAAAGGAAGCATTCCCTGCTTGAATGCTTAAAACACATGAGACTTATTTGTTAACTGGCAAATATGTTCATTATAATCTTTGGGTTTGGAGAGATCGTGTGTAACTGAGCCATGCATTCTGCACCCTTCTCCAAAATGGCAATATTGGGATGATCAGATTTGGCAGTTTCCAGCTGTCCTTGTTTGGCTCTCTTTAAAATGCCTGATCCTTCCAATCCAGTCTTTCCACATAAGGGGCTGTGTAGTGGAGTTTGCAGCATTCATAAACTATTCATATTGCTGCAAATAGCCCTGGCTCTCTATTAAAAGCCATTGTTTCTTTTTTAAAGAGGGGTGCAGGTGAGGCACTTGCAGGGATCAAGGCAGGAGTGGCTCTGTTTCATTACAGGATTTCATTCCCAGCCCAGCATTGTGACAACCGACATGTCTGGTTGGGACTAAGGAGCTCATGGGAATGTCTGCTAATCCTGTGAACTGTTATTTGATCATTTTGGATGATTTTTTGGAAAGAATGTGCGAGTCAGCAAGTCAATATTTTAGTGCTGAATGATTTAGGTAAATTCTGTTAAAGATGTCAAGGGAAAGAGAAGGCAAAGAATGCAGATTCAGGGCTTTCTGTCCAGCCAACCTCTCTCTGTGTTCCTTTCTGAAACAGTAGTATTTTGTGAAAATACATTATTTGAATTAGCAGACTATAAATGCAGATTAATAAGATTGTGACACATTTAGGTAAAATATGTTGGTAGATGCTGTTTCTCTGGAAGCTGAAACAGTCATCTGGTATGCTGCCAATATTACCCTTCCAAATTCTGCTCAAACTGAAGTTTCAGATATTTAGTGAATAGCAGTAAAAATATGAAAATAAAACCACCACCCAAATTACATCTAGCCTGGTTTCATCTGCACAGTTTCAATCAGGTGACCAGATCAATTTTTCACAGAGTTGACATAGCCTGGTGTGCAAGCCCATATCCGCTGCAAGTCAGAGCTTGAGTCACTTGATTCAATATTGTCCCTATCCAATCCATGGGCTTCTCCAGGCAGATTTTCAAATACATTTTGGCTCAATAAAACACCACTTAGAATTTTTAATGCTCCAAAGCAGGTTCTTTATGAACTCTTAGTCCCAGTTGCTGAGCAGTAATGTGGATGCCACAGACTAGTATGAGATAAAAAAAGTGTGCAACAAGTAGACTTTATTTAGTGACCTCTGCCCTTAGGCAGTCCTAGTCCAGTAACATGAAGGGTTGGTTACTTGTATCGCTTTTCTAACAATGCTCTGAACAATGAGCTGATTCAAAAAATTTCAGCTAGACAAAATTTGACAAGAAATTGAGTGCAAATTGTCAACCTCAGAAGTAGATAGCCAGAGTCATGTTGTATTTTATATTGCTAGAAGTGTTTAAATCATGGTTGAGTATTTCTCCAGAAGACACACTCTTGCACATTCAGCTGCTTGGCAGGAATGACTCTCTGGCCTGCGTCCACATCAGAGGCTCATTTAGATAATCCTAATGCTTCTTACTTTTAACAGTCATTAATTCTTCCCCCTTTTGCTTGTATTACAGGCCCTTCATAGTTCAGACTGTCCTTATTCCAGTATCTTCATGTGCCCCTCCCCTCCTTGTACAGCCTGGCTGCATCTTACAGAAGCCTTTTATCATTATTTGTTTATATTAGTAGCAGCTAGGCAAAATTGGGGTCTCATTGTATTGACACTGCAAAAAACAAGTAACAGTAAACAGCTCTGAATGGACAAGGTGGAAAAAAGGGAATGGAAAGGTACATGGCTTGCAGCCAGCATTGGCTCCACAACAACATGCCGTGGTACCCTCTCTGTGCACCTGTGCCTGGGGCTTTCTGTATTTCCTGTTTGTCGTCTTCATATTGGACACATGGGCAACCGACTTCACTGGGAGCCGAACCAGCCATTGTAGGGATTTAAATATCACAGCTGCTGTTTGCTTCCAGCAATGGGAGGGGACAGGATTTCCCTTTTCATTTTCCAAAAAGTTTCCATATTTTATGAGTCTGTCCACATAGAATAAGGTAATTGATATGAGCACTTTCAGTTCCCTTTAATATAGCAAATCTCAAGTGTGAAACCTTCTTCATTAATGATCAGCATAAAATAAAGGTCCTAAACTTTTTAGTATAAATTCCCAGTTAACTGTGCAGCTGAGGTATTGTGAAACATCATTAAAATGGCGATAGCATTAAACTTAATAGTTATTGTACCTGCCCTAATCTGTGTGTGGGAGAGGTAGGTTTTTGAACAGTTGCCTTTCCAAATAAGGGATGCCAGGGAATCTGCTTCTCATGTAAGCCTTACTCATCATCACCATAGGGAGAGGAACACATAAGCTTGAAGATTGAACTAAGCCATACCAAGTGGCAACAGCTCTGGTGGCAGGAAGCAAATGAGCCATGTGGGATGAACACGACAAGATAGAGGAGGTCTGGCTGTCCTGTGGATCCCACATCACAACAAAGTAGCTGTTTCTCTGCACTAAAACACTGCTCTGTATAGTATGTAGGTCAAGTCTCAGGGTACAGGCACTCTCTTATAGAGGGTGTAAGAGGAAGAAAAAGCCACTCTGCAGGAAATGCATGTTTTAGCTAAACCTTGCCGGTGCACTCACCTGCCCTCTTGCAGCATGCAGATTATCTTAAAAATGCATGTTTTACTAAAAGAAATACATTTCAAGTAATGTCTGTAGCTCATAAAACTGTACTTCATGATTGGCTTTACCAAAGGTTAAGAGTGTGAATGATGCATAGTCAAACTCCCCATCTCTCTCTGTTTCTCACTAGCTTAATATCCAGTTAACTGTAATGGTTTCAGTGCACTGGTCTGAGGCTGAAATCACTTACAGAGATGTAGCTAAATGGAGTATTAATTGAGGTGCTGATGCACACAGATGGGGAGCATGTGGTATGTTTGGGTAGGCTATAGAAGTGTAAATGTGTTTTCAACACAGTTTTCCATAGAAGAGAGCACCAATTCTTGCTAACGTAGACATTACAAAGGGCATTTGCAGATCAGCATGGCAAAGATACAAAACAGTGCTGCACTTCTAATGTTAGTATGAACTGGAAATACCAGGGGATCCCCTTGGATTGCCTGCTATTCCCATTGACTGGGAAAAAGAACATCTTAAGCTGAATTTTCTTGAGCCTTTTCCCATCCCACCCACTGACAAAAGAGCAGTCTCCACAGTGGCTGTGGCAGTGGCACAGAGCCAGCATTGCTGTTCCAATCCAGCCCCATAGCAACAGCAGTGGGGAAAGGAGTGCAGCAGAAGGGGAGAAAGAGGGAGAAGTGGCATGGTGGGGGGAGACTGGGGGCTGCGGGGAAGGAGTGGTGAAACATGCAGAGGCAGTGGTGGAAGTGGTGTGGGCAGGCAGCAGCAATGGCTTCAGCTCCAGCCCCAATCCTGGGTTGGAGCCGGAGCCATAGCAGCTGCCTGCCCCTCCTTCCCCCCCCTCCCACCTCCCACTGTCTTGTGCTCCATTGTAAGGTGATGGGCTTCCCTTCCCCCATGTTAAAAGGGGGCGGGGGGGACTTGACTTCTAATAGAGTACCTGAAGAATTAAGATGCATCTAAGGTTTTCCTGGAAATTTTGAATTTGCACATTTGCCTGAAGAATGGAATGTTACCAATAACCAGGACACAAGGTCAGGGGACTTTTGCCCACCCCCAGTTCTCAAAGCAGATTAAAAACGTCACCAATTTTACATGTAAGACAACACCACAAGTTAAGGTAATTGTCTGGTAAAAATGGCTAAGAGCCTCACTGAGACACTATGTGCATAGTACAGTCTCAGAAAAGAAGAGACCTTTGTCTTCTCTACTGTTAAATGTATTGTGATGAGTGATTAGAGGAGAGATCAGCTCAGGTGCTACCTTTACACGTCCTCCTGGGCTTGGCCTCCCAAGCAATGGAAGATATGGCAGGTGGGGAGGGATCCTAAACTTCCCAGCTTGACCAACTGCTGTGCAATGCAGACACCATTCTTTCCACCTCTATTGCATTAGCTGCTTGACAGGCTGGAGGGAGTTCCATCAGTTTGCTACTAGATCAAGGGAGAGACAGATGCACAGACTCAAGGTGAAGCACAGCAAATGCCTGGAGCAAGAAACTATTAATGATGCTAGTCAGAGACAGCAGTTCAACCTTCCACACTTCAGCAAACTATAAAATAAATGCACTTGTCATTCTGAAGCACTGGGTCTTGTTTCCCTTTGCTTTACTGCCAGCCAGATCCTATTTATGTTCTCTATCAGTGATCCACCAGAATCCTGTAAAGATCCAAGAATGTATGATGAGGATGGGAAAAGCTGGCTCATCTCATCCCAGTTATTGCATTAACTTCCTCTACCTCTACTGGCATAAGGGAGCTTAGCTAGCCAGGAAAACCTTTGCCTGAGCTGTAGGCTTTGGCCACCTTCCTTGCTTGCTTCTGCCCAGAGAGGTGCACTTCAGCTATAGCATGCTGTTGGGCAGAGCATAAAACATTGGCTCAGAACTGCGCTTGGATATGGGTGTTGGTCTCAAATTGGCAGGGAACCAATACATCACTGGCATCAGCATGTATGCCCTGACTTTTGATGCCACCAATTGAACCAAGAAGGAATTCTATGCCAACTTTGACCAAGTTCTTTCTGATGTTTTGGAGGGAGACAGGCTTATTCTGCTTGACAATTTCAGTGCCAGAGTCCAAAGAGACTTGAAGCTCTGGAACAGAACCATCGACACGAAAAGAGTGAGAAAGGTTAACTCCAATGGCATCCTCCTCTTGACCAAATGTATGAAGCATGGACTCACCATCACCAAGACCCTATTCTGCCAGAAAGACAGGCACAAGACATCACGGTAACACCTGTGATCTAAGCGTTGGCACCTGATTGACTACGTCATTATTTGTGCCTGGGATCACAAAGATGTCCTCATCACTTGAGTTATGCTAGGAGCTCACAAATGCTTTACCAGACTGTGAGCTGCCCAGGTAGTCACAGCCCTGGAGGGGCATTGCTGGGTATGTTGTGCTGTGGGTATCATCACCTTCTAACCCCTTTTACTCTAGCTGCAGAGGCTTGGCCAAGAATCCACTGATCCAGACCCTGACCATCCCAGCAGCTGGCCTGAGGCTTACCTCTGGAATTATCAGCTTTTCCATAGGCCCTGGGCTTCCTGCCCAGAGTGTATAACTGTTTAACTCAAATTGATAGTAATAACTAAAGAAAAGAGTTTCTCCTCATCTTGTGCTTGCTATCTAGGGCTCCTGCCATCCACTTCCTGTGTGGTGGGTTCAGTGCTTCCAGCAGCCCAGACCTGGGCATAGGCTGGCTGGGGTGAGGGGAAGCCTGCTCAGGGATCACGCCATCCATGTGCTCCTGCTGGTGGCAGCCTGCTTCCACACCAGAGGACCGCCACCCCCCATGAGGCCACTCCTGGCTGCTCTTAACTCCCTGCTCCTGTGCGGCTGGGCTCTTGAGCCCTTTCCGGGTGCCCAGGCTTCCAGTTGTACATCGTTCTGATGGTTTTGTTCCCCAGATAGGGCTGTTTGTTGCAGCTGTGCCCATTGTGCAGGCTTCCGGTTGGTCTGTGCAGCTGCAGCACAGCTGCATCTGTCTCCTGTGATATAGGGGGAGCTGTCCTGGGCTGGAGGCAGCTTGTACACACGACTGTCCACAGTGATAGGGCTGCGCCCTATTACACAATCACCAACTCATCCATTTGGTTATGCTACTCAAACAATGGCTGCAGCAGAACTGATGCTAATGGAAGGTCACTATCAAAGGACACAAGGACCCAGTCAAGCAAGACCTCTTCCACCAGTGCCTCAACAAAAAAACAGTGAATTCAAATCAACTGCAATGGGAGAATGTCGGCAGTTCTTAGAGTACCTTCAAGGCCACCATCATAAATGCCTCCGAAGAGACACTTGGATTCTCTACCAGGAAACACCAGTACTGGTTTGATGAGAATGACTGAGAGATCCAAGAGTTGATTGACCACAAGTGTATGGCCTTTTGTGCTTGGCAGAATGACACCAATTCCAAGCAAAAGAAATTGAATCATCAACAAACCAAGGCAGAGAACAGATGATGGGAAGACAAGACAAAGAGATCTTGCAGCCATCTATGGTATGCATGGTTTCTTTAGTGCCACCAAAGCCATCTGTGGTCTGAGCACTCAAGGACCAACCCCCTTGAGACCTAAGGATGAAAGAGACCTGATCAAGGAAAGGGGAGCCGTCAATGCCCTTTGGAAAAAGCAGTTTGAAGACCTTTTTAATCTAGACTCTGTTGTTGACCCAGTCATAGATGATCTTGGAATCCCTCTAACCCTTGATGAGAAGTAAGGAAGCCAGCAAGCAGATGAAAAACAACAAGGCATCTGGAGCAGATGGAATCCCTGCTGAAATCTTCAAGCAAGGCAAAGAGGACCTTACGTCACAGATCTATGCCTTCATCTTAAGGATCTGGAATGATGAAGAAATTCCAGATGACCTCAGAGGTGCCATGATCATGACAATATTGAAGAAAGGAGACAGGTCCAACTGTGGAAATTACAGAGGGATCATGTGCTGTCCACCACAGGAAAGATCATTGTGAGAACTCTCCTGAACCATCTCCTTGCTCTTGCTGAAGAGCTCCTCCCAGAATCTCAGCATGGGTTTAGGGCATCAAGAGGCACAACTGATGTGATCTTCATTGCTCTCCAGCTGCAGGAAAAATGCCAGGAACAACACAAACCTCTCTATATGGTGTTCTTTGACCTCATGAAAACCTTTGAGTATTGATCAAGAAGCACTGTGGAGCACTGACTATCATCCCAAAAGACACAAGGTCATCCTCCTTGGAGACTTCAGTGTGAGAGTTGGTCAGGACTTTAACATTTGGAGGGGCATCTTTGGGAAGGAAGGAGTGGGCAAGGCCAATTCCAATGTCATCCTTTTACTCAGTAACTGTGTAGAGCATGACCTTGTCATTACTAACACTTATCTTCACACAACGTGACAGGTATAAAACAACGTGGTAACACCACTTCTCGAAACAATGGCACCTCCTCGACTGCGTCATTGTAAGAGCACATGATCTAAAAGACGTCTTTAGCATGCATAACATGAGAGGAGCTGATGATTGCTGGATCGATCATCATTTAGTGAGATCAGTCATGTCCATCAGGATTGTTCTTAAACATTGAAAGCAATCTAAATGAGTCTGAAGACAACATCAAATGCCCTAAATACTGCGAAGTCCTCCAAACACATCTCAGTAAGAAACATGCCAATCTTAGGATGGAAAATGATAACACTCATGTTTAAGAAGATTGGCAAGCTATAAAGGAGACCATCCGTGAGGCTTGCATGGAATCAAGTAGCTTTCTCAACTGATGCCATCAGGACTGGTTTGATGAAAAAAATGTTGAGATCAAAGCCTTTCTCGACCGGAAGAGAAGTTTTCTGTAACTAGCAAAACCATCCTACATCGAGTCAGAAGCCGGGAACTTTTTGATGTCTTAAAGATGAAGCCCAGAGGAAGATCTGAGGAATGAAAACCAAAGGTAGAGAAGGTGAAAGAAATCTAACAATTTGTTGACAATAATGACATGTGGCGCTTCAGCCCAATCAAGGCTGTGTACAGACTGAGTTCTTGCAGAATCACCCCGCTTAGACCTGAAGACAACAGGACAGACCTCAAAGAGAGTAAGTCCATCAAAAACCACTGGAAGGAGCACTGTCCAAAGCTCCTAAACCAGGAATTGATGGTGACTGATGAAACCATCACATTTATTCCACATCATCCAATAAGGTAAGCATTTTCCCATCCCCCAACATCTGAAGAAGTCCATCAGGTTTTAAGACAGACCAAGAACAGCAAAGCATCTGGCCCTGATGGCATGCCAGCTGAAATCTTCAAAGCTGATGAGCAAACTATGACCAACAAGCTCCACACACTGTTACTTAAAATCTAGAACATGGAGAAAATTCCCACTGATCTCAAGAATGCCACTATTTTCACCATTTTTAAAAATGGAGACTAGGCTCACTGTGGAACCTATTGAGGAATTACCTTTCTCTCCATTGCTGGGAAGATCCTCCCTTGCTTGAATTCTGCTGACTGACTGTGGCTTCAGACCATTGAGAGGGACCATGGACATGATTTTTGTGGCCTGACAGATCCAGGAAAAATCCCAACAATAACACCAGAATCTACATATGGCCTTTATCGATTTGACCAAAGCCTTCAACTTGGTTAACCATGAGGGTCTATGAAAGATCTTATCAAAGTTTGACTGCCCAGGGAAATTTATCACTATGCTAAGACTCCTTCATGACCAGATGACTGCCTCCTCTACAGAGGCTCCTCTATAGAGCCCTTTGCCATTTGAACTGGCGTCAAGAAGGGCTGTATGATCATACAAGTTCTATTTTCCATCTTTCTTACAGTCTTCAAGTTGCTCATGTGTGACCATCTTCCACATGGCATCAGCATCAAGTGCAGGATGGATAGGAATCCTTTCAATCTCTCCCACCTCTATGCCACAACCAAAGTTACTTTGACCTTGGTTGTGGAACTTCAGTATGCTGATTGTGCTGCTGTTGGACATACTGAGGGGGACCTACAAATGGTCCTTAACTGCTTCTCTCCAACATACCAGTGCCTGGGACTGACCCTTAACATTGGAAAAACAAAGGTGCTTCACCAGCCTGCTAAGAGCCAATCAAATTTCCCAGCAAAGATCCCTCATTGATGGACAGGAGCAGGAGAATATTGAACACTTTGCATACCTCTGCAACCATCTCTCTAAGACAGCCAGCATTGACGAGGAGATCCAGTATAGGATCTGAAGTGTCAGCTCTGCCTTTGGAATACTGTATCATGTGTTCAACGATCATGACATCAGGACTTGTTATACAAGCCTGTGGTAACCCCAACCCTTCTCTATGGCTGTGAAGCTCAAGTGACCTACAGGGACCATCTGAAAAGCCTGGAATGCTGTCATAGCACTACGTCTGAAAGATCCTTGGCATAAAGTGAGAGGATTGTTGCACAAATGCCAGTGTCCTCACCGATGCTAAAACCACCAGTATGGAAGCACTGATTATTCAGAATCAGCTGTGGTGGACAGGGCACTGTGTGCACATGCCTGATGTACTTTTACAGAAACAACTGCTATACTCTCAACTAAGTCAAGGACAAAGGACACACAGGTGCCAGAGAAACACTTGAAGGACACCCTCAAGGTGTATATAAAGAAGTCTGGCATTGACATCACAAATTGGAAAAACTAACCTGGGACAGGGCTAGTTGGTGATGCCTTGTGAGAGAAGGTACATCTTTCTTTCAGGAAAACTGTCTCACTGGAGGCAGAAAAATGACAGAAATGGAAGGAAAGGAAACAAGGCTGAGAAATCTGTGGTCCTACCCTTCCATTAACCACCACCTGTGGTATCTGCTAGAGAGTCTGTAGTTCTAGGATTGTCCTACCTAGCCATCAATGGATTCATCTTGACCCATTGGAGTAATCATCCTCAATGATGAGGGATTGCTTCCTCCCCCCCCCCCAACACAGACTCTTCTGATACTTGGAGCCTTTTATCAGTATTATTTTTAGCTATTGCCTTGTGGCTCTGGTTCTCCACATTTCATTTTTTACCCAGTAAGGATACTTTCTCATTGTTTTCAGCCTGTTTGATGTGTTTGCTCTGGGGGACATGCAGAACAGCAGACCAGATGGATCATTGGTCTTTCCTAATGTAATATTTCTTATTAATAACTTTACAAGGAAATTTGGAGCTATAAGGACAATTAAAATGTGAGAACTATTTTGAGAATGGCCTTATTGCTGTAGGAAGTGGTATTGGGATTTCAAAGTGGTAATATGTACTGTTGTGAAATTATTATGCAAAAATATGGAAATTGACAGAGCCACCAGTCTTAATATTTAACTGTAGGAACAAGCATTAAAACTCTTTCCAGCTTTTCTTTCTCCTCCTCTTTTTATTATTTCATGTTAACATAATGCCTGTGATCCCTCAGCATGGACCTAATCATGATTGTGCTAGGTGCCACAGAGCCATGGAATATAAAGAGGGCCCCTGTCTCCAAAGAGCTAAACATCTGAGGCAGGGTGGGCAAAATCTCACCCCTATCCCTGGGCCGAATTCAGCCCGCCAGCTGATTGAACCCAGCCTGCAGGCAAGCACCTACCAATTAATTGTGGCTGTGTGGCAGTGTTTCTACACACTGTGTGGGAGTTCTGGGTTCAAGTCCCAACTAAGGTGACTTGGGGTGAGTGAGCTAACAAAAAGCACTAATTAATTGTATCTGGCTCTGACAGTGGCTGGCCCTGCTGTGCTCACAAAGCCCAGCAAGGCAGGCATGGGCAAGAAGAGAGTGGGGGAGCAGCAGCAGGAGCCCACTTGCACTTGGTACAGCCCTGATGGCAGGCACATGAAAAAGAGAAGCAGTGGCAACAGCAGCAGGAGCCAGCACTGGCTCTGCTGCAGCACCAGTGGCAGGTGTGGGGAAAAAGACCTAGAGAGCAGTGGTGCTAGGCTCGGTTCCCTGTGCCCTTCCTCCCCTCTCACAGGGGCTTCTGTTGCTGCCCGGGGTGGCAGCTGCTTTTCTGCCCTTTGCAGTGCGCTGCAAGCCAAGCAGGCAGCACTGACCCTCCCCATCCCCTCCTCCCACCCATGTAGAGGCTAGGCTGAGCCACATCACAAAGAGCAGGTCAGGGGAAGTGCCACACATGCACAAACCCAACCCACCGACACCCCACACGTGCCCCCATGCCCCCTCACTCCCCGCACCCCCCACCATGTGTACTCATGCACCCAACACTGTCCCACACATATTCACACATACACCCATACCCTGACCCCACCACACCCACACCCCCCCACACCCACCATACTAAAACACATACCGAACAACTCAGCTACATCCCTCCCTCATACTTACAATCATGTCCCACACCTGGCAAGGGGTGGGGATACCCTTGCAGCCCTTGATGCCTCAACAAAACTCATTAAGAGGCCCTTCAGCTAAAATAATTATCCACCCCTGATCTAAGGGGAAGAGAGGAGACAGCAGATGGATAGTCAAGCTTTGGAGCCATCCCAATGAAGGAAGGCTTTTAGAAAGGATTGCAAGAAAGATAATGAGGTGGCTTTGGATATGTTTATAGAGAGCTCAATCAATGGATAAGGGGTGGCATAGGAAACAGCACAAAGTGCTTGTATAAAAGTTTCAGGCTAAAGGACTGAGCCAGATATGGGGAGTCAGTCTGTCTGTATGGAATGAAATAAGTAACATAGGCAGAGGCCATGATGGGCTCTGAAAGTGAAGATAAGCAGTTTATTTTTTATGTGATGTTTTATAATTTCATAGTTGGTAGGGTCGGAAGGGACCTAAGCAGGTCGTGAAGTCTGACCCCCTGCCCTGGGCAGGAAAGAATGCTGGAGTCAAACAACCCCGGCTAGGTGATTGACTAGCCTCCTTTTGAAGATCCCCAGGGTAGGAGCCAGCACCACTTCCCTAGAAAGTTGGTTCCAGCTCCTAGCCACCCTGACTGTGAAGTAGCGCCTCCTGATGTCTAGCCTGAACCTACTCCCAGTCAGCGTATGGCTGTTATTCCTTGTAACTCCCAGTAGTGCTTCAGGGAACAGGAACTCTCCCTATGCCTGCTGGTCCCTCTTGGCAAGTTTGTAGGTGGCCACCATATCCCCTCTCAGCCTTCTTTTGTGTAGGCTGAATAGGTTCAGGTCCCATAGTCTCTCCTCATAGGGCCTACCCTGCTGCCCCCTGATCATGTGAGTGACCCTTCTCTGGACCCTCTCAATGCTATCCACATTCCTCCTGAAGTGTGCTGCCCAGAACTGGATGCAGTACTCCAGCTGTGGCCTGACCAATGTCGCATAGAGGGGGAAGTTCACCTCCTTGGACCTGCTTGTGGTGGATGCATGACAAGGTGTGGTTAGCTTTCCTGACTGCATCCCCACATTGGTGGCCCATGTTCATCTTGGAATCAATAGTTACTCCAAGGTCCTTTTCTGCCTCTGTCCTCACAAGAAGGGAGTTCCCCAGCTTGTAGGTATGCTGCTAGTTTTTACTCCCCAGGTGCAATACCTTGCACTTGTCTGTATTGAAACACATCCTGTTCTCATCCACCCACCTCTGTAACCTGTCCAGATCTAGTTGTAGCCTGTCCCTCCCTTCTAGCATGCCCACTTCTCCCCACATCTTTGTGTCATCTGCAAACTTGAACAAGGTGCTTTTCACCCCCTTGTCCAAGTCGCCAATGAAAATATTGAACAGCGGGGTCCCGAGGACCGAGTCCTGGGGAACCCCACTGTCCATGTCCCTCCAAGTCAAAAATGACCCATCCACCACCTCTCTCTAGGTGTGGCTTTCCAGGCAATTTGCGACCCATCTGACTGTGTAGGCATTAACACCACAGTCACCTAATTTTTTAATGAGGATGGGGTGAGAGACAGTGTCGAAGGCCTTCCTAAAGTCCAGAAAACTACATCCACCACAACACCTGCATCCAGGGCTTTTGTGACCTGGTTGTAGAAGGCAACCAGGTTGGTCTGACAGGACCTGCCTCTAATGAACCCATGTTGATTGCCTCTAAGCATAATCTCCCCTGCTGGTTCCTTGCAGATGTGCTCCTGGATAATTTTCTCAAAGAGTTTCCCCAGGACTGAGGTAAGAGTAATGGGCCTATAGTTTCCTGGGTCCTCTTTCCTCCCTTTTTTGAAAATGCAGCCACATTGGCCCTTTTCCAGTCCTCCGACACCTTGCCAGAGCACAACGAGTGCTTGTAAAGCTGTGCCAGGAATCCCACAATGAACTCTGCCAATTCCCTCAGCACTCTGAGGTGGAGATCGTCGGGACCTCCTGATTTGAACACGTCTAGTCCCTCTAGAAGTTCGCTGACCAGGTCCTTACTGACCCTGGGCCTGGCTGTGCCTTCCTTGGGTCTGTCCAGATTCCCAGTCAGGGGGATGTCCTTGTCCCTGCTCAGAAGAATGGAAGAAAAGAAACTCTTAAAGAGATTAGCTTTGTTGCCTGGTGCTACTACCAAATTACCAAGCATGTCCTGCAGAGGCCCCACGTTACTTGGTACCTACTTTTTACCCCCTATATATTTAAAAAAGGACTTCTTGTTATCTTTGATCCAGGTCGCTAGTCCCATTTCCATCTCTGCCTGTGATGGGAGCAAATGGATGGTTGCAAAGAGAGTGGCAACCTATTCCAAAGAATGGGATCAGAAAATGAACTTTTTAGTAGAATTTTGAATTGTTCCATAGCAAGGAGAGAAATTGTATATCCAAAATCTTGTGGGTTAGATGTAAGGAGACATGATGAAAAATGCTCAGATACAATAAAAGACATTTAACAATGTAGAGAGTCCATTTTAATGAATGTGGTTCAGGTTGTGACTGAAGTGGTTGCATTTCCTGTACAAATCACAGTTCTGTTACACAGGAGTCCTTTCATCACATAATACTTTCGCATTTCATTTTGTTGCTTGAGTTGAGAGAGACCATCAGATATGGACAACATTTTCAGTAAAACCAAAGTGACTTAGACCCCTAGGACACCAAGGCAGTTTGTTCTAAATGAAACCCGTGGACAGTTGTTATGTTGCTTTGCTTGCTGCTTTTAATCGATCTGAAGGACAGAGTTATCATCAAGTATTTCTTCTCACAGGAAAATACATTAGCAGGTGTGTCCTACTGTTTGGCTACCTCTTCCTACTGCTGTTAGTTGCTTTTATCCACTTCCTCCTTTAATTGTTCTTTACTCTGTAGACGGTGGTCACATCTACCCGTGCATATTAATGCGAAGCAATAAACTCCAGAGCTTATTGTTTTGGGTGTGCTGTTTGCACATGTGCCTGGGACTACAGCATGTTGATCCAGGTCAAATTAGCCCCCGGCTTGGAGGGGCCCCCCCTGGGTCAGCCTACCAGCCCAGGGCTGCCCTCCCAGCCCTGGCTCAATATGCTGCAGAGAGGCTGGCTAGGGCATGAGGGTGCTTCAGTGTGTCAGTGTGGGACTAGCCACTAGGCAGCCTGCACTGAAGCACACTTGTGCCCCAGCTAGCCAGGGCAGCATCTATACATGTGCTTCTGTAGAGTAAAAAAAACTCCACAGCAGTTTAGTCCTTGTGTTTAGTGGAGGGTGGGGTGGGTGCATTGTATTTACCGGCACTATCCTGCTGCAGAGTAAATTAGTTTACTCCAGCCTAATAGGGGCACATGTGTAGATGTGCAACATTTACTGCACAACTAATTAGTCTGCTGCACAGTAAACATCATGTGTAGACACACCCAGTAAATGACGGATGCTGTCCCAACCACGCATTTATAAAGTGCACAGTGCCACCTGACCTGATTGAGACTTCTTGATGCTGCATTCCTGGTAACAGCAACACTAATATTCCACTAATGTGAATTGCAGTCTGTTGAACCCGTTCTGGAAAAAACAGTTGTCTCCACTGATCATGAACTTGGTATGTTGTTTTTTCTTCTACAAGAAGCTGGGTGTAGCATTAGTAGGAACTCTATGATTGTGCTCTTCTGGACAGTCTCACTGAGTTTATGTAAATTGGGAAGAATTTAGATCTCAGAGAGGGCTCAGACAGAAGTGCAGCTCCTCGCTGTAACTGAGAATGCTTTGGAGGAAGCATTCTGAGTTATAATGATCTGCCCACCGAACAGAAGTTCACTGTTGGTTCCAGGTGGGGAGGGGGAGAAAACTAGCTGCTGGCTGTGAGCCTAAAACCAGTTTCCTCAAGTAACAGCCCCTTCTCCCTACCAACCCGTGCTGTTTTCAGAATGGGAGGGGGGAAAGGGAGCAGAGGGAGTTCATTCTAGGACAGGGATCGGCAACCAATGGCATGGCACGCAAAGCCATTTTCCTTGGCATGCCACAGCTGGCCTGGGCTCTGGGCAGCCTGGGCTTTGTGGCAGGGAGCAGGCTGCCTAGGCTGGCTGCAGCCGGGGGGGCCAGAAACAACTGTGCCACACTCCACAGCCCTGGCACCAGCTCTGTGGCTGCAGAGACTGCATGCATGGCTCCAGCACACCACTGGGAAGGGACCTGAGAGCAATGCAACCCTGGCCCCACCTCTGCTTCTGCCCAGAAGCACATGTGCAGCCACTGCTGCGACAGAGCTAGTACTGGGTTCTGCAGAGTCCAGCCCAACTGTTTGGAGTCTGCCTGCCACCTGCTGCAGCTCCCCAGAGCCCAGGTTGATTGTGGGAGGCAGCCAGGATGCTGCAAACTGCTGCACTGGGTTCCCTGACCCAGCTTTGTGGTGGTGGCAGCTACATATGCACCTTGGGGTAGACAGCAGGGGAGGGACGAGGGTTGTGCTGCCCCAGACCTCTTCCCAGCTGTGTACCCAGAGGCATGCATGTCACCACTATGAAGTTGGTACCGGGGCTGTGGAGCCCGGCACAGCTGTTTGAAGCCTCCTGGCTGCCTGCCTCAGCTGGCCAAGGCTCTGGGCAGCTGCAGCAGGCAGTGGGCAGGCTGCAAACAGCTATGCCAGGCTCCAAAGCCCTGGCACCGGCTCCATGGCAGCAGCAGGTGCACATGTGCCTTGTAGTGCATGATGAGGAAGGGGATGGGGCAGTGCAACTATGGCCCCTCCCCTCCCCCCGTCAGAGACACACATGCAGTCACTGCCAGCAATGAAGATCGGGCCCCTCATAGTTCCCCTGCCTCTGGCATACCAAGCCAAGGCATGGATGGAGGTTGGTGTGTTTTTGGCAGTCGAGCCAAAAACATTGCTGACTCCTCTTCTAGGGGTTCCTCAGCTGGTGCTGTAGGGTGGAGTGGGTGAATTGGAGCCCCCGCCTCACCTCAGTAGGACTGCAGTACCCCTGCCCTACCATCCATCGGGAGCTGAATGAACCTTGGACCAAACTCCCTCTGCTCCCCTTCCCCCCTCCCATTCTGAAAAAAATGACAGGCTGGGAGTCAGTGCAGATGCAAGTTACAGAAGATGCTATGTTTTGATAAGTCTTCACCTGGCCCCTCATGCAAGGAAGAGTCAGATTTTTACCCAATCAGCTGTTTTTGAAGCAGTCCGCTGTTGGACACTTACGTTTGGTCATGGCTTTAGACTGTTTTTTGTGGCCAGATTGAACAAAAATTGCCAGTTCTGTCTGCACCAAGAGAAGTGCTTAGTCACCTATGATGCAAGTTTATAATTTAAAACTTGGTCGTGCCTGATTACCAGGGATCCTGCTTTTCTGTATTTTTCTGATTAAAAAAAAATCACAAATAAAAAATTGCAAATTCTCTGATAAAACCCTCAATATCTGTGATTAAAATGAAAGGCTATTATATATATAGGTATCAGTTGAACACAATGTTTTATTGATATATTTACGGTTGTAAAGCAATTTAGAAGTCTAGCAGTGCCTCAATCATTATAATAAAATAAATTCTGAATACCTATGTATTTTGGCATTTGATTTTAAGTTTTTTCATTATGGAAAATTAGAGCTCCTGTTGAGGCTATTCTGTACACCCCAGGGAATTATGTGCAGAAATATTCAAAATTATGCACAGAAAAACTCAAAATTATGCAAAATTAATTACTTTTCTTTTTTAGAAGTGAAACTAAAAATAACACTATTTAAACCTTCTTTAGAAATATATGCAAGTACTTTGTATGGTTGTGGGTGTGTGTGTGTGTGATTTTTGTGAAGGTGGGGGTGTGGGGTTTGTGGGGGTAGGTATGGGAATATGTGGGGTTTGTAGGCAGGTCTAGGGTTTGTGGGAGGTTTGTGGTGGGGTGGGTGTGAGGGTGTGGATATGGGGTTTGTGAGTGGGTGTGGGGTTTGTGTGGGGGGTTGTGAAGGTGTGTGGGAGATGTGGGGTTGTGTGTGAGGTTTGTGGGTGGGTGTAGGGTTTGTGCCAGTGGCTCAGCAGCAGCAGGCAGTGGGCCCTCAGGGTGCTCATGGCCTCCTCTGGCTGAGTCCTATGGCTTCCATGTGCTGGCACGAAGCTGGCCCAGCCCACTGGCACACGCCTTCAAATCAGATCAGGCTGGCTCCATGACAGCACATGAGAATCATGGCACTGCAGGCAGGATCCACATGCCATTGGACAGGGTGGGGCTCTGTGTCTCTCCACTCCCCATAGGCAGCTTCCCATTGGAGTGCTGTAAGCCCCACATGGAAGCATGGAACCAGCTGGCCCGGCCTGATGCTGCATGGACTGAAAGTTATGGACCACAAGACCAGGCAGACTCCATGCCTCCATGTGGGGCTACTAGCACTCCAGTGGGAAGCTGCCCATGGAAGCAAGCAGGAGCCCACCCAGCCTGATAGTGCTTGATTCTGTCTCCATGTGCAGCTTCCCACCTGGCCCGATGGCACGCAGCTCTCAGTCTTCCACATGGGGCTTCCTGCAGACACCTCCTCTGTCCCTTGGCCCCTATGCACATACCCCTACCCTGTTCCCCACTCACTCTGCTGGCTCTTCCCACATCCCCCAGCCCTGCTGGAGGGGGCTCCCAGCTGGCCTCTAGCCCCCTGAAAGCCCCACTCATCTCATAGGCTCCAGCTCCAGCTGGGAAAGCAAGCCTGAGCCAAGCCCTGGCTGTCTGAGAGTCTCAGGCCCTGGCCCTGCCCTCTCTCTCTACCCCTTGGGACAGGGCTTAGGGTTTGCCGCCCTTTTTGCAAGAAGCTTTTGCAGGCTGGAACTCTGCCAGGCTGCAGAACTCTTTGCAAAAGTGAAAAATCCTCTGGTATCTCCATTAAAATGAAAAATCCGCTTTCTTCTCTGTTAAAAGGAAAAATCTGCATTTTTTTTCTGTTTTTCTGTGGAAAACGAAAAACCCGATCCCTGCTGATTACCTGAGAATCATTTTCTTAAGTGAAGCTGTGGCCCATGGGTTTTACCCAGGAAAACAAATAACATGGAACAAAATATCAGACAGTGACAATGCCTTCCTTGCTATCAAGCCAGGCGTTGGGTGCTGTTGCTGGCTTTACGTAGTTGCAAAAAAAGTTTTCCTGATCACTTGTGCCTATTAACTTTAAAAAAAAAGTTAATAGGCAGCCCATAACCATTTCTAAACTTCCCTGTGGCTTCCATTCCTGTATCTGTGGGTTAGGGCACAGTTTCATGTTAAACATGTGGACTGCTTTACCCCGTTTGTGGACACATTTTATTGGCGGATGCAGGCCATCTCCTGTAGTTGTTGTTGGTTGGTGGAATGTTTGAGCACTTTGTGGCTATGCGACAAATCATGTTTTGCATGAAGGTCAGACCCCACAGTATCTGTGTCATTCCATCAGGCTGGTTCATCCTTGGTTGCTATTTTGCTTTATTTTTTTTTATCTGAAGATTATTTGAAATTCTTATGCAGTGTAGGTAGGATTAAAAGTAATGTTGTTCCAGCGCCTTCTAGAAAGGCAGGAAAAAAATGCAGCCCTGCTTGTCCATGTGTGGGAAGAAGAGGGGCACTACCTTCTGCAGTAACCTAGGACTCTCAGGCCAGCCTAGAGCCACACAAAGACAAATGTGTCAGAAGCTGTCCAGTACACCGCCATGTGTACCCTAGGTTTTATAGAACAGTCTCTCTTAAAAGTGGAAAAAGGTTCATTATTCCCCACAGAGCCTCTGTGGGTCAATGTGAATGTTGTTTCAGTATCAGATCAAATCAATACAATTGGTATTGAACTAAAAGAAGCCTTCTTTGTTGATCTGAAAGCTGTATTGGTTCAGGATAAGTGTAACAGGACAGGTAAATTACAAAGGAGGAAGCACTGCTTCTCTGTTATTGTGTGCTTTCAGCCTGGAAAGGACAAGGAGCTTTGAAGGGTACAGTAACTGTGAAGCTTTGAGTTTCTTACAAAGGAAGGAGGATGTGCTTTTAGCTTTTTATCTTGCTTCTTTCCTTTCCCTTAAGAAAAGTATTAAGTGTATATTACAGTTGATTTTATAGTGAGCTTTGTCAGAGGGAACTTCCTTCCTTAAGGCAAAATTGGTAAATGGACACAGATTTGCTATTTTAAGACAGAATCAAAGTAGGATTTAACTTTAACCATTTCAGCTTAAAATACTGCAGCTTGGTGCATTTGGAGGAAGGAGAAAAAAGGAGGCAACACATTTTAGCAAATAAATATGTTGCTTTAGTGATGTAAAGAGAAAGCCAATGAGCAGACAGAATGTATGATTCATTTTAACCCTACAGACATGACTGTCAAAGGAAGGGATTTTTGGGAGAGGCTAATCAGGGAAAGAGTGCATTTCATAGAAACATGGAAAATTAGGGTTGGAAGGGACCTCAGGAGGTCATCTAGTCCAACCCCCTGCTCAAAGCAGGGCCATCCCCAAGTAATCATCCCAGCCAAAGCTTTATCTAGCTGGGTTTTGAAAACATCCAAGGGTAGAGCTTCCATCACCTCTCTGGGTAACCTGTTCTAGTCTTACTACCCTGCTAGTGAGAAAATTCTTCCTAATATGTAGCCTAAACCTCCGTTGCTGCAACTTGAGACTGTTGCTCCTTGTTCTGTCATCTGCCACCACTGAGAACAGTTTAGCTCCATCCTCCATCCCAAATTAAGGTGCTGAGTATATGTTACCACAGGGCTCCTATACACATTCAGGAGCATGTATGATTAATCTAAGCTGCTGGAACATGGCTATTTGGGCACTCCAGAAGCCTGCAGTATCATGTATATCAGTGTCCCCACCACTTAAAAATAGTGGTGGGATGATTTAAATCATAGTTTCTCAACCTGTGGTACATGTACGCCTTTAAATTCTCCAGTAAGAATTTGGCTGGTTCAGCCCTCCTAGCTTTGGCCAACATCACCTTTAGCCCAGGTACATACTTGAGTTGTGCACTCCTGGTGGAAAAGGTGGCAACCCTACCCACACCAGATCAGACATCTGTCATATCACAGCCTTATATACACAGCCCTTCTTCCAACATATGGCACACATTAGTCGATAAATATACAGTCCCCTGGAAAATTGAGTGTTGGGGTACTTGTTAAAATTTTCAGAAGTTAGGGGGTACTTGCTACTTAAAAGTTTGCGAAACACTGATTTAAACTAAAGCTCATTTGATGAACTTTAGTTCAAAGCACCTCACCACCATTTTTCAGTGCAGGAACTCTGATACAAGTGATGCTCTCAGCATTTTTAATTAGCACAGCTCTCAAAGCCCCCCCCTCCCCCCCGGCCTCCTGGAGCACATGTATAAACACCCATAATGTTAATATTTCTTTACCGTTTACCTGTTCCCTCCATTTTGCCCATTGGCTTGTGACCCTAACTCCTATGATTTCCTATATAAAAATGGGAACTCCCCCTTGCTGCTTGTTCCAGTTTCTGTGGCTGCAGGGTTGGCACAAATTGGTAGTAGCTGTGGGTTTCTGAAGGGGGCCATTCCACAAGTGAGGCAAATGGGGATTGGTGGTCACAGGCTATAAGGTGCAGGGCAAACTACTGCAGTGAATGAATAGATTTTGTTTGTTGTGTGGGCGTTTGATCACGGAAAATTAGTACCCACAGGGGGAGGGGAAAATGCACACACCCCATCAAGTGTCTCAAGGCCTATATTCAGTCCAGCACCCTATAGTGGTGAGCAACAAGAATGGGGTGATTGGCATGAACGATTTGAAATGGCAGCTGAGTTAAATGGAAGGTATGAGGATACTAAGCTAAAATTCCTGAGCTGGTTGCTCACAGGGAAGGCCAGGGAGGTCTACTGTGGCTTCAGCAGTGAAGCTGAACAGGATTATAGTCACCTGACAGGGGCCCTCAGGAATGCTTGCAAACCAGGTGGAGATCCTGACTGGGACTGTACAGCTTTCTTTAATCATGAGAAGTCTTCAGCAGTCAGTGCAAGAGTTCGGCATTGCCTAGGCTGACCCACAAGCCAGCCCAGAGGTATAGGGCCTGCTGACCTATGACCAGTTCGTCAGTAACACCTTAGGTGGGGAGAAGCGGGTCCAACTCCAGCTGGAGATGCCCCATAACCTGGATGATGCCATAAAGCTAGCCACTGAGCTGGAAGTGGCAAAGAAACTGGAAGCTGTAGATATCCCAGGCTCCAAGTCAAGGGTGCATGTGCATACCAGGGAGGAGAAATCAGGAGCACACAGTGCAACCCTGAAGTCATCAACTTTGCGAACAATGATGGAGTCATTGGGAGAGATCTGAGGTGAAGTGGACCAGCTCAAGAGTATGGAAACTCAGTCCTAGAGCAGACATGAAAGGGGAGATTCTCCTGGACCACAGCAGCTGGGGTGTCATCAGGAGACTGCTGATGGATGCTGGCATTGTGGCAGCTGTGATCACTTCTGGAGGGAATGCCCAGAGAGAAGGTGGCATTCACGGCAGGACAGCTGAGGTGGGCATCTACTACTAGCTGACACAGAGGCCCACAGAATGAGATGGTGATTGCTGGTGTCACAGTATTGGGATACCATCTAGAGGGAAAGCTCAGAGAAGTTTCTTGCCAGTTCCTCCTAGATTCGGGTGCCCAGGTATCCATTATACATAGGCAGGTATATGAGCAAACTACAACAAAGACAGAAAGAAGTCTTCAGCCCTGTAGGCTAGTGGTCAAGGCAGCCAGTGGAAAAGCACTACCAATTCTGGGAGAGAGGAATACAATCATCAACTTCCATGGCCTACAGCTGCCCCCAAGTCCGAGTCCAGCTCCTTCAGTACACAGTCCCAGCTGACTGAGCCAGCAAGATCTCCAGCTCAACTGTGCACTCTTCCGTGAAGGGCTGACCAGATTCCATGTACACACTGTTCTGTCATCCCCTTATTCCAGCCTCAAGCTTCATCTTCCTTTTTCCCTTGCCTCTGAGCCCCTGGGGATTGCTGGGAGTTGCAGTCCAAATTAACAAGGAGCACACCTCTGTAGACTGCTCCCTGGTTTCTCTTGCCATTACACGTGTTACATTCACATTATAATCATTTGTTATTTCACTTTAGTTATCAAAATTGCAGAATCATCCCTGCTACTGTGATATGTTGCTTGTTTTCCAATGCTTTTTATGATGCTGTTCAACATTATTTTGTGATTTGAATACATTGTAAAGGCTGAATCTAAGCAAAAGGGAAGCTTTAAAAACTCTTATAAATAAATAGTGTTTAAAACAGAGGTAAAATTGGGCCTGCTATTAGTACTTGTGCTTTGGGACTGAAGATTTTTACATGTGTTTATATAATTTCGTGTTGAAGATCTTATGATCATCTAGCTCCACCATTTGTGACATTCTGCTGCATTTCCATGGACAGAATTGTGATGCCATAAATAAGGCCACCCTGAAGGTTCTGCACTCCTTACTGTCACTGGAACATAGATTCTGTGTAAAATATGTGCAAATGTCAAAAATATAAGAAAATGCTTCTTGGAGAGACATTTGTTTGTTTGTTGTATTCTGTATTCAGAAGGGAATTCATTCTGTGTCTTGGAATACTTGGGTTTTTAATTCAGTGTATTTTAATTTGGTTTTATAGAGAATAAGTGATATATACTCACACTGTAAAACTGGTTTTGAAAGAAGTTGATCTTGTTCTGTTAATCAGGGTAAGGGGACAGCCCAGGTTACCCTGATCTTTCAGATTCTTTGCTGTCTAAGTAATCAGTAAACATTCATGAGGGGCAGAGCCTGTGACCTGATGACAGTAATTTTAGTAATTTTTTAAGGAAGCATTCAGTGCTTCACTGGCAGAATAAGTCTTTGTTTCTGTTGCCTGAAGGGTGGGCAGACTGATATCAGTTAAGAATTGGTGCACAGACAATACTACATTAGTCTTTATTATGTAGCCTGATTACACCCGGGGGGGGGGGGTGCCCTGTCCTCTGATGACAATGG